>NC_090984.1:97062613-97687613 GCF_041146395.1 Eulemur rufifrons
TTGGTGTTAGAATAACTTTCTGTGAATAGTGAAGATGTTAGTAGGGTAATGTTAAGGCAACAAGGTGGGGTATTTTTCAAATAACGCATCTGAATTTATTCATTAATTGAACAAGTATTGGATGTTCTTTCCCATATAGTAATTATCTCCCCGCAGGAATTCTTTGCAGCACATAGTTTAACAATTATGCATTTTTTGTTTTGCTCTCCAGTGTTTTGGTTGGTCTTTTCTCCTCACAGATTTTAATTCCCTTGAGGATGTTTTAAGTTTCCTCTGTGTTTACTATGCAGGCTGGATATCCATATTAACAGCAATAAAGATTTTCTCACTCTACAAAGTGCTTTTATATACAACTTCTCATATAATATTGTAAGGAAGACTTTAGGTCCATTTTACACATGAGAGAGAGAAAGCCTTTGGCAAGCCGTGTGTGTTTTGCATTGACTGTGCTTGTATAGTAGGGGTGCTGAGTCAGCTGGGGCTCAAATGAGTTCATGCTGAGAAATGGGAAACCTTCTGGGATTGCAGACTTGATAAATTTTAGCTTAACAGCAATATAATAGCAATAGCCCCTTTTCTGTTCCCCCACCCCCATTTCAGGACAGGAACCTTCAAGGTGTTTTATGAACCTTCAGTATGTTTTTATGTACTGATGGGACTAAAAGGTGAATGAGTTACATACAGTTATGCGCCACATAATGACATTTCAGTCAATGATGAACTGCATATATGACGGTGGTCCCATAAGATTTTAATGGAACCAAAAAATTCCTGTCGCCTAGTGATGACGTCATGGCCATGGTAACTGCATAGCACAATACATAACTTACGTGTTTGTGGTGATGCTGGTGTAAACAAACCTGCGCTACCAGTCATATAAAAGTCTAGCATATACAATTATGTATAGTACATAGTACTTAATAATATAATAAAGGACCATGTTACTGGTTTATGTATTTACTATATTTTTTATTGTTAGAGTGTACTCCTACTTATAAAAAAAAGTTAACTGTAAAATGGCCTCAGGCAGGTCCTTCAGAAGGTGTTCCAGAAGAAGACATTGTTACCATAGGAGATGACAGCTCCATGTGTGGTTTTGCCCCTGAAGACCTACCAGTGGGACAAGATATGGAGGTGGAAGACAGGGATATTGATCATCCTGACCCTATTTAGGCCTAGGCTAATACGTGTGCTTGTGTCTTAGTGCTTAACAAAAACATTTAAAAAGTAAAGGAAATAAAAATAAAATAAAAATAGAAAAAAGCTTATAGATTAAGGATATAAAGAAAAAATATTTTTATAGCTGTACAATGTAGGTTTTAAGCTAAGTGTTATTACAAAAGAGTCACAAAATTTAAAAAATCAAAACATTTATAATGTAAAAATGTTACAGTAACTAATTTATTATTGAAGAAAAATTTTTAAATAAATTTAGTGTAGCCTAAGTGTACAGTGTTTATAAAGTCTTCAGTAGTGTACATTAATGTCCTAGGCCTTCACATTCACTCACCACTTGCTCACTAACTCACCCAGAAGCAACTTCCTATACTGCAGGCTCTATTCACAGTGGGTGCCCTATGCAGGTGTACCATTTTTTATCTTTAATACTGTATTTTTATTGTACTTTTTGTATGTTTAGGTATACAAGTACTTACCATTGTGTTACAGGTGTCTACAGTATTCAGTACAGTAACATACAGTATCATGTTGTACAGGTTTGTAGCCTAGGTTATGCCATATAGCCAAGGTGTGCAGTAGGCTGTGCCATCTAGGTTTGTCTAAGTACACTCTGTGATGTTCACATGACATTGCCTAATGACACATTTCTCAGAAAGTATCCCCGTCGTTAAGTGAAGCATGACTTAATTTGAAAGGGCAGCCCTTGTCTCAAAACCAAGGAAAAAAAGCATTCCCATGCAGTACAAGGGGTTTTGATTTTTATTTTTTGGAGGAGAGGGAAGGCCAAAACCATGGTATCTAGAAATCCATGAAGTTGACAGGTTATTAGAGGGTCCAAGTGAGAGTAAGCCGGAGCAGAAATTCTGAATTGCTTGGGTGCTAAGGACTCTGTGAGGGGGATTTTGAGCAACTCTGCAAGCTCACCTTGTATCAGGCATTGCTGGAATTTTTGTTCTAACTGTCCTGCAGGAGTGTTCTGACTCTAGGCAGCAGTGGCAGATCCAGGGTCCCCCTAATATGCCCCCCACACTGCTGCCAAAGGGGACTGCCTTCACCTCAGAACTTTTGAGGGCTCCCAAAGGAGCTTCCTTTTGCTGCTGACATGCGGAGCCCAGCATGTTCTGTAGGTGAGGCTCCTCTTCCCCATAGTCCTGCCCATGTTTTCGGCTGAAGATGAGCCTGTGTGGGCAGTGAGGAGGTAGAGATGAAGGTCTTGCCTTCTCCACAATAGCTTAGATTTCGAGGAATTCGGTTCTGATGCTCTTGGGGCAGGGGTGTGCTTGGACAGCCCTGTCTGTTTTTCTCCCATTTGGTTGAGAGAGTGGAGGAGTAAGACTGGCTTTGGGCCAGGCAGTTTCCCCTTTTCTGTGATGAATGAAAATAGACTTTTTTTTTTTTTTTTTTTTTTAGACAATTGTTTTAAGAAGTGGGTTTTTAATGGGAGGCAGTGTAAGGTCTAGGGCTTTGGAATCAGTGACTCTTCTGTCTCAGCTCTGCCACTTATCAGCTATATGACCTTGAGCAAATTTAATCTGTTTGATCCTCAGTTTTATAATTTGTAAAGTGGAAATGATGTTGACACTACCTGTCTCTAGAAGGGATAGCTACCAAAATATTAATGATTACCTGGTATGGGGAATTCTGGGTGATGAAAGGTAAAGGGAACTATAACTTCTTAATCATGCTTTTTGTGTTATTTGAATTTTTCACTGTTGGCATCTATAATTTGAATAATGTATTAAAGTTACATTTAAAAATACCCCCTTATAGAATTGTTGTGAAAATCAAATGAGATATTTAAAACAGTAGGTACAAAGCCAGGAGATGACACGCACCTGTAATCCCAGTTACTTGGGAGGCCGAGGCAGGAGGATCAAGACCAGCCTGGACAACATAGCAAGACCCTGTCTCCAAAACAAACAATAGGTATAGTGGCTGACAACTAAAAGATATTTAAATGGCAGTTTGTGGAAGAAGTATGAAATAATAGCTGACCCTTGTTTTTGTAGTGTTAGATTTTCCACTAGCTGGGTTCTGTGGCTTATGCCTGTAATCCCAGTTACTTGGGAGGCCGAGGCAGAAGGATCGCTTGAGCCTAGGAGTTCTAGACCAGCCTGGGCAACATAGAAAGACTCTATCTTTTAATTAAAAAAAAAAGAAGAAGAAGAAAGCCTTCATGGTTGTGTTAGGGTGTTTGGATTCAGGGTGCTTTCTTTCTTTCTTTCTTTCTTTCTTTCTTTATTTATTTTTTTGGTTGAGACAGAGTCTCACTTTGTTGCCCAGGCTAGAGTGAGTGCCGTGGCGTCAGCCCAGCTCACAGCAACCTCAGACTCCTCGGCTTAAGCGATCCTACTGCCTCAGCCTCCCGAGTAGCTGGGACTACAGGCATGCGCCACTATGCCCGGCTAATTTTTTCTATATAGATTTTTAGTTGTCCATATAATGTCGTTCTATTTTTAGTAGAGACGGGGTCTCGCTCAGGCTGGTCTCGAACTCCTGACCTCGAGCAATCCACCCGCCTCGGCCTCCCAGAGTGCTAGGATTACAGGCGTGAGCCACCGCGCCCGGCCGGTATTTATTTATTTTTTGAGGCAGAGTCTCGCTCTGTTGCCCGGACTAGAGTACTGTGGCGTCAGCCTAGCTCACAGAAACTTCAAACTCTTGAGTAGCTGGGACTACAGGGACCCACCACCACTCCTGGCTAATTCTTTCTAATTTTAGTAGAGACAGAGTCTCACTCAGGCTGGTCTGGAACTCCTGAGCTTAATGATCCTCCCACCTCGGCCTCCCAGAGTGCTAGGATTACAGGCATGAGCCACTGCAGTACGTTATTTTTTTAAAAAAGGATTTTCATCTGACTGTGTGGCTCTGGGTACGTCTCTTAACTTTGTTATGCTGCAGATCCTTCAACTGAAGATGGGGGTTAACAGTAGTATCTACTCCATGTGGGGGGTTTTGAGGATTAAATGAGATGAGACATGTCAAGTGGCTAACCTGGTATCTGGCACTTAGTAAGTGCTCAGTAATATTAGTTATTATCAGCTGTTATCCTCACAACTATGCTTGAAGAGAGATGGGACTGGCACCCACTTTAATGTGACGGAGAGCGAGGCACAGAGTAGGTAGGAGATGACTTGTCTTAGGGGCAGGTGTTAGGTTAGCAGCAGAAATGGGACTGACGCCGGCATGGTCTCCTTCATGGTTCACTGCTTGCCCTGTCAGAGTGGGTGGCAGCAAACCGCGGAGGAGGCCTCACGGGTACGTGAACAGGAAGCATTGGCTGGGCTGCAGATGTGAAACCAGCAGAGCACCGCCTGTCTGGACAGAGGGTTGGTTTGTTTGGTGGGGTGGAGTGAATGGGAGAAGCCAGCTTAGGACCACATCCTTTCCCCACTCTCCAGGGTAGATGGACCACATGCAGAGTGACCAAGGGGAGGGGCTTGTTTCCTCTCCCAACTCTTTCACATCCTTCTGGTCTTGGTAAGTGGCACACTCCCTACCACTCCTACGCTTGTTGTGAGCTTAGTTTACCAAACTCTGTCAGGTCCGGAAAATTCAGGTCTGGCCTTCTCTGTGACCCTGTCTCTGCTAGTGGAGTCCACACCCACAGCCACATCGCCCGAGTCTGCTTATTGCCTTCCGCTTTCATCCTGGAAGGCCTGCACCAGGACGGGCTCAGTTTCTCTAGGGCAGCTGTCCCTAGCCTTTTTGGCACCAGGGACCGTTTTCATGGAAGACAAGTTTTCCATGGATGGGGGGGTGGTTTGGGGATGATTCAAGTGCATTACGTTTATTGTGTACTTTATTTCTATTATCATTACACTGTAATATAATATATAATGAAATAATTATACAACTCACCATAGGTTTGGTGGCCCCCTTGCTCTAGGGGAAAACCTCTCTCTCCACACCACTTTGGTGTTGCCCATAAGGTTCTACCTGCTCCCAAAACTATCTGCCTGTTTGTGGGACTGAATGGTTGAGTTGAAGCCAGTCTTGGTGGGAAATAGGTTTTGAGCTTTGCTGTGGGTTTCTGTTCTGTATATTCACAATTTGAGAGGAAAAAACTCTGAGTGATTTCTGCCAAGTACTGTTTCCAGAGAGCAAGAGATTCTCCACCCCAATCTCAGTCCTGGGGCCAGAGTTGATTAAGCCCCCAGCTTTCCACCTTGGCTTTTTACAATATACTTCTCACCATTGCCCTTTCTGTTCTCTCCTTATCAGACATTCCCACATTTGCCCTGTTCCCTTCCGGCTTCACAGGGGTCATGAAATACTTACCAGCTGGTGAAAAATACAGACAATGCAATGTGAAATGTTTTACCAATCTGAGTTTGCATAGTGGACTGGAAGAAGGAGTGTGCATATTTGTATAGACTCTTGCAACATTTTATAGGTTTTGTGTAGTTTACATGTCTTCCAAATATATATACCCTTTTCCAAGTTTGCATTTAGTGGTGGCTGGCAAATTCTGTAGTTCATTTTTCTTTGGAATATCTCCTTGCTGTGAGTATTGGGTTCACACTTTACAATCCCCCATCAAGATCTGAAAATTATGAGGCAGCCTACCTTTGAGGCACCTACTTTTTCTTAGTACCAACTGAGTCACTGCACCTCTTAGGAGGAGTCTGCTTTGATTCCTGTTGGCTTGGCAACAAGAAGATCCTAGGAGGCTACAGACCTCGGGGTCATTAACTAATTGCAAAATAAGAATCTTCAGTGGAGGAACCCCCCTCCCACTTCCTTGGTGAAAGCCCCTCTAAAACACAAGTTATTCAGGACCTTTATCATGTTTCTCTAGTATTTATCTGGATTTTGAAGATAGTCTTGCTTAAATTAATTCTGGTTTTAAGAGTGATGAATGAAAGTTTTAGAGGAAGTACTTAGAAGCAAGCTCTGGGTTCATTTCAGGCCTAATCACGAATTTGCAGGAGCAGCTTCAGGACACCAGGGAGAGAGCCATGGCACTCTGCCTTGGAGCTGTCATCTAGCATGCCACCTTTTGGGGACCATACAGTAGGTAGTCCCTGGCCTGTGTAACGTTGTGCCTGGGCCTTATTGGAAATGAACCAGATGGTATTTCTAGTGAATCTGGCAGATGTTCTTGCTGTCAGAGTTAATTAAAAATTTTTTATGTGTAAATGTGGATTTATGAGATTCTTCCTTTTGGGTTTTAGTCTCATGTGAAGCTGCTCCTACCTTAGAGAGCCTTTATTTGTTCCTTGCTTCTGCCTGACGTGACTCTTAACTCCATGTCGTCCCCCGCCCTCCGATTACTTTTTCTCATCAAATGGGTCATTTGTGGTGGGGAGGTACGAAAGTGACCAGTCCTCTCTAGTGTAATTTGAAGGTTGCCATGTGCCTGCTACAGAGATATCATTGGTGATCAAAGTGTTCATCATTTGAGTCATTCTTTTGGGTTAAGACATTTGTATTTAGCAGGTACGATGTCTAGAAAGAGTGACTATATCAGAGTAGCCCAGAAAATAAGAAAAATATTTTGGGGAGTGGAACAAGGCAGGAAGTATTGAGTGCCAGGCACTGTGCTAGGTGCTTTACCTAGGTGGGCTTATCTTGACTGTATAGATCAGGAAATCAAGCTCTCAAATGTTAAGTACTGTAATTTACTGTGTTGGAGCTGGAGCCAAAGTTGGAGTGATCCCGAAGCCTGTGATCTTTTCATGGCAGGTAAAGTGCATGTGGACTAGAAGGTTGGGCCAGGGGTTGAGGTGGTGAGGGAGCAGAGGACAAGTGCCTGGAGAGTGGAGGGTAGGGCCAGGTGCGAGCTGCAGTGAGGGACACAAGGGAGTGGATGGTCCTGGGGAGGAGTGTGGAAACGAGAGGACGGTGAGCAAAAAACCAAGCCGCAGTGGAAAAAGAGAGATTGGGGTGTCTCTTGGAGGGGGCATAATGTTGGATGCTGGTGACTCTTCCCTGAGGGGCCAGAGGGGCCTGGAAGACCAGATTGCCTTTGTATTTAGGTAGGTGGCAGTTGGGCCCCCACAGGAAGCCTTTTAATCCCCGGTATTTATAGACTGGCCTGTACTCTACTGAAAGGCAACTCCTATTTCAGTTAGCAAAGGCCGCATTATCTGTCTTTGAAACACCGGCTTTATGGATCCCCATTTGGCCTAGCGGGCGGGGCCGGGCAATGCCCCGTTACATTATCCTGATTCCCTGCTGCCACAGAGGTTTTTCAGGGACAGCTCTGCCATTTCCCTCTGAGTGACCTCTGGCTGACCCCTCTGCTGCAGATGCTCCTTTTCCTCTTGGGGATGAGTTGGAGCCGGGACTGGGAAAGGCAGCCCTCTTGTCTCCGTTCCAGTTGGCCAGGGGTGCCCAGCAGTGATGATTCTGGTTCGTTCCCCAGCTTCTCACCATGAGGCTGTTGCTCCATTTGCAGCATGACCAACCCTATAGTTAGTCAAATTTAACGAGGATTTAGTGAGCACCTGCTAGTGTGTGTTTGTTGGGGGTGGTATATGAAGATGATGGTGGCAGGTCTCCCACCTACTGAGGGAGACTGATGAGTAAACAGCTCCTGTGGTCACACCAGTTCCTTTTCCCTATAGCAGGAAGTGTCCATCACCTTTGAGTCTTGACTAACATAAATGGTGGTTGTGGGGATTGAATGTAGTAATAATGAATTGAGACTGTTTCAAGAAGTATAAAGCGCAAAACTTTATTCATATTACAAGGTAGGCTGATAATAAAAGCTAATAGGTATTAAATGTTTTCTGTGTTCCAGGTACTGTTCTAAGTGCTTTATATGTGTTAGCTTATTTAATCTTCACAGCAGCTTTGAAGGAGGTTGCTTATATTGTACCCATTTTACAGTTAAAAGAGGATTAAAAAAACTTGCCTAGGATGGCACCGCTGGTCAGTGGCTGAACTCTTGGCCACACACTGTGTGGCTTCTGTAAAGATCTTGTGGAAGTCAGGGAGCAGAGGTGGTCTCACCCCAAGGGCAGGCAGCAGCCAGGACTTGCCCTCAGAGACCAGAAGGGAGCAGAGAAGGGTCAGACTGGTGCCCAAGAAAGCACCAGAATTTCTGCACAACTTAATTAAATTACTGAAACCGTTTCCGAGCTAAGAGCCATCTTTCTTGGTTAGTAATACAATTGAAATAGATAATTTAAGCCAAGGAGGAAAGACAAAATTGGTGAGCTCACATATGCGGATGGATGCTTATTGACTCTGACTAAAACAGAGAGGCAAAACCTTAAAGTGACATCTTTATTCAATGTACAAACAAGTGCAAAGACCCAAGTAACATGCTTCGTGTTTGGACTCTTAAAGTGCACACATTTAAAAATAATAACTTCCTCTCTCAGCCCTTTTCCATTAAAATTTTTAAAAAATTTTTATTAAGAATATATGAATTTGAGCATTAATATTAAGTACATCCATCTTTGGCAGTTATTTTCCAGAGAAACCAAGCTCATTTCTGGAGGCAGTTATGGCCTGGTTGTTTCAGACGTAGAAGACTGGGGACAGGGATGCATGCAGATCATGGAGAAGGCAATCTCAGGTGCATGTCTGTAAAGGGAGCTCTTCGAGTTAATGTCTCTGAATTCCTGTTTCGCTGCACTCCATGCTGTCAACAGCTTTCTTAACATGAGGCACCTGTGGCCTTTGACTGAAAGTGATCGTCTGTCTCATTAGCAGTTCGGAGGAATTAACCATCATCTACTGACCTGTGTTCCCAAATCTTGCAGTGGCTTCAGAAGTCTCCTAGAATGCCCCAAGGCAGTGTCTCTCAGAGTATGCGCCAGAATCACAGGACCCATCCTAGACCTTCAAAATCAGCCCCCTCTTATCACATGTTAAACTAGGTTTCCTCTGTTCACATTCTGAAGTAGAGCAGGGAAATAAGGTCCCACCTCACCTCAAGAGGGTGTACAGCTGCAAGCAGCAGTGGGAACAATCTTCAGAGCTTTTCTTTTTCTTTTTATAATGATGACTCCTGGTCCATAATACATACAGGATAATTTTCACATTTAAAATGAATTACATTATATAACATGGAATACATGTGAACCTCTACCAAGGTTGCATGCTTTAGGATCAGACTGCTTAGTTTGAAATCTTGTCCTCATCACTTTCTATCTGTGTGACCTTGGGCAGGTTATTTAACCTCTCTGTGCCTTGGTTTCCTTGCCTAAACATGGAGATAATAATAGTACCTACGTTTTAAGATTGTTGTGAGGATCAAATCAGATATTAGATATAAAATGCTTACTTAGATCTTTGTGCTGTGAATAAGCACACAAATGCCAGTTAATAATACTGATACTATTATTGTTATCCCAAGATTTCATGTTACTGGGGTGGGGTTAGGACCATTCTGTGGGGCACAGTGTGACTGTTCTAGGGTAGCCAGAATCTGTCATAGGTGGGCTGGGTGTGGTGTCTCACGCCTGTAATCCTAGCACTCTGGGAGGTAGAGGCAGGAGGATCCCTTGAAGTCAGGAGTTCAAGAATAGCCTGAGCAAGAGTGAGACCCTGTCTCTACTAAAAATAGAAAAAATTAGCCAGTCAACTAAAAACAGAAAAAAAATTAGCGGGGTGTGGTGGGACACTTAGTAGTCCCAGCTACTCGGGAGGCTGAGGCAGGAGGATCGCTGAGCTCAGGAGTTTGAGGTTTTTGTGAGCTAGGCTGATGCTACCACACTGTAGCCGGGGCAACAGAGCGAGACTCTGTCTCAAAAAAAAAAAAAAAAAAAAATCTGTCACAGGTGGAAGGAAAATCCTTGTCTAGAAAATGGCAGAGAATCTACCAAGTTTTTTTAACCAACAACAATTTGTTCTTCATTTGGTCTGGGCACTTTTTTTCCTTATGCTTGTTTAATGGATAGGAGAGAGGGCTAAATTGCATTTTTTCTTTGTAAAGATGTATCACTCAAATTTGTTTCCCCCAGTAACTTACTCGTTTTAAAAAAGCTTTAAGAGAGTACAAGTTATACTTGTTTCTAGAAGAAAGATTAGGAAATAACAGGTTAATTGCAACCCTTACAGAGAGCACCACTGTTTGCCCTGCTCTTTTGCTACTTCTGTCTCTAGCGGTCAGGGATACCTGTGGCTGGCAGGGTGTTGGACTTCAGAGGGAGGGGCTGCATTTCCGGAGGCCAGGCTGGTTCTCCTGGGACTCTCAGGGTTGAGATTTCTCTGTCTCCTTCCTCCTCCCTCACTAAATGCAGCTGGGGAGGCTCTGCCTAGAAGAGGAAAACTCATTGTGTAAGGAGAACACTTCTCTCATGGCTTTTAAAACGTAATGCTTCCTTCCCCTTTTCTCTTCTTCCCAGAATAAGAGCTGCCAGTAAAACTTTAGTGCAGGACTATTGAGCTGTGTTTAACATGTTGTGATGGGCTAAAGACATTGTCAGCTCCTCCTTTCCTTATTTTCTCATCGATCCCTCTTGCCCCACCCCTTGCAAAGGGGAATTACAGGAAATCACAACTGGCATAAAAAAAAAAAAAAAGCCTCAGGCAGATGGGAAGGATGGAATGTGTAAGCCCCATTCCCAGAAACAAGCAGGATGGCTGAACTGACTGACCTTAGCATTTGGTGTGCACTGAGCCAAAGCATCGCCTGAAGATAATGGCACCATCTGGGAATCAAAACCTGAGTCTTCTTGCTGTCCTCCAAGACTCCCCCTCCTCTCCTGACTCCTCCAGTCTAGTCCTAGTGACCAGCCCCTGCCAGTTCTTTCTCCTGCAGGTAGGTTCCTGCCTCCACCACCCGGGGCAAGACCTTGTCATCCTGCCTGGCCTTCCAGCCTGCCTTAGTCTCTTTTGCCAGGTTCATCTCCCTTGAACACGGTTCTTATCTCCAGTGAGACTATGTAAGAGAGCAAAGCTTTGTGTGCATGGGAGGCAAGACTGCCACCCCTTCCCACGGTGGGGTGCTCCTTGAGGGCCAAGGATTCTCCTCACATATAGGAGGCCATCAGTGAGTGCTTGTTGAATTGGATTAGGTCAGGTTTCCTGCTCAAGAACATTTGTTGACTCCCCACTACCTGCTGATCAAGGCTGAATTTCTCTACCTGTTTTTCATCGCTGTGCTAACTGGCCTTAAGGGCAGTTTGAATACTGACCTTACAAAGGTCATACATTCATTAAGTATGCATACTTAATGCTTTGTGGAATAACCAGAGTCTGCCCTGTGGCAGATACTAGGGACACCAGTGAGAACTGTCCCTTGCCCTGAAGGATTTCAGAATGGAATTTATTTTCTGTTCTTCTCTGATCCTTGCCGCCCCCCCCGCCCCCCGCTTGCTTACTTCAGCATTCCTGCCCCAGAAGGAATGTTCCCTCTTTCCCTTTTAAATATTCTCTTTCTGTCTCCATACTTATTCAGCCCGCAAGGCTTTCAGGGCAGATCTCCCTTCTTTTCTTTTTAAGGCCGCCTTTGATTATCTTGGTTCAGATCCATTTCTCTCTTTTTTTCTATTTTTTTTTCATTATTTTGTCCATAACTCACAAATAGCTGCTGCTTATTCTTCTTTCTTTTCTAATTACTCATACTTCACTATTTAGCATTTTATTGCACCCATGGAGAGTACCAAAATCCATATGCCTGCCTCATTGTGTGCCTTGATTTTTTGCTGTCTGGGTGTGCAGCCTCCCCACCTCCATTGAAAGCATCTGATGGATTGGAGACCGTGCCTCCGTGCATTTTGTTAAGCTGCCTATAGACTGTCCAGGGAAGGATGATACACAGGGTGGATGAAGGTGGACCATTGGAGGTAATAGGTGATCTGACCGTGCTTTGGGAGTATGGTTCCCAACAGGATTCTGGGTCACCTTGTACAGAACAGGGTCTGGAGGCTAGAGACCATCCTTTAGGACTCTGGGAACCAAGACCTGAGAGGAAAGGGAAAGAGCAGGAAGGGTCAGACTTGTCCCTCAAGAGTTCATTCCATCTTGAGAGTCTCTTGAAACCCAGGGTCATGTGGAAAATGTGCTCATCCTAGAAGCTGACAGGGTTCTTGGGGAATGGTGGTGAGGCCAGATGCTGCTGTTTGATCCAGGTTCTCTGGTGAATCACCCCAGAAGGAGGGTGTGAAAGGTGCCTGGCCACAGGGAGTGGACACTTAGGGGCAACAGTGAGCAGACTTGTGAGACTGAGGATTTATTTGTATAGATGCCTCTGGGAAGTTTGGGGATTTGAATGTATTCTGCAAATACATTTTCTTTTTGTGCCTTGTCACTGATGTGGCTTATAGGCTTACCTTACATTTTTTTCTTTGAATAATAGAATCTTGCATGAAATTAAAAGCAGTGTCCTCCACTTCTGGCTTTGGTAGAGCTTTTTTTTTTTTTTTTTTTTTTTTTTAATTTTCTACCCACTCCCCTTTGGTAGAGCTTTAAGCATCATGTTAACTTTCCTCCCATCTCCCTTTCATTTCTCAGATCCACCTAGGATTGTAAAACAGGTTGGTAACATTTGTGGCCTGGGACCAATTTCAGCCAGCTCAATTCCCTGTTACCCAGTTTAAATGTAAGGGGCACATCTAAATTTACTGGAATTCTAGGTAGGAAGTGTAGGTTGGAAAGGGAAAAAGCATGTAATTGTCGCTTACATGAAAATAAAACCAGCTTGAATTTTCTTCTCACAAACTTTCTTTAAAACACCTTTTAAGACCTTTTATTTTTGGCATATGGATTTTGGGGTGGCAGCCCTTCTACTGTTATGATGGAGGGATTTAATAAGCCAGTGGGTAATTTCCCAGAACCCTGAACCTTTGAAAAATGCTGTTGCTTTTGGAAAGTAATAAATGTAGAAGCCAGGCCACCTGTCTCAGATTTATACCCTCTTCCCATTCTATTCTCAACTAGTAAATAACATGGCCTCAGTTTGCCTAAAAAGATAGTGGCTTAAATTTGTTTAGATGTGTGTGGCAGTTTGGTAATAAAGTATAGTCCTTTGATGCTTGATGGTGATGATGGTGATGATGGTGGAGGACACTCAGTAGCAGGTGCACTGATTGCGTTGTGAGCCAGTTCTTTCTAAGGCTCCCAGGAAGAAAATTGCTAACTCACTTTATATGTGAAGGCCTTAGTGTCACGTAGAAGAGGAAGCAGCATGTGGAGAAATCATCTGCCCAAAGGTCACACTTTAGAGAGGAACTTCTGATGAGGTTGTGTGTTTTCTGTTTGGAAGAGGGTGTGTTGCTTCTTTTGAGAAGGCCTTTTACAATAGTACAATGGTTCCTCTGGAACTCAAGGCTGGATTCTTTTTCCACCCTCTTCTATATTTACAGCTGCTTTTTCCCCTAGGGGAGCATTCATCTGTTTTAAAAAGCAGAAAGAGAAAACAAGAAGTTCTCTCAAACAGTGAGGTTTGGAAATCAGAACTACATTTATTTGCCTTTCAGGAGGGCAAGTTCTAAAGGGTTGTTGTTTGGGTGGAAGAGAAGGAAGTCTGTCGTCCCCTCTGTCCTCTCCATAAATGCATAGCACACACATACAAACCCTTACCTCCACCCGGAGGTTTCTTGTGGCAGATGTGAAAGAGTTGGGACACAGGGTTCCCATTATAACCCCTTTGTTGTACTAGACCAAACATGGCTGTTCAGTCCCTGAGTAAGTCAGTTTTTCTGGCAGGCCACTTTCCTGCCCTGAATATCCATGTCTAGGGCCCTGGACTGGCATTGGCCCTCAAGGCCAGGGCCAGCCTTTGGCTATTGCACTTGAGCATACAGTCAGAGGCAGAATCTGAGGACATTTTGGACAGGAACGATTTCTGATCATTAGAATGTTTTTATCACACCCATACTTAAGGGTCTTGGAGCTGGGGGTCACCAGGCTTTAACTATGGTGCCCCGTAGCCTCTTTCTGCACAGTTTTTACCAGCAAGCTGGGTGTTGACATGCATCTTTGTTTTGTTATAAGAAGAGGAGGAATTCTGCCTTGGCAGTTAAATAACTGTGCCCTCTATTTAGATTCTATAGAGGGTTACGCTCAAAGCTAATGAGTGCTTTCTTCCACTCTGCACACACTCTGATGCGGAGTGGGCGGCAGGCTGAAGGCTGGAGGACCGTGATAGAGCAAGTGCTGTTGGAGGCAGAGATGGAGGTGACAGTGAGGGCAGCTGGGCCCTGGTGCTCCAGTGGTTTGTCCCCCTGGCTGGCGGCCCACCTCCTAAGGCTAAGCCAAGAGGAGGCCTTGAGCTTTCCTGAAATGACTGCGTCTCACTGCTCAGTTAGTGTGACCAGCCGGAGGAGGGGGTGGGCTTCCTGGGGAAGAGGGTGGGAGAGTCTTAATTAAGCCTGCCTGGTGTGGCAGTACCTCATACTCGCCTCCTGTTTCTGTATTGGCTGATAATTTCCTTCAGCTCTCAGAACAACCCTTCATTTTTGCCAACACACACACACACACACACACACACACACACACGCACACAGCGTATCTCCAGTACTGCTGGATGTGCCCTCTGCCGCCTGGGCCACTCTTGCTTTCTGTTGAGCTGCTCTGCCACGTTGGAGTTCCTGGGACTAATGATGCTGGACTTCCTAATCTGGCAGAGGCCTGGACGAGAGCCATGGCTTGGGTGCTCTGAACAGACTAGCCCAGTGGAGTACAGTACTGGGGCTGGCACTCTGTCCAGAAGGGCTCAGTCAGTGGTCAGATTGTGACTGGGAGATATTTGAGGGAACTTTGTTTGAGAACTTTGAGAGTTAGGAGACCTGGGTTCTGGTTCAGCCATTCACAAGCCCTGTGTTCCTGGATAGGTCATGATCCTTTGATAGGCCTCCATTTCCCCCTCTTAAAATGGGTAGATTGGACTTTACAAGCTGATCCCAAAGTTCCTTTAGGCAGTAATGTTTTAGAATTCCTTGACAAACCCAGGCGTCTGTTCCTGGTGTCGGTGACCATAGTTAACAAAGGCTGAGACAGAACAGCATACACTTTCTGGTTCCCTTTTGCCTCCAAGCTTTTGCCTGTGTGTTTCTCCTTGGAATGCCCCGCCTTCCCTGTTCCCACCTCTTTCTGCTTGCACCCTTGCTAAAGCCAGGTGTCAGCTAGACTGCACCCCCACACTGGTGTGCCCCTCCTCTGTGCTGCCCTAGCACCCTGTGCTTAGTACTTACCCACTATATTACTGTCTGTTTCCTTGTTCTTCCTGACCTTATCATGAGCTTCCTGAGGGCAGAGACTGTATCCCTAGTTGCTGGCACAGTGCCTGGAATGTGGTATATATACAGTCTATGTTGAACGAATAAATGATCCCTCCTAGGCCTACATGCCCTAGTACACTCCGGGAGCTGTTCTGGGACCCCCCCTCCCCCAATGCTCACTACCCCGAAGGCTCTCTCTTTCCAAGCTGTGTGAAGATGCTGGGAACCTAGCATAATGCTGAGCTATATCTAAGGTGTGTCTCATTGTGGCAAAAGGTGCCATTGCCACCCTTACCCCCAGGGCACTCTTGCTAGGTATTGCTTCTACCATGAATGGGGCTTGATTTTGCCCTGTCCCTCCCCATCTCCTGCCCTGGTGTCTTCTGCCAGCTGCCTGGGGCTGGGCCATCTGCTGCTTGTGACAGCGGGTGGGGGGAAAGGGGTGAGCGGGTGGGGGAAAGGGGTGAACGACCTGTGCAGGGGAGGGAGTGTGGGGTGAGCGGCAACCTAATCTCTTTCACTGTACTGACTGCATGGCAGAGTCGGCCCCCCTTCTCCCACATCCTGTCTTCTGTCCCAGTGCTCTGTTATGCAGATCTTGGTTTTGTTCCAGCTGCTGCCCCCCACCACTCTGCTAGGAGAACCCTTGCTGCATTTTTGTTTCCTCTGTGTGTGTGCTTTGCCGTTTGCCCCTGCCCCCAAGAATCTTTATGTAACGTAAGACAGCAGCAGCAAAAAAAGAAAAGAATCTTTAGAAATGAAACTTTGGACCTTGTTGTTTTCTGTTCAGATGCAAATGCGGAGTCTGTTCACACCAGAGTTTGGTACCTCCGGGTTTACTACCCGGTTTTCCATATCTCCTCCTAGGGAATCTTTGAACAGCAGGGGTGGGCTGAATCACTCACTGGAAAGAGCTTTAATTTAGCTTGTGTTTCAAGCCTTACCTCTTTCTCGCCTTGTGTGGACATAGGAAAGAAGAAGGTAACTTCCCTCCATCACTCTTGGTGACTCTGGGCTTGGAGGTTCTGAACTGTTTGTGTGTGTGTCTGTCTGTCTTTTAAAACTTCATTAAAAAGATTGGCCTGGGGAAGGCAGGGGGAGGCTGGTCAGGACTTTCATATTCAAACCTGAGGGCCTGGGCAGGCCTCTTAGCCGTGTCTACAGAGCTTTTTCCCAGGCCCCTCTTACTTGATCTGCTGGCTTCTCTGAGCTGTCTTGGGTCCAGCTGGGTTTCCACAATGTAAGAACCATTGTCCTTGAGAAGGTGAGTGTGCATACTCCTTGCCCTTTCTCTTTGGTTCACTGTAAATAGATAAGACCAAACCTAGCATTTAAAATAGAATTATGGAGCCGGAAGAATGTCTTTTCCAACCTTCTATTTTACCAAGGAGGAAATGGGCCCAGAAAAGTTCTGTGACACGTCCAGAATCAGAGCCAGCCCCAGAGCTGGGGTAAAAGCCAGATGCCTTTGTTCCCGAGCTCCTCTCTGAGGGACTGTGAACCTGAGTTGGGGAGAGCATGAGAGGATCTCAGTGTTGGTTTGGAGACATGTGGGCCGACAAAAGGCTTTCCAGTGGTGTAGGGGAATTTTGTACCACTTGTACAACTAAGGTAGATCTACTGACATCTAGACCTCAACATTTATTCACTCAGCTCAGGATTCTCAACTGCAGCACTACTGACATTTTGGGCCAAATGATTCTTTGTTGTGGGGGGTTGTCCTGTGCATGGCAGGATGTTGTTTGTGGAAAAACTCAAACTGTGTTTTTTCCTCTGCTGTCACACCACAACAATCATCAACACAGAAGAAGACTTCTGTGACCAAATGTGGGGGTTTCTCCCCCACAAACAAGAATTCACTTCTGCAGCAGACACCAGCTGTGTGTCTTCCAATCCAGTTCTGACATTTTCTGCCCGAAGGAGATAGTGTCAGTTCCCACAGGTTCCTAAGAACCTGGGATCAGTCTGACCCTGAGACTGACCCTCCTTGCTACCAGCGGTGAGTCTAGCCCTCCGGAACTTCTGACCCGCTGGCTTCAAGTTGGGGTTCCCACGACCCCCTCTTTGGGCAATTTCCTACAGCGGCTCACAGAACTTAGGGAAACATTTACATACGTTTACTAGTTTGTTATAAGGGATATCACAAAGGATACAGATGAAGAGATGCATAGGGTGAGTATGGAGGAATGGGTGTAGAGCTTCCATGCCCTCCCTGGGTGTGCCACCCTCTAGGAACATCCGTGTGTTCAGCTATCCAGATGCCCTCCAAACCTAGTCCTTTTGGGTTTCATGGAGGCCTAAGCATGACTGATTAAACCATTGATGATCAACTTGATCTTCCACCCCCTCTTTCCTCCCCTGAGGTTGAGGGATGGGGCTGAAAGTCTCAACCCTCTAATCTTGCCTTGGTTTTTCCATTGACCAGCCCCATCCTGAAGTTATTAGTCAACATTAGCATATAAAAAAGACAGCACTTTGGAGATTCTAAGGATTTTAGGAGTATGCCAGAAAACAGGATGAAGACTAAAAACATATATTTAGAAATATATATTTATATTTTATTATATGTATTCTATTACATAATATGTATTCTGTTATATATTATGCATAATATATTATATAATATATTATATAATAATATATTATATATAATATATTCTATTGTATATAAATATATATCTCAGGTGTTTATCAACATCCCTGGCCCTACCCATGAGATACTGGTAGCTTCCCACCCCCAAGTTGTGACAACCAAAAATGTCTCCAGACATTGCCAAATCTTGCTCCCAGTTGAGAATTACTGGTTCAGGCAGAGTATTTTGGGGAGGAGAGACCCTCTTGGGCACCTCTTGCATTTTGAATGTGCGCAGGTCTCAGGGTTATAAAGGAAGCATAAAACAGATGGGGCCTCAGCTTTCTGGGGAGCTTACAGTTTAGTGGGGAGACCAGACCAACATGCATGGACTAATGAATTGCCACATTAGTGAGCCCTCCAAGATGTATAGAGCCCCAAGCCGGACTCTGAATGGGGTGCCAGCCCAGGGTGTACTTAATGAGGAAGAGATTTTGCTGCCCTGGGCTGGATTGCATAGCTAAGAACTGAGTAACTCTGACTTTTTGAGTTCTTATCATCTGCTCAAAGAGTAGTCTTCCATTCTGAAAAAAAAAAAAAAAAAAACCAAAAAAAAAACCATTTTATTGAATTTGCTGATTTTTCTAGTGTTTGTAGAGATGGGGTCTCACTATGTTGCTCAGGCTGATCTCAAACTCCTGGCCTCAAAGCGAACCTCCCACTTCAGCCTCCCAAAGTGCTAGGATTATAGGTGAGAGCCATCACGCCAGGCCAGGAAGATTCTTTTTAAACTGAAATACATTGTGGAAAAATTAGTCATTGTTAGAAATGGATAGATTGGCCACTGTGCTATCTTTTAGGGTGCTCTAAGGAGCTACTGGGAAAATTGCCTATACAGTTAAAGGTGAGGTCAGTGAAGTCAAGTTGTGCTGGCGGTGGAGGGAGGCGGCTGTTGTTCTCAGTGCTCGTGGGAGCACAGGCAGTGTGTTGTGGGTGAACGTGCCACAGTGCTAAGGGTTTAATGCAAGAAATAGGCAAGACTTAGCTATTGGGGATAGCAATATATGCCCCATTTCACTCACTGGAGGATTTACTAATTGTATCCTTGTGTTTCTGACGTAAAGGCTGAGGATATATGTGCTTTGCCAAATTTATCTCCCTTTTCTTGCTGTCCAGGCCCCTAAAAAAAAAAAGAAAGAAAAGAAAAGAAAAAAGGAGAGAGTGACTTACAGAATCAGGATTTGGAGCCAGAGAAGCTCTTCAAGTAGAGATCATTTAGCCCAATCCTGTGTTTTCAGGTAATGATGACAATAATAATGATAAATAGTGATGACTATAACAGTAACTACCATTTTTAACGACTTACTAAGTGCCAGACACTATGCTAAGTGCCTTATACACATTTCCCCATATAATACTTAAAATAACCCTATGAGATAGGTATTATTAGTGCCATTTTACAGGTAAGGGAACTGAGGTCCAGAAAATCTGGATAACTGCATGGGAATTAAGAGTGTGCTGCAGTAGCTGTTGTGTGGAGAGATGAAGCAGCTTGCTTGCTCAAGGTCACGTTTTCCAGTTAAAGATGAACACAAGAAGAATCCAAGTCTCTTGCCCTTGATTGAGCTCAGTTGAGCACATATTTTTTGTTTTGACCTGAGGATTCATTCTCTGTGGTCATTTTTGTTTCATTTCTTGCTCTCTCCTTTTAATTTTAGTGAAATTGTATGAAATAGAGGGAAGGGTGGTTTAGGGCTGGGGTTTTGGGTGAGTTTTTAAAGTTTATTTTTAAATAGGCAGCCTTCCCAGACTGACTGGGAATGTAGCAGAAGGCCTGAGAACCAGGAAGTGACACAGACCTGTTTATACCATCCCACTTGGGGGCCTTTGGAAAGTGCTCCACAGAGATGGTAAAAAGTAAACATAACTGCACCAGCCAGTTCTTTGGGGTTAGCTATTTTTGACCTAGAGGAGGTGTTTCCTGCACAGCTTTAAGTACTCTGAATACCAAAATTTAGCTCCTAAACAGCCCCTTGAATGAAGGTGTACAGACAAAATATTTGTTTGCTATTACCAGACGCCAGCATTCAGTGGTTCTAGGCAGACAAAATCATGAGATTTTCAGTCGCCTCCCCACCACCCGGCCGTTGTCTTTTTGGTGAATTGTTCTCCCATTGCTTTATCTTTCTTTGTAAGCAGCACTATGCATGCAAAACACTGTCCTCCTGGCTCACGAAATGGGTGCATGAGTTCAAGGTTCAGTTCAAAGGTTTCTCTTTTACTTCTCCCCTACTCCTATCAGAAGTCTTTATTCCTGTCTCCTCTGTGTTCTCATAGCATTTTTTTTAAAAGAACCTTCTTTTGGGCCCTAGTAACAATTTGACAGTGTTATGTGGATAAACATATAATTCCTCTCACGTAGATTGTGAATTCCTTGAGAGTAAGAACTGTGCCCCATTTCATCTCTGTGATCACCCAGGCCTTGCACAGAAGACAGCCAGTAAATATTTGCTGAATTGCAGTATAGTCACTGGAAACACAGAGCCCTAAGAAGTCAGATTTAGCAAATCAGCTTCCCGGACTCTATTTGCCAAGTGGGTATTGAAGCCTGTTCCACTTAGCTCTGATGGGAACCAAGCAAAGGGATGTGATGACACATGAGATACGTCTCTGGGGTCTAGAACCAATTACAGCCACTTCTGCCAATCATCTACCTGGCCAAAACTTCAGGATTATATATACCCTTTCCCCTCTCCTGATTTATATCTGCTGCTCCTTTGCAGAAGACACAAATTATGTCTTTTAAGTTTATCTTTTTTTCCCTTTCACTTAACAGTATTTGTTGAGCAGTTTGGGGCACAGAGATAATTGGTGGTCTGTGCCTGTGGTACATGCAGCCTGCAAAAGTTAAGTAATTGTGAATGGGCTTCAGGGAGGGGTATGATTGGCTATCTCTTTTGGGATCCAGGCAGTGATGCTAGAGGCTTAGAGGAGGCTCTGTGCCTGTGGGCTGAAGTCTGGAGAAGTTTTCCCAGAGCTAAGGGAACTAAGTTTGGAAAACAAAGAGCATGGAGCCCTTTTCAGTAGAGAAGCAGGGGGAGGAAGGACTTCTAGTCTCCTTGGATTCCGTTTTTCTGTAAAGTGGGGCAAATACCACCTATTTAATGAGGTAATAAGTTTGTATGTGTGTGTTCCCTAGGTCCCCCAGACACTAATATTATTTTAGTATATTCACAAACATAGTTGTGAACAAACATGTTCACAAACATAATTTGGGGAGGGGGGTAGTGCTAACTAGGTACCTTAAAAAATATTTTTAGAATTTGATGGGCAAGTACCTGGGAGGTTCACTTGTTTAACGTGTTGGCTGTTCTTTTGTCTAGACTAACATTGTATTTTGCGCCTAGTTTCAGGATATGTTTCCAACCAGCTGAAATGGTGCCCTCTGAGAGTCTAGTGGGGCTCAGTCACAGCCTGTCACGGCAGGAAGGGGCCTTACCCAGCACGAATTTGAGCGCGCACTGTTTCAGGCACTGTCCTAGTCTCTCAGGTTTGTCTTATTTCCACCTCACAGCAACCCAATGAGGTGGGTACCAGTTCATCCAGCTTATAGACAGAAACTGAAAATAACTTCCCCTAGAGTAGCAGTCCCCAACGTTTTTGGCACCAGGGACCAGTTTCATGGAAGACAATTTTTCCATGGACCCTGGGGAGGGGAGGATTGTGCAGTCAAACCTCTCTGCTAATGATATAGTCTGTACTTGCAGCTGCTCCCCAGCACTAGCATCACCACCTCAGCTCCACCTCAGATCATCAGGCATTAGGTTCTCATAAGGAGCACGCAACCTGGATCCCTCACATGTGCAGTTTACGTCAGGGTTCAAGCTCCTATGAGAATCTAATGGCCCTCACTGATCTGACAGGGGGTGGAGCTCAGGCAGTGATGCGCGCGATGGGGAGCAGCTGCTCCCTTGCCCACCACTCACCTCCTGCTGTGCAGCCCGGTTCCTAACAGGCCACAGACTGGTACACGTCCTTGGCCCAGGGGTTGGGGACCACAGCCCTGGAGTACCAATTAATAATATCTGCCAGAATCTTTTCACAATCCCAGGCTCCCAAAGAGATATTTAGTTGAAGTGTTTCTCATTTGACCAATGAGGAAACAGAGGCATGGGAAGTGAGTGTTTGCTCAAGGTCAGCCCATGCCCGTCAATCATTGGTGAAGCTGGGACTAGAAAAGTGGTTTTCTGCCTTCAGTTCCGGAATTTATGGCAGGTAGAGTTCCCGCTCACAGGGGCTCTACCTCCTCTCCCATTTTTCTATCCTGTCTTTTGTTCTCCTCTCTGCCCTTCTTTTTTGTGTCTTTTTCTCTCTTTCTCCCTGGGCCCCTGTAGCAGCTCTGCAGTGATCCTGTGTGGAGGCTGGGTTTTTTTTGTTAGATGTTTGTTATTTTTGGAAAGCACTTTAGGAACACTGTGTATAATGGGATGGCCCATACAAATGTGCTGATGGATTGATTAAGCTCTAAATGGGGAAGTGGACTGTTCTGGGTTTGCTGCAGTGCAGGGGGAGGTAGTCTGGGCATCAGTCTCGGAAGATGTAGGGGAAAGGGCCACTCAGGCAGAACAATGAGGATAGATTTACCATTTCTTCCAGTCAGAGCTTTTGTTGACTTAGATTTTTAGAGGAAGTACTTTTGGGCCCTCCTATTCCCTAGAAGACATTCCAGATTTCTTGGAACTGAAGGGGCCTTTGGGGATCATCCAGGTTCAGCCTGGAGCACCATGAAGACTGGCTGACTTGCCTGAGGCCAATCCACTATCTAGTGGTGGAGCTGGGAGCTAAGGCAGGACAGGTCCCGGCTACAGTCATCCTGCTGTTAGGTTCCAGAAGAGAAGCGCTGGAGACTGTTGATGAGAATCTTCAGGATAGGGTAGTGCGTATGCTAGTGTTCCTGATGTCTGAAGCTTTGGGAACAATGTGAGCGGGGGGATGTGATACCCCGAGCGTGTGGTGAGCAATTCTAGGGGAGCAAGACGAGGGCACAAGGCATATCAAAGCAATTCAGAAGGTCCTCTGAGGCTCTACAGTGGCTTAGCTGGCCTAAGAGGAAAGCTGAGGGTAATTCATGTGATTTGGAGGGGGTGAAATTTTAACCAAAGTTTGATGTTTGTGCCTTTTGGACTAGGAGCTGGAGATTAAAAGAAAATGGGTATGGCAACATTCTGGTCAGCAAGGATCTTGAAGTCCAATAGAAGAATTTGTGGCTATTGAAGTGCCCGAGTGTTAGTGGCTCGAAGGAGAGGGCAGGATAGAGAGGTCAGGACTGGAAGGATCCGTGGAGCCACAGGGGGGAAAAGCAGAAGGCATCTCTAAGTAACTTAATTTTATCTTTTGGGGGGCAGAGGGAGTAGGAGGCATTAAGATCTGATACATGTTTAGATATCTTTTGATGCTGTAGCCTGGCCATTTCTGGGTGAGTGGGAGTCCGGAGGGGAGGCACTGAAGGGAAGAGAGGTAAGGGAGGGCCTGGGTAACTTTGGCCTTGTTAGTCACGTCTCTTCCATACTCCTCTGGGGAACTTTGGACTTCAAAGTGTTGGAACTTCTTATCATTATACCCTGAAATGTAATTAGCTGGTTAAATTCTGTTCACACTTCTGGAACTGTTCTTTGTCCTCCCCCATCATGTGGCAGCATGGGGTTGGCCAATATGGTTGATCAAAGAAATAAACTCTCTTGTTCTAGATTCTCACCACTGCTGCCACCATGCCTTTCTTGATTAGTCTGAGGCAAGAAAAGGATTTATGTTGGTTTTATCTTCTCAGTTCCCTTTCCTAACTAATGGAGCCATGGTTTAGGAAATAATTTGCCCTAAAAATTACATGTAAACTGAGTTTGACTTCACCTACCCAGCACCTGAGAGCCAAGCCTACAAAGGAGAGCTCAGTAGAGTGTGGGATGATCTTACACCTCCAGCAGGACTGTGGCATTCTCAGCAGGGGTCGTGGGCTGGGGAGGGTCCTGACCTAGAGGCTGCCTAGGGAACAGGGTGCCCTGGCTGCTTCATGGCTGGCCCCACCTGCTGCTGCTGCCTTCCCAAGCCAGGAGCAATTTTTGAAAGAGACTCCAGGGTACCTTTAATCTTAGCAGGCTCTTGGGTTAACCGGGAAGCATCTAGGGCAACAAGCAAGTGAACCACGTGAACCCTGGGCTCAGGCTGCAGGTTCTTCTTAAGACCAGAAGCCTGTCTTGCTTGTCATCTTTTCCCAGATAGCCCTCTGCTGTCTCTGGCTTTTGGCGAAGACTGTGAATAGAAGCCCTGGGTCTTTCTAGTTTACTGAGCATTTCTTAGTATTTTGTCCCTTTTGAGCCTTACCGTATCCTAGTGAGATAGTCAAAGCAAGCAATAGCCCAATTTTACAAATGAGGAAACAGAGGCAGAGATGAGGTAAGTGGCTTCCCTCAGGTCAGAGCTGTGGCTTGAGGGCAGTGTTCTTCCTCATTGGAGGAACTTACGGACAGGAAATGAGTGTCATGACATCACATTCAGCAGGGTATAGTCACCCAGTTTTTGTTGTTCTGGGTTCACAGAGGTGGGAGAGGCAAGCCCCTGCCCCATGAGGCTGACAGTCTAGCTCACGGGGCCTCCTGCTACCACAAGCTGTTGGGGCAACAGCACTCGTTCCCAAGAAAGAAAATCAGGAGGGTGAATGCAGGTTTTCCATGACTCCTCCCCCTGTGTTTTGGAGGGGAAAGCTGGCCACCAGAGGAACAGATGGGTTACAAGAAGAGAAGAGTGGAAGCAGTGAAGAATTCTGTGGCTGGGAGAGAACTTAGAACCTTAGAACCTTTTTTGGATGTGGTAACGGAAGCCAGATAACTAGCTGGCTGGCGGCAGAGGCTGGGCTGGGTCTGCGGCAGGCCCTCTCTTTGTCTCACCTCTAAGTTTAGATGCCATATTCCTTGTGAGGTTGGGTAAGCGCTAGCTTTGAACATGAGGCTTGGTTCCAGGTTCCTCTTCAGTGATAATTGCTTTGAATTAGAAGTGGTCACTAACATGTTAATACTAAGGAATACTGAAGTGAAAGTTTTTGCGTCAGTATTTCTCTAGGGATAATGAATACCTAGTCGTAATTTGTTCTGAAACATTTTGCTTTTCATTTGGTATGCTAAGGTTACAATCCAAGGACAGAGTTTGTTTTATGTTCAAAATATATCATTTCTTAAAATTACTAGATTTATGGTGTGACCCTTTCTCCGCAGTAGCTGGGTTCTCCTGCTCTGGATGATGCTCTGGTTTTTTTTTGTTTTTGTGTTTTGTCTTTTTTTTTTTTTTTTTTTTGAGACAGAGTCTTGCTCTCTCACCGCAGGTGGAGTGCAGTGGCGTCATTGTAGCTCACTGTATCCTCAAACTCCTGGGCTCAACTGATCCTCCTGCTTCAGCTTTCCAAGTGGCTGGGACTGCAGGTGCATGCCACCATACCTGGCTAATTTTTCTGTTTGTAGAGACGGGGTCTCTTGCTCAGGTTGGTCTCGAGCTCCTGATTGACCTTAAGCAGTCTTCCTGCCTCAGCGTCCCAGAGTTGTTAGAATTACAAGTGTGAACCACCTCACCTGGCCTTTTTCTATTTTTGGTAGAGATGGGGTCTCCCTCTGGCTCAGGCTTGTCTCGATCTCCTGACCTCAAGTGATCTTCCCACCTTGGCCTCCCAGAGTACTAGGATTCCAGGTGTGTAAGCTGTAGCACCAGACCTTTTCTGGGGTCTTGAGGGTTAATTTTCCTCTGTATTATTATTAAAGCAACAACCCCTGGCCTAGCCTTACATGTAAACACTCCATTAACTACCCTCCATTTCTCTTTTTTCTTTGCAAAGCCCCCATTTCCATCACCCTCTCTGTACTTGATCAGGTCTTAGGCTACATGGTAGAATTGGTCTCTTGACCTTGACTCAGATAGCTGCTTAAGCAGTAAGGGAGGAGCCAGCTGTTTCTGTTAAAAAAAAAAAAAAAAATCAGGAGCTCATACATGTACATCATCTTCTACCCAGTTCCGTACTGGTTCCTCCCTACAGTATTCATGTGTTTGGCAAACATTTGCTGCCTGCCTGTCATATGCCAGGCCCCGTGCTTGCTGTTGAAGATTCCAAGTTGAGTAATTCACAGTCCCTGCCTTCAAGGAACTCTCAGCCTAGTGAGGTGGGACAGATAAACAAATAGATGTAATAACCTGTTAAAGGTACAGTCATAGCTGGGTAAGAAGGGGTCATTTCTGCTGGGGGTGGGTGTGGTATGAAGTGTCAGGAAAGAATTCCTTCAGGAGGTGACCCTTGTGCCGTGCCCTTGAAGTGACTATTGCTGGCAGCAGGAACAGTCAGGTTCTTGAGGTTTGTTTGACTGTCAGTTTGTTGAGGGAGGAGACCAGCAATCTATAGGAAGGCCTTGTTACGTTAACTTTATATTTTGTCTGAATAGGTAATGTGTGTACAAAGCACAGCACTAAAGGAGATTAAAAGCGAATATGTGCAGTGAGAAATGTTTTTCTCCTTCCCTAACTGTTAACCACTCGGTTCTTCTCCCTGAAGGCAATTGTTAGTTACCAATTTCTTGTGTATCATTCCAGAGGGGTTTTCAGTGCATATAGGTATATATGTGTGTGTATCCTTTAAAAATACATGCATATGTGCAAATGATTTTCTTCGTGAACTAATTTTAGAAGTCATTCTGTATTAGCACAGATTGAACTACCCTGTTCTTTTTAAACCACTGGTATTCTTTTGGGTGTACTATAACTTATTTCACTAGTCCCCCTTTGATGAACTTTAGGTTGCTCCAATCTTTTGCCGTTACAAACCATGCAGTGAATATCCTTCATCTATGTCATTGGAGATGTGATTTCAGCGGACAGATTCTAGAAGTTGAATTGATAGGTCAGAGAATATATGCATTTTGGGAACAGATATCATCAAGTTGCCTTCCAATGAGCTCTACTTTGATGACAAAATACTGAATGTACTTTATCACTTGGCCCCACAGTACTTCTGCTCCCCCCCGAATCCTCTAAGATCCCTGCCACAGCGATCTTCCTGAATGAATTTGGTCGTGTAACAGCCCTGTTTAGAACCCTTGCAAGCACCACATGGTTTTCAGGGTAAAGTTGAAACCCCTTGGCTTAGCCCCTGCCTCCAGCTTCCTCCAGGAGTACTGTGCTCCCGTGGTACTCTGATCCACTTGTATTTGGTACCTCCTCTTTTTCCTTATTTTTTTCCCCCCCCACTAGACACATCCTTTAGGATTCAGCTTAACATCACCTTCTCTGGGTAGTCTTTCCTGACTACCTCCACTCATGCACAGAACACCTGACCACTACATGTGGCCTCATCCATTCACTACTTAAATATTTGTTGTGCTCGTGCTGTGATGTGGCACACACAGGTATCATTCTTGCCAATCCACTGGTATTGCCTTGAGGGGATGATGACTGCCTGGTAGGGTTACCTGATGTGGCTACATATAAAACGGCAGCACCAAAGGGCCCATCGCCAACTCTGTCACTAACCAGCTGGGGGCCCTGGTCATATCCTTTAGCTTCTTTGGACCTTGGTTTGCCATCTGTCAAATGAGACTAGAGCTCAATGAACTCTAAGGTACCTGCAGCTGGGGTCTTATTAATGATTGAACAGCAACAGCAGCCAGTGTTTACTGAGGACTTACAAAGTGTCAGGCACTTTGTCTATTCTAATCCTTACATCTTTGCCCTGCAGAGACAGTATGGTTACTATCCTCATTGTACAGATGAGGAAACTGAGGCTGAGAGTTATTGTGACTTGGCCACAAGGCCATAATAGAGGAAACAGATTTGAATCTAGGCATTCTGACTTTACTGTTCTTAGCCACATAAACGTATACACATTACACACACACACACACACACGCGCACACAACAGAGTTTTCTTTTCTTTTTTTTTTTTTTTTTTGAGACAGAGTCTTGCTTTGTTGCCCGGGCTAGAGTGAGTGCCATGGCGTCAGCCTAGCTCACAGCAACCTCAAACTCCTGGGCTTAAGCGATCCTACTGCCTCAGCCTCCCGAGTAGCTGGGACTACAGGCATGCGCCACTATGCCCGGCTAATTTTTTCTATATAGATTTTTAGTTGTCCATATAATGTCGTTCTATTTTTAGTAGAGACGGGGTCTCGCTCAGGCTGGTCTCGAACTCCTGACCTCGAGCGATCCACCCGCCTCGGCCTCCCAGAGTGCTAGGATTACAGGCGTGAGCCACCACGCCCGGCCACAACAGAGTTTTGTGTACTATTTTCAGACACTCACAAGTTCTGCCCCAGACCTCTTCATGAAGCACCCGTGTTCCACAGCTTTAAAGGCTCGAATTGGAGTCTGGGTAAAGCTGGGAGCAGAAGACTGCTACGGTCCCAGTTATTAGAGGGAAGTGGGTGAGGACAAGTGGCTAGCTCTGTTCATGAGCCCCTGGCTAATGCTGATTGAAGACTCTCATAGCTGCTCTTCTTTCCAACTGAGACATTCATGTTGCTGTTTTCAGTTACCCTATTTAGGAGGGGAACATAGGCCTGAGTCAATCTTCAGACATGGATTAAAATCAGATCTGGTTGGTATCCCTGGCAGAGTCTCAGGGGCATCCTTTATTAGGGTTGTAGATGGCAGATTCCCTTATCTGTGCACATAAAGCCTTATTAATGGGGAAGGTATGTGTGTGGAATTAAAAAAAAAAGTATTATTTAGAATACCTGTTATAAACTGGAATAAATGAGTAACTGACAAATGAAATAAAATAATTGAACTAAAATATAATAGGCCCACATCATGCTGTATCGTCAACCCAGCTGCCTCCCTAAAGGCATGTAGAAAATAATCCTAAAAGTGCTGACCCCAGATTTTTTTTTTTAAGATGCTGGTTCCTACTCTTCTGAAGTCTATCTGAACCAGAGTGGGTGGTAGGGCTAATTAGCAATTACAGCCCGTCCTCCACCCCCCGTCATTGTCAGGGTCAGCCAACAGAATGTGGTCACAGGTGTGTCGGGTGAGCCTTGATTAATTGGTCCATTTTTGAGATTCAAGGCTGTCGAGTCAGATCCTCAGGGGCTCATCCAGCCTCTGGCGGTTTAGCAAGCGGGCTGAGCCCTCAGCTCCCACTGCTGCATTCCTTCTCTAGGCGGTGTATTTCCCCCTTTAAGACACGTGTTCTCCCTCTCTCTCTGTCTCTCTCTCTCTCTTTTTTTCCTTTTGGTTAGTTGAACTTGTTCTGAGCCCAAGTGGCAAAGGCAAAGCCTGACTCAGGCGTAGCAGCTCTGTGTCAACAGCCACCTTTGCTCCTCTGTGCCGGAGCCTGCTGGGCAGTTTCTGAAAGCTCTGCTGTGCCTGACGGATGTCCAGGTGAAACGTGCCCACGTGAAAGAGAGCCCGTCTCCTGGCCCTGTTGAAAAATCTGGCTCCGGGATGCTGATGGCAACTTGCTGCAGGCCCTGGCATTTCCCCAGGGAGGAGTTGAAAAGCCACTTCTGTGCTTGTCTCTCCTGGCAGCAGGGATTCAGTTGCTAGAATTCTTTCAACTTCGAATGTGATTATGGCTTTCTTACCAAAGTGACTGCTTTTAACTAACTTATGGCTAAAGTTTTCACTTTATTCATGTCTTTGTTTTCTGTTTGTTTGTTATAGGTGAATCTATCTCTGGCTGACTTCAAGATTCTTACTTCTGGATTTTTAATTTTTTCTCTTAAAAAAAACTTGGACGGATAAAAGATGTGCCATGGCAGGATAGCACCAAAGAGCACCTCAGTGTTTGGCGTGGCCTCCGTGAGACATGGAGCATTCCTTCCACTGGTGATTCTTAGCACCCTGCTTGGAGATGGACTTGCCTCCGGTAAGTCCTGACCTGCCTTCTGTGTGTGGGAGGGAGAAGACTTAATACCATGGTTTCTCTGGAAGGCTAGGATAGGGGACTCTCCTTCTGGCAGGGAGAGCAGAGCATGGAGGGCTTTTGTGCTGTGGTATCTAGAGGAGAGAGCCAGTCCTTCCAGGGCCTGATAAGCCAGCTGGAGGAGGGCTGTGTGGGAACCTGCTGGTGACAACCTGTCACCCCCTCTCTCCTACAGTAGTCATCATCAGACAGGACAGAGGTGCAGGGTTCAGAGCACGATATACAGGTAAGGGTGCAGGCTTGGGAATCAGACTACTGCATTCTGCTTGCTACAGCCCATGCCTCCTACTTGCTTGCTCTGTGACCCTGAGCAAGTCCCTTTACTGCTGTAAGCCTCAGTTTCCTCAGCTGCAGAATGGGTTACTGATGGTATTTACCTCATTAGGTAGTTGTGAAGATTGAGATAACATAGTAAGCCCTTAATGACTGTTAGCTCTTTTTTATTTGTTTCTTGTCTTTCTGTGCTTTTCCTCAGAATGAGTGCACAGTTGAGGTCTTGTAATTTAGCGACGGTAAGACCTGGTTTACTGACACTGTAAACATTGCGATCTTGGACAAGCCACTTAGCCATTCTCAAGCTCAGTTTCTCCCTCTGTCAAATGAAGGGGTTGACCTAGATAATCTTTAAGGTCACTTCTAGCTCCTTCAGTTTATGCTTTCATGATTCTGAGTGCTTTCTGATTGAACATGGCGAGCTGGTGGGGCACTGGCAGGGGCTAGAAATGCAGCACTGAGCCTTTTGGGGTTTGTACAGTCCTTTTTGTCTTCAACAATGCTCCAAAGACCCTTCCAGGTTCTCTTTGTGTGGTCCTCTTTAGGAAGGACGTGTTGGGTGTGTATAGCAGGTCTCGGGGTGGTTTGCCAGAACCTGCTTCTGGGTGTGTGAGCCCCAGTATCATCATTGAGCTCAGCCGTAATGGTGTTCCTACCAGACTTCTTTAGAAACGCATGTGACAGTTTCCTTGGACAGCGCTCCCTGGAGAGAGATCTCAGAACTAGATTCTGGGAGGGGACCTTCTTGGGAGGTGTTGGGGGAGTGGTGTACTGTGGCTGTAGAGTTCCCATAGCTCAGTGCTATCGCTTCCGTTCCCTTTCTGTCAACTCCCATCACCTACTTACCCAGCACATACAGATAATAGTGTAATCTCACTTTTCTTTTGAATTGTTGGGAGAAACAATTACTGTTTTTTTGTTCCATCATAGCTTTCCCTACCACCCACACACAGATTTCCTTTTCTTTTGCCTCTCCTTCCTCCCCCTCTGACACTTAACCCAAACCTTTCTTTAGCCATGAGGAGCCCCTGGCACAACCCAGGGGGCCATGATGTTTGGGACCCCATGGTGTGGCCATCATGGTTATATTGAAAAGAAGGAAAAGAAGACCAGTCTATGGAACTGGAGACCATTATCCTTAGTGAAGTATCTCAGCAATGGAAAAACAAACACCACATGTACTCTCTAATAATTGGGAGCTAATTGACGGGCATACACAGGGGCACAAGGAGATGTAAAGGTCATTGGAAATCAAGAAGGGGGGGGAAGGAGGGAAGGCGTAACAACCCACCTGTCAGGTACAGTGAACACTATTCGGGTGATAGGCTACACCAGTGTGAAGCAGGGCTTACTTTCGTCGGCCACTCCAAAACTGAGGAAGCCTCTAGAAGTGGTAGTTACAGAACCACAGAGCACAGAGACTCTATCTTATTCATCACTGTGTCTCTAGAGCAGAATTTGGTAAACTGTGGCCAATGGGGTTGGGCCTACCTGCTGTCTGCTTTTGTGTGGCCTTCGAGTTAGTCATCTATATTTTTAAATCATTGAAAAAACTCAGAAGAAGATGATTTCATGACATGAAAAAATTTATATGAAATTCAAATTTCAGTGTCCATAAATAATTTTGTTGGAACACAGCCATGCTCATTTATGTATATATTATCTGCGATTGCTTTTGTGCTACAGTGGCAGAGCTGAGTAGTTGTGACACAGACCATGTGGCCTGCAAAGCCTAAAATACTTGTCCCTTTATAGAAGGGATTCTTCTCCCCGCCCTACCCTCACCTCCCAGCCCAGAACAAATGGTGCTCAATAATTATGAGCATGAATGGAATGAATGTCAGAGCAGGAAGGAAGGAAGGACTGTTCAGAGCCAGGTTGGACTTGAGATTGTGCACTTGCTGCCCAGGGCCTTACAGCTAATGATAGAGCTGGGAGCTGGCCTGGTACCTGGCATAGTCCTGCAACCTGCCTCTTCCAAGGCTCCTCTGGGGAAGTTACCCTGGCATGTTGCAGAGTGGTATTAGTGGCAGAAAATCTGCCTTCAGCCTCTGAAGTCTTTAGCCTCTTTAGCTTCATTAAGCCATCCTACTTACCCTCACCCTGCCTTTTGTTGGCTCCACCCTCCTCTCATTCCCCACCCCATTTTCCTACTACCCACACCTTCCCAACTTTCCATCCAAGGCCTGAAATCAATTATCAGGTTCCAGACTGTCTGGATAAAGGGATTATTATTCTCCAATGTGGAAGAATGTGTCTGTTTGTAGTGTGGGCTCAGACCAAGATGAGAAAGTTGGCTCTGTTGTTTTCTTTTCCCTCCCCCATCTGCAAAGACCCCTCCCTTCCTTGCCACCCCAACCCCCAAGTCTTTCCTGCTCCCCATAAAGCATGTGTCCTGACAGGGAATAGGATGCAGGCAGGGGAAGGGGTTTCACCATTGCTTAGATCCAGTGCGTCAAGTTGCTGCCAATGTTTTTCCCTCTCTCTGGGATAGCTTCTGGGGGAGGGAGGTGCCCTTTCCTTGGCCTGAAACCCAGAGCACACCTGTATGGTCGTGCCTGCCATGAGCAGTGTGCCAAGCAAGCTTGCCAAGAAACCAAGACTCTCAGATACCCCAAAGCCAAGGAAAGGCAGTTCGGTTCAGGAAAAGCCCTTCTTTCCCTTCCTGCCTTTCTTACCTGTTCTTGTAGCTGCTCCTGAACACCCATTCCAGAGACATTTTAAAATGGGATACTTGTAAAATACACAGCCTTGTTATCCAGTGAGCTGTAGTAGACCCTGGATATGCACGTGTGTGCATGCACATTCATGATTCTGGAGAGAATCCCACTGGACATGGGTTAATGGGCATCCTCCAGGGCCAGTTTGTTCACATAGTCTCTGGTCATAAATACCACAGTTGTTCTCTGGTCTTGATCATAATCTCAGGTTTAGTAGAAAAGAATCACATATGAAGGGCCACTTGAATTCTACGGTAGAATTATGTCACATTTGGGGTTAAATTTCCATACTGGTTTCTCTGTTTGCAGCTCAGGATTTGCAGTTTTCAACAGAGAAGGTGTTAGAGAGGCATTAGGTCTGGCTTTCCCTTGGTCATTCCTTTAAATGGGGAGAATTATTGAAAGGTTTCCTTTTTAGGAGTGGCAAAAGGAATCGTATCTTATTCTTCACACCCAGTCACACCATGCAATGGGAAGACCAGAATTAAAAATAAAATCTGTGCACATGCTACCCAATTTGCCTTTCTTGGACCGGAGAGACATTAAGATCCCAGCCATGTAGCAGCTTCTCTCGGGTCTCACAACTCTACCTGTGATCTTAAGAAACTTGCTGTGTGACCTTAGGCGAATCACGTGACCTCTTTGTGTCTTCTATAAAACAGAAACAGTGATCCTTAAGAATATTGGGTTGGCGTTGTTGTGTAGACTAATACGAATGATTAGAGAGCATGTGGCATTTAAATGTGTGATGTAAGCCCCAAATAATAACAACAACAGAGTTGGTATGTGACCTACTGTTGAGTCATGCTGCACAGTAGACTTTATGCAGATGACATTCTGTGCTGTCATTAAAACACAGAACTGAAGGTGCAAAAGTCCCTGGTTGAGGATAAGAGATTTTGGAGCAGGTGTCAAATTTGACCAGTGAGGAGAGATTGATTATTTCAGGAATGCCGTTTGCCTTCCAGAAAGCTCATGTTTACATAGTTTGATGATCTCAACCTAACTGGCTTGCTGACTCATAAAAAGCTTTTGGTTTGAATTCTTTTCCTTTCAAGAGAAAACTCCATATTTTACTTGTTTCAGACTTTTCCTCCCACAAAATGTTGCCATGGCTTGTTAGGCCATGTTAAACTAATCACACGATCACCTAGAGCAGTTTTAAAAGAGCAGGGAAATCAGCCATCTGCATTTCTACATGACAGAGTGGGAATGCCAGGCACTTAGTTTTCATTGAAGCTGAAAAATGTTGAGAACCAGTTTCTCTGGGAGATGACATGGCTTTGGCCCTTAGCATTGCTGTGGCAGAGAGATGTTGGCAGGTGGCCTGGCTCACATCATCTCCGAAGGGACCCGAGTCAGAGATAATGTCCACTGAGCTGAGAGGAAAGGACAAATAGGAAACGATATGCATAGAGCATCATTTCTGTGCCAGGCTCTGTGTTATGCCATATTAAAGCTCTCAGAACACCTGTATGCTAGGGGGCTATGTAACCATTTTATGAAAGAGAAACTGAAGCCGAGAGAGAGGTTAGATAACTTGCTCAGAGACAGATGACCGTAAGTGGTGAAGCTGACTGGGAGTTGTGCCCAATGTGTCTGACTCTGTTGCCCATGGTCTTTGCTGGGAACCACACTACCTGTGCCCGAGTGGCAGGCTTCTCTGGGACCCATTTCTTGTGTTTCCTGATGGAAGCGCTCAGATCAGCCTTCAGAGGCTTACTGTGACAGAAGAAGGAAGACACTGTGTCCTCTCCCCATGCATGAAAAGGATACGGGAGTCATCTTTGGGTTACCACGTTTCCCTCTGTGGTTGTTTCTGTTCTCATCTACAGTGGCCCTTGGTTGTTTGGTTCCAGTTTGGGCACAAGGTTTGCCAAGGTGGTTCTATTCTTAGAAAGGAACAATAGGGACCATAACAAATTGTTTGCTAAATGAGGGTGTAGTTCCCAAAACATCCGCAGAGCATCTTCCTGTCAGCTGCTGATGAAAGTGATGTAATCTCTCCATGCTGTAATTACCTATGACTATAAAAAGACTTGGGGATTGTGGTGGGAGGCTGGATGGGTCATTATAGGGCTTGTTGAACCCTGGTGTCAAGAAAAGACATTGAGAAATCTTCCTCTGCAGACTAATTATTGTGCCATGTTTAGAACAATATAGGCACGTGATACCTACCACCCTTGTATTTTAACTTTCTGACAAAAGAAACCAGGAGTCCAGCAAGCCAAACACCTAACTGGGTCTTGATTGGGTTAAAGCCCTCATTAAACATAAATTCTGTCTGCTGAGCAATGGTGCCCCACTACCCTGGCCTAATTTGCCAGCTTAGAGATGATTATTCTTACCTGCTTGACTCTTTCTGCAAAAGGAGGTTCCAGGGTGCTAATAAAAAAAAAATTAGCGTTAGCACCTGGAGTCTTTAATGATTTTAGGTAGGTTTCCAGATGAATTCCTCCACCATCTCTTACCCACTGAGAGATCCCTTTCCTCTGCATCACTTGGGAGGGTGAGCCTGCAGAGAGAGTGAGCAGCCCTCCAGGTCCAGGTGGCCTGTGCGGGTGGTATGTGGCTGGCTGCCTGGGCTGTGACCAGATCAGGAGTAACCGTGGCCTGTGTCAGGTTTAGGTTTGAGGCCCAGAGAGATACTAGCACTATCAGAGAAGACCTTTCTGTGGTGTAGAGTGAATGAGAGGTGCCCTGGCTGTTGACTTCTTCCCAGCCCTATTCATCGACCTCGCCTTAACCCAGTTTAACTCATGAAAATCTGAATTCATTGGAAGACAAGGGGGAGATTATAACTTTTTCAAAAAAAGGATTGTCCCTAGAATTTCTCGCATGGCAGTCTCTGATCAGGTGGAATGGGATTCAGTTCTTACACACCTTAAAGTAACAGCCACAGAGATCACGAGTGTAGCTTGGTATTGTATCTAGCTGCTTTTATGCTTCAACTCTCCAGCATATTTTTTGGAGAGGCAGTGTAGTCTGATTAAATGCCTGGAGTCAGACTGTCTGGATTTGAATACTGCCTCTATTCCTTGATACCTATGTTACTCTGGATAATTCTCCTGACCTCAATGTCTGTATTTCCCCAGAATGGGGATGATAATAGTGCCTGCTTCATACTATTGTTGTGAAGATTAAGATAGCATAGGTAAGGTGCTTGGAACATTACCTGGCACACAAAGTAGTAATTCCCACATTAGAAGATGAGATTCTAGTACCTACTGATACTATTCTACACTTCTGGTTTTTGATGCCACAGCTAATTGGTTCAGACAGACTCAGGGTTGGAAGGTGCTCCTTGTTTCTTTTGGATCTGTTGGATTCTGTTTGATTCCATTCAATGCATACTGAATAGAGTTAGCTCCCTGATATTGATGAGGTTTTCCTAAGTCCCTAAATTCTCAAATACCACACGTCGGTATCCCATACATGAAGACGAGTAGAAAAGAGCAACAGTGCCCCTTTGAGATATTGATGCTGGAGGTCAGCTCAGTGGTCTCACTGTAAGCTGTTCTCTTCAGGGAGGCTGTCATGTTGGCATTTCAGATCCGATGTTCCTCAGAGCTGCTATTTGTTAGGAACTTTGGGAGTCAGTTTTTTTGGAGAAAGGGTCTCACTGTATTACCTGGGCTAGAGTGCAGCGGCGTCACCACAGCTCACTGCAACCTCCCCTCCTGGGCTCAAGTGATCCTCCTGCCTCAGCCTCCTGAGTAGCTGGGGCCAGAGGTGTGTGCAGCCATGCCTGGCTAACTTCTTTTATGATATATTTTGTAGAGACAGGGTCTCAAACTCCTGGCCTCAAGCAGTCTTCCCCCTCAGCCTTCCCAAGTGCTGGGATTACAGGCATGAGCCACTGCACTGGGCCTGGAGTCAGTTTTGAAACTTCATAATTAAATATGAGAATGACAAGGGTCATTTCTTTTAAAAATATATTTTATTTCATCAGCACAGTGATATGATTAAAGAATTGCGTTTTAAAAGATTCCAAAACACATCTGGGTGGGAGAATACAGTACTAGAATTAAAAATAAGAAGTCTCTTATCTTTTCTCCATTTGGTAGTCCTTTTGCCTCCTCGGGCTTTTCTTGCTATATTTGTCAACATTTCTTCTTCTAAGAGCCTTTTTCTACCTAGATTCATTGGCATTCCCAGAGATGGAGATTTTTCCCTTGTTTAACTTTTTTGACTTGTTAGCTTTGCCAGTAGTCAAATCTTTTAAAGTACAATTGTTTAATCATTCAAATTCTGGGAAGTATTGCAGGGAAGATAAACAGATTCTCTTCAGAATTTCGTCTTTGAAAAGCTTTTTTTTTTTTTCAAATTCACAGAGTATTTTAGGCATTTCAATGGGAGGAGGGACACAGAATGTGGTTCAGGAAGTTATGGCCACGTACAAGCAGGGTTATAAAATAATTCAGCTTTATCCTTTGTTATTCTAAGTAACAAGTGACACTTTATGAAATACAAAGGGCCTGATCACTTCTTCACATGTCAATAGACTCCTGTCACTTTGGGAACGGGCAGGACCTGTGTGTTTATTGTCACTGTCTGAGTTCTGACAGTTTGGCCTTGTGGACTCTGGCCATGGTAGGAGGAACAAGAGAATGTCATTGGGTTTGTTGCGTACTCTGGATGAGGACTGAGTGGGTGAGGATCAGCCTGTCAGTGTTTGCTGGGCACTGGTCTAGGCACAGAGACGCTTGGAGGCAGAGAGGAAAAAAGCCTTGGATCTCTCTTCTTGCCAGTTGCTTTCATTACAATCCAGAGGCTGGATTGCAGAGGACCCAGTGATGTCCTGAGCCAGTGCAGGCCCACTGAACCTCCTTGGTAACCAGGCATGGTTATCAGAATTGCTAATTAGGTGCCCATGGAGCTAGCTGGGGACTTCAGTGGGCTGTGTGTCCTCTGCTTATACTCCTCACAGGGTAGACCCTCTCAGTCTCGGAGTTTTAAAATCTTCTTTTTTTTTTTTTTTTTTGAGACAGAGTCTCACTCTGTTGCCCAGGCTAGAGTGAGTGCCGTGGCGTCAGCCTAGCTCACAGCAACCTCAAACTCCTGAGCTCAAGCGATCCTCCTGTCTCAGCCTCCCGCGTAGCTGGGACTACAGGCATGTGCCACCATGCCCGGCTAATTTTTTCTATATATATTTTTAGCTGTCCATATAATTTCTTTCTATTTTTAGAGATGGGGTCTCGCTCTTGCTCAGGCTGGTCTCAAACTCCTGAGCTCAAATGATCCGCCCACCTCGGCCTCCCAGAGTGCTGGGATTACAGGCGTGAGCCACCGCGCCCGGCCTGTTTTAAAATCTTCTATACACAGTGTCCCTCGATCTTAGTTCTTGCTCTTTGCTCTTGGTTCTGTGTGTGTTTGCACATAAGCTTATTGAAGGCAGGGACAAAATCCGTTATATGTTGCTCATTTGCTCTAACCAGGCCAATGATCATCCCAGGTAGACCTAACAAACATCCTGTGGAAGGTGCTTCATGGGTGGGGCCGCCCCACTAGAGGAGTATGCAGAATCATGGCTTGTCCTTCACATGAGGAAAGCAGGACCAAGTCTAGGACCCTGTGAGCAGCAGCAGTCTATGGGGCCGTCCGCTGCTTTATGGTTTCCCGACGCATTCTGTCCTGTCCCTTAAGGGTTGCAGGTGGTGGGGCTGTCGTGCGGGGAAATGAGAGGGCCGGGCAGGCTGCCTAGAAAGAGTGCATTGTATTTAACTTGCACTGTTCACTTAATAATTTATCATGAATATTTCCCATATTATTTCATATCATTGTACAAGAAATAATGTATACATTATGAGGACATACTGTATCTAACAAGATATACTGTTAGACTCTTTGATTCTGTAAAATTAAATAAAAAAAAAAAATTCACCTTAAAAAAAAAAAAAAAAAAGAGTGCATTGTAGAGTGTGCTACCTTGTACCCTGGGTGGGGATTTGGACCCAGAATGGGTCCTTCTAGGTAATGAGGAGGGACCACTGGGGAGTGCAGATACGGTGGAAGAATGTATGTGAAAACCATGCTAGCTCTAAACATAGCCTGACATATTAGAGAGGAGCTGGAGAAGTGCAACTTGGGTGGGTTTGGCTTCTCTTCCCTACCCATTGCCTTTACAGCCACAGCTTCCTTTACCTGTTTCTAAAGATCAGGTTTAAGGGACTGCTTATTCCCCTTTCCCTGAACATTAGCACCTTCAAGCCTGTTCTCACCCTTTCTTGTGGCTAGAATCCCACTTCTTCATTTTCCCTCCCATGCTTGTTTTTATCCTTCAAGGTCCAGCTTAGAGTCGCCTCCTTTGTGGGACATCACCCATCCCCTTACCACTGGAATTATTAAGGTTTGGAGGAAGGAGAGTAGGAGGCCTTGTGTGTATTTCTTGAGTGAAATTAACAAGAGCTCCTAATCTCAGTCCTTCTTCTTTGGAGGATGTCAGAGATGTTTCCTAGGAGCAGGGTTACAATTCCTAGAATCTCAACTGTCTTTGATTTGAAGGAATTGGATAGCTTGTGAAGACTTCTAGAAATTGCAACTTTGGGGAACTCAAATCCTTTGGTCTGCGGATGATGGTAGATAACCGTGTAGACTTGTGCCAAACCCTGGTGACCCAGGGCTCCCAGGGTTGCTGTGGGACAAATTGGGTTTGGTATTTTCATGATCAGCATTAACTCCTTTAAGAAGTACGTGTAGACATGAGGTTGGCAGGGAGGACAGCAGGAGGTGTGTAATGCCTTGGAAGGCTTTCTGGGGACCAGGTACTGGGCTGGATCTTGATGGATGTTAATGACATGTATGTAGCCTGTGAGAGGAGGGCAGCGGCAGCCAGGAATTGTGCTCTGCACCAGAGGAGTGCAGAGCTTATGGTTTAGCACTCTAATTTATTCCTCAAGTACTTGTTGAGCTCCTGCTGAGTGCCAAGACTGTGCCAGCTACCGAAAATAGAACAATGTCACGTGATGCATGCTGTGATCAGGGAAATCATTGCACTACACTGGAATGCTAGTGGGCGGGGCTCCTGACCCAGTTTGGGATGGTCACAGTAGGCTTTTCTGGGGGGAAAGCCTGTTCAGGTCCCCACTGTGACCTGAACAAGCTCTCCTGGAGTATCCTAAGCATCAAAGGGTTAAAGAAGAATAAATACTAGTTAATGAATCAAGGGGTTGAGTGAGTCTAAACAGGGTTGGAGGAGGATGTTAATTTTAGGAACAAGTTGTGGGACAAGATCAGAGATGAGCAGAATGGCTCCTGTTTGCCCAGGTGACAGGAAGTGATAGGCTAGGAAAGGTTGCCCTTCCAGCCTGCCCAAGGGGAGGGTCACTCAGGACAGGCCTCCGAGTCCACGCTTCTATCCCCTAATCATCGGCCCCAGCTCCACCAACCCATGGGAGGCGTGTCTGACAAGGGCTCCCTGTTTCAGCAAGTCTTACACTCTGTGCAGGGTCCCATGTGTGTTTTAGCTGGCGTCACGAATTCCATGGGGAGGCTGGAGGGTGCGGGAGGTCCTTTATTGATGGGGGAAGGGAGAAGAGTGGAGGAGCAGCTGGCATCTGGGCGGATGTATTGCAGGATTCATCATCTTGCACTGTGCCGGGGTAATTGGAGAAGTTGGGGTGAGGACTGTCTGTGATTTGATGTGTTCGGAGGTGCAGAGAACTGTTGTGACTTCCAGCAGTCACAACAGTTCAGGTTTCTTTAGAGTGGCTTTCAGCAAAGGAACCTTTTCTTTGTACTCTTATTCTCAGTACCTTGTTAGGCAGTTTAGAGTCTTTGCGGTTCACCTGGCCCTTCCCTCTGGCATTCAGAAAATCTGTCACCAGTAGTGGCAGACTCTGGCTTTGCAGGAACAGTTAAGATTGTGTTTAATAGGATTAAGTGAGATAATATATGTAAAAGTGCTATGTAAATAATAAAAGTCTATTCCAATGCAAGGGATTATTATAGTGCTGTTTTTTTCAGCCAGTATCTCTTTTCTGAATTGCTCAAAGCACCTGGTTAACACTAACTGATTAATCCACCATATACCACACTCTGAGAACCACCAGTTTACACTTAGGCTGAACAAACCTTCCTAACCCTTTTCAGAGCAGATTTTGGTAAGGTGGGGACGGAGAAGTGGAGAGATCTTGAACCCACTGGGAAGAGAGGTAGCTCAGAAATAGGATGCTACAGGTGGACCATCCTAATATTAAAACTGAGGAAAGGTTAAATAATTAAGGGAGGATGTTGGCAGGTCTATCTCTTATCTTCTCCAGGCTGGTCCCGTCCTTGCAGACTACTCTACAGAGAGAGAAGCCAGACCTGGTGAGCCCCTTCGTTTCTTACTCTGTCCTCTTAGGCTGCAGTGAGCTCTAAAAGTCTGCATTTTTGGAAGCCTTTCCTCAGCGTGGGCTCTATGGTGTGAAGAACAGGACCCTGAGAGGGGGTCCTGGGTATCCGCCTCTAATGAGCGGTAACTGGAGGCACCTCACGTTGCTCAAGGGTGACGTGAGCTTGGACTGGCTCTCCAGTGCCCTTTGAGCTCTATACTCTGGTTCTTTAATGCTTTACCTTGACAGCTTCCTCCCCAGGGTCAGGAACTTGTTGCTTGTTACTTGTTCTTATTTTTTCTGTGTGTGAGACCTTCTGTTGATCAGAATCCCATCCAGAGACTGGCTTGCCAAAAGCGAAACTAGAATCAAGTTTGGGAATCGGAGAGAATAACTTTTCTTTTTGGAGTCTTTGGCATCTGCAGCTGTGCTGCTTCTGTAACACCTGCCTCCATGGAGGAATGACTGCGCATCCCTGTCACGTCTGATCCTTTTCTCCAGACATCTCACTCCACCGCCAGGCTTCACGGGCTGTGTGATCAGTTCTAATTCCCAGGGCGCTCAGGATTGTGGTTCGGCATTCTCACTGCCGGGCTGGCACAGTGCTTGGCTCTTGGTTGGCCTCTGTACTCGTTTATTGGGTGGATGGAATAGGGGGTTGCATCTAAGTACCTCCTCTTTTCTTCAGTTTCTCCCTTCTTAACTTGGTACAGTTGTCTTCCTTTGCCCTCCCCTTCCATCCGTCCTCCCTCTTCTTCCTCTGTACTCATTTTTACTCAGCACTTTGGCAGAGCTGACCTTGTGTCTTAAGTGTTGGGGTGTGCTAGGGTTGGGGTACACATGAGGTGATTCTAAAAGACCCTACTTAACCATCTGGGTGAGGGGTACCTCCAGAACACCCCTGTCTTCTTCCAACCCCTGTCTTTCTTCTGCCCACTTTGTCTAGGGTAGCTGTGAATGTTTTCACTGTCCTAGGGGAGTTTGCTGCTCTTCAGATCGAATTTGACCCCATTTTCAGCCTTTATTTCCCGCTGGAGCCTAACAGTGTTTGTATTGGCAAGCTAAAGGACTCCTGGCTCGGAGAGAATTAGCATGGCCTGCCTCCGAAACATTATCTGGCCCTGTCTTTCCAGCCTCTGTCTGAAGGGCAAAAGGAAGATTTCCTAGCCTTGCTTAATTGTCACTTAGCCCCTCTGATCTAGCCCAGGCAGCTTACCGGCAGCCCAAGCACTGACTTGCCCGAGGTCTCTGTTGAAACAGTGACAGATTGAGGTTGATTTAATTCATTTTAAGTAAAATCACCAGCCTTTTGATGATTGCATTAATTTCCTCCCTTCTGAACACCCTCCTGTTAGCAGTAATTGGAAACCCTGACTCTATGTTTCTCATTTCCCCTCACCACTCTGCTTTAATCTGAGACAGCTGGATACTGCACTCGGCCTTTTCATTTACTGGAAGAACGTTTTGAAGATGATTGTAATGACTGGCTTTGACAGTATTTCCAGAAGCTGAAACTGTTGCTGTGCTTCAGTTCACACCCACCTGTGGGCCTCAGTTTTGCTCACCTGGCTCTTATAAAACTCTGCTTAGTGCTTGCTGGGCAGGTGGAAAAGGGTCCCCATGAGAATGCTCTCTTGTCCCAGGCAGTATACGCGTGCAAGCTTTTCATTACTCATTGTCATCACTCAACATTGACAGACTGCCTGTGTGTCAGACACTGCTCTAGCTACTGAGTGTGTCCCCAGCACCTCCTTCCTGGCCTTGGTGGAAATGCAGAGGCCTAAGTAGGTGAGTGTCCGGCAGGGTGGTTGCTATACACAGACCTTGCGAACTGTAGTTTCTGGAGTTTTCTTTCTCTGTGGGTCTTTATGGTTGTAACTACTGTTTTTGTGCTCTTCCTTTCTTGGCGCTAAAGAGGAATAAATAATAGGAACCACCTCTTGATGTCAGAGAAATCAAGGTAGCAATAGCTGTAACAGTTAAGCACTATTGGCAGTTGACAAGATGTAAGGCACTTTCTTGTATATCTTGTCATATTGTTGTCTACACAATAAACCAATCAAAGCCAGTAAAGGATAAAGCTGAGATTCAAACCGAGTCCCCATTGCAAATCAAATATTTTTTATACTACACAGTTTTGTTTGTTTGATGGTTTTGTTTTCTCTTTAACAGTGACTTCTCATGCCTTTGTCTTTAGTATTAATTCAACGAACTAAGTGTTAAGAACCTGTTATGTATGTACTGGGTCCTCTCAGGAAGTCAGGGCCTCACAGTCTAATTGGGGGAAAAGATAAGACAGAGTATATCTTAGTTCTCCTCCGTGATTCAGCTACTGAATGCTGCTAAAAAGAAGAGAATTAACCTTGACATCTGTCTAGAAAGGCTACTGGAAGAGCTGAGACTTAAATTGGGCCCAGTGGGAAGGCAGGATTCAAACTAGGGAAAAGCTGGGAAGTGGAGTTTGGGTTTGTATTTGACTGCCTCAAACTCTGGGATGCAGAAAAGGTGGTGAGATTTGGCACCTTCATCAGACTTAGACAATCAACATCCAGTGGGGTGATGCTTCCCCAGCTTTATTGTGCTTTTAAAATCAGATTTCTGTACCCTATGTTCACAAAGACTCAATTTAGTAGATCTAGGGCACTGCTCAGAAATCTGCATTCTTTAAAAGTTTTTTAAATAATGTGAAACAGTCTCCCAGCCCCTCAGTTCTCCCTGAAAAGAAGAATCCAAGGGTATAGATTTCATTTGTTCCTTTCCAGGGGCAGAAACTGTTTGTTCAACCAGCTGCCCCCATCGTTGTGTTGCAGGTGGTGAAGTGGCCCACACTTTGAGAAACACTGTAATCCAAGGACATTCTGCTGCCCTCCCTGCTGCAGGTTAGGAATCAAGGATCTGGGTTTTGACAGGGTCCCACTCTTGAGGACTAAGAACGTTCGGGGTGGAACCAAGGAGGAATGGGAGGAGTGGATAATAAATGACGTAAGTTAAGTTAACCTGGACAGCAGCGGAGTCTGTCTGTCTGCCATCCTGACTTAAAGGCAGGTGGGGGTGGCCATTGAGGCTGAGCACGTTTAAAACAAAGCTCTGTGTCTACTCAGAGTTACTCATGTCACTTTGGCTGTTAAGAGTATTTTTAAAGATCCGTTTGGTAGCTTAGCTTTTAGATGACTGTGCTTTGGGGGTAGGAGCAGGATCAGTTAGTGGGTGGGTGTGTAGAAACAGGTCTGCCAGAAGATTTAGCAGTCTCGGTGAATCTTATGATTTCTGCCTGTATTTTGGGACCAAATGGGACCTAAGTTGGTGTGAAGATTAGAAAACAGTTACCAGGTTACCAAATACCCAGTTAAAAATGATATGGCTTAGTTCGGGGGCATTGTAAAAATACTGTAGGTGGAAAGAATTAACACATAATGTGTGGTGTTCCAGGTAATACCCACTTTTAAATGTTACCTCATTTTCAGTTTTTTATGAAAATTTTAAAACATTAAAAAATGCAGAGACTAATATAATCCTACCTGGATTACTTGCCACCCAGATTCATATTAATATTTTGCCATATTTGCTTCAGGTCTCTTCCTCCAGAGGTAACAAGTATCCTAAGTTGATGGGTATCCTTCCAACCACGTTTCTGTGTTTTTATATACTTAGACATGTATCCCTAAGCAATATAGAATATTGTCTTATGTGTTTTAAAATGTATATAACCTTCCATAGCTTCCTTTTTTCACTCAACATTGCTTTTGAGATTTAGCCACGTTAATACATTTGTTTTACCCACACCATAATATTCCATTGTGATAATACAATATTATAATTGTGTTTATAATTGTAAATTACAATTTACAGTTTTAAAATTTATAATTAATTACAATAATATCATAATATAATTGTATTAATAATAAAAGATTTATAACCAGTTTCTTACTGATGGATCTGTGGGCGACTCCAGTTTTTCACTGTTACAAACAGCACTGCAGGGAACATCCTCGTATTACTACATGTGTCCTGAGCATGTATACAGAATTTCTCTGGCAGTGGAGTTGCTGGATTGTTGGAAATGCATAACTCCAACTTTCTACAGATTGCCAAATAGCTCTCCTAAGTAGTTATGCCAATTTATACCACTATAATATATAATAAATTCTTATTTCTCTGCATGCTTTACAACAGCTGGTATTGTTAGGTATTAATTTTTGCCAGTCTGGTGGACATGACATGGAATCTCCTTGTGGGTTTAATTTTGTATTTTCTTGATTATCTTATCCCAATTTATAGATTACTTAAACTTTGCCTATAGCAATGGTTCCCAAGGGTCTCTGAGATCCTTTTAGGGGATTGAAATGATTGAAACTATTTTCATATTAGTAGTAAGATGCTATTTGCCTTTTTTGCACTCTCTCTTTCACAGATGGATAGTTGAGTTTACAGAGGATATATGGCATGTGTTGTCATGATCACTAATGTTAATATTAATGGCTTGTTTTTTAAATAAATTTATAAATATTTAAAATTTTTGGCTTTATTTTCAAACATTATGATATTGATAGATGTAACACACAGACAAAAGCTCTTCGAGGGTCCTCAATAATTTTTAATAGTGTAAAGAGTTTGAGAACCACTGCTGCTTTACAGTGTCAATTTTATTAATATTTTTTCCTTTCTGGAATGTGTTTTGTCTTAAGAAATTCTTTCCTGGCCGGGCGAGGTGGCTCATGCCTGTAATCCTAGCACTCTGGGAGGCCGAGGCGGGTGGATCGCTCGAGGTCAGGAGTTCGAGACCAGCCTGAGTGAGACCCCCGTCTCTACTAAAAATAGAAAGAAATTATCTGGCCAACTAAAAATATATATAGAAAAAAATTAGCCAGGCATGGTGGTGCATGCGTGTAGTCCCAGCTACTTGGGAGGCTGAGGCAGTAGGATCGCTTGAGCCCAGGAGTTTGAGGTTGCTGTGAGCTAGGCTGACACCACAGCACTCACTCTAGCCTGGGCAACAAAGTGAGACTCTGTCTTTAAAAAAAAAAAAGAAAGAAAGAAAGAAAGAAATTCTTTCCTATGCAAATTTCAGTGCACTGGCTCATGCCTGTAATCCCTGCACTTTGGGAGGCCAAGGTGGGCAGATCACTTGAGCCCAGGAGTTTGAGACCAGCTTGGGCAACATAGCAAGACCCTATCTCTACAAAAATTTTAAAAATTAGCCACATATGATGGTGCCCATCTGTAGTCCTAGCTACTCAGGAGGCTGAGACAGGATCACTTAAGCCTGGAAATTTGAGATTGCAGTGAGCTATGATCATGCCACTGCACTCCAGCCTTGGCACAGAGTAAGACCCTGTCTCTTAAAGAAAAAAAAAAAGATGGGCTGTTATACTTTCTTGTAGAAGTTTTGGAATATAATTTTATGGGTGGCATCTGCCATTTCCCAGGCCTTTCAGCCATTAGGAATAGATTTTAATTTTACACCTTCTCAAAAATACTTATACATTGTATAGCCTAAATAGAACATTTCCTCTGTCTATCCTTATAATAGAATTGGGGGCGGGGGAAAGGTGAGGGGAGGGGAGGGTAGCCACCTTCTTCAGATCCCAATTGGGGCACCAGTGCTTTTACTCCTGGTTGTGTCTGTGCAGGGGTAGGTGGGTGGGCAGGCAGCCAGCTGGTTAGCTGCAGTGAAGGGTATAAACAGTGGCCCCTCCAAGAAAAAAATAACACTGTTGACATCCAGGGCCCCATCATCTCTCACCAGACTCTTACTGGCTTTCCTGTCTCCAATGTCTTCCTCACCTCTTTCCCCACAAATCTGTCTTCCATCCTGCTGTCAGAGTAACTCTCAAAATCTCATACTTGGCATGATGCTACTCCTCTGCTTAAAACAAAAGGGAACAAATTCAGGGCTCCCTATAAGACTTATGGTAAAGTCCATACTCCTTAGCAGCATAACCCTCATCTGTGCTTTCAGCTTTCTCTCCACCTGCTTCCCTGTCCAGTCCTCTGTCCTAGACTCTCACCAGGCATCGTGTTATTCCCCTAGTATGCCATGATATGTGCCCCAGAGCTTTGCTTATGCTGTTCCCTTCAACTCAAATGTTGTTCCCCATTTGTCTGCTGGGAGAGATCCTTTTTGTCTCCCACACCCCAAAAACTTAGCAAGTATAAATTCTAAGAGGATGATTCCTTTAGTCTCCACTACCTCAGCGTTTTCAATTAAAATGAACATTCAGTTTCTGTTAGTCTTTGTTTCACTTGTGGCTTTGTAAGGGGAAGGGTGGTACATCTCCACTCCTTCCCCACAAGTTCCTTCCCCATAAATTCTATTTACAGGGCTAGACCCTGTCATTTTGCAGCCTAGTTCTTTAGCAGCTGCAAAAAAGGGGATTTCTTTTTTGTGGTTAAGAGCTGATGTAGACACCCTAATAACTTGTCTTCCAGTGTATCTTGCCTGCAGGGAGGGAATGCTCTGAGCACAGACTGATAGAATCCCCAGTCCCTCCCCTTCCCCACCACCGATTCACTTATTGCTCATTTTGGAAAATAATAAATTGACATCTGGCATATTTAAAAAGTGGCACATGAGTTGCATGTCTGCATCAGTGCTGCTTGCAGAAAGGCCCTGCTCAGGGAAATAATTCTGGGTGGTGTTCTGTTTTTCCCATTTAGCCACAACAAGCCGCCTTCCTCCCATTCGGCAGCCTAGAAAAATAAAACTTTATAAACCCGGGAAATCTGTTAGACATGCAAATTAGGCAGATTAACTTTTATTCTGTGAAAGAGCTTTATAGCAGGAATCCACATGGATATGGAGAAAGAGGGCCTCTTCTGTTTGAAAGAGTGCAGGCCTGAGTGGCCGAGGTGGGCCAGAGAAGGGGAGGGCCCTGCAGGAGACTCCAGCAGGACACTGATTGCAAGAACCTTTTTCACTTCACTGTTGCATCTGAAAGAGCTGACTTGCTTTGGCAGCTTGTTTATGGCCCTTTCATTAGTTCTTGAGAATGGTTACTATAAAGGTGGAGAAAGTAAGACAGTAAAATGGGGGGAAAGTTGTTATTTCCTTGGCTCACCAGGGCAAAGCTAGGATTGGACCTGTTGCAGGCTGCCTTCCAGCCGGTGCAAACGGCCAGGTGGATTTGAATTCTCAAGTTCACGAGATGGGCTTATGACAAAGAAGTGGAGTCTAAACACTCAAAAATGCTGTGTTACTGTGTTCAATAAACACTGTTAAATGTTATTGAGACATTAGGTTTTCATAAGGACATGCGCCTGAGAAGTTTCCTTTGTGGGTGATAATTTTCTTTCTAACCTTACCTGAAGAGTACCTGTTGCTGTATTTGATTGGTAGTAGTTTTTTTTTTTTTTTTTTCCTTTTTTTAAAGAGACAGTCTCTGTCACCCAGGCTGGAATGCAGTGATGATTAATATTAGTTTTAAGGCCGGGCGCGGTGGCTCACACCTGTAATCCTAGTACTCTGGGAGGCCGAGGCGGGCGGATTGTTTGAGCTCAGGAGTTCGAGACCAGCCTGAGCAAAAGCGAGACCCCGTCTCTACTAAAAATAGAAAGAAATTAGCTGGACAACTAAAAATATATAGAAAAAATTAGCTGGGCATGGTGGCACATGCCTGTAGTCCCAGCTGCTCAGGAGGCTGAGGCAGGAGGATCGCTTGAGCCCAGGAGTTTGAGGTTGCTGTGAGCTAGGCTGACGCCATGGCACTCACTCTAGCCTGGGCAACAGAGCGAGACTCTGTCTCAAAAAAAAAAAAAAAAAAAAAGGTCAAGTATATAAAATAATATAAAATTAACCCTCCCAATTTTATTTTAAATGAGAGTATGTTTATTACAAAAGGATTTTTACCATCCACCAAAGGAGTCACTGTTCAATTGTTTTTAAATAGCAAGTGCTCTATAATATGATTGCATTTACATTCAACTTTTTTAGGATCATGTCTGTTGTTTAAGGCAGGTATGAGAGAAAGTAGTGTAGTGGACTCCCAGTGGCACCTTGGGCAGTAGCAGCAGTAGCAGATGAAGCATTTGGTTGGGCCTGGAACTCTGAAAACTATGCTGATTTCCACATCTGGCCGTAAGGAGTTGCCTGCCTTTTTCCTCCACAGCCCTGTCTCTCCTGTTCCCTGCAAAACAGGCTTTGCCAAGGATGAAGAGCCTGGATGTCATATCGTTTCTCTCTGCCCTGGCGGGGAAGCTGTTCTGTTTGTTTTCCAAGAAGCCTTTTTTGCACTTGGGAATTTTTTCTTTCCTCTTATGGGAAGTTGCTTCATTATTTCTCAAAAATATACTGTACCTGTTGTTTAAACAGGGTGTCCTTGAAGAGCTTTGGAGCCTGAAGGGGGGTGGTGGGGGTGTTGTGAAAGCCTTTGTTCCATGCTTTGATGCGAGCTGGAATGCTGGCTGACTGCAGGCAGAAGTCTCAGAGTTTGCCAGGACTGGGTCAGGAGTGGGGTATGGGGGAGGGGAGATACCCTGCGAAGCAAGATCTGGGGTCTTTTTAAGCATTAGTTTGGTTTGTCCATGTTGTGAGACATATCAGCCCTTCCAGACACAGGCTTCATCAGGTATTTGTCCAGTGCCTTAAATTTGCCCAGGATAGTAAAGGTGAGTACTCTGCCCTTTGGAGGAGCTCATGGTACACTGGAGAGGCAGGACCAACTTAATTTAGAAACGGTGAACAAAATGTAAAGACATGGATGCTTTAGTTCAAAGAGGAAGGAAATTTCCTGTGGAAGAGAGCACTGAGATCAGGTGTTGCATTCTGGATTGGGTTTGAGTTGATGGAGGAAAAAGTAGAGGATATTGAGGGAGAGGGAAAGGAAGAGGAGCTGAGAAGAGCCAGAGGGTTGAGCTGAGGCCATGGTCATGGGTGAGTGAGGCCAGTGCGGCGTCCTGGTGGGACTTGACATTGGAAAAATGGAAGAATGGAACAAGCCAAAGTGTGGAGAGACCTGCGTATCCAGCAGAAATATTTAGATTTGTAGGAAGAAATTGGCAGCCTTTGGAAGATTCTGAAAAGAAAGTGTCATAAGGAAATCTTCTTGGGGGAAGACTAGCCTGTGAGGGTGAATTGGAGTATGCATCCAGGTGGGCAGCAGGAGGGAACCCCGACTCTGTCCACAGTTTTTGGAAGGGAGGCATGCTGTTAGGTGAGGAATGGCTGGGCAGAAGGCTGCTGCTTTTGCCTTGGGTGAGCGTGGCCCCACAGTGAAGCCAATGGCCCTGTGCAGCTCCCCCTGGCAGGGCACAGCAGCTGGGACCATCAGGTTGTTGCTGGCTGAGTGGGGTCAGCTCTTCGGCACCACCCTGAGTAAAGCTTTGACAAGGCCCTGCTTCAAGTTGAGGCGATATCCCCTGGTGGACCCAGTGGGGTAAAGCACAGTGTGCAGCAGGTTTCCAGCCCCCACTGGTCATTTTGGAATGAGATTGGCCAGGCATTACTGCGCAGGTCATGGTGACAGCAGTCACCGCATGCCTGATCAGTGGTAGAAGAGTGCTGTTTCCTCCAGCCCTTACCAGTATTGGGCATTATGTCCTTCCTCTGTGCCCTATAGCCCTTTAAAAATTTTAAATAATAAATTTAGTTATAAGTAAAAATTTTTGATTATAAATAAAATCAGAGGATCATTCAAAAAGTGTTCTTTTTAACAGAGAATGTATCTAGCAGTTGCTGTTCGTAAAAAATGGAAATTGGGAAAATATTTTCTTGAGAGGTTGTATCAGTGGGAACACATAAGCATAAACATGTTATACTTATCTCAGGGTCTATTAATTTATAGTAGAAGTGGGGAGAGTAAATTATTGCCAAGGGGAGGTACTGCCCAGTTCTGTTAACAGTCAGAAAATGAATGACTATTTCAGTTTCAGCTGCTGTCCCTGGGTTGGGCCTGCCACTCTCAGCCACCACTGCCTCCCAACTCCCAAGTACCCTGGCCCAGACCCATGGTGTGGCCTGTGGAAATGTTGTGTCTATAGCCCTGGGAATTGAGTGGTTCCTCTCTGGGGCCTGTTGCCAGCCTAGGGTGCAGGCCATGCCAAGGCTCCGCTGCCAGCCTTGACTCCCTCCACCCAGGGGTTTGGGGCCCTTCTAGCAGAAGAGGTGCCAAGAAGGGACACTTAGCTTGGACCCTGAGTCTTCAACTTTCATCTCAAGTTACTGCCCTTGAAGACCAGTACTTTGTCCCCCTTTTCTTGAAAGCCTTGAGACTCCATACTCTGCATCAAACTGCTGGTAGACTGCTAAAAGCATTCTGAGTTATCACTTTGACACAGCTGAGTAACAGAGTGCCCCTAAAACAGGCTTGACTTTCAGTGGCTCTGCCCACATGTGCAGCAAGTCACAGTGGAAGTTTTCACATTTATTTTTCTCTTCTGAGATGGGATGATCGAGGGGACTCTGGAAGAGTTGGGGGAGAAAGCAGCAGTCCCCAAGTTCAAAACCAGTTGTACTGCAGCTTCTGTGCCCTTTTGGAGTGGGTGGTTTTGTTTTTGCAGGGGTAGGTCTGCAAGTACAAATGGACTAGCCCTAGAGGACATTACCCACTTGCAGGAGTACAGAGGATGTGAGGCATATTGATTCTGTTTTCCGTAGGCCAAGTTATTGCTGGTTGGTTGGGGAAGGAAGTATTGTGCTGCTAATGTTATTCCGCTGCAAGGTCTGGCTGGAGGCATCTGTGAGACTCTTTAGGGCCCTGATTGCACATTTGACAAGTCTTTTCCATCAACAAGGCATAGAGGCTGGGGAAACCCAGGATGAGCTGTCATTCTGAGTAACAGGCTTGTGCAGGTGCCGACTAGCTTCGCTTCCCTTGGTGCGGTGCAAACCTCTGCACTCTGGATGCAGTCCTGGTCTCTTTGTAAAATGCAGGTGTGTGTTTGTTGCTGAGTGCCAAAGATCCTTGGTCCTTATTTGTATGTGAGCCTACCTCGATTTTCTCTGGATTTGCCAGATGATTCTGGGCCTTTGAGGCTAGGGGAGTAAGGGGGCAAGGAGTCTAAATTTGATAACCAGTGCAACTCTGAACAGTCTACTTTTAAACGCTTGTCTTAGCAACAGCCTGTGCTCTGGTACCTTGTAAATTGACACCCCAACCCTCTTTTTGTAGTGAATTTGGACTTTTGTGCAGCAGCTGAGAAAGAACTTCTTACATTGCGTGGTATGGCTGCCTGCCAGCCAGCGGCACGCTCTGAGCGGCTTTGCGGGCTCCATCTGTGCAGCTGTGTGTGCTGGAGCAGCAACTGGAATTATTGGACCTTTATTTTGTAAGGAGTTGAAAATGGAAAAATGAAATTGGTGATGGTAATTATAATAAGGGTAGGCCTTCTAAAGTTGATAAATTGAAAGAGTCTGAAATTCAGTGAGTGTTCCAGAAGTGGGGAATCTTTAGTATCAGTTGGACATTCACTGTCTATCAGTCAACAGCCCTGTTCATTTGTAAAGAGAAAAAACACAGCTGAAGAATAATGTCCAAAATGCCTGGATTATATTGTCCGAGGTTGTGTCTAAAGGGCAGAATATAATTAGGCATTTTATAATCTTGTTTGGTTTTCTAAGAACATGACCTTCTTATAATATGTAAACCTGTTGTGTGACTTTGAGGGGCCTTTTCAGGGAAGTGGAGGGACCACCTGCAACAGGTGCTGGTGTGACTAAGAATCATGCAAAAACACAGCGCTCTTTTTAAGTGTGAAAGGCCCTTCCAGAACTGTGGGAGTCTGTTGTCTGGAACACATTCCATGTTGACCTAGTCTCTCCATGTATTAATGCCTTTACCCCTGTATTGTACTCATTTTATATGCTAATTTCTCTCATCTTTATTCCATTTACATACATTTAACCTATGATTTTAAGCTATCAGATGGGCTTTAATTTAAAAGCCTGGTCTGCTCAAACATTGCTAGTCTTCTCCAACTGATAAAGCCCCAAGTTTGGGGAGTTTAAGAAAAAAACAACCAGCTCCTAGATTGAACTTTGTCTTATTCTCTCTCTAGTCTTAGTCCCTAACTGTGGGTATAGAGTTGTTAGGTATGTGCTTTAAACAACAAAGTGTTAAAGAATAACTAACCAACATTCCACACCAGGGTACTAGTACAATGGAAAAAAGAAAAATCTCTCTAATTACAGCAGTATTACGGGCTTCTCCCATGGCTGGCTGGCCACGGCATGGAGTTGATAAGCATACAGTGTCTTTCATACTTGCTGTTACAACATGTTAATTAAGAGAATTCAGCTGTGGCACCAGCTGGGGATGTCTGGCTTTGTGGAAGATTGCAATTAGATGCTTTATTTTCTATTTTTTTCCCCCTTTCAACTTTGGTGGAATGCCTTTGAGTAGGGGCTTTTAGTCTCAGCAATATAAATACTTTAATGTGTCTAATTATGTAATCATACAGTTATACTCCTCTGTGTACACACACGTTGTTTTATGGATTTTTATTCCCCTTTCTAATACATGAAATATCTAGCCTGCTTTTTGGTTGGTGTGGAGCCAGTCTCCTCCCTGCATTGGGCAGGAAGAAGAGAAGGACCAGAGGCATTTAGTGATTTTCCTCTGATTATGATCTTTCTTCTGTTCCTCCTCCAACCCCTTCTTGACCTTCCTATGGGCATGTTCTTTATCTCCCAAATAATTAGCATCTTAACAAAGTCAAGGTAATTTAAATAAAGTTGGGTTCTATAATACTCTATCTTTCCATTAATTTGCAAATGTGGTCTTTCAAAGTGTGTAGTGTTATTTTTCCTAGTCATCTGTTCTGGGCAGGCACAGGGCATGAGCCTGGACGTGAGAGCTCACGCTTGCAGGCACAAAGGGACCCTTTGATTTCTGGCATTCAGCTTGTGCATAGAGGACCTGTGACCCCAGCTGTTAGAACCAGGACCTGGGAGCAGCTGCTTTCTGGGATCCAGTCCTCCAGGGATCGGCCATCTGCTGCCATGTGAGAGAACCCTGGGAAAGAAACTGACCACAAGACATCTTTGTATTCCTTTTCTCTGCCCCAGCCCCTCCAGTTCTTTCCTGTCCCCTCTCACCTACGCATACTTGAGAAGCATGATGAATCTTCACTGGAAAAAACTCAACATGGTTTTCCTTGTTCTTCCCCTTTCCCCATTCCACCTCCCTAGCACATCCAGCTCACTGGGAAATAGTTTCCAGGGGAGTCAGGCAGATTTATGTGGCTGGCTTCTTCAGCAGGATTAGTACTATAGAGCAGGCTTTCATTTTATTATGAATCACATGGCCTTGCATTTTAGAACTGGAAGGGTCCTTAAAAATCTCACCTCATGGGAGAGGAACCTAAGATTTCATGTTCTTTAAGCCTTGCATTTCTTCCCTGTTCTGGCACCAGCCTGATTTTATAAAAATCTTCAGCTATCCTCCTGCTAAACCTGGGAATAGTTGCTACTTCCCATACGCATACCACTTCTTCTTGCTTCTCTGCCTTTGTTTGTCTTCCTATCTCCCCCAGCATGTTCTTCCCACAGTGGTCCTTTATCCTGTGTTCACAGTCCTACTTCCCCTAAAGTTGGAGCTATAATAGCATTTCTTCTTCCTTCTCTGGTCTCTTCCTCATTGGATTACTCCTTCTTCGGAACGTCCTATAGCCCATGTTGATTTCTAATGTCTGTCTATTATGGTCAATTATTAGACAGTGAGCTCCCAGAGAGTAGGGCCGATGTCTTCATCTTCCCACCTGCCTTCCTCTGTTGCTTGCCACAGTGCTTTGGTCCTTAGTAAAAACTTGTTAAAAGAATGAATGGATAAATGTAATAGTTACATGGACTCTAGGAGATAAACAAAGTAGATATTACTATAATTTTAATCTGGTTGGGGCTTCTTATCTTTATTCCCAAAGACCTTAAAGTCTTCTCAGGACAGATCATGTGAATTATTTGCTTTTGAATTTGTAGCACCAACTTGACACATAGTAGCTGCTCAATAGATATTTGTTGAATTAATGAAGGAATTCCTGTTAGGAAAGTGAAACCCAGAGAGAATGAGAATCAACACTTGTAAATGTTTTTTTACTCTCTTCTGGGTGAAAGTATTAAACCTGTTATTTGGAGAACAAGAGATTAAAGGGTATTTTGTGTGTACTGAGATGTGGCATTTGGACATAGTTATCTACTGACATGCAAAGTGGGTGAGGCTGCACCAGGCCATGTCTTCTGACCAGGAATCTTGGACCTGGTCAGAAGTGGCTTGCCAGAGTCAAGGGTCCAAAGAGCAAGACAGGCCATGGCTAGGTGACAGGTGATAGATAAGACATCTACCTTATCAGGCTGATAGAGAAGATCAAGGAACCTGGGCAGTGTGCTAGAGCCAGACTGATGAATACATAGGCTAAAATCTCAGGCAAGTCCTAGACCTTGAGGGCCAGGTACCCACTCTACATTGGACTTCACAGCCAGTTTGAATGGATTCCTGTCATTTTTAAAGATCCTTAAAGAATCATAAGTGTGGCTTCCTCGGAGAGAAACACGTGGGAAGGACTCACAGGGAAAGCATGTGGGTGGGAGGAGCAGAGGGACCTGCCAGGAGCACTGTGTGCTGAGCAGCCCCTCGATTCACCTCCATGGCCTCATCTGATCCAGACCTTTAGAGAGACCTAGAAGTTGTGTGTGTTTGTGTGTTTGTTAATTGTTTATCAAGAGAAACTATTCCTCAGTCCATGTATTCATAGCTCAGGAACACAGGGCAGTGACAAGCTTCAGTGTAAATCAACCCAAAGAAACTCTTTATATTCCAAAATCACTTTGCATTCTGAAAGATAACAGCCTTCCTCATCTCCTTAAAATCTTTCATAGAATCATAATTTCTATAGAAATCTACATATGCTTTCTTTCTTGGTTCAGCCACAGCAAACTTACAGAAAGTTGGAACCCCCAGGGATACAACAAATGCTCTAACAATATGCAATAGCAGACACCTGGCCGGGAGGCCATACATCTGAGGTTTCATCAAAGCACTGGAAGCCATGGTAGTTACTGTCCTTGATGGGCATGCCAACCTGGGGCCTTAGAGACCAGCAGACCTCCGGCTGTTGTGGCTTGGGTAGGGTAGGAAGCTGTGGGGGTGTGGAGGAAGGCTGCAGGAAGCCCGCCCCTTCCCTCCTGCAACAGGCTTGGTGACCCTCCTCCAGCTTCCCAACTCTAATCTCCCCAGGAGTTGAAAGTAGTGATACAACAAAAGAAACACCTGGGGGATTTGACTCCTCACTGTCCAGAGTCAACTGGTGAAAGTTCCCCTCAGGGGAAGGGCAAAGGATACTAAGAGGGCAGGACAAACTGCTTTTCCTGTCTGAGAGAAGGTGGTTTAACATTTTGTAGTTTAATATTAAACGTTAAAGCAGAGAATCTCATCTCCCACAAGACAGCGGAGGGAAAATATCCAGATAGTGGACTTTGTAACTTTCAGCCTCATCTGCCTGTGCCTGTGTACATTGAGCACAGTGTTCCTTATATTTATTGGTTCGGAGGTGATAAAGACCACATGCATAACCCTGGCAGCTTCATCCAACCCCCTTCCCCCCACCACCAACTCTTTGTCGTCCCTTTGATGTTTGTAGTCCCTGTTTCATGGTAGGGCCAGGCTTGACCACAGAATGTACAGGGCTCACTTTGTGGCATGCCTTAGACCCAGGCACATCTCTTTCTTCAGAAAAGACCATTCACAGCTCCACCCCTCAACTACTAGTGAGTGTTTTTCAAAGATCCGTGATGTTTTGCTGGTTTTAGGCCATTGCCTCAGTGGATTTCTGCCACCATCCATAACTAGAGTTCACTGAGTGTTTCCTTTCATTCTTTGCAGTTGTCTAGGCTTCCATGAGCAGCAGTGACCTGGCGAGTACTGCAAGAAGCAACACACGGCCTGACCCACTGTTCGGTGGTACATGGCAGAGGCTGTTTATCTGGGGTTTTGGCAGAGATGCCCCAGTGGCCATGAATGCTCTGGGCAGCTGGCAGAAAGATAGCCCCTAATTTAGGTCACATTCCCATTCTGCATTTAGTGACAGTCTTCCTTTCACATATCCCTCTTAGAAGACTTGTGTTCTCAGCTGAAAATGCCCACATATCTTCTCCCACTTGCCGCTTTGGTATCTGTGATCCTTAAATAGCTCTATTGTTTGTAGTGCACAGAGATTAGTGAAGGAAACTATCTGTCTTGCCTTTCCCCTCCACTTCTCTGGAAAAATGTGGCCCCACTTAAGATATGAACTGAATCCTCTGGGCACAACTAAACTCACCAGTCCATATTCTTCTCCAGACAGGAATTACGGCAGCTTTTGTCCATATGTACCGCACCCCCGTGTTATTCTTTGTAGGTCTTGGAGTAAATTTTTGCGGTGGTGTCTGTAACCGAGGAGTTTCCTATAGTAGGGAGAAAGGAAAGGCCAGAATTTGCATCTAGACTCTAATACTTAGTAGCTATGTGACCTCAGGCCGTGACTAAATTTTTCAGAGCCCCAGTTTCTTCATCTGAACAAATTGAGTATTATACTACCTTCCTCGTAGAGTGGGAGAATTAAATAGGATAATAACTGTAGAGCACCAGTGTGGTGCCTGGTGACACATGTTAATTCTCTCCCTCATTTCTACCCTTTTAGGCAATAGAGAGCATTACATTTGTTTTAAATTTTAATTTGCTTTTCTTGAAGTCCTACTGTGTGTACCTGGCACTGGACTTGGCATTAGGAGTTACCATTAGATGGTAGAATTGGAAGCGAAACCACAGCTTTGACCTTTGTACCCAAGAGTACAACCCTGTTTTCGGCTCTGGGCCAGCCTCCTAAGTTAATTATCACCTGCCTGTCAGCTACCTGTCTGAGGCTGGATGGGGCCTCAAGCAGCCGACTGGGCCCTTCCTCCAGGGGACCAGCCTGCCTCCTGTAGGTGGGAAGTTCTGAGGGGGGAGAGTGAACACATGTGTAGCTTAGGTAGATAATAGGGGAAAAGAGCTGAGACCAAGAAGTAGCAATTGCTAATGAAGAAAATATAAGTGTCTTCTGCTTTCTCTTAACCCTTTAACTACCATTTCAAGGGAAACATAATAACATTTGTTAATACACATGGAATAGCCTGGTTCCCTAGCTCTGCTATCATCCCACCGTCCTGGGGGTGGGAGACAGCTGTGGGCTTTGCACTGTTCTTCACTATACTGGAGTTGGGTGGCATTGGACACTGAGTGGCCCAGGCCTGGACCTGGAGCAGCAGGGTGGCAGGATGAAGGAGAGTGGTCCTCCTGCCTGCCCTTCCTTTTACCAATCATAACAGGGGAGGGGCAGCAGCCCCAGCTGGCAGCCTGTTCCCCACGTCCCTGAGCCGAGAGGTGAAAGGGTAACAGGCCATATGGAGGCCATTTGGCAGCCAAGAGCAGCCTGGGCTGAGAAGGGAAGTGGGAAAGGGGGCTGGCTTATTACTGAGCAAAGCAAGGTCCCCCAAATGCTCATCCTGCCATATTTTATGCCTGCCCCCTCTCCACATATCCAGAAATTTCTGAAACAATCCTTTTTCTTTTCTTTGCCAAAGCCTTTGCCCATTCCAAAAAATCAGAGATAAGGGTTTAGTTCACTATGTGAAAATAAATGTATACATCTATCAGTGCCTGATATGTGCCAGGCATGTCACAAGACACTTTCAAGTATGCAGTTTTATTAGTTCTCTCAAAAACCCCATGGAGCTGGGTATTGGCTACTAAGGAGTGAGGCTCAGAGGAGTAAGGGCAGTTGATAAGGCTGCAGAGAGGACCCCTGGGTCAAGCCCAGATTCATCTGTCTGACCCCACATGGCTCTGCTCCTGTTAGGTAGGCAGTATATTTTCACGGTAGATACCAATTTAGAGAACATCAAATGTACCCTGGAGAAGGATTCTCTTTGTTGTTATCTGTCATGGACTCATTTCAAATCAGAAACCATTGGGGTCCATTGCAGTTAAAAACAAGACAGTATCTTGAAATGTCACATCAGGGTTTCACTAAGCATCTACTGTCTGCAAGATTCCTTGCCAAGTGCTAGGGACAAAAATATGAGAACAAATCCCTGCCCTATAGCTTGGGTGGGTGGGGAAATGAGGGAAGGACCGACCTGTGAGAAAGTAATGACAGAAGATGACAATGTGGTGATGGTTTACAGGAGGAGTGACGAAGATGTTATGGGAACACAGGGAACACAGAGTAGGAATAATACAACTCTTCTCTAATTGAACACCCAGTGTGTGACAGACCCAGTACCAGGTGCCTGTGAGGTAAATACCTTTGTATCTCCATGTTACAAACAAGGAAACTGAGGAATAGGAAGATCTACCAGAGACTACACAGTGGGTAACTGTTAGAGCAGCACGCAGCCCAGGTAGTCTCATTCTAGGCCCAGGCTGGTAAGCTCTCCCCTGTGCTGCTCTTTGATTCTCTCTGGCGAGTTCTGGGAAGGTTTCCGGAACCTTGGAACCTTGGAACCTTGGAGATGGTGGGGTTCCAGCTGACTGCGTGTGCTTTCAGGTCAGGGTTGCCAGGCCAAGGAGAGAAGCAGTACTTGTTCCTGAATGACTAAGGACTTTGGTGGCTGCTTCCAGGTGACAGTTTTCATGTTTAGGGCAGGTACAATAAAGAAAGTGCTCCTCCCTCTTGTTGACTCAGAGGCCCCTGGCTGGCATTCCCCTTCTCCTGTGAGGTGGAGGGAGTGAGGGGCCCAGGCCTTAAACAAAATGGACAGGCTCTGAGGCCAGGCCCCCCTGTCAGTTGTTGATCTTCCAGAGCAGGGCTCAGGCTGGGCCTCTCTTAGGAAGATGCAGTGGGGGCCGAGGGGAGCCATACGGGCAGCCTAAGCTGTGGGTGGTTTTTCCCTGAGTTCGCCACCCCAGCTCTTGCGCCACACTCTGAGAGAGGCTTGAGCTACCACAGGCAGGCCCTCCCCCAGTGAGAGGGAAGTTCTCATGAGAAAGGGATCCTGACTGGACAATGGGCTTCCTGTCTGACTGCTGGGAAGGTTTGTCTCACAGGAGAGGAAAGTTGCAAGTGGCATGAGAAAACGTCTCGCTTCCCTCTCACTGCAGCCTATTTCAGACTTTTGACTATTTGAGTTGGGGCTCAGGAAGGCAGAAGGCTGGGCAGAGCCGTGGACAGAAGCAGCCCTGGGTTATTTCCTAAGTAACTGGACTCCTACCTGTTTTCCTGCTCCTGCCACAAGCCTGAGGCAGGAATCTGCCCCAGTGCAGGAGCTTCTGCGTGGACCCCCCGCTTCGTACCCTGTGCTCAATGCAAAACCACAATGGCTGCAGGACTTCTATGAAGAAACCTCGGAGAGGTGGTGAGGCCTGCCAACTTTAGACAGATCTGCCAGCGGTCTGCACGTGGACGTTGGTCTGGTTCAGTGTGTTTATGTATTGAAACTGAGGCCCAAACAGACCAGTGCCCATAGGCAGGCAGTACCCAGATTGTCGTTGTCACTGGACTCTCTTCTCTCTGGCTCCCTTGGCAGGTTATGGATGTGGGAGGAGAAGCCAGGCTCTGAGACCCTCTGCTACTGCCCAGTGCTGTGGAGCGGGAAGCCAGCCTTCCTGGCTTCCAATCCTGACTGCCCCACTTTGCTGCTGGGTGACCTTTAGCAAGTATCTTAACCTCTCACTCACTTTGCTCATCTGTATGATGTAATAGTACATTTCTAGAGGGTTTTGTGAAGCTTAAATGAAGTTACTTTTTGACCATAATCGGATGTGATCATTTTTTCTTCCTCTTTGTATTCATCTAGAATGATCTAATTCCAACTTGCCTGGGAGGCTTTTTGAGGAGAATCACCTCCTCTTTGAGCAAGACTGTTTACACTGGGGTACGACTTTTCCTTTCACATACTGTATGGACAAAGTAGCTAGATGTCTCCAAAGCTCCAGGCTGAGCAAATCAAATGGGGGGACGAGCCACAAAACAGTACTTGGCACATTTTCCTGATGTCCTGCACTCCTTAGCAGGCCGGACTTTACTCAGCGGCCAAGCCTGCAACTTAGGAGCCAAGGTGCCTGCTGAATCTCGCTCTGCCATTTACACATTTTTGGCTTGGAGCAGATCACTCAACTAGCTAAGCCTCATTGTCTTTATCTGCAAAATGGAGAAAATATAGTACCTGCTTCATGTAAGGAGAATTCAGAAGCGTGCTTGGCACAGGCATTATGCTGTTTGCAATAATCACTGTTTTCCTTGTCTTATATCCAAAACTGTGCATTGGAACCTTTGTTCTCTGCATTCACCTTGCTTTTTCTCTGGCTCTCTTTGCTCGACAAACCATTGAGGGCTAGAAATAGAAATTGGACCTTCATATATAAGAAAGGGTTTTGAGAACAAGTACATAAATAGTGCTTTTCTAAATAACTAAGGGACCCTCAGTGCTAAATGCTATCTTCTTTGCACATCTTCTCTTTAACCTCACATTCTTGCCCCATGGCGTGATTCTAAACCTGTTCCACTGCCTTCGGGTCCCCAGACCTGTCCTCTGATTCCTGGCCAGGGTCTCCTTCACTGAGACTCTGCTGTCCACTCCAGGAGCCACTACTGGCTACCCCCATGCAGTGACTGAGAACTTGAAATGTAGTTAGTCTTACCTGAGATGTGCTGAAGGTGTACAGACTTACTATGAAAAAAAGAATATAAAATATCTCAGTAAATTTTATATTGATTACATGTTGAGCTACAAACAATAAGATATTTTGCTTATATTGGGTTAAATTAAATATATTAAATTAATTTCACCTGTTTCCTTTTACCTTTCTAATGTGGCTACCTACTAGAAAATCTAAAATTACATCTGTGGTCACGTTATATTTCTATAGGACAGCACTGTGCTAGGTTTGGGATTTCAGTCCACTCCTTCCTCCCCTCCTCAGTTTTTGCTCCTGTTTCTCTTCTTTGCCCCAGGCTCTCACCCTCCCCTGGTGCCAGATGAGTAGGGTCATCTCTGGCCAGAAGGACACCCAGGCTATTAGAAAAGCTCACATTTGAGCAGCTTGTGTCATATTTCACATTTACTGCATTGATTTATGTTAGAGTTGGCCATGTGCAATATCTGTGTCTTCTAGATTGTAAGCTTTTGGAGGGCATGGTTCTGTCACATTTTCCTTTATGACCTTCCTAGAGCTATTGTGTGGAGAGGCCCCACTCTAAGTGTTTGATGGAATTACAACCAAATAGGGACATTTGTAGTGCTATCCAGCTGTGTTTTTGATGAGTACAGATGCAGAGTTAGTGCCTTGGGTTTGGGGGAACCTCTTTCTTCTCCCTTGAATTCCCAGGAAATCTCTCTGGTCATCCTTTCTTTCAACACCTTCATTAAGCACCTATTTCTCTGTCTCCCCTTGTGTCCTAAATGCTACTGTGCCAATATTTTAGTCTAACACTACATTATTTCAAACCTGTGAGTGAACATTGACATCCTTGAAATCCCCAGTTAGTGTGTTGTGGAATGTAGTGTTTTCTTGATAACCGTCTGTCAGCCAGAAACCTCTTTTGTTGAGTCTCTTAAAAATGTACTGGATGTTCAAATGTCTGCTTCTCCTACTCTAATCCCTTGGAGGCTCCAGGCGTGCTTGCCTCCCTGATCTTCATGTGCCGTACTCCGCATGCTTTGTTTTGAAGGGGCTCAAGTATGTGTTCATTTTGTTAAACTGAATGCTTTGACCCCCAGGGCCTTTGGTGCTTGTTTTGCTTTGCTCTTATGGAATGTTATAAAAGTTTGTTTTGTTTTAATTCACCACTTCCTCCTGAAAGGCAGGTCCCCAAAACAACAAAAGCAGAACACCTGTAGAAGGGCTGATGTGGGTTTCTGCTGAGGGTGTCAGCTGAAGTCACTGAGGTGGAAGTATCATTTTGCTTCTCCACATCTGCATCCTCACCCCCCCAGCTGGTCGGGTTGGCTTCACCGGATGCCCACTGGGGGCCTAAGTGGCTGTGGCAGAAAATGGAAAGTGGAGAGGAAGCTAAGGAGAAGTAATTGATTTTTTTTTTTCTGTAAAATTGGCTTTCTCTCTCTCTCTCTCTCTCTCTCTTTCAAATTATGTAGCATTGCCAAATCATATGAGTTTATTGTCTTCTTCTTCTTTTTTTTTTTTTTTTTTTTTTTTTTTTGAGTTTATTGTCTTCTTGGGATTAAGAATGGAGCTTGAAATTCCCTCTGCGGACCTGGAGTTGTCAGAAAGCAAGCCTGATGCGCAGATTAAGACAGCCTCTTGCTTAGGATGGCAGCTTCCAGAAGCCCCTGGGTGATTTATTTGCTGCACGGGTTTTGTTCTTCCTTGATGTTCTTCCCAGGAATCACCAAGAAGGTCTTCTTCAACATCTGCCCTTGGCCAGGACTCTCCCACTCTGCTCTTGGGCATGAGGGCCACGTTTTTTTCATGTATTCTCAGTGTCTTAAGATGACTTTGCTTTTTTTGTTTGTTTGTTTTTTACCCTTTCTTCTAAGGCCTCCTCGTTTCGTTCCTTAAACCTGGAACAGCATCTTATGATGTTTAATGTGATGTACTCTATCTTATTTCTTTCATGTGACCTTCATAGATAAACAGAAAAAGAACTTTTATACTGAGACTGCTATAGTGTTGACATAATCCTAAGGGGTCTCTCCTCCTCTGTTAAATCAAATTCAGCTCCTATTGTAATGCTGACCTTCTCAAGAACCTTTAGTGGCTCTCCCTTTCCTTTGAATGGTAATATAAATATCTCCTGTTGTAGTCAAGACCCTCTGCAAGATGGTTTCATCCCTCTTTACATTTTTAAGTTTTTTGGACTTTTGTAATTCAACCCAGCAAAACTGGGCTGCTTGATGTTCTCTAGGCTTAACCTACATTTTCCCACTTCAGTGCATTTGCTTCAGACTACCACCTCCCTGCCTGGTGAAGGAAAGCCCGTCGGAAATGCTGTTTCCTCTGAGAGCTCTTCCTGGTCTCCCCCTCACAAGATGTGATCTCTTCTGCTTTGAGCTTCCTCTCTTCTGGCATGAATCACATTCTTTGACATGTATTAGAACAAATCTGTGTATAGAATATTTTTAGAAGAATACAGAAAAAACTGGTGCAATGCCTTTGGAGAGAAGATCTAAGTAATGAGGGGACAGGAGAGGGGCTTACTTTTCACTGTACACCCTTCTTTTTGAATTTGTATACCATGTATATATATTGAGATATATATACACACACACACCATGTATATATATATTGATATATATATAACATGTGTATATGTATCCCATGAGTTTGTTTTTTTCTGTAAAACAAACTATAAAACGTTATAAGAAAATATTAGAGTATGTTTATGTTGACAGTCTCAGAATAGAGAAAAATGTCCTTTAAACAAACTCAGAACCCAGAAGCCATAAAGAAAACGAGTTTTGGCCGGGCGCGGTGGCTCACGCCTGTAATCCTAGCACTCTGAGAGGCCGAGGCGGGTGGATCGTTAAAGGTCAGGAGTTCGAGACCAGCCTGAGCAAGAGCAAGACCCCGTCTCTACTAAAAATAGAAAGAAATTATCTGGCCAACTAAAATACATATAGAAACAAATTAGCCGGGCATGGTAGCGCATGCCTGTAGTCCCAGCTACTCTGGAGGCCGAGGCAGTAGGATCCCTTAAGCCCAGGAGTTTGAGGTTGCTGTGAGCTATGCTAACGCCACGGCACTCACTCTAGCCCGGGCAACAAAGTGAGACTGTCTCAAAAAAAAAGAAAACGAGTTTTAAAAATATGTGTACACTTAATTGTCATATCCCTATTTGGCTACAAGTACCTGAAGTACTTATCTTTTTATCCTTTTTCAGGGCATAGCACAATGACCCCTACACAGTAATCAATAAATATTAGTTGAGTTGAAATTAAATTGAATTGCAAGTTGCTTCTTTGTCAGCCTCACTTTTTTTTACTTAAGAAATGAGTGCTAGGTGACCTCCAGGGTCCCCCTCAAAGATTCTGTGACGATGGGGGCTTTATGGGCAGAAATAACCAGCAAAGTAGGAGTGGCTGTAGAGTCAGCAGCTCTCCCCTGAGACTGTCTTTCCCAGCACATTGGACTCGTGTGGGTCCTGCCTGCTTTCAGGAGCTGCCCTGGGGTGCTCAGCATTAATTATGCCGAGGAAATGAACCAGTTAGACACAGTCCAAGGACAGCCAGGGAGCAGGGGAGATCTGTGGCAGGCTTGCTGCCGTGAACAAAAGAGGGAAAATGTGAAGGGTAAAGCAGTTTGCTGAGGTTTCTCTGGGAATCCGGCCGGCCGGCTTTCTGAACCACTTGGCCCAAGTGTGAAGAGCACCAGGAGTATTTGTGTCTGTCTCCCTCCTGTTCTAGACCTTGCTGGGCGGGGGGAGAGTCGAGAAGATATGTCCTTAGACGGGACTGATGGGGCTTATTTGCGTTTCTCCTAGTTTCAGAGAAGCTGCCAGACTTCTCTGGATCCCATGGCACCTACCCAGCTTTGTTTTGCTTTGTTAATAGCTTTTTAAAAATGGAGTCTTCCCGCTCCCCCACCCCCCAATTGATCAGCAGCCTGACAGCAGAGAGCCATCATCTCTTTTTGACTTGGTACCCACCCGCAGCCTGGCTGGCAGTCAGCGTGCTTAATGGTCACGTGCAGACTGGAGGAAGGTGGCATCCGTGAGAGGCTGTGAGAGCACGTCTGCGTGGTAGTGCGGGTGGGCAGTGTTGTGGATGGGAGCGCACCTTATCTGGGATAGCCAAGGCACTGCAGCGTGACTCCCAGTCACTCCAGGCCTGTTAGAGGAAGTGAGAAAAACAGAGTGACGGTTCTTATTCTCATACAGATGTCCTTGTGATATTCAGGGTGGGGGCAGGGTATGTGTCAGCAAAATCAAACTTCCTTTGGAAAACGTTTGGTCTTTCTTGCATTCATGGGTGCCTGGCCATCCTGCCAGCATGTTTTCTTCTCCCCCAGCCCAGCCTTCCAAACAGTGATTCCTTAGCACCCCCACTGCACCCCTCCTATTTCGGCTGGGAATACCCAGCAGTCCACTGCATGCGGGCCTCAATTCCGCAGTGTCTGTCCAGAGTGGAGTCAGAGGCTGCCCTCCTCCTCCTGAGGGCTGCTCAGCCCTTCCAGTTCCCCTGACTTGCCATTACCGCAACTCGCCGGGGTTCCCACCACGCCACTTGTCAACTCCTAACTGAATGTTCGAAAGGAGAGAAGGGCAGGAAACCTTGATACACACATACCCCTTTAAAGGCCATGCAGCTCGTAGGCTAGGAGCAGCGTCTGCTGGCGGGAAGAATGCAGATTTAGAGTCAGAAGTCTTGACTCTGATCCCAGGCCTGCCATCTGCCCTGCCTTAAGCTTGGCTAAAAGTCACTTAAGTTTTGTGGGCCTCGGTGTCCTCATCTTCCAAGAGGAGAAATATAATTACTCACAGAGTTGTCAGGACAAGTGAATAAGATAGGAGGTGAAGGTGCTTTTAAAATTAGATAGTCTACCTGAATGAAAACGTGGGATTTGCTCTGGGACAGAGGCAAGTGATGCCAGTGACTACTACAGTCAGAGAATGAAAGATGCACAGGGGGCTTGGGAAGCCTCCCAAGAAATCCATCAGAAATCCCCTCTGGGGCCAAGAGTGCACATTTTTATTATACTATGGAGCCCTTTCTGACATTGATGTGCAAACAGGTTTAACAGTATTTTACCTCCTTTTACTCTGATTCATTGTGTGTGTTAGTAGGTTTTATTAAAACCATATTGTGTCTAGATCTCTGTAGGTTCAAGACTTTGTAAGAGTCTGCCGTTCAGTTATGGATGCAGTTTTCTTAAGGCACAGTGGGGAGGGAGAGGGGAAATGTTGCAAAGCAACCAGACTTCCCCTGTTGCCCTGTACTTCCCTCTCTGCCAGGGGCACCCTGAATTTCCAGGGTTTGGTCAGCTGCCTTCTCAAGGGGATGACTCTTTGCTCCTCGTGTGTTTCCTGTTAAGGCGGTTAGCACTGCCTCATGGAAAGGCGACGCCTGCTGGAAAACCTCACTGCTGTACCACTCCTCTTTCTCTCTGTGTCTTTGCAGTGTGCCCCCTGCCACCAGAGCCAGAAAATGGTGGCTACATCTGCCACCCCCGGCCCTGCAGAGACCCCCTGACAGCGGGCAGCGTCATCGAATACCTGTGTGCTGAAGGCTACATGTTGAAGGGCGATTACAAATACCTGACGTGTAAGAATGGCGAGTGGAAACCGGCCATGGAGATTAGCTGCCATCTCAACGAAGGTCAGTCTGGCGGATGAGAAGGGGACGCTGCTGGGGTTCTGCTCTCTTTGAACTCCAGGGAAGTGGTGCTGCTTCCTCCGGAGCACCCTTTGCTGCAGTGCAGCGTGGCCCCATTTGATGCCCTGCATCCTCCCTTCTTTGGGATTTCATCTCTCTGTGGAAGACATTTGGGGTTGCTGGTGCATGTCCCATTGCATTTCACTGAGCCACCGAGGGACTCAGTGGCTTTACTGAGGCATCTGCCCTGCTATGTAAAGCCCCTTTGATGTTCAGGATCTCTTGTTTGCCTGGCCAAATCTTGGTAACCTTTGACTGTGTTTTTTTTAACACAATGAGCACAATGCTAACACCTTCTCTGGTGTCTCTTTCATTTTATTTGTCCTTGAATGGAAATGGACTGTTTTGTTATGGAGCTATAAGTCCAGCTGGACAGAAGACCTCTCACCCCTCCTGCCTCCTCCTGTCTTGCATGACAGGAAAATCCAGCTGCCTGCAGGAAAGTGTGTGTCATGTGGCCATCTTTGTGCTTCACACTCAGGCTTCCAGACCAGAACATGTTTAACCTGTGACATGCCAGAGAAGAGTGGGAACTAAACTTAGATTTACAAATAAAGCTGTGGGACCTTCGGATAGGGACTTAGTCTAGCCCAGTTCTTATAAATTATCCTGCCACATCGGGAAAACATGAGTGGGACTTAAGATGGTGGAATGATGTGCCCATTTATATGATTGCTGTTTACCAACCTGCTATTGAGAATAGGCTCAAAGTGGTTTATAAAGGTAAACTTTCTAGGGTTAAGTGAGTATAGATATCAGACGGACCTCAAAGTCCTGGAGTGAAGGGAACTTTTTATTCAGGAAACAGGAGAGAGCAATGGTCCCTCTCCAGGAGCACCATGTATACGTAGATTATTCTACACTGTCATTCCTGAAATGACCCTGACCATAGGGTATCTCTGTATGGCATCGCTCAGGGTGTTTGAAAGGATCCGCTGTGGGCCCATGTTTTGTGTGTCTGGGTGCAAAACCCCTCTGATGATGGCTTGTTTTTATAGAGAAGGATACCCACACATCACTCGGGGTCTCCACGCTGTCTATAGTGGCTTCCACTGCCAGCTCCGTAGCATTCATTCTCCTCCTCGTGGTGCTGTTTGTGTTACTGCAGCCAAAGCTGAAGTCTTTCCATCATAGCAGGTGAGTCCAATGCAGTGCTCCTGTGCAGCTGGCCTCTGACTGGCAGGGGGTTGCTGGTGATCTGCCAGCCTCTGCTGGTCTGTGTGTGCCCAGGGAATGGGGAGGGCCCTGCCATGTGTTAAATTCCTGGATGTGCCTGGCACTGTGCTTGTTGCTTTGCATACATTATCTTAATTCTCATAAGAACACTGCAGATGAGGAAACTGAGGCTTGGAGAAGTTAAGTAATTCACTCAAGGTCATATTGCTAAATGATAGCAGAGCTGAGATTAGAACTTAAATCTGTTCAATTCGAAAGCCATGTCAGTTCCCTTACATTAGTGGTTCTCAAAGTGTGGTTCCAGCAGCATCAACATCCTGGAACTTGTTAGGAATGTGTATCTTCAGGCCCTGTCCCAGACCAGCTGAGTGAGAAGCTCAGGGGCTGAGGCCCAGTGAGGGGGGCTTAACAAGCCCTCCAGATCATGATTCTGATGCTTGCTTGTTTGTCAGCCACTGCCCTGTACTCTTGGTTCCCAGTCCTGGCCACACATAGTAGGGGGTTAAAAACAAACACCTTAGGGGGTTAAAAACAAATACCAACACCTGGGCCTCCATCCCCCACACACTGAATCCTGGACATTCTGTTTTTATAAAAAGCTTCTGAGGTGGTTCTGATGTGCAGCTAGGCTTGAGAACCACTGCCGTACACTGATGAGAAACAGAGAAAGTGGATTTTCTTGGCTGCCTTTTTCCAGTATAGTGCATTAGCCATAAATCATCCTGAACTGGGGAGGGGAGTATAGCAGGGTCCCCAGTGGTGCTGGCCCCAAGTGGATTCCCAGTGATGGACTTCTCTCCCGGGCTGTCACGGCTTCTGTAGTTTCCTGGCTCTTCTGGCAGTTCCCATTCCCTCTTGAGTACATCTTTTATATTCATTCACAGCCCCTCATCAGTCACTGTCGTAACTCACAGGCATGAAGGGCCAAACTGAACGACATTCAGTAAAATGCTCCAGGCTTGGAATTGACCGATAAGGACCAGGCTAAATTTAATTTCTGTATACTGTGTGATTTTTTTTTTTCTTCTTCCTTTTGTTCTGTTTTTGGGAAGGGGTAGGAGTTATTTTTAAAGGTTGTTAATTAATAGAATAAAGAGAATTTGAAGGAGACTGTTTACTTGACATAATCAGCTATTTCTCCATAAAGTCAAAATGATCTATTTTGATAGATATATTAGATGAAATATGGAATATTTCAATCCCCAATATGGAGTATTGGGGATTTTTTCTCCCTCTGTAATTAACTATTATAGTAAGTTTGTTAAAAGTAACTGGCTGATTTTGCCTAACGTGAGTAGAGGGGAGATTTAGAACCCACTTAAATTACTACTTTCTAAACAAAAAAATCTATTTTGAATAGCAAAAGTTAAGCACATGCCAGTGTATACACTGCTTTCTATGCCACCTTGCCATCAGTTTTCCTTCCTTCCAAAAATCTCTGGGCACTTTTAAGGGGCCACTTTTCTCCTCACAGTGAGCACATCATTTGAATTACCACAGATTTTTATCTCCCAGTCCAGCTAAAGAAATTGAGATCTACTAACAACAATCTAGCAACAATATAAATGGTTGAGACCGTGTGTATTTGCTGATGTGATGAGCCGAAAGGACGCAACATCACCTGTGTAATGTTCTTGGCAAAAATTGGTCTGAATCCAATCCTGAGGAAAACAATTAGACAAATCTAGATTGTGGGACATTCTATGAGACAACTAGCCTGGACTGTTCACCCAATATCATAAAGAAAAACTATAGTAGACAGTTACAGATTAAAGCAGGTGAAAGAGGCAGAACAACTGAATGCCATGCATAATCCTTAATTGGGTCCTGCATGAAAGCAAAGACGATTGCAGCTGAAATGAGTATATTTTTGGATGGTTAGGAAAATTTGTGTATTATGCCAGTGTTAAATTCCTGGGGTGTGATAATGTTGTAGTTATATCTGGGAGGAGGTTCTTACGTGGTGCATGCTAAATAACGTCTTCACCTTACTTGTCTATGTTTATAACAAAAGGTATCTGCATGAATAAATCTCACACATACAATGTTGAGTAAAAGAAGCCAGAGATGCACGAACATATACATTCACAAATGTATTGTGTATCTCATTCGTATAAAATTTTAAAATATGCAGAGCTAAACTACAGTGTTGAAGGATTCATGTTTAGGTAGTAAAACTATTAAAGTAAAAAGCAAAGAAGTGATTTCCATGAAAGTCAGGGTAGCGGTTCCTTTTTGTGGGGAGGAAATGAGAGTGATTGGGACACTACAAGGGGGTCTAGGGTATGAATAGTATTCTATTTCTTGACCTAGGTAGGAGTTTTATACCAGTCTTACCTTTAGAATAAGTCAGTGAATTGTATGTAGATTTTTCTGTGTGTTCTTTTTTGTATTTTTGTTATAATTCACATATGATTTTTTTTAAGTTTACAAAGTTTAAAAAAGAAAGTCAAGCAATGTGGCTGAGTTGGAAATATGCAATTCATCTGATTCCCAGTCCAGTATCCCATTTTAAGACCATATTGCTCCCCCCTATCTTTTTTTTTAAACAGCTTTATGGAGGTATAATTCATATACCACACAATGTATGCATTTAATGTGTACAGTGAAATGTGTTCTTAGTATATTCATAGATATATGCCACCGTCATTCTCTGCCTTTATCTTAGTTGTGCTGAATGCATGGCTTTATTTCCAGATCTCTGGGCTCCTAGTTTTTGCATAGGACCAGAGGGCCAAGTGCCTGTGTACCCAGAGATTAAAAACACTGTCTCTGGAAGGAGATGGAACTGGAATCAAATCATAGCTCCATCCCTTACTGTGTGACTGTGGGCAAGTTACTTAACTTCTCTGAGCCTCATCTGCATTCTTGGTGAATCCTTACCTGAAAGGGCTCAGGTGAGGATCCAGTGTGATAAAGTGTTTAAAGTACTTAGCGCTGTGCCTGACACATAGTAAGTACTCAAAAATGGTGGCTGTTTTTGATATTATTATGGTATTTGTTTATCTTTATGTTTATTCTAATTCTTCCTTTGCCTTTTCCTCCTCCAATCCAGGCGTGACCAGGGAGTGTCTGGGGACCAGGTCTCCATCATGGTGGATGGAGTCCAGGTCGCACTGCCGTCGTACGAGGAGGCTGTGTATGGCAGTTCCGGTCACTGTGTGCCGCCCGCTGACCCCAGAGTGCAGATCGTGCTGTCGGAAGGGTCTGGGCCCAGTGGGAGGAGTGTGCCGAGGGAGCAGCAGCTACAGGACCAGGGAGCCTGCTCCTCTGCAGGTGGAGAGGATGAGGCCCCAGGCCAGTCTGGACTGTGTGAAGCCTGGGGCTCTCGAGGCTCGGAGACTGTGATGGTGCATCAGGCAACCACTTCCTCCTGGGTGGCCGGCTCAGGGAACAGCCGACTGGCACACAAAGACACTGCAGATTCAGAGAATAGTGACATACAAAGCCTTTTATCCCTCACTTCAGAGGAGTACACAGATGGTAGGTGGTCTGACCTGAACTTGAATTGTTAGCTGCATGAGGTCCTTGCTGGGAGGGAGGAAGTACTGAGCCTCTCTAATAATTGGTGTATTTTCAGCGAAGAAAGATAATACCTGGGGTATTAGCCTATAAACTGGGATTTTACCCTCCTAGTACCAGGTAGGGCTTTGGGCTCTCTATAGAGAGACTTTTCACTGTTGTCTATGAATTCTTATAGTTTGGAGTCTCTCATGGTCACAGGGCTGTACTAAATCAAAAGGTAGACAGCTAGTTGAAGGTGGGGGTGGGGTCTGTCCTCTTGTTATAATTTTTATGTTCCTGAAAGGTCAGGAATACCAAAGAGGCATGGGGTTGTATTACAGAGAAACAAGAGCCTGTCTCTCTCCTAGAGCAGACAGCTGCTTCATTCTAAACAGAAATATGCCAGGTGCTGTGCTAGTTTTCTTGCACTGTCTCAGTTAAACCTCACAATACTCCTGAGATATAGGTATTCATTACTATCCCCATTTTATAGATGAGGGAACTGGGGCTCAGAGGAGGTACGTAACTTGGCCCATTGGTAAATTGCTGAGCTGGGATTTGAAACCAGATGAGTCTGGCTCCAAAATCTGCTTCCTTCCAGGTGATTCCAGCGTATTTGTGGCAAACAAGCCATAGAATGAAATGACTGCCTTCTGGTGTTTCTGTCTTTCCTGGAGCCCAATTTAACCTTGGGCTTGAGTCTGTCACTTTAAAAAAATATCTTTAAGTGACATCCCAGTGTAACTCAGGATACAAACTAAACCTATATGTCCCTTTCTGTAGTGAGGACTTCTATAATCATAAATTTTCCTGAAAAGAGCCTTGGAGAAAACTGTATGCTTCCTGGGTATCCTGGGCATGGTGAATGCCTAAGGTTTAGAATATCTGAAAGCAAACAGCCTGTGTTTGTGGTGCTTCCTAGTTATCAGCAGCTTGCTGCCTTTTTTCTTGGTTGTCTAGCGAGCTTGAATGTGGAAGCCAGTGACCCGTGGATAGTCAGCCACACATATTGTGAGACATGTCTTAAGTGCACATTGCAGCCCTTATCCTCCCAAGAAGCAAAGATGGGGCCCTGTTCTTCCTTCTCTTCCTCGATGCCTCGCTTTGCTCTATGTACTGAACAAGCATTTTTGAGAGCCCATCTAGTGCCTGGATTAGGTTTTAGGGTTGATACAGAGAAATACGAAACACGCTCCCTGCCTTTGTGGAGTGTCAGTCATTTGGGAAGATAGTGGGACCTATACCTGAGAAATAATGGTACCAAGAATTGTAGGATCTATGTCAGAATGAGGAGTTCAGAAAACAAGACGCAGGTCAGTGAGTTCACTGCAGGCCATATCTGAGCTGTTTGGGACTGATAATACATACCGTAGGAAGTCAGGAGCTTGAGGTCCGTTAACATATGAGGAAACTGAAACCCAAAGAGGGGAAGTGATTTATCGGAGGCCCCACAACCAGCAGACGGCTTTAGGAGGTAGTGAGACTTAAGCAGCGCCCTGTAGCCTCAGAGCGCGGGATTAGGAGAGAAAGGGGAGTGACTAGACCAGCAGAGCTAAGGCAGAAGAGGGTTCATGGTGGTGGTTTGAAAACCAGACTGAACGTCCAGATTTTATCACACAGGCAGTGGGAGAGATAGCCAAAAAGGCCTACAAAATAGGCAGGGAATTTTTGCCTACTTAGAAATGTATGAGGGGACATTTTATTTCTTTAGATTAGGGGCTGTGTGTGGGCGCCCCTACAAGGGTATCAGGAACAATATGGAGAGACCCACATGGGGTAACCACTGTGCTTTCCTTCCCTGTCTTCCTGCAGATATTCCACTGTTGAAAGAAGCATGAGGGCTGCAGCCGGCCTCTCCTCTCCGTGAGGGTCCTCTGCCCTTCTCCCTCTCCCTGTGGGTTTGAGCACCCTGTACTCTCCAGCCACCCTGCCTGGGTACCTGAGCTGCCACCTGTGTATCTGTGTATCTCTGAGGGCCTGCAGGCCTACCTCGTTGGACACTCAAGGAAGATTCTCGCCATCTGCCTGCTGGACAGCTGGAGGAGCTGGCTCTTTGCCTGGCCCAGCCTTCCCATCTGTCGGGGACATATTTGAATGTGCTGGATCGAGCCCTCCCTTCCCCTAGCCCCTGGGTCCCCTCCAGCCAGCTCTTTGGTGGCAGCCCAATGGCTTGCGTGGGCTGATGCTGCCATGTTTACTTGTGCCTTCCCCTCCCTGCCCAGTTTTCCCTGTCGTGTTCCTGTCCACAAGCCTCTGTGGCGGCACTGCTGCCCCTGCCACACAGGGGCCCGGCCTGGGTCTGGCCTGTTTCCTTTGAGGGCTGTCACTGCTGCCATTTGCAGGAGCAGATCCACGCGTGAAAGCTCTTGAGTCAGGATTGGCTGTCATTGGGGCGAGAGTGTGGGTCCCTGGGCTTGGCCCGGTTGACACCAGTGAGTGGCACGTTCCCTTGGCTGAGGATAGAGGATTTGGAAAATTATGCCAAAGCTGCCCTAGCACCTGGCTGCCTGGCTCAGAGGTGCAGGCTCCTGGCCCTGTTGAGTTGAGAGTCTCCAGGAAGCATCCAGAAGATCCTGAGGGAGGGAAGGCAGGTGGCTGATAATGATTGTCTTCCTAATATGCAAGTTCTCACTTCCTACTTCCAGCATGGCCTTCCTGGCCTTGGTTTTTTTCTGTTTCCCTGGAGCAGTAAGGGGAAGTTTCATGCTGCCTCCTGGGTTTTGTCCCAGACAGCTCTGGCTTCCTTGCTGCTCACAGGGGCCCGGGGCAGGAGAGTTGCTGTGATGCCATGGAGTGCCCATCTGGTCACTGGCAGTCTGGGCAACTTGCCCCTTTCTGGGTTTGTGGTGATGGAGGGGAGGCTGAGAGGCACAGACCAAGTCCCCCGGCGGCTGCAGGCAGCTCCAGCCCGGTCCTGAGGATCCTCCCCACCACGGTCACGTGCCTTAGTTACTGTGCCCAGAAAGTGGCCGTTGCTTGCTGCACTGCTGCTTTTCCTACTTTTCTGCCCTTCTCTGCCACCCCTCTGCATGTCTCAGCTGACAGGCGACTCCTCCTCTTCCCTGGCACCCTGGGGGAAGGGCTGAGAAACAGTCCACGTGCACCTCTGACCTTCCTGGCCTGAGGTGGGGGGAGGGGCGCGGAGCAGCCTGGGGTGCAGGGCCCTTGGAGGAGGAGCCCTGGTGATGAGGGGGTGCTCCCGCTTAGCCACGTGTCGAGTGCCAGCAAGCCCGGGTGCACCATCTCCACCAGGCTACTATCTTCAAAAGATAGATGTGGCATTAAGGAATGTTTTTTTTTTTTTTTTTTCCCCCTGAAGCACTGGGGCTGGGAAACTTCCAAACTGACTCTGTGCATGTCTGCTCCTCCCCCGAGCCTCTATGCTTAGGGTGGTAAAAATAATAAAAAGCTCAGTGTATTTTCGGTCCCTCACCGAGCAGGGTTAGCTCCAGGCGTGGGTGGCTGGAAGGTGAGGGAACAGCATCCTCCCAGCCGCTGCCCTCACCTCCTGCCTCCGCTGTCACACACGCACTTTACCGCCTGGTCGTCCCCTGGCCTCTTGCCACACGTAGTCTTCCTCCTTCCTCTCAGGGTACGGGCAGTGCCTGCTGTGCCTGTCGGCCATCCCCCGCCCCCAGGAGCCCTCGTCTGCTGTGCCCAAAGCCTAGGCAAGCATGGTTAGGTAGGGAACAGGTTGGAGAAGGTGCTGGAACCAGAAGGGAGATGAGACTGGTTAGGGAGGTGGGTCCCTAATGGTCCTACTCACCTTGCCACATGGGCTCGCCCTCTCCCATAGTGGTGGCCTTGTCTTCCTCCAAAAAAGAAGGCAGGGGCAGATGGGGTGAGGGGAAAGAATCTACAGTCTCACTGCTGAGCCTTCAGCTTCGATCTTCTTCCAAAACCTGAATTCTATTCTAGTATATTTTTAAAAATGAAAGATCTTACCCTTTTCTACCTTGCTACTCTGGGCTTGTCCCCCTAAGAGATTGCACTTTCTGTTTTGGGTTTATTCAGCCAAGCTGGTGACCAGCTTGGCCTTTGGTAAAATGGAAAGCCTGCCTTCTCCCAAAGCCTCCATCTCTGGGAATCACAAGCCCAGGCTTGCCCACTTGGTAGGAGAGTAAGAAATCAGAACAATGGGAGCCTTAGGTTCCCTCCCTCCCTCCTTGTCACTGGCTTTCATGAGGCCCACTTCCCGGAGGCTCCTGGGCCTGTGGGTGCGGGAGCTAATTCTTGGGTTGCTGCTGAAGTCTGTGACAGCTTCTTCCCCCAGTTATTTCTCTTTTCCCCGAAGCAATTTCTTAACTCTCAGCCATGTGCTGCTGTTTCTAGGGCTTCTGGGCTTTGTCCCTTGCAGAGGGATTAGAGACTCCACAGCTGCCTCGAGGTGGGGGCCTGGCAGAGAGACCAGGGCTGGTGTCAGATGGTAGGCTGTTAGCAGGGGGGCTGCTGGAGGAGCCCGGAAAAAGTGGGGAGAAACTGTGGCCACAGCCCTGCTTTCCCAGGATCACTCTGGGGGAGTCTAGCAGAAGGCTGGTCCAGAAGAAGGGTCAGCACCAAAGGACTTTGAAAAGGGTGGTGGTTTTGGGTTTTTTTTTTTTTTTTGCACATTTGAGCTGACTCAATGCAGGTTTTATATCCTGGTGACTTGCAGTCACATTCTAGTGACTTTCAAGGGCCAGAATATGGTGAAAATCACTTAAAATTTCCGTCCCCTCCATGCCTTAGGTTAGCATGTTGGCTCCATCTGTCGCCATTTCTGTGCTTTGTGTGCTGTGTTCCCATTTCACTGGCTGTAACTGTGAAGTGGGCTAGTCCTGGCCACTTTGGTTTTATAAGGCATTTCCATGTACATTCTACAAGCACTCCATTTGCAAATAGAACTTAAACTAACATTGTCTTCCCCGTTCATCTTGCCCTCCTCCTCCCACCCCCAGCTTTAAAGCTCTGTGCAGAAGCCTGAAGGCGAGACAGACAAAGGTATACTTTTCCTGCTTCATTGGTGGTGGCACGGGGCGGATCCCTTCCCTCCTGGTCCCAGCTGAGCTCTCACACCTCTTGCTTCCCACGTAACACTGTTGCCTCCGTTTCCGGGGAACATCCTCACGTAGAGAATGGAATATGCTGCAAACATTTCTACATCCTTACTTTTTTTTTCCTCCTTCCTCTTCAAAGAGAAAAAGGCCTAGAAGGGAAGTGGCATGCAGGCCTCACAGCTTAATTCCAGATGTGCTTGCCAAGGACAGTGAGGCTGGGATCGTCTCTCATGGGGCCTGCTGGGTCTCCTGATTCTTAGCATAGGGACAGTCATTACTGGTGCCCCAAGGAGGGGCTTGGAGAGTATTTTGCTTGGCAGATGTTTGGTCTGAGTGGTGCATTTGCTGGTTCTCTGGAGAGGGAAAGGTGGCAGGCCCAGCTTTGCTGGGAAGCGATTCTTAATTTCCAGTTGAAAACCTAATAGAATTTTGAACAAAAACCCCAAGGTTGAGCGCTCTGCCAAGCAGCAGAGCTAGCTGGAGAGGACACAGGGGCAGAGCACTCGGATTGCCAAGCAGGGAGGAGAGATGGACGCAGGTTGCGTGACAGCCCCTGCACCCTGCCCGGGCTTCTTCAGGTTACTGCGCCACTATGGAATCCTTTGTAGAATGGTACACATATAATGGATTAAAACAACACATGAGTAATTGACCCTGTGCAGGATGTCACTCAATCAGTTTGGATTTGCTTTATTTTATTTCATATATATATTTTTTGGTATCCTGTACATTGCAGTGGGTGTGAAGATAGTATTTTAATATTTGTACAAAGTTTAATTTAATTTTAATTGTTCTATGTATATAACTGCATTTCTAAATAATAATTAAAAAACATTCTTACGAAGACAGTTGTTGCAGATATGATCCTTCCAGAAGGTTTTTTGCAGAAACCCTAGATGGAAAAGAATGTACGTGGGTGGGAACTCCTGGTGGGTGAGACACTAACTGTGGTGGGCGGTGCCTGGCAAGACATGGGGGGAGACTGACAGGGAGGGGCCTGTGGTACGAGAAAGAAGGACCACAAACAGAGGTGGAAATCATTGCCTCTGCTGTTCGAGCGCTCTCAGTGTGCAAACCACTGTGCTCAAGCTGGGACTCAGCAGTGAGCAGGATGTGTGGTTTGGACCTGCATGGAATTTTGAAGGCAGACCGGCAGAAGTGTGCAGTAATTGTTAGGATCAGGGATGCATAAGGTCTGATGGGGGTGGTCAGAGAATGTCTCTTGGATGAAAAGGCACTGAAGTTGAGATGGGAAGGCCAGTACAGCGAGGCCAAGGGGCGGGACACTACCTGTGCAGAGAGCACATTGTGTTTAAGAAACAAGAAGGGTCTGGTGTCGCTGCAGAGCAAGGCTGAGGGAGGAGTGGCTCAGGATGAGCCATGGGAGGTGGGCAGGGACCAGACTGTGGTGGCCCTCACCAGCCACACTGACAAGTTTGCACTTCATCCTAAGGGCAATAGGAAGCACCTTAACAACTTTAAGTACCAGAGGGACTTAGTAAGATCCGCATTTTCTTTTTTGGGGAGCTCTCCATCTGCTTATGAAGAATCTGCTTATCTTTGGGAGATAAAACATACTATACCTGAAAACCATGTAAGAAGCCACTGGTCTTGTCTGAGACAGTGATGGTTTCCACCAGGGTGACGGCAGCAGGGATGGAGAGAAGTTGGTGGATTCAAGAGACATTATATTAAGAAGGTGGAATCAACAGGGCTTGGTGGCTGGCTGGATGTGGGGAAGAAAAAGGCGTCAAGACTACCCAGTCTCTGGCTCCAGCAGCTGGAGGAGTAGCAACACCTTTCTTTGAGATGGGGAAGTGGTGGGCTCAGTTTGGCACATGCTGAGTTGGAGGTGTCTGACGTCCACGTGGAGATGTCCACCAGGCAGGTGGGTATTGACACCTAGAGCCCAGGAGAGAGACCTAGCAGACACCGAGCAGATGAGAACTTGTTTGAGGGAGAAGAGAAGGGAGAGGTGTCTGGAAGCCAAAAGAAGGTGGGAAGGACAAACGCTGCTAAGGAGGTTTAAGCCATTTAACCCATTGGGTTTAGACATATTCAGCAGAGTGGTGGGAACATTCCAGATTGGAGAGGCTTGAAGCAGAGTTGAGGAAGCTGAGCCAGGAAAAAAGGGAGGAAAGAAAGAAGGGGTTGAAAGAGGGCTGCTTATTATTCTTAATGGGGAGGTTTGAACACATCTAAATGCCAGTGTCCATGGGAGAAGTTAGAAATGGGGTGGTGGTGACTGGGGACAGGATCCTTCTCCCTCCAAGACAGGACTCTGGAGCCAGACTGCCCAGCTTTGTTTACAAGCTGCAGGGTCTTGGGCAAGTCATTTGACTTCTAGGCCTCAGTATGCTCATTTGTAAAATGGAGGTGACAGTACCTTACAATGTGCCACACTCTGTTCTGAGTGACGTGATTCAGTCCTCACTACAGCGGGGGCCTGTGCTCAGGGTGGAGGTTGAAGATGAAAAGCAGAGTATGTGCAGCAGAGGTAGCTGTCAGGCGGCAGAGACCAGCAGCAAGCGAGCAGCTGAGCTTGTTAAGGGCGTGAGACAGGTATGTACAGGGCACTCTTAAGCTTGCCTCGGGGTAACGGTCAGGATGCGTTTCTCTAAAGAGAAAACATTTCTCAGGAGACAAAAATTTAGGGCCATCTGTGTCAACCACCCAGCCACCCAGTCCTACCCTCGTAGCACCAGTCCCTCGTGGAATCCTACAAACATCACTGCTGTTACTTGGGAGGGCGGTGAAGGGAAGAGGCCTACCATTTACTGAGCACTTTACCAACTTTTAAAAGAATAATGGCAACAATAGCTGGTACTGATTAAGGACTTACTGTGTACCAGGCCTGGCTCTAAGCCCTTTGTGTGCATAAACTCATGGAATCCACAAAGCAACTCTGCAAGTTAGAGGCTTTTATTGCCAGTAGTGCCACCACACGACACATATAATGCAACGGAGGAATAAAGAGGCAAAATAACTTGTCCTAGGTGCAGCCAGGATTCAATTCAAACACGGGCCGTTCTGCTGGGGTGACCCTTTTCCATGACATTCCTGCCCCATCTGACACGGCCTGCCTCAAGGCCCTCCTCACAAGGCCGTCAGGCACCTGCCTTCTGCCTTTCAGAGTGTGTTCTAACCGTGGAGCTTCAGGTAGAGAAAAAGCACTAATTTCAGGGCAGGGAAATGGCATACTTTTCATAGGATAGTAAATTACCCTTATCTCAAAGAATGGGACATGCCCAGCGGGTGTTAGGGGCGGAGGCATTTAAGCTATGCAGAGCACGATAAGAAGCAAGTTCACAAAGACTGCTTACTTCGGCGATAAGTCTTCACTGTCACTGGAGGACAGGTGCAGACACATGTCCCATCAGGTAAGGAATGCTGGGCCCCAGTGCAGGCTGCAGAGAGCCTAGGGAAGGGAGACACACCAACATGGGGTCAACCGAGGCTTGCTGCCTCTTGCCGCCTTTGTCTCGATGACAGGCGAAGAGGGACAAAGGTAGCAAAGCCCATAAAACCTGCAGAGCTGCTGGGGAAAAGGGCCGCCTTTGAAGTGGTTGCCTCAGGTGTGAACTGTGGGTGGGCGGAGAGAAGAGAAACTTCCTGCCCTGCTGCAGAACCCGCCTCCCAGTTTGGAAAGTTGAGACTGCTAGACAACAACAAAAATGGTGACAATCTCTCAATTGGGTCTTTCTCAGACTACTTAAAAAATATATTTAAATGCACAAAAATAATGCCTATTCGTTTCAGGTAATCTAGAAAGAAAAGTCACCCATATACCACCACCTACTGATAATGTCATGTATACTTTCAGTCTTTCTTGTATGCCCATGTATATTTTCCTCTTACAAAAGATCACTTTTAATAGTATTTTATGTGGTTTTTTTTTTAAACTTCACAATCTTTTGCAATCTCAAAACATTCATTTACGTCATTTTTAACGGCTGCATAGTTTTCTATCACATTGGTAATATGGACTTTTAGGTTGCCAAAAATTTTTAATTCTTCTGACCAGTGCTTTGAGAGAGCATTCTTAATTATTTCCTTAGGATAAAGTGCTAGAAATGAAGCTGCTGGGTCAAAGGAAATGCACATTTTAATGGCTTTTGATATGTCTCAAATTGCCCACCAAGAAAGTGACTCCAAATTATACTCTTTGGAGAGCATTAGTTTTCCCACAATCTCACCAGCTCTGGGAATTGTCATTTAAAAAATATGCCAGTTGAAAGAAAATAGTATTTTAATTCACATTTGTTTTATTATTCCTGAAGTTGAGTTTTTAAGTACAGTTTGCTCCCTCTTTGTGATGGAGGCATCTTGAAAATCATGAAGTCCGAGTTTGAGATGAAAAGTCAGAACAATGATTCCTTCTCCAAATTCAAAATACAGACACACACAACATACAACCTGCAAGCTATAATATCAAGAATAAGGAAGCCGTTACCCCTGGGACTTAAGACAGGATTACTCATCACTAACAAAGTTTTCCCAATAGGTTTTCATTCCTGGTTAATGAAGGGAAAACATGTTTTTGGACTTGGATGTTTAAGAAAGCTTTTGATACTGTCCTAGAAATTTTCTTGGGAAAATTAGCTGAGGTTGACTTGGATTTACAAAATAAGAGGACTTGGTCACCAAAGCTCACGTGAGTGTGTGTGGGTGGCATGGGGGTGCTTAGAAGGGAACAACAGCAAAGGGAAGTTCAAACCTGGGCAGAAAGCCACTGCGCCGCCAGTGCGGTTAGGGAACTTGAACAGAGCTCGCAGGAGTAGCCTGCGGATTCTATTCCTGGAGAGGGCAGGCGTCTTGGAGCAAGCGGGAAGAGAGAAAGGATGTGGTAATGGCTCCCAAAATACCAGGGGTTTCAGGAAGAAGGAAGTGAGGTCTGAGTTCCAATAAGGGAAGCAATCTGCTTGCCTGCACAGGTGATGGCAGCGACAGGCAGCGCAGGCCGTGCAGTGGGCAGGAGCAGTGAGGAGGGCGGAGCATGGGAGAAGAGGTGAGGATGCAGTCAGGGAAGCCTAAACACAGCTGGCGGCCTGCCCGGGCTCACACTGATGACAGCCAGGTCTACCGAGTGCCTGCTTATGTACCAGGCGCCCTTCTAGGTGCTCGGCCTGCAGTGGCTCCTCCCGGCCTGGCAGCCACACAGAGGCTGGGCATTGTGATGAACCTTGACTTTGCAGATGAACAAACAGACTCAAAATAGTGAAGTGGAACTTTGTCATAAGGTCACATGGCTCTGAAATGATGGAAATTCAGATTCAAACATGACTGTCTCACAACCCATTGCCTGAATGTCTGCCTCAATGCACATTGCCCACAAACATTCAGGCTGCTTTATGTTGCAAGAACAGAAAACCCGACTGGCTGAAACCACAACACCCAGCTGACCTGACATTTAGCACGCCTCTTCCAGGCTAAATTCTGTCAAGCCCTGGCTTGAATGACTTCATTTTCTTCCTCAGAAACTCTTCATGCATGTTTATTGTTTAGAGCAAGAAAGAAAATAGACCCAAACCCTCAGTGGTCATTTGTTTCAAATGCCCAGTTTTACAGATGAGGGTGCTGACGTGCATGGCAGTATACGGATTTGTTCAAGGCCACTGGCCAGCTGGTGGCGGAGCAGGGCTGAAATTCTGGGCCCCTTTTCTGGGCCCAGTGGGTGTCTCTGTCCCACCACCGTCAGCAAGTCCACTCTCCTTTGCTTGGCTTCTGAGCCCTGCTCCACTCTATTCTCCACCCCAACTGCCCTCTACTTCCCCGTTGCCCGCTGCTCCTTGCTCCAGAGGATGCTGGCATTGCTGGTTCTTCATTGTGGCTCCCTGGCCCCAAATGCTGCTCCTGGAGAGATTGGAAGGAAGAGTGACACCCAAGGACGAACCTCCTCAGGCAGTCTAAGCATCTGGGGAAGTTGCAAGAGGCCCTTACCAAAAATTCAAATCGTCTCTCTAACACTGGGAAGCTCTTCACTTCAGTCCTGGTTCAGGAGGCAAGAAGAGCCCCCGTGTGAATAGCGGGTGCTTCCCAGAGTTCAAGACCTGGGGCAATGCTCACTTTCTGCTTCCTGTCTCTCCTCTCTGGGCTGAGGCTGTGGCCCATCTGCAGCCTGGACTGGGGAGACAAGGTGCTGAGGGAGGCAGGGGTCTGCCGGGCTGTGCCTCATTTATCACCGGCTTCTATCCCCCTGAGTGGCAGGCAGCCTCTTTCCCCTGCATTGCAAGTGGCAGATTCTTCTGCTCCAAGATGGCAGGAGCGGAGGGAGCTCAGAGGGAAGGGTGGGCAGAGGCAATGCTGGAGAACGCCCCACTTTGGGAGTGGCAAGGCCCCTCTGAAAGAGATAAGTCCTTTGCTTCCTCAGGCCTTGGAATGAGAAGAAGGGGCCACAGGGAAATTCTGAACGACCAGTCCATGGCAGGAGCTGGCTGCTCTGCCTTCCCTGCAATGGCCCAGGGTGGGGAAATGGCTCTGCCCCAACCCTGCCCGCTCAGTTGTCCAAGAAGCAAAGCTTCACATGGTGTGGGGTCTTAGGGTCTATGTTCAGAGTGAAAGATGGCAGGGACAAAGGAAGTTGTACCCCAATAGGGACACTGGTCTGGGGAGGAGTGTGGTATAGGGGTGTGAGGTGGCACAGGGCATCTGCCACATAACTCCCCTTTCCCTGACCTTACTGGATGTTTGCTGAGCACCTAGTAGGTTCCCAGGACTGGGTGAAGTGCTGTAAAGATATCATTTTATTCAGGCCCCATGCAGTGGCCCACGCCTGTAATCCTAGCACTTTGGGAGGCCAAGGCAGGAGGATTGCTTGAGGCCAGGAGTTCAAGACCAGCCTAAACAAGAGTGAGACCCCCATCTCTACAAAAAAATAGAAAAATCTGCCGGGTGTGGTGGTGCACACCTGTAGTCCCAGCTACTCAAGAGCCTGAGGCAGGTGGATCGCTTGAGCCCAGGAGTCTGAGGTTACAATGAGCTATGATGATGCCACTGCACTCTGGCTGGATTGACAAAGCGAGAATCTGTCCAAAAAATAAAAGATATTATTTTATTCAATCAACTCAGCCATTGTTGCAAAGCAGACATCATTACCCCTATTTTACAGGTGAAGAAAGTAAGGCTCAGAGAGATTCAAGTACAGCCAAGGCCACACAGATAATGAATAATCGGCTGAGCTGGGATTTAAATTCCGGTGTGCCTCCCCTGAATTCTTCACCCTACACTCCTCACTGGTTCACCTCTTCTACTCCCCTGCTTTTCTCCCTGGGTTCCTGGTCCCTGTTTCCTGGATACATCTTTCCCAGCACCCGACCACATACCACCTTCTATCCTGCCCAAGAATCCCTCTCAGGAAAGCCCAAAGCCAGGACACCAAGCCATTTAGAAAAATGCAGTCCCAGATGCTGTGCTGTGTCAGCAGTCAGGGTGAGTTCTGCATCCCTGGAAAGGTCAGGCAAAGCCACAAGACCAAGGCAGCTCCTGTCCACTTTCTGGGCCTTGCTTGTGAAAGGTGAGGGGTTGTACAAGAGGATGCTCTGAGTTCTCAGGTCTTCCCACTTCCCGTTGGGAACTAGAGCTGGGGGAACTTGCCAGGCTTTTCTGTTTCAGCTACTAAAATGGGAATTTCATCTGCTATGAACCTTGGGCAAGACATGACACATTCTCAAGTTGGGCCTGGGCCCCTCCTCCAAGCTGCCTGGTGGTAGAAGAGCGTCACAGGGCTTGGGGACCATGCCATCCCACACCCAAGAGGTGAACAGCTGTTTGGCATTTCAGATTTCCTATGATGCTCCAGTGCCCCCATAAAAGGAACTTTCACAACCTAGGAATGTCCTGAGCAGCCTGTCTGGGACAGCTTAAACTGTTCGGAGCCTGGGGTAGCAGATGACTCTATGATTCTCACTGAAGAGGGTTTGGCAATTGTGGACTTCCCCAAAGCAGAGCTTCCCTAGGGGCGCGAGTAGCCCAGCCTCCAGCAAAGGCAACCTGCTGCGAATCAAGCCAGGGCCGGGGCTGAACGTCTGAAGGGACAGGGTGCACGAAGGAAGGCCTTGGGTTCCCCACAAACACACCACGCATGGGGGCTGCTGTGCCTCCTGGGGTCAGTCTCTGGAGGCCCTTTAACAGCCAGGCTCCAAGACTTTCAGGGACTTGGTGCTGTGGCCTCTTACATTCCTGGGACCAAGAGTCATCATATTCCTGGAAAACACAAAGCACTTAGGCCCTCAGGGGTCATCTCCGACACAGTAATCAACAAATGTGTAATTAACAAACGGGCCTGGAGCACCCACTGTGTGCCACACTCTGTAGGAGGCACTAGGAATAGGGAGGAGAACAAGACCCACATGGCCCCTGCCTGTGAGAACAGGGCTGGGGTCAGGAAGAGCTGCCTTGAGGGAGTGGTGGCTGAGACTTTAAAATGCGTGTTAGCTAGGCAAGGAGGGTTCCAAATAAAAGTTACAGCATGTCAGAAACCCTGAAATAGAACGGGGCATGTGGCCGGAAGGGAGAGTGGGGTGAGATGCGGCTGGAGGAGCAGGCAGAGACTCGAGGGTCATGATAAACAGGGGTTGCGCAGGAGCGATGGGAAGCAATTGGATTTCAGCAGGGGAGGGGAGACGTCCCCTGTGTCTGCAAATGTCCCTGTTACTGTGCTGAAAATGGACGGTGGCGGGGGGGGGGGTGCAAGTGCGGGTGCAGAGCGACGAGTTAGCACCACGGCTTGAGTGCTCTCCTGTCCCAGGGCCACTCACGGTGCAGGCCTTGGCGCCGCGCGTCTGGTGGGACCCCGGGGCTCTGCATTTCTAACAAACTCCCAGGTAATGCGAGGCTGCTGGTGCACAGACCAGGTGCGCCACGGAGATGGCCGGGACCAATGAGGGGCAGGGAGAGGGGCAGAAGTGGGGGGCAAACCCCAGATGCCACACTGGCCATAGGAGCAGAGAGAGACGGTATCAAAAAATGACCGGCAGTTTTGGGGAGGGTTCTCAGAGATGAAGACTGGAGAAGGAGCTGATGGGTTGAGCATTCAGACCTGGAGGTTGTTAGCAGTTGGGGATGCCTGTGACAACCAGAGGGAGATGTCAAGTTAGGAGTTGAAAATAGAGTCCAGGAAAAGGAGTGGCCCCACTCGCTCGGTCTTCCCTTGCACTGCCATGCCCTCCGCCAGGCAGCCGTCCTCGCCCAGGAAGCCCCAGCCTCGGCTCGGCCGGGAGACGTGGCACATCAGCCGGCGCAGGCCTGGTGCTCCCCTGCCCGAGGCGCGCCCGCCTCCCCCGCCAGCCCCCGGCTTCTCCCGCGGGGCAGCGCAGCGCAGGCCGCCGAGGGCGCCGGGCTGGCGGGCACCTGGCAGCGGAGACCGTCGGTTACCTCTCTGACCCGACAAAAACCCCTTCCTCTGGGAAGAACTTAAAGAATTGGACGTCTGATCTTCATCTTGGATTTGGGATCGCGGCCGCGGGCGCTACAACCCACGAGGACTCGGTCCCCTCCGCAGCCTTGGGCTGCGCAGCCCGGCTGGTCGGCCCGCGGGCGCCATCTGGTGTCGGCCGAGGGGGCGGCGGGGCCGGGAAGCGGCCGGGAGCGGAAAGCAGAGCAGGGGCCTGCCTGGGGGGCCCGGGGTGGGGCTGGGCAGGTGACCTGGGAGTCCGAGCAATGGACGGCTACTTGGGTTCTCGATGCGTTTCCTCGGGCTGCCTTAACAAATTACCACGACCGGGTGGCTTAAAGCAACAGAAATTTATTTTCTCAAAATTCTGAAGGATAGAAGTCCGAAATCAAGGTGTCTCAGGGCCACTTTCCCTCTGAAGTCTCTGGCGGAGAATCTTCCCTTGCTTCCTTGCCGGTGACTGCCGGCAATCCTTGTCGTTGGTTTGCTTATAGATGCATCACTCCAATCTCTGCCTCTGTCTTCACAGGGCATGTTCCCCTGTATGTCCAGGCCCAAATTTCCCTCTTCCTGTAAGGACACCAGCCATTGGATGAGAGCCCACCCAGTCCGGTGCGACCTCCTCTTAATTACACCTGCAAAGACCCTATTTCCAAATAAAGTCACACTCACAGGTACTGGCGGTTAAGACTCGAATATATCTTTTGCGGGGGACACAGTTCAACCCATCACAGACTCCTTTGTTTCGGCAAATATCACCTGAGCATCTGCAAAGTGCCAGGCGGTGCTGGGGGCGGGGCGCAGGGAGCCGCTCTGTCGTTGAGGCTCTGTAATAGTGTTGTCACTGGCCTGTGGCCCCCTCGTGCACCCTTGACTCCTAGCGCCCAGCAGGGCCGGCCCAGAGACTCCGTATTTCATTGAACTGGGAAAGAAGAGCTGCAGGAACGCTGGGGAGGCAGGCGACACGGGGATGGCAGGAGTTTCACAGAGCAAGGGACGTTTGAGCTGGGTCTTGCATCGATTGTAGTTTGCCAGGCAGAAGAGGCGGGCCGGGGAGAGGCCGTCTAGGCAGAGCTGGCGGCGTGGACAACCGCCCGGAAGTGTCAGTGGGGGGCGTGAGGGTTAGGTGTGGTCCGAAGGAGGGCGGAGGAGCGGGGACACTGCCCAGTAACCCAGACCTGGAGACTGCGGCTCTGTGGTGAAGGGCACTGAGGGCATTCTCATGGCTTGACATGTCTTGTAGGTGGGCACCCTGGAAGGTATTCCCAGGGGAGGAGGCAGCCTAACAGGCAGAGACCCATGAAACAGGGGTCCGCAGAGGGCCCCGCCTCCTGGAGGAAAATTCAATCACAGAGCGGCCCCCATTTGTTGACAGCACCTAGTCCAGCATTAAACCATGTTGCCTCCAAACTCCCCCCCAAACACGTCACACGAGCCTGATTTCTCTCCTGAGCCTCTCTGGCACCCTGACTGACATGCGCAGTCTCCCTCACGGCAGGAAGTGCCGAGAAGCCCCTTCTGTGTGCCTGCAGGTGGAGTCTTGGGCCCTGGGCATCAACATAGTTAAGGAAGTTTCTTCTAATGCCTAGTTCTGAGCATTATTAATAATTAATGTGTTTAATTTTATCAAATACCTTTTCTGCATCTATTAAGATGACATTTTTCTTTAATATGTTAGTATAATGTATTATTTTACATATCGATAGAGTTTATTGCTACCAAACTATTTTTTTTTCGAGACAGAGTCTAGCTCTGTCACCCTGGCTAGAGTGCCGTGACATCAGCCTAGCTCACAGCAACCTCTAACTCCTGGGCTCAAGTGATCCTCCTGCCTCAGCCTCTGGAGTAGCTGGGACTGCAGGTATGTGCCGCCTTGCTTGGCTCATTGTGTTTTTAATTTATAACTCTCTAGTGACTGAGGATGCTGAACCACTTTTCATGTGCTTATTTGCCATCCATTTGTCTTCTTTGATGAAGTGTTTATTAAAATATTTTGCCCATTGAAAAAACTGGGATGTTTGTTTTCTTATTATTGAGTTTTGAGAGTTCTTTTCCATTCTGGATACAAGTTCTTTGTCAGATATGTATTTTGCAAATATATTCTCCTTGTTTTTATTTATTAATTTTTTAAATTAACAAGTAAAAATTGTACATAATTATAGTGCACAACATGATGTTTTGATATATGTATACATTGTGCAATGGCTAAATCGAGCTATTTAACATATGGATTACCTCACATACTTATCTTTTTTTTTTGTGGTAAGAACATTTAAAATCTACTCTCTTAGCAATTTTTAAATATACAATATATTGTTATTAACTGTAGTCACCATGGTGTAGAATAGGGCACTTTTTTCACAGTGTCTTTCAAAGAGCAGAAGTTTTTGATTTAGATGAAGTTCATCAGTTTTTTTTTGTTAGCTTTTTCAAATACCTAGTTTTGGAGTTTGTTGATCCCTCCCTTTCTATTGTTTTCGTTATCTTCTATTTTATTAATTTACTGTTTCATTTAAAATTTCCTTTTTCTATAGTTCTCTTTGGCTTCATGAGTTGAGCACTGCTTGTTTATTTCACTTGTTTTTCAATAAATGCATTCCAGGCTGCAAATTTTCCTCTAAATATCACTTTGGCTACAACCCCAAAAGATTTGATTAGTAGCACTTCCAATTTTCAGTTTTAAATAAGTGTCATTTCTCCTTTAACCATGAGTTATTTGGGAGTACATTTTTATGTTTTCAAGTATGGATTAAAATACTTTGTTTTAATTGTTGGTTTTTAATGTAATTGCATTGGGTTTAGTAGAGACAGTGATTAGTATAACACAGATTATTTGAAATATGTAGAAATTTCCTTTGGGATTTTATAGCTGGTCAATATTTGTAATGTTCCTTTCACATTTGAAGTAATGTATGGTCTCTGCTTTTTTTGTGCAAAGTTCTATGTTCACAAAAATATTAATACTTAGGATAGTGCCTGCCATATAAGTTCTTCATAACTTTTACTAATAGTATTACTATCTTTTCTTTTATAATTTTTTTCTGTATGATCTATCCATCTGTGATAGAGACTGTTAGAATCCCCCTATATGTTTAGAAATTTGTCCATTCTTTCTTATAATTATGTCAGTTTTTGGTTTATACAACTTGAGACCATTTTATTAATTATCTATTGCAGTATAACAAATTACACCCCTTAAACGTAATGACTTAAAACAACAATAAACGTCTATTATCTCCCAGTTTCTATGAGTCTGGGGTTCAGAAATGGCTTAGCTTGGTGGTTTGGGATGTTCCCTGAGGCTGCAGTTGTCAGCTGGGGGTGCACTCCTCCAAAGGGTTGCCTGGGGCTGGAGGATCTGCTTCCAGGCTCACTCACCTGGTTGGCAGGTTGGTGCTGACTGGCAGGAGGCATCAGTTTCTCCCTAGCTGCTTGAACGTCCACATTACATAGCAGCTGACTTTCCCCAGAGCAAGTGATTTAAGAATGTGTAAGTCAGAAGTGGCAATGTCTTTTATGATGCAGCCTTGGAAGCCACATACCATCACTTTTCCACATTCTGTTGATTAGAAGTGAGTCACTAAGCTCAGCCCACAGTCAAGGGAGGGGAGTTAGGCTCCACCTTTTGAAGTGAGGAGGGTTAAAGAATTCGTGTGCATATTTTAAAACTACTCACTTATGTTATTAAATCTATCCAGATTTATAATTGTTATAGTTTCTTGATGGGCTATTTCTTTATTATGTAATCTTCCTCTTCATTCCCTATTAATTTTTTTAATGCTACACTGTAGTTTATTTATTTGACTATGTAATGTGCTAATCTAGCTTTTTATCCCTTTATTTTCAAACTTTCTTTTTTTTTTTTTTTTGAGACAGAGTCTCACTCTGTTGCCCAGGCTAGAGTGAGTGCCGTGGCGTCAGCCTAGCTCACAGCAACCTCAAACTCCTGAGCTCAAGCGATCCTACTGTCTCAGCCTCCCGAGTAGCTGGGACTACAGGCATGCACCACCATGCCCGGCTAATTTTTTCTATATATATTTTTAGCTGTCCATATAATTTCTTTCTATTTTTAGTAGAGGTGGGGTCTCGCTCTTGCTCAGGCTGGTCTCAAACTCCTGAGCTCAAACAATCCGCCCACCTCGGCCTCCCAGAGTGCTAGGATTACAGGCATGAGCCACCGCGCCCGGCCTATTTTCAAACTTTCATTGAGGTTTTGTTGTAGGCCTCTCTCACAAGTAACATTTTATTGGATTTATAGGACTTTAATCTGATCTGATAAATTCTGTCCTTTAATATCTGAGTTTGAATATGTTTATCTTTTGTATGGTTATGAATACATACACTGGACTTATTTCTACCATCTCATTCTGTATGATCTCTTTATTGTTCTTCTCTTTTACTCTTTCTTATCTTCTTTTTCTTTCGAGACAGGGTCTTGCTCTGTTGCTCAGGCTGGAGTGCAGTGGCATCATCATAGCTCACTGCAGCCTCCAACTCCTGGGCTCAAGCCATCTTCCTGCCTCAGCCTCCCAAGTAGCTGGGACTATAGGTGTGCACCACCACACCTGGCTAATTAAAAAAAATGTCTTGAGGAGGGAGGGGCAAAGAAAAAAAAATGTCTTTTTGTAGAGATGGGGTCCCACTATGTTGCCCAGACTGATCTCAAACTCCTGGGCTCAAGCGATCCTTCCACCTCGGCCTCCCAAAGTGCTGAGATTATAGGCATGAGCCGCAATGCCTGGCCTCTTACCTTCTTTTGGATTGAAATGCTATCAATTTTCTAATATCTCTATTTTTTTATTGGCTGGAAGTCATAAGATTGTATTTCCATTCTCTTAGAGGTCAACGTTGGGGCTCAGAAACCAGTACCCCCAAATATGGTGCTTTGACATGCTGAACTAAAGAAGCAGCCTCAAGGTCTCTCTGACCTTCCCCCGACTCCTGTCTCTCCATCTGATTTTCCCAAAGCACAGGATGAGGCTGTTCTCTGAAGTTCCCTTATCCACCTAGAAACCAGACCCCCAAATAGGAGCACTTCCCCTCCTTCCCTCCCTGAAATCTCATTAACTATCTAAACTTCTCTATCTCAGAAAATAGGACTGAGGAATGCAATCAACCCTGGATGGACTTTTTGACAAGATAATGTTTGCCTCTTGTGTGCATTCAAAGTCCAAAGAGAATCATTTACAAGTTAATTTCTGTTTCCCAGGTCCATTCATTTATTCCTACACTCCCCATTTCCCTCTCCCCAATGAAGAAGGTATTTAAGCATCAACCATCTGGCCCTTTTCTTCAGTTTTTATATTTTGTATGACTCCTGTGCACATGTGTACACATAATAAATTTCTTGTGCTTTTGTCTTGTTAACCTATCTTTGGTAGGAATGTCAGCTGTGACTCTATGATGAGGAGGAAAGAGATCATGCCCTTTCTACCCTTACATTAACTGACTTAAAAAAAAAAAATTGAAGTTTCTGGTCACGGTGGCTCATGTCTGTAATCCTAGCACTCTGGGAGGCTGAGGTGGGAAAATGGCTTGAATTTAGGAGTTCCAGGCCAGCCTGAGCAAGAGCGAGACCCTGTCTCTACTAAAAATGGAAAAAATTATCTGGGCAGGGTGGCGCACACCTGTACTCTCAGTTTCTTGGGAGGCTGAGGCAGGAGGATTGCTTGAGCCCAGGAGTTTGAGGTTGCTGTGAGCTAGACCGATGCTATAGCACTCTAGCTGGGGTGACAGAGTGAGACTCTGTCTCAAAAAAAAAAAAAATTTTTTTTTGAAGTTATTCATTATTTCCCTTTCTCCCAAATTTTACAGATCTTTACCTGTTAGTCCTGAGATTTTTAAGAAACTCTATTGTTGTTAAAAATTTCTAATTGTATTGCCTTATAATCAAACAATATAGTCTGAATAATAAGGATCCTTTGGAATTTGTAGAGGCTTCCTTTATAGATTATTATATTGTTTTAAATATTGCATATCCCAAAAAGAATGTGAATTCCCCCCCCAGGTATAGTGCGCTATACACAGCTAATAGCTCAGTCTTATTAATTACATTGCTCTGATCTTTAACATCTCTGACCATACAATGTGGTAATGTTTCAAACACAGTTTTTTTTTTTTTGTTTTTTTTTTTTTTGAGACAGAGTCTCATACTGTTGCCCAGGCTAGATTGCCATGGCGTCAGCCTAGCTCACAACAACCTCCAACTCCTGGGCTCAAGCAATCCTACTGTCTCAGCCTCCTGGGACTACTCGGGAGGGCATGCACCACCATGCTGGGCTAATTTTTCTATATATTTTTAGTAGTCGGGTTTTCTTTCCATTTTTTAGTAGAGACGGGCTCTCACTCTTGCTCAGGTGGGTCTCGAACTCCTGAGCTCAAACAATCCGTCCACCTCGCTAGGATTAGAGGCGTGAGCCACGCGCCCGGCCCCCAAACAGCGTTGTTGACTACCCTATTTCTCCCTGAAGTTTTGTCAGTTGTTGCTGCCTCATGCCCCTGCGCTATCATAAACACGTGACCCATTGATTTTTTTCAGTGCATTTATTTAATTTTCACATAAGCTCTGTTCTTACTTGCTTCATTTGGGTGGTTTGTTGCTCAGGCACATGGTCCTCTTTCAAATTAAAATAAAAATGCTGGTGAAGGTTAGAAATAGGTTTAGGTTCATAAAATGGAGGTCAGGCCCTGAAAATAGAACTGATAATGAAGGACAGCACTTGTTTCAGGACATTTGCAGAGCTGTCTGTGACATCTGGCCTCAGCGGTCTACTCCGGAGGAGGAACCAGGGATTGTGTACAATGCAACTTTTCCACCAGGTGGCGCACTAAGCACGCGGTACGGGGTCAGTCCACCCCCGCCTCCTTGGGCAAGACGATGATTCCAGTCACAAATATAAGGAACAGGGGATTTTCAAAGAAAGATGAGAGTTCCATATCCAATAATTTCTTTGTATGTGTATCCGGGCCAATATCTTGTAACAGTATGTGAGATCTGGACTGACTCCTTTGACTTGCCTGTTTGTACAGGGATAATGAATCCAGAGTGATGAAACACACGAATGCTTGGTTCATCCATCCACCCGTCTACCCATCCATCCGTCCATCCATCCATCCAGTGTTTACTGAGTATTACCAAGGACTTGCCAAAGTCACATTGTTAGTAGCAGAACTTAGCTGAGAACCAGATCTTTTAGAGAGAGAATGCAAAATCTTAGAATGCCTCCAGATTCTATTTGCTTTTGGAAGGGGATTTTGGCATTCATTAAGTATCAATGTGTTTAATATTTTAAAAATTCACAGCAGCCAAAACAAATAAGACAGGCATACTGTGGTGGGGCACATGGGTGGGGGTCAGGCTGGAAGCCCGTGGACCCTGCTCTTTCTCCCAGGAAGCAGCTGACAGGCAGCAAGACACAAGCAAACGCATGTAATGTGTGAAGCTTGATTGGCTCCTGGACTGGGGAGAAAGCAATTCTAGAAGGGGAAATTTGAATATGAATATGGTATGAGGTGAGATTAAAGAATAATTCTTTATTTTCTTGTGTGTGATAATGGTGCTGTGGTTATGTAGGAGAGTATCTTTATATTTGTGAGATACATGCTAAAGTGCTTAAGGTGAAATGTCATGATTATGTGACTTACTTTTAAATTGTTTAGCCAAATACACATATACACACACATACAAAATCAATAAAGCCCAATTGTTAATAACTGTTGAGTCTAAATGGAGAAAACACAGATGTTTATTGTACTATTCTTTCAACTCTTCAGTATATGGGGAGTTTTTTGTAGCTAAAAGTTTGAATGGGGACATGTAGCTCTCCAGGAGATGGACATACAGGTCCAGTTGAGACCCATGTGCTAGGTCTTTCCAGGGGTGACACTCCCTGAAGGTTAGAGAGGTGGCCCCTGACCCCCTTCCTGTGCCCAGGTCTGAGAAGCAGTGCACCTCACCAGAGTCTGGATCTGCCCACAATGCCCTGTGGGTGCTGGGTGGATAAGAGGGGAGGGCAACAGGTTACACTCAGGAGCAGTGCTGGAGGGCCCAGTCCAAAACAGCAGTCTTGGGAGTGTCTGTGACTTGCACATAGTAGATGCTCAATAAATCAATCTATTTTAATTGTCTCAACAAATGTTTATGGATTTCATCAGTTAGTTGGCTGATGAACTTTGATGACAGCAACGCTCAAAAGGACTAGGGGTGGAAACACAATTTTGACCTTCCAGAGTTGATGACTATGATATCGAACTTCCATGATTCTGATACCAGAGTGGCCAAGGCCAGCTGAAGGAATCTAAGGGAGAAACTCCTGTATCCTGGACTGCTATCAAGGGAAAACTGTCACCACCCCGAGGTTATAGACCCCGAGGAGCCTACATTATCTGGAGTTGACTAATTGGACTAAATTTTGGCAGCTCATATTGAACTGCTAGGTGAAGAATTGAGTTAACTTTAAGCATTTTCGAAATGTGTGCAGGTTTGGTGGGACGATTTCTCAATCTTTGCTGTTTGCCTAAATTTGTCTTAACACACATTCCACAGAATGAAGATTTAAGTCATAATTAGTTTCCATTTCCTTAATTAAGATGAAGTGACCATTTCTGGGAAGGTGGAAATATGTGACATTTGTATTTAATTAAGTTGAATTTAAATATCACTCCTAAGCCTCCATTATTCTCTTACTAGAGACCAAAGATTACATTTTAAAGGCTTTCAAAGATGTATTCCTTTTTTTTTTTTTTTTGGACAGAGTCTTGCTCTGTTGTCCAGGCTAGAGTGCCGTGGCGTCAGCCTAGCTCACAGCAACCTCAAACTCCCAGGCTCAAGCAATCCTTCTGCCTCAGCCTCCCGAGTAGTTGGGACTACAGGCATGTGCCACCGTGCCCGGCTAATTTTTTCTCTCTATATTTTTAGCTGTCCAGATAATTTCTTTCTATTTTTAGTAGAGACAGAGTCTCGCTCTTGCTCAGGCTGGTCTTGAACTCCTGACCTCAAGCGATCCTCCTGCCTCAGCCTCCCAGAGTGCTAGGATTACAGGCGTGAGCCACCGTGTCCGGCCTCAAAGATTTATTCCTAATATAAAAGTATTCTTTACTATCTCATCTGAACATAAAAATGTATGATGTATCAATCCCATATTCATCACTTTCAAGAGATTTTGACTTTTGTTCCAAAATTATCACTTCTGATTTATTTTTCTATAAGAAGATATCTCTGTAGGAAATTAAGAATATTAACGATGATGTAACTAGTGACGGGTAGTCCCTCGCTTATTGCCATCCTGTTAGTGAGCTAAGCGGTAATTACCAGGAGTGTAATTCCCTGACCTGGAAATGGCAGCATCCCAGGGAGCTTGTCTAAGTGTGAGGGTCTCTGGGCACCAGCCCTGCAGGTGGCTCCATAACCAGGTGCCCCTGGTTATTCTAATCCAGCCACGGCCCACTAATTTAGACCAACTTAGAACAACACTGTTTTCTAAAGAGTACTTTCTAGTTACAGCCTTTTTCAGACATTCTTAGATCGAGCCTTCAGAAGAGCTATCCCAAACCCTCTGATGCAATTACTGAAAATCCAGATTGAACTCTTTTGCAGCTACCTCAGAATGTGCTACATGTGAAATCACTAGAAAGTACAACTTCCAGTTCCACAGATTAATCACGGATCTATTTGATGACAGCTGTCAAGGATTACAAGGCATTTATAGTATAGCCTAATGAAAATAAAATGTGATGCACTTGAAAAAAAAAGCAATTAAACTGGAAATATGACTGCCTGTTTAATTATTGGTCTCCTTTACTACACAGGTGGGTTCCTTTGAGGAGCTGGTCAAGCAGTCCCTGGGGGAAGGGGCCGCGGCCAGCTGCTGATGCTGTCCTGGCAACGCCTCTCCCCCTTAGTTGCCTAGAACACCCTCCAGAACGGTGCAGGCACACCTCCCACAGACCCCACTCCGACCTGGGATGAGGAGGGCCAAACAAGGTGGGCAGGGGAGCACCAAGGACTGAGAAGTGTCTGGTATACAGTAGGCACTCAATAAATATCCTCTGGGTGGTAACCAATCGTTTGTTGAGCGCCCACTATGTGCCAGGCACTGTGTGACCGCTTTGTAGTCTTTGCATCCTCAAAACAACCTTATGGATTAGGGTTCATTATTCTGGTTTTATAGACAAAAGTGAGGAGAAAAGGATCCGAGGATGATGTGAACATTCCTCACGGAGCTGCGCAGAACGGGAAAGGGACAGAGAGAGAGGGCAAGAGTGCAGGGGAAAGGGCAGAGGGGCTGGGCGGTGAGTCAGACCAGCCTTCCCCACAGCAGAAACATGACAAGGAGGAAGAGGTGTTGAGGGTTGCCAAAGAGGAGGGAGAGAAAGATCTCTAGGTGAAAGGCTCAGGAACAGAGGATGGTGCCTTTTTCTACGCATGAGGTTTTGACCTTAGAGGGCCTAACTGGGCCTGAACCCCATGGCTGGTATAGGGCAAAGCAGGCGCCAGTCTTGAAGCTACAAGACCTGGACTGGCCCCAGGCCCCAAGCAGCTGTGTGACTTGTAAGTCACTGGGCCCCAGTGCACTGTCTGCAGGGAATTCAAAAACAATAAGAAAACTGACCAAAAGTCACTCTCCCTGTTAGTATCACCATGTGCATGCAACCCTGAATAAAGTCAGTGATAAAGTACTCCTCCAGGAAAGAATTCTGATGTCAGTCTAAGTTCTAAACAATTGCAGTTACTGTTGAGTTTTGATAAAATATAAGTAAGCTACAAACTAGCTCATTTTTATTACTTATCTCTTAATAGATATTGTATACAATATGGAAGTTGTACAGTCGACCTGGCACAAGTAGACTCAGCTACACCCGTTTGGTTCAAGGGTAAATTCGTAAGAGTTCAGAATTATTTAACTCACTGTGGTGCGGTTTGTGTCTCCAATCCTGTGATGGTCACACTCCTGCACTGAAACAGATTCCAAATCAACAACAATGGCCTGGTCATTGAAAAGTTGGAGAAAGAGAACTTGGGTTACTCCAGTTTTGCTGCTCTATGTGATAATCAGATGCTGACCCTTGTAGAGTTTACTGTTTGGGAAACATTGCATGTGTTTTGGTTTTTTTTTGTTTGTTTTTTTTGTAATGGCCATTCTAATTGGAGTAAGATGGTATCTCATTGTGGTTTTAACTTGAGTTTCTCTTATGATTAGTGATGTTGAGCATTTTTTCCTATGTTTTTTGGCCATTTGTATATGTTCTTTTGAAAAATGCCTGTTCATGTCATTTGCCCACTTATTAAGAAGTTGCTTGCTTTTTTTCTTGCTGAGTTATTTGAGTTCTTTGTAGATTCTGCATGTTAGTCCTTTGTTGGACACATAGTTTGAGAATATTTTCTTCCATTCTATGGGTTGTCTGTTTACTCTTTCAATTATTTCTTTTGCTGTGCAGAAGAATTTTAGTTTAATTAAATCTCACTTATCTATTTTTGTTTTTATTGCATTTGCTCTTGGGATCTTAGTAATAAATTCTTTCCCTGTGCCAGTGTCCAGAATAGTTTTTCCTAGGTTTTCTTCTAGAATTTTTATAGTTTCACTTCTTACATTTAAATCTTTAACCCATCTTGAGTTAATTTTTGTATATGGTGAGAGATAGGGATCCAGTTTAATTCTTCTGCATATGGCTATCCAATTTTTTCAGCACCATTTATTGAAAAGGTGTCCTTTCCCCAGTGTAAGTTCTTGTCAACTTTGTCAAAGATCTGTTGGCTATAACTATGTGACTTTATTTATGGGTTCTCTATTCTGTTCCATTGATCTATGTGCCTATTTTTAGACCAGTACCATGTTGTTTTGGTTACTATTACCTTGCAGTATAATTTGAAGTCAGGTAATGTGATGCCTTTAGTTTTGTTCTTTTGCTTAGGATTGCTTTGGCTATTTGGACTCTTTTCTGGTTCCATATGAGTTTTAGAATTGTTTTTTCTAATTCTGTGAAAAAACAATGTTGATATTTTGACAGGAATTGCATCAAATCTGTAGATTGCTTTGGGCAGTATGGTCATTTTAACGCATTGATTCTTCACATCCATGAATATGGGATATTTTTCCATTTGTTTTTGTTGTCTATGATTTCTTTCATCAGTGATTTGTAGTTCTCCTTGTAGAGATCTTTCACCTCCTTAGTTAAATGTACCCCTACGTATTTTTTGTTGTTGTTATTGCAGCTATTGTAAATGGGATTGAGTTCTTGATTTGGTTCTTAGCTTGGTCATTGTTTGTGTATAGGAATGCTATTGATTTTTGCATGTTAATTTTATAACCTGAGACTTTGATGAATTCATCTATCAAACCTAGGAGTCTTTTGGAGGAATCTTTAGGGCTTTCTAGGTATAAGATCATATCACCAGCAAACAGAGATAATTTGATGTCCTCTCTTCCAGTTTGGATGCCCTTTATTTCTTTCTCTTGCCTGATTGTTCTTGCTAGGACTTCCAGTTCTACGTTGAATGGAAGTGGCAACAGTGGGCTTCCTTATCTTGTTCCAGGTCTCAGGGAGAATGCTTTCAACTTTTCCCCATCCAGTAAGATGTTGGTTAAGGGTTTTTCATATATGCCTTTTATTATTTTGAGGTATTTTCCTTCTATACTGAGTTTTTTGTTTTTGTCTTTGGAGACAGGTCTTGCTCTGTTGCCTTGGCTAGAGTCCAGTGGTATCATTATAGCTCACCACAACCTCAAACTCTTGGGCTCAAGCAATCCTCCTGGCCTCAGCCTGCTGAGTAGCTGGGATGACAGGCAAACACCACCATGCCCAGCTAATTTTTTAAAAAAAATTTTGTAGAGATGAGATCTCACTATGTTGCTCAGGCTGGTCTCAAACTCCTGGCCTCAAACAGTCCTTCCACCTCAGCCTTCCAAAGTGCTAGGCTTACAGGCATGAGCCACTGCACCTGGCCTTTTTGCAAGTTTTTATCATGAAGTGATGCTGGATTTTATTGAATCTATTTTCTGCATCTACTTAGATGATTATATGTTTTTAATTCTGTTTATGTGGTGAATCACATTTATTGATTTGTGTATGTTGAACTATCCTTGCTTTCCTGGGCTAAAACCCACTTGATCACAGTGAATTATCTTCTTGATGTGCTGTTGGATTTGGTTTCCTAGTATTTTGTTGAGGATTTTTGCAGCTATTTTCATCAGAGATATTGGTCTGTAGTTTTCTTTTTTTGTTGCATCCTTTTCTGGCTTTGGTATCAGGGTGATATTGGCTTCATAGAATGAGTTCAAGAGGATTCCTTCCTTCTTGATCTTATGGAACAGTTTCAGTGGGATTGGCACCAGTTCTTCTTTGTATATCTGGTAGAATTTGCCTATGTATCTATCTGGTCCTGAGCTTTTTTTTTGGTTGGAAAATATTTTATTCCTGATTCAATCTCACTGCTCATTAATGGTCTATTCAGGAATTCCATTTCTTCCTGGTTCAATCTCGGGAGGTTGGTATGTTTTCAGGAATTCATCTATTTCCTCTAAGTTTTCTAGTTTGTGAACATATAGTTGTTCATAATAGTCTCTGATAATCTTTTGAATTTCTGTAATGTCTCCTTTTTTATTTCTAATTATGTTTATTTGGGCCGGGCGCGGTGGCTCACGCCTGTAATCCTAGCACTCTGGGAGGCCGAGGCGGGTGGATTGCTCAAGGTCAGGAGTTCGAGACCAGCCTGAGCGAGACCCCGTCTCTACTAAAAATAGAAACACATTATATGGACACCTAAAAATCTATATAGAAAAAATTAGCCGGGCATAGTGGCGCATGCCTGTAGTCCCAGCTACTCGGGAGGCTGAGGCAGTAGGATCGCTTGAGCCCAGGAGTTTGAGGTTGCTGTGAGCTAAGCTGACGCCACGGCACTCACTCTAGCCTGGGCAACAAAGTGAGACTCTGTCTCAACAAAAAAAAAAAAATAATTATGTTTATTTGGATCTTCTCTTTTCTTGATTAGTTTAGCTAGTGGTTTATCAATTTTGTTTATCTTTTTAAAGAACCAACTTTTTGTTTCATTTATCCTTTATATTGTTTTTTGGGTCTCTGTTTCATTTAGTTCTTCTCTGATCTTTGTTATTTCTTTTCTTCTGTTATTTTAAACCTGTGGGTTTGGTTTATTCTTCTTTTTCTAGTTCCTTGAGGTGTGATGTCAGGCTGTTAATTTGTGATCTTTCTACTTTTTTGATGTAGGCACTTACTGCTATAAACTTCCCTCTAGTGCTGTTTTTTTCTATATCCCACAAGTTTTGGCATGTTGTGTTTTCATTTTCATTCATTTCAAAAAATTTTGAAATTTCTGTCTTTATTTGTTTCTTGACCCAGTGATCATTCAGGAGCATGTTGTTTAAGTTCCATGTGTTTGCATAGTTTCTGAAGTTCCTCTTTGTATTGATTTCTAGCTTTATTCCACTGTGATCTGAGAAGATATTTGATATGATTTCAATTTTTTAAAAATTTGTTAAGACCTGTTTTGTGGCATAAAATGTGGTCTATCTTGGAGAATGTTCCATGTGGTAATGAAAAGAATGTGGTTGTTGGGTAGAATGTTCTGTAAATGTTTATTAAGTCAATTTGGTCTTAAGTCCAATGTTTCTTTATTGATAATCTGTCTTGATGATATATCTAGTGCTATAAGTGGAGTATTAAAGTCCTCCACTATTATTGTGTTGCTGTCTGTCTCTTTCTTAGGTCTAGTAATATTTGTTTTGTGAATCTAGGTGCACCAATGTTGGGTGCATGTATATTTAGGATCATTATGTACTCTTGCTGAATTGATCACTTTATCATTATATAATGATATATAATATCATTATATAATGACCTTCTTGGTATTTTTTATTGTTTTTGATTTAAAGTCTGTTTTATCTGATATAAATATAGCTATACACAAGCTATACACATAGCTTGGAATATCTTTTTCCATCCCTTTACTTTTAGTCTATATGTGTCTTTATGGATAAGGTGAGTTTATTGTAGGCAGCATATAGTTGGATTGTGTTTTTATAAATCCATTCTGCCAACCTATATATTTTAAGTGGAGCATTTAATCCATTTACATTCAAAGTTAATAGTGATATGTTAGGCTTTGTTCTTGTCATATTGTTAGTTGATTTCTAGTTTTTTTATACTTTCTTTGTTTCTTTTTCTCTTTTTGTCTTTGTGGTTTGCTGAATTTCTGTCATGTTGCCATCTAATTCCTTTCTCTTCCTCCTTTGTGTAATTGTTTTATAAGACTAGTGAGTCTTATGTTTTTGTGTGTTTTCATGATGGCAAATATTGACCTTTCATTTCCATGTTTAAGACTTCTTTGAATATTTCCTGTAGAGCCACTCTTGTGGTAACAAATTCTCTCAATGTTTGCTTGTCTGGGATATATAAGATTTAATGTAAGAACAACTTCAGTGTCTATATTTCTTTGCTGGTCATTTTTATCATTTGTTTAATTCCATTTTTTTAAAGAGATAAGGTCTTGCTCTGTCACCCAGGCTGGAGTGCAGTGGCACAATTATAACTCATTGCAGCCTTGAACTCCTGGGCTTAAGCAATCCTACTGCCTCAGCCTGCCGAGTGACTGAGACTATAGGCATGGGCCACTGTGCCTGACTTCATTCTATCATTATTGCTGCAAATAATTTTGTTGTCTGCAGGGGGATGGTGTTAAAAGATGATCTGCCTGGAGGTCAAATGTACTGGGTCTGCCACTGTTGGCAGCCTGGATTTCTTCTCTGTCAGCTAGGAATAAGAACAGGGCTATGTGAGGGTTAAATTTAATGATTTGTCTTCATTAATTAAAATGGTCACTTGGCATTCATTCAAACTTAAATGCTTTACATTAAGAAAGTCTGCCAAAGGAGAGGAGCACATGTCCCATTTGGAAGCATGAACCAGAGACTTCTCTTAATGGCATCCTGTGGTTGAAGCCACATGTAGGACAGAGGAGGACAGGGATGGCTTTGTAACTGGTGCCAGAGGTGGTGGTGGAGGCAACTCCTGGCCTCCCTCTGTGGCCCTCCTTACAGCTGTCACAGGAAAGTTTCTGGTTATCCCACTACCTGGGCCTGGAAACAACAGGAAAATCTCTGTCTCCACTCAGCTTGGGAGTCAAAGTTGGACAGGCAGAGAAAAGTGAGGCTTCAGAGGAGCAATATCTCAGATTGACCTCTCCCTTTTGGACACAGACAGGTTTGGGCAGGTGGGAGTCCTGGGGGTGGCCAGGTATTTCCTACCCTGACTTGTTGGCCAGGTAGGCTAGGCAAGGCCTTGGGGCTGGGATTCTGTGAGTGCCCCTGAGTTTCCCCACCTGGTTGGTTTCATTGGCCATGGCCAGGTCCAGGGTTCACTGGGATTTTCCTGGGGGGACCAGCATGGGGTTCTATTCCCAGAACTTCTCATCTATGCCAATGCCACCTTGGAGAGCATTCCAGGCCTCTGCAAACAGCCCAAACGTGCCGGTCCTCCTCATCCTGAGGGCTGAGAAAGCCCATTTTATGGATAAGGATGCTGAGGAGGGCTTTATTATCTTTAGGATGGCAGAATCCCCTCAACCAGCAGAAGCTCCTTTCTTTAATGTAAATACTTTCTTGTTCTGGGGAAACTATAAACAGCACAGGCCTCGGTGAATCATTAGGAGCTAGCGTTTTGGTTTGAAGAAGGAGGACTCAGTGTGTAAGTGGTTAGACTGTGAGCTCCCTAAGGAGGGAGACTGGCTGGTTCATTTGTGTTCTCCAGGGTCCAGCACAATGACCAGCTGGTAGTTGGGATTAATAGAGAATAGTAACTCCCATTACCTATTAATCTCAGAAATTGTATGGGAGCACTTCCCATGCATTCCTGGGAAGCTGGTGTTCTTACCAGTCCCATTTTACAGGGAGGAAACTGGGGTTCAGAGAGGTTAGATAACTTGCTTAAGGTTAATAAGTGGCTGAGGCTGGAATCTGCATCTTTCACAAGCATCCTGAGTGATTCAGGTACAGGTGGTCCCTTACTTTGAGAAATGCTGTCTTCAGGGAGCAGAACTTGGGGACCTTGGCTTTTCCTTCCTAGTACATCAAGGGTATTAACTTGAGCCTCACTGACTTCACAGTCAGTTTAAGTGGTAGGTGGCAAGGTGGGCAGCCTGGGGTCAGGGACCCTAGATTCTCCTCCCCACTCTCATACTAGTTAGCTGTGGGACTTTGGATCAGTCACTCATCTTCTCTGGTCCTTAATTTCTTTATCTGTAAAACAAGAGGATTAGACTAGTTCAGCAATTTTCAACCCTTCTCTTTTGACTGTAATTCACTGTAATACATACATTTTACACACCATTTTTGATATCCTCTGATAGTCTAGATTCTTTCCCCCTCCCCTCCCCTCCCCTTCTCTCCTCACCTCTTCTCTCTGCTCCATTCCTGTCTTCTTTTCCCTTTTCTATTCTAGTTCATTAAAAATAAAGTGCATGTTGAGACCCACTAAACTGATTTCAAGAGCCACCAATGGGTTGAGACCTCCAGTTTGGACACCTTCAGGTTCCAAACCCCCCGTTTGGACTAAATAACCTGCTGACATTCTGTGGGTCTATAAACACTGGTCCTGAGCTCAAATTCCCAGGGGCCAGGCCAGAGGGGTGAGGGGTGAGCAGGAGTGGTGATATATCTTCCAGTTTTGAATTGTTAGCAGATAATAACTCTGGTTTAAACCAAATATAAGAAGTTTATTATTTTGATTTTTAAACATTATACAAGCAAAAGACATAAAGAAAAGAAAAAGAGACAAAAACTCATAGGGCCAGATGGTTTAGTTCTCTGTGTAAATGATTAATCTCCTTTTTCTCCACCTTTGCCAGCCTGTCCTACATCCAATCAGTTCAGCAGAATCACACAACCAGAAAGACCTCAGTGCCCAGAACAGGTTGCGTGTTTGCCCACTTTACCGCCAGACCCTGTTCCCCAGCCCCAGGCCCGTCTGCAAGCACCTTCACTCGGCATCTCTGGGTTAGCTCGGCAGCTACAGACTGCCTGGAGGCAAAGGGTGTCTTAGGTAGGAGCAAGTGGAAAACACTCCTCAGGAAAACCTTCTCCACTCAACCCCCATCGCTGAGCATCCTTGAGGCCATGTCTGCCTCTAGTGGTGACAGAGGGCTCAGGCACTAATGACAGGCCATGGCACCTGAAGCCGGAGCTGGTCTGGGAGGCAGAAGGAGGCCGGCAATGGTGGCTCCTCCCAGGAAGGGGCCCAGGCAGCTACGCAGAACATCCAGCTCCACCTCCTCCTCCTCCTCTTCCTCCTGCCCTGCCAATCTTACAATGGTTTTCCCAGTTTGAGGAACACCAGCTTGAAACCTTGCGATTCTTCTGTTCCAAGCTAACCACTCACCTCAATTGAACTTGAAGCTCCCCAGCCCTGGGGTGTGGTCTCAGAAAACTAAAGATGGAATGTGAAAGCAAACAATATCCTAGTTAAACAAATTATTATTATTATTATTTTTGAGACAGAGTCTCACTCTGTTGCCCGGGCTAGAGTGAGTGCCGTGGCGTCAGCCTAGCTCACAGCAATCTCAAACTCCTGGGCTTAAGCGATCCTTCTGCCTCAGCCTCCCAAGTAGCTGGGACTACAGACATGCACCACCATGCCTGGCTAATTTTTTCTATATATTTTTAGTTGGCCAGATAATTTCTTTCTATTTTTAGTAGAGATGGGGTCTCGCTCTCAGGCTGGTCTCGAACTCCTGACCTCGAACGATCCACCCGCCTCAGCCTCCCAGAGTGCTAGGATTACAGGCGTGAGCCACCTCGCCCGACCTTAGTTAAACAAATTATTATGGGAAATTTCAAACAGGCACAGTATTAGAAAATAGTTCATGAACCATCCTGTACCCATTGCTATGCTTCAATAGTTATCAATATTCTATCAATTTTGTATAAATTTTTAAAAATGAGGGGTTGAAGTTGTATTTACTGACAGGAAAAGATCTTCCTGGCTTATGGGAAAAGACAGTTTAGAAAGTACTAATAGTTATTACAGCATGATCTCAATCATGTTAAAATGCATCTTTGGACATCTGCAACAGCAGATTAACCACAAGATAAATTTTCCAATGGACTCCTGATGAACACTTAGTATCCGTGGCTTCCTTTGGTGTCTTATTTTAAAAAACAGCTTGTCCTGTTTAGAGGGACGGAGGGAGGCAGCCTGTTCTGGCAGAGAGATGCACAGCTGTCTGTCACCTGCTTCAAAACACTCTGCCACCCACCATTCACCCACCCAGTGTTGTGTTTCTGGTGTTAAAAAAAAAAAATTACAGTGATAAAACTCAACCAGGACTTTAGTAACACTGCAAATTGAATTCATAGAGGCTACGTGCCGCATCAAGTCATGTTGTTAAAATATAATTGACTGGGGGTATAGCTCAGTGGTAGAGCATTTGACTGCAGAATATATTTGACTAAGTGAGATGTCTGTGGGATATTCTTGCTAAGTGAAAAAGAGTTATAATACTGCCAACTGGATGATCCTAATTTTGATTTCAATCAAAGAATAGTAACATAGGAAGAAGGCTTGGAAGGACACCTGAATGTTAGTAGTGACGTTACGTGAGGTGGGCTTCGGGCGATACTTTGCATTCTTTTTTTTTTTTTTTTTTTTTTTTGAGACAGAGTCTCACTCTGTTGCCCAGGCTAGAGTGGATACTTTGCATTCTTATTGCTTATGTTCTACTCTTCTTCTGTATAGTCTACTCTTTTCCTGTGCAGTACGTATAGAAACATGAAAGCAGTTTAAACACTCAAAATAAATAAATGCTTATTTTATGAATCCCGTATCATTGCATTTGAGTGCAAAAAGGGTGATGATACTCAGAGAAAGAAGGTCCCTGAGCAGGAAGAACCTGTTTGATGAAGAACCTGTGTTTATCAGACAGGTTTGAGGGAGGGCACTGGAAATGACTTTGTGTCCACAGGTGTCAAGGAGGGTGGAGGTGGGGGTTACAGGTGTGGGCATTGAGCAGGTGAATCAAAATACTCAACAGAACCTGAGGAGTCCTTTGACACTGGGGTGAGCATGAGTGCAAATGGCCCTGATTAGTGTAGCAGAGTTGAAATGAGTCCTTGGCTCCTGGAAAAACAAGGTTCCCTTCACCAATGAGGCTTTAACCAGCTTGTATGTAGGAAACAAATCAAAGCCTGGAAGTGAAGACCTGACTGAGTACAAAAGGATTGCTTAAATGGGGAAAGCAATGGTCACTGTTACACAGAGAATCTTTGACTCTGGGCAGTTTGCTTGGAGTCCAAGGATAGGATCCTCTATGATGTTTCTTAATGAGCAATCCAGTGTAGGCTAAGATTTAAATTAAAAACTATCTAAATTTTAACTGGTTTTAGCCCATGCAGCAGAAGGGAAGAGATGGTTTTACAGGAAACCCAGATGAATCATAATAGTGGTAACAATAATACTAATAAGAGGCTGCCATTTATTGAGCCTTTTTAATGCACCAGACACTTTGTGTATATTACATCATTTAATCTTGTTGCAACTATGAACTATAAAACCTGCCTTTGTCATTTAACATCAATGACAGAGTGCTGAGAAACCTTGTTCTCTAAAATCATAGACTACAAGAAACATTGCTAGTAGAGACCTTTTCCAGGAGCGTGGAACATCCCATTCTTGCCTGAAATTTCTGAGCCATGCGGGTCACTATAACACTTAGGAACTTCGATTTTCCAACCTAGGCACAGAGGTTTGGATCAGGGGTCTTTGGATGCAACAGTCCACAGCTACAGGGAAAGATGGCCCTGAGTTCCCTTCCCAGACCTGCTGGTAGTCAGACAAAGTTTTTAGCAGAACCTAAAGCAATGTTTCTAAGAGGCTGTATCCAAGGCCACCCAACCTTTCTCCTTTCACATTGCTACTTTCTTGCCAATGACACCCCAGTTCCTCCTGCCTCCTGAACAAAGGTTCCTGAGAAACCCAACTGCTAAACTGTCCTTGTGTCATCATGACACTCATTCCAGAGCTACCCCTGCTTCCCCTTGTTCCATGCCTGAATCATTCAGTACAAGCCCCAAGCCCTGTAAAAACCCCTCCTTTTTCCTGTCCGATGAGATGCCGGTGGTTTGCCATAGCATGTGCGCCTGCCTAAGCACTGAGTTGATAACTCTACCTTTTTTCACTGTACGCATGCTTCAGTGATCTCTATCGATTGGGTCTTATCACAATTACGTGAAGGAGAACATTATCCCCATAGTAAAGATGAAGACTCTGAAGTCAAGTAGTCTGTCCAAATCACATCGCAGACAAGTGGTAGAACCTGGTTCTGAAGCCAGGCTTCCTAAAGCAGCCACCATTTGCTGAGCTTTTTCTACATATATGGCACAAGTGTGGCTTTATGTTTGGGACATGTAGCCGGGCCTAGAGTCAGGAGTCTGACATCCCTTTGTTGGGGCGAGTACCCCCAGGAGAGGCAGTACATTCAGCTGCTATCTCTCTCTCTCTTTTTTTTTTTTTGAGGCAGAGTCTTGCTCTGTTGCCCTGGCTAGAGTGCAGCAACGTCATCATAGCTTACTGCAACCTCAAACTCCTGGGCTCAAACAATCCTCCTGCCTCAGCCTCCCTAGTAGCTGGGACTACAGGTATCGATCCTCCCACCTCAGCCTCCCAGAGTGCTAGAATTATAGGTGTGAGCCCCAGCGCCCAGACCTCAGCTGCTGAATCTTTCACTGCCTCCTGAGTGTGAAAGAATTTGACCATAGGCAGATTTCCGTATAAGGCAGCTAGGGAAGAAATGGCCACCAACTTGGATGTAAATGTGATATGGATTAGTTAGCAGAGTGATCCAAAAGCTGAATGGTGCACAAGAATCACCGGAAACAACTGTTAAAATGCAGATTTCTAGGAACTCCCCCCAAGCAGTTAAAGCAACTTTTTAGACACATTGATTATAAACACATGTCAAAAGTTTTGTTTCAAACTTACTATGAGGTAAGAGGCTTTCTAAAAAAAAGAAGAAAAAAAAACTAACTCAAAGATTTCTCCTTTTTTTTTTTTTTTTTTTGAGACAGTCTTGCCCAGGCTGGAGTGCAGTGGAGCCATCAGAGCTCACTGCAGCCTTGAACTCCTGGGCCCAAAGGATGCACCTGCCTCAGCTTCCCAAGTAGCTAGGACTATAGGAGCACACCACCATGCTGGCTATTTATTTATTTATTTTTTGTAGAGATGGGGTCTTGCTATTTTGCCCATGCTGGTCTTGAACTCCTGGCTTCAAGCAGTCCTAGTGCCTTGGCCTCCTAAAGTATTGGGATTATAGGCATAAGCCACTTCGACTGGCCTTCAAAGATTTCTCTCTTCGCAGAGACATTTTTAAAGGAAAAAATAAGAGTTTTAAATCTTTGCTGGCCAATATGGTAACCACAAGCCACATGTGGCTCTTGAGAACTTGAAATGTGGCTGGTCTGAATTGAGGTGTGCTGTAAGTGTAAAATAACCAGATTTCAAAGACTTAATTGGTAAAAATGTCAAATATCACATCAATGACTTTTATATTGATTATATGTTGAGATGATAATATTTTGGATATATCAAGTTAAGTATAATATATTAATATTACTAAAATTAATTTCACCGGTTTCATTTTACCTTTTAAAAAATGTGGCCACTAGCAAATTTAATATCTGTGTGGCTTGCATTATAGTTTCTATTGGACAGTGTTTGTTTAGAAAATCATTGTTAGACTAGGGACCAAAAAAAGTATATATGGTTAAAGATTATCAGAAACCTGCTAGGACTGGTTAAAGGTCCTTAGGTTCTTCCCAAGACCACAGTTAACTGAATGAGATTCCTAGAAAAGGTTCTTAAGCCCATTAAAGTTTACCATAAAATTGCTCAAGTGTTTTTATCAGGAATGCAAAGTTCTTCTGGGAAAGAACAGCCATGCACAGCAGATCACAGAGTTCTACTCTGGCTGGAGTTTAGGATGGTTTCTTTTGAAGCCTCCAGAGAACCTTAAGGAAGGCCCAGAAATCACATTGTTAACCAGACCCCGCAATGCGTCTGACTCTGATGGTTCTCTGAGTTTGAGAATCGGTGACTTAGGTGCTTGTATAGGCTTAGTGACTGAAATGGCCCTTTGGGAAAAGCCATCTACTTCACAGAATGTCACCCGATGGGAGAAGTAGGGGACAGGACTTAGTGTGAGGCCACGTGTCTACACTCGCCCTGGGGGAGGGCAGCTCCCATAACACTCACCCTTGTAAGCCCACCTGCCGTGTTCACGTGTTGAGTTCTGTGCCTCAGGCCCGTGGTCTTCCAATTTTACTGTTCACCTACCCTTTAAAAGAATTTTGAAAAACTACATAACTTTTCTCAAATTTTAGGTTGACATCTAAAACTTTTCATCATCAATTTAAATAATTGCAGAGGATGTAATTTCTGGTGTTTGTAAGTATTGACATTTCAAAATAAAATGATTACATCACTCTTGAACAAACGCATTGCGACCCACGCTGATCCATTTTGATGCACAGATACCAACCAGCCCCTCTAACATGATGGAAATTTCTGTCATTCCTTTTCTATTTGAGCTCATTTCCATGCCACTTCTCTCATAGACGATTAACCCAATATAACGTGTTTTTATATTTAAAGTGTTTCAAAGCACCCTTTCATATACTATGCATTAAAATTATGTATAAAAATGTATCCTGAGAGCTGGGTGTGGTAGCTCACACCTGTAATCCTGCCACTTTGGGAGGCAGAAGTGGGAGGATCACTTGAGACCAGGAGTTTGAGACCAGACTGAGCAACACAGCGAGACTACAGGACTCCATCTCTATGAAAAATAATCAGCCGGGTGTGTAGGCACACGCCTGTAGTCCCAGCTATTTGGAAGGCTGATGTGGGAGGATTGCTTGAGTCCAGGAGTTGGAGGCTGCAGTGGGCTATGATTGTACCACTGCATTCTAGCTCCGGTGACAGAGTGAGACCCTGTCTCAAAAATAAAATAAAATAAAATAAAAATTGAAAAAAAAAAACCCCAAAATTGAAAATTTTAATTGTACATAATCAAAACAACATAAACATACTACAAATCTTGATAGTTATTCCACATCAAAAGTAATTTTATTGGAAATACATATGATAATGAGGTATATAGGGCTTTTAAAAATATAACTGTGGATAAATACTATTGATTGTGAGAAAGAAACTTTTATATATTATATATAAGTGCTAAGAAACATTGTTTATATAAACTAGTAGGTAGAATGGATGGAGTTTTGTTAAAACAATAACACACAATTTTTAAAATTCTTTCTGAATTATGTGTCAAAAATCATTTTACAAATGATCAAAAATTATACTTGATATATTAGCTGGCGACTTGGTTATGTCCTCCTTCAGTTTAGTTTAAAGCAAAGGATTGGAAATCATTTGATTTCCAAAAGGATTTGTTATCCTTTCATTAGATTCATTGGCCTTCTCAATACCTACCTAATATTTCCAACTGGCCGTTTGTCTAGGCCTCAGCGGTGCTCCTCTCCCACTTGGCAAAAGAAAGGTCACCATCGAGAGTCTCTGTCTTCTGGGAAAAGGGTGTTGGAAAGGAAATGCCTGAATCACAGGAGAGTTCTCTCCATCAGATCAACTTGGGAAAGCTTTCATTTTGAAGTGGAGGATCTAGAATGGCAGCCGGGTCCCTAAAAATGGAATTCCAGATATCCCTGAGAAAGCCTTAGTGTGTTCCCCGGGGATTCACGCACCCCAGGCATTCACACACAGGCCAGCTGAGCAGAGCAGCTGCTGCAGTTTAGAGCCGGAAGTAAAGATCACCTTGACCTGGAGAGGAGGTGGCAGCTGCTCACGTGAGCAGAGCGCATTCCAGGACCCATCAGGCCCAGAGCTGCCTTGCTGTCTGCTGGTTCCTCCTTAGAAAAAATGGCCCCTTGGCCTCATCTCCCTCATGTGTCGCCAGTTCGTTTCTTAGGCTTGTCTCGATGTGTCCTTAAGGTTTTCTTCAGCCTGTATCCAGTATTTCTTTGTCATGGTAGTAAGAGTTTGAGCTCTTTGAGATAAACTGTGTGGTTTCAAATGCATACTTGCTGTGGAATTTCAGAAAGTTATTTTCTAAGCCTCAGTCTCCCCTTATGAAAACTTGTTTTGTCTTGAGGAGTAAGTGATTTAATGCACACAAAGTTCTGAGCACAGTGTCAGGAACAGTAAGCACTCAATAAATGTAAGCTATTATTATTGGTACTTGCTCTAAATTTGGCTTATCTTTTAAATTTCCCCGGGACAGGCAATGCTCATAAAATGCTTTGAAACTCAAAAGACAAATCACTGTACAGAACCTCAAGCCCTGCTGTTACCCTCATATTCTCTGCTCCCAATTAGCCCCATCTTACTGGGGAAGTGTGAGTCAGACAGGCATGTGTTGAGGAATGTGGGGAGAAATTAAGCTGGGTATCCACAGTGTCTGAGCCCCTCAGACTAAACTCAATTTCAGTTTCAGCCTCTGCTGTCCTGGCCCAGACACACAACTCTACTCTGTCCACCTCCAAATTCCACATTGGAGTTGACCTTGGCCCAGAGGAAAGAGCAAATGGGCTTTGAGTATAGACGGACTTGGGCTTGAATCCTACACTGTCACTAATAGTTATTGAACTTGGGAAACAAGCTTCTCAGAACATATTTCCTCTACCATAAAATAGAATGAACAATACTGGTCTCAGGGTTGTGAGAGGGTCAAATGAGATAAGTCTATGAAACTCCTTGAATAATATCTGGCACATAGCAGGTCACCAATTATTCTTGAATGTTACAAGGTACAGTGAGTAACTCTTAGGGTATCTTCTTGTGCTAGACATAACGAGGAAAATAGGCATGGCTTAGGCAGATAAGATGGTTTGATGTGTCTTTGCCAAAGCAGTGCTGGAAGACTGATAAGCCGGTTTGGCCTGCTTTGGGAAGATTGGTGGGCGGTTGAAAGTTGCAGATGGGCGGTTTTGAAGTTGAGCTTCTTGTTATTCAACATTTGGGGTATCAGCCTCATTGACAATAACCCTTGGACACATCATCCATATCTATGAGGTGGGCTCTTTGGCAGCCATATTTGTACCATGTGACTTCATCTCTGATTGGACCAGGATAGATACCTCGCCCAAACTGGGCCAATCAGATTTTCCTCACCAGAGAACTTGGAATGGATACTAAGAGGTTCCCTTCTCATTCTGGGATCTACTATTGCATGGAGGGGCTATAAGAACTGGGTGATATGGTGTGGCTATCTTCTTCCAGGGAAAGCTAAGCTGCAGGGAGTGAGCAAATGAAATAAAAAAACAGAGAGGAGAGGTGGAAACTGCATACTCCTGAGTTTTTGACAGTTCCCACTTCCACTTACTATTTAACTCCTTCTTAGGCCTGGACACATTCTTGCCCTTGAATTTCCTGAGACACTTCTGAATCCATAGTGATAAACCCATCTTTGATTGCTTACATTGGATCATGTTGTATATTAGGCTAATTTGCTCTCAAGTTACAGAGGCAAACTTGAGCTAGCTTAAGCAAAAAGAGGAAATTAATGGAGGGTGCTGGGGGGAATCTCATTAAATCCAGGTTTGAACAACACAGTTTGAGGAGGTGCTGGTACTGCGGCAGCGCTGGGTATATCAGCTGCAGACGGGAAAGCCAACTTTATTCTGATCTGCTATCATTCAGATGCCTCAGCTTGGGGTCTCAGTTCAAAACTGCAAATTCCTGGGGTAGAGAGAATTTCACTGATCCATGATGAGCCAATTAGTAATGGCTAGGAGGTAGCTTTAGGCAGCAGATGCATAGTTGCTGAGAGTTTAACCATGAGGACTGGATGCCCTTATCCAAGGATGGGGAGTGGGCTCTGATCAGCCAGCCCAAGCGGTGTCCAGTCCAAGCTCATTTGTGCACCTGCCTACAACTTACTGTGAGCAGGAAACTGTGCTTCTCACTGAGAGGGATGCAAAGATTTATAAAACAATGTCTCTAACATCAAAGAATTTATAATCGGTCCACAGTTGATTATACTCCAAGGCAGCCTATGACAACTGCTAGAGGAGATGTACAAACATAAAGTGCTACAGGAATTAGAGAAAGGTGAGATAATTTTGAGCTGCAGTGACTATGGCCTAGATGTCACACCAGGTCAAGGTTGGTCAAATGGCTTCCTGAACAAAACACTAAAAATACACTTAACATGCCTTATAAAAACCAGAAGGAGCATATATTTAAAATCACATGTAAAATTCAATAAATCAAGAATGTGTTCTTTTTTTTTTTTTTTTTTTGAAACAGAGTCTCGCTCTGTTGCCCAGGCTAGAGTGAGTGCCGTGGCATCAGCCTAGCTCACAGCAACCTCCAACTCCTGGGCCCAAGCAATCCTACTGCCTCAGCCTCCCAAGTAGCTGGCACTACAGGCATGCGCCACCATGCCCGGCTAATTTTTCTATATATATATTTTTAGTTGTCCATATAATTTCTTTCTATTTTTAGTAGAGACGGGGTCTTGCTCTTGCTCAGGCTGGTCTGGAACTCCTGACCTCGAGTGATCCTCCCACCTCGGCCTCCCAGAGTGCTAGGGTTGCAGGCATCAGCCACCTCGCCCGGCCAAGAATGTGTTCTTGATGGACTAACCCATACTATGTGAGCCACGTTGACATATGCAAATGCTCCAAATGGAGAGTGGACACAAAACGATTGTGCCAGGGTTCTGTCTGAATTCTAGGGCAAGTTAATCATATTCCTGTGATCCTTGGTCATAGCCCTGATTGCAAGCCTCTGGTCAGCTAGTCTCCCTGAACTCTCGTCCCACAGTGGTGTTCCTGTGTGGGCTTTTCTGGGCCCATGGCCCTTTTTGCATGGGTCATTGGAAGTCTACTTCCAAGGCAAACACATCCTTAATCTGTGCACAGAATACTCTCTCCACATCTTTGCCTCAACCAAAACCTGGGTGACTTCATCTGTCTTCATGGTCTCAACTGTTCCATATATGGGGATTTCTCTGAATTTTAAAAACTGCTCTGGCTCAAATCTGTGTCCTACACACCCTACTGTATGACAGACTCTCCTTCCAGCATGCCCCACATACTTCCAGATCAGTGAGCCTGTGTGAACTCATGGGCATCACTCCTTCATTCTCTATTCTCTGAACTCTTTATTGCTCCTGTACTACACTCCCAGACTACAGGCCAGAAGTGAAATTTGATTCTCATCTCTCCCTTACCCACCAAGTCAAATCCATCACCAAGTTGTTATAATTTGTCTCCTCAATATTTCTCTAATTTGTCCCCTCCCTTTACCACTCATCAATCCCATGATTGACTTAATGCACAGCTGTTGGTTTTGCTTCACCATCTGCATGGCTTATCCATTGCTATGTGACAAATTCCCCCAGAATGTAACCATTTACAACAGCAAACACATGACATCTCATGCAGTTTCTGAGGGTGAGGAATCTGGGAGCCCCTTAGCTGGGTGCTTCTGGGTCAGGGTTGCTTATGAGGTTGCAGTAAGCTGTCAGCTAGGGCTACAGTCATCTCAAGGCTCGAGTGGGGCTGGAGATTCTGTGTCCAGGCTCACTCACATGGTGTTGGCAGGTTTCCCTTCCTTGCTGGCTGCTGGCTGGAGGCTTCAGTCAGCTTCTTTATAGGTTGCCTGACTGTCACAGCATGGCAGCTGGTTTCTCCCAGAGTGAGTGATGTGTGTGTGTGTGTGTGTGTGTGTGTATGTGTAAGAGAGAGAGAGAGAGAGAGAGACAGAGACAGAGAGATAGAGAGAGATGAAACCCATATTCTTTTAAAACCTAATTTCCAATGTTTTCACTTGTACCGTATTCCATTGGTTACACAGACCAAATTTGGTACACGTGGGAGGGCGTGTGTGTATACCAGGATGTGAGGATCCTTGGGGGTCATCCTGTGGGTTGCTACCACAATGTCAATTCACCCTCTTTTGGTAAAGCAATCACTTGATTTTCCTGTGGGGAATCTCCCTTCCCCCTCAAGCTATAGGATGAGCAGGGCTACCCCTCCCTCATTTCTGGTGTGGGTCCCCATTTGCAGCATGGCTCCTGATTGGCTAATGCCTATCAGACATCCCTTCTGCTATGGACTGAATGTTCGTGTCACCCCAAAATTCGTATGTTGAAACCCTAAACTGCAATGTGCTGGTATTTGGAGGTGGGGCCTTTGAGAAGTTAGGTGAAGACGTACAGGAGGAGATGGCCACATGACTGGAGGAGTGCATCTGCAAGCCAGGAACACCAGGGATGCCGGCAAACACCAGAAGCCGAAAGAGGCAGGGAAGGATCCTCCCCTAGAGCTAATCAGAGGAGCTTGGCCCTCCTGACACTTTGATTTCAGGCTTCTAGCCTCCAGAACTGTGGGACAATACATTTCTGTTGTTTCAAGCCACCCAGTTTTTGGTGCTTTTTGGTGGCAGCCCTAGGAAACTAATGCACTATTGTGTCAGTGTATTAGCATATCATTTCTGAGATTAGGTTATAAACGGACTGTAGCTCCCATCTTGGGTGCACTCTCTCGCTCAGACCACCCCCTCTGGGGGCAGCCAGCTGCTATGTTCTCAGGACACTCGGGCAGCCTTTGGAGATGCTCACATAGAAAGGAACTGAAGTCTCCAGCCAACAGCCGGCAAGGAACTGAGCTTACCAATGTCATGTGAGTGCACTTGGAAGGCGATTCCCCTGCCTGAGACATCAGATGAGACCGTAGCCCCAGCCAACAGTTTGCTGTGGCTTTATGAGGGACTCTGAGCTAGAACCTCTCGGCCAAGCCACTCCTGAATTCCCGACTCACAGCAACTATGAGACAATCTTTGTTGTTTTAAGCTGCTAAATTTGGCAGCAATTTTTTATACAGAATACCTGCTAAAAATGAAGGAGAAATGGTCCCTTGAGGAGAGGCAGTGTGGAATGGGGGCTGGAATCACGAGAAAGGGAGACGTGAACTGGACAATGCAGCTCTGATCAGGGGTTGCAAACTGTAGCTGGGGACCCCCTGATTAGGGTGCCAGTTAAATACAGGTGCTCCTCCACTTACCGTGGGGTATGTCCCAATAAATGGATGATAAGCTGAAAATGCATTTAATACGCCTAACCTGCTGAACATCATAGCTAGCCTAGCCTGCCCCAAACGTGCTCAGAACACTTACATTAGCTTGCAGTTGGACAGAATCACCTGGCGGCACAGGACCCTGTGGAGCAGCGGTGGTTTACCCCTGAGATCGCGTGGCTCACTGGGGGCCGAGGCTGGCTGCCGCTGCCCAGCTTCACCAGAGAGTACCCCACACTGCTTTCTACTGAATGCCTATCGCTTTCGCACTATCCTAAAGTTGATCTTGAAAGTCAAACCATTGTAAGTAGGGGACTGCCTGCCTGCAGAATCCTGTGTCGTAGATTCCTGAACCAGACTCTCTGGGAATCTGCATTTGGAATCAGTGCCCTCGTGATCCTTTTAAAGAATCATTGAGTTAGTGGATAATTAAAGTAGAGTCCAGAGTGGGACAAAAGGAACAGCTAAAGCTAGAATTAAAACCATGTGTTGGCAGGGCGAGGTGGCTCATGCCTGCAACCCTAGCACTCTGGGAGGCCGAGGTGGGAGGATCGCTCGAGGTCAGGAGTTTGAGACCAGCCTGAGCAAGAGCGAGACCCCGTCTCTACTAAAAAATAGAAAGAAATGATTTGGACAGCTAAAAAAAAAAAAAAAAAAAAAAAAAATATATATATATATATATATATATATATGTATATATAGAAAAAATTAGCCGGGCATGGTGGCACGTGCCTGTAGTCCCAGCTACTTGGGAGGCTGAGGCAGTAGGATTGCTTGAGCCCAGGAGTAGGAGGTTGCTGTGAGCTAGGCTGACGCCACGGCACTCTAGCCTGGGCAACAGAGTGAGACTCTGTCTCAAAAAAAACCCCACAAAAAAACCATGTGTTAATTCACGACACAGACTGACATCAGATGCACACAAGGCTACAGATCTGTAAAGAATTTCTAAGTTTTGTCTGAATTAGTGGGAATTACTTTATATCCCTGCCTAAGAAAATATTCTCAGGAGCCTGCTTTCCCCTGTAGGTACTGCCCCATTTCTCCTGAGTGCAACTCCTATGTAGAGATGCTCTATTTTCTACCCTGTTCCAAACTTCTCTGGCCTTGGTGGTCAGGACTCTGCAAATTCAGAAGTTCTTCCTGTTTCTGGGATTTCTGGGGCTGCTCTAGTCCATACAAGGGAGTACCAGGAAGACCATGCTGCAGCTTTTTTGAACAGGGCCTTGGCAGGAAAATCAGAAAGTGGGGTGGTTTGGGCAGATCATTAGACTTTCTCTCTAAGCCTCAGTTTCCTCACTTGAACAATGTTATAACACTTCTATGGAAGGATTGGAGTTAGGATTTTTTTTTTTTTTTTTTTTTGAGACAGAGTCTCGCTCTGTTGCCCAGGCTAGAGTGCCGTGGCATCAGCCTAGCTCACAGCAACCTCAAACTCCTGGGCTCAAGTGATCCTCCTGCCTCAGCTTCCCGAGTAGCTGGGACTACAGGTGCATGCCACCATGCCCGGCTAATTTTTTCTATATATTTTTAGTTTTCCGGCTAATTTCTTTCTATGTTTTCGTAGCGATGTGGGGGGGGGGGGGGGGGGAGTCTTGCTCTTGCTCAGGCTGGTCTCGAACTCCTGACCTCCAGCAGTCCTACCACCTCAGCCTCCCAGAGTGCTAGGATTACAGGCGTGAGCTACCTCACCCGGCCTGGAGTGAGGATTGACTGAGATGATGTTTGTAATGTCCTTAGCAAAGTGGCTGCCACATAATAATAGCTCAGAGAATGGCAGCTATCAATATTAAGAGGGATGGGGAGGAGGATATGCTCAGGTGCCCTGAATTTAAGATTAATCTTGATGTTAGAATGGTTTGTGTCCCAAATGTGTCCGGCTGTAACCTAAGTGAGGAGGAAGGAAGACAGAGCCAACTCACAGGTGGATTTTATGGAGAACAAGAGAGCGTTCCTAGATCCAGGTGAGCAGTTCTCATCCCTGGTGAGTATTAGAATCACCTGGGGCCCTTACTAACAAATTAGAGCCCCACCCCAGACCAATTAAATCAGAATTTCTGCCAGGAGGGACCCAGGCAGCAGAATGTTATAAACATGCCCCAGGTGTGTTTTTTGGCATCCCTGGGTGGGCTAGAATCCCAGCTGTTTCTAATGTGCAGCTGGCATTGAGAAACACTGATCCAGCACTCAAATTAAAGTAGTGGGTCCATAGGTATTTTAAATATTGTGCACTAAATTAAACAACAAAAAAAAATCAGAATGTAACAATTAAAAGAAGTCAAATAGGTATGTAGGGATGAATCTGAGTCAAAAACTGAACATTAAAAAAAACATCTATTTCTAAGAAAAATTACTTAAGGATACTTACTTGTTCAAAAAAGTCTCCAGAATTACAAGCTGGAAGTAAGAAAGCAACACTTATTCTTAGTGTTGGGATTTTTGGATAGGAATTTTTAAGCATCTGGTGATATTTAGGACATTTCCAGAAAAACAGAAAAGCTGGTCAGAATGAATAGCTTCCCCAGTCATGTAGCTGTGTAATGTTAAGGGGAGAAACAGTAAAAACTGAATATACCCTTATGATCATAAATATACTAAAACAAAGAAACATGGAAATGTACATGATTAAGTTTTATGAATTAAAAAACTCTCACAATACCAAATTATATACATGAGGATGCTTCATATTTTGAAAATACAATTGTGCTTATAGAAAAACCCTAAAGGGAAATTTAAAAAAATACTGAGTAGTTATCCCTTAGGAATTAGGAATGGGGATGATTTTTTTAAAACCTCATATCCATGTGTTAAAAAATGATGATATATTACTCTTGTATTGGAAAAGAAAACATTGAGCACTCGAAGAAAACATAAGAAGTAAATAAAATATAGTGCAATACAATCAGAGGTTGATTTGGTGAGATGGGATTGTTTTCTTTCAGATATTTTTCCTGTGGAACATTTTTCCTATAATGAGCATATCTCTATTTTTATAACTGGAATCAAATAAGCTGTATTTAAAAATGAAGATAAAACTCTGTTTCCTTGTTCACAATTTTATTATCTGACAAAGGGAATTGGGTGGAGTACGCATAGAGCAGTTTAAAGTCTAGTCAGGTCAGGGGTTGGCAATTTTTTTAATTTTTAATTTTTTTATTGATACATATTTGTATATACTTATGGAGTACATATAATATTTTGTTACATGCAGAGGATGTGTAATGATCAAGTCAGGGTATTCAGGATATCCATCACTTTGTGTATTTATCATTTCTATGTGTTGGGAACATTTTAAGTCTTCTAGCTATTTTGAAATATAGATTGTTGTTAACTATAGTCACCCTACTCTGCTTTCGAACATTAGATCTTATTCCTTCTGTCTAATTAAGTTTGCACCCATTAACCAACCTCTCTCATCCCCAACCCCCTAAAAGGCAAAAGTTTTCTGTAAGGGGCCAGATAGGAAATATTTTAGGCTTTGCCGGCCATATGGTTTGTATCGCAGCTACTGAAGCCCTGCCTTTGTAGCATGACAACACCTGTAGACAATAAGTAAATGAACAGGAGTGGCTGTGTTCTTAAAAGGTATTTATAGATACTGACCTTTACATTTCATATAATTTTCATGTCACCAAATAGTCTTATGTTCCCCCCAACCACTTACAAATGTAAAACATTCACTTGCCATATAAAAGCAGATGAGGGGCTGGATTAGGCCTGTGGGCCATAATTTGCTCATTCCCGAATTAGATGAAATCGGGATTGTGATGAGTGAAACATACTACCATTATGCTGAAAGTCCCCAACAGACATGCCAACAAACTTTGTGTTTATTTTAATCTGTTATGTCTCTGCATCTTTTTTTCTTTTCTTTCTTTTTTCAAGAGACAGGGTCTCTCTGTCTTCCAGGCTGGAGTGTGGTGGCATGATCATAGCTCACTGCAGCCCCAAACTCTTGGGCTCAAGAGACCCTCCCACCTCAGCCTCCTGAGTAGCTGGGACTACAGGTGCTAGCCACCATACTTGGCTAATCTTTCTATTTTTTTGTAGAGACAGTCTTGCTATGTTTCCCAGGCTGGTCCTGAATTCCTGGCTTCAAGCAATCCTTCCACCTCAGCCTTCGGAAGTGCTGGGATTACAGGCATGAGCCATTGCACCCAGCCCCTCTTTTTTTCTTTACTAAAGATGTGCTATTCACTTGGATGTTTTAGGAAAAGGATGCCAAGCCATTTTGTTGAAACATTAATATAGGAACAGGACGACCTGAGAAAAATGCTCACGCAAATTCAGGTCTATAAATACTATTTTCTGTGCTAGACATTTCTGGAAAACATGAATAACATACATAAATCAGTGATGAGGGAATTATAGGGGTATAAACAGAATATTGCAGGATCACATAGGAAAGAGAGTATTTCCACTCATGGAAGATAACTTTGTGTTTATTAGAGAAATTGGTAAGGAACAGTCTGGTAAGAAGACTAGAGATTAGGCAGTCATCTCAGCAAAAACAAACACTGCAGAAGACAAGTGTTTTAAAATATTGTCACTAGGCACTATCAAGGAAAAATTACTTTTGTGGGACTCACAAACTTTGTAACAGTAAATAAATCAAGAGAAAAGAATTTATAAAAAAATTTGTCCAGAGGAAAAATCACAGGACCATGGGCTGGAGGTAGCAACGTTTTCCATGGTGTACAGCACCATCTTTCTTGTTTTTCACCCCCAGAAAACCTCTGCCACGTTACTGTCTCTTATTGCAGCAAAAATAACATGGAGTGAGTGAAATCACAAGCAGTTGCTTTCATAGTCAACACAAAATGTACAAAATAGTTGGAAGATTGATTTTTTAAAAAAAATTATGTAGAAACCAAATATAATTAAATAAAAATTGGCTTGGGACAATTTGAGCATTACAAAATGCCAATGTTTATTTGGCCAACATCTAAAGGTAACAGTTTTTTCTCTTTAACAAATACATATCTTCTTTTAAATCCATCCTTAACTCCCCACATCATAGATAACTAACTTTACAATTTTGTCATGTACCCACTGAGCCACATTTAACAGCATGAATAGCCAAGCTCATCCCATACAAATTATCCAACTTCCAGTCAGAGTTATTAAGGGCCCCTGAGGTCAGAGTAGGGTTGCCTGCACTCCTCTTTCCTGGACTGCTTTATCTCTGTATAACTCTAGTTGCAAGTATGCAACCCTAGATTCTGGGTACTTCTCAAAAATGGGGTGCCTTGGGTTCCACCTACAAGTATTAAAGAAAAGTAACCTTTTTAGCATTGTTCTCTTTATGCCTAAGTTTCTAGGCCTACCAATCTTATTGGGAAAACGCTGGAGTTCATGATGTGGAGGGCTGTGTTTCACGCCCACTTCAGAAGCACAACATTCTCTGTTTCTGAATAACTGTAGTCTTTCATGTGTCACATGACAGAAACCCAAACAGGGAGAATTAACCAAATACCGTTTAGACTTAAAAGCAGCTTAAAACCTCTTCTAGCCAGCTCAATCCCAGGGTGTGGAAATGCAGAAATCTGCATTTCAGCCCCAAATTCAAGATGGCTTTCTAGCTGCAGTGCCAATTTCACGCAAAAACCTTCCATTTAAAAAATATTTCAGTTCCTCAGTCTTCTCACTACAACCAAATCACACATCTATGGCATGGTAAAAAAAGGAATTTCACTTGAGCATCAAGAGTTCCTTTCCCTTAAGAGCAACCTTTTAAGTGCATACAGCAGATCAGAGAAAGCCAGGTATTTTTGCAAAGCCTGAGTGAGTTTCATTTCAACCAGTAATCCCATGGGTATCTAAGAAAAACTTTAGATACAAAAAAGGATGCCACTTGTCTTAGGTGAGTCCTATGGGCCAGATGATGAACCGAACTCTGGTCGAGAAGGAGCGAACGTCTTCAACGGCTGCACTCCCAACTCTGGGCGCCTGCCGGCCGTTCCCACGCCAGTTCCCGCCCCAGTACCACCCACCGCAGGCCGGGGACTGCTCTCCGGGTCACGGTAGGGAAGCCCCAGCCCCCCTGAAACTTTCGTTCCCGGATCCTACAGGGTAGACGCCCAGGTCCCAGGGGCGGTCCCGGAAGTGACGTAGGGACGCGCCCTCCATTTTGTAGGGCGTCAGACTGCTAAGTGCGTCAGTTGTGGAGAGACGTAGAGGAGTTGAGTCCTGGTCTGTGTGGAGGCAGACGGCTCCGTCGCAGACTACGGACCTCTCTGGGTCTCAGCCGCCAAAGATCCTGTCCGGTAGGTGAGTGGCTCACTTTGAGGGCGAGGCTTCTCGGATCGAGGCTTCTTCATGGCCGCTCAGATCGCGAGTGGCCGGGGCTGCTCTCTTTGCGGAGGACGGCGTCTAATGAGCGCAGTTGACTCGAGGTGGGCGCTGGGGCACGTCTCCCTTTGGGCATTGATTGTTTGAGGGGTGTTGAAGGTGGAAGGGCGGTCGCGGTTACGGTTGTTGGTACACAGGGGTTGCGTGCCTCTCCCTGCCACTTTTTTAGTTCATCATCCGGACCCCTCGAAAAGTGGGCCGGGAGCCCTCTGCCTGCTCGGGGTGCGGTTAGGACTTTTTGGGTGCGGGCACTGTGATTCCGGAACGGTGGGGTCGGGGGCGGGGAAGGGAGAACGGGGCTTGGCTCGCGCGGCTCTCCCCCGCCGCTGACTCTGCGGCCGCCATTTTGTGGCTGCTGAGCGCCCGCCCGCTGACGTTTGCGCAGGCGCGGCCGTGGCGTCGTGAGATCCCGGCTTCCATCCGCTGTGACGCGCCCCGGAGGCGGGGACGCGCGCGCGGCTGGCCGCCATTGGGCTGGCCGCCATTGGGCTGGCCTTGCGGAGGGCGGGGTCGGCTCCGCCCGCATTTCTCGGCCTTTCCTAACTGCGGCAGATGGGAGGGGGCCCGAGAGCCGCGGGGAGTGCGCGGCTGCGCAGTTAGAGAGGTGGCAGTGGGCGTTGCGGTTGCTGCGGTCTGGGTCTAGGGAGGGATCGTGTTGGGAGCCAGGTTTTAATTTTGTCTGCAAGGGTCCTGTCCTAATGAGAGGCACTCCTGGCAGTCTTGTTGGTAACGTCACTGGGTAAACATTTTGTGCCATGTATGTTTTTGATCCCTTAACCAGACATTCCTCTGTGACAGTCATTTGGTATTGTCTCGATTGAATTATTTTCTAACAGGAAACACTAGCCGGACATCATGAGTGGCTGTCGAGTATTCATCGGGAGACTAAATCCGGCCGCCAGGGAGAAAGACGTGGAAAGATTTTTCAAGGGTTATGGACGAATAAGGGATATTGATCTGAAAAGAGGCTTTGGTTTTGTGGTGAGTATTTAGAACGAGGTGAACTATTTGTCGAGTAGGTAAAACTTTTGATGAACTGTTTTTGATCCTTCTTTAGTCCAGGTAGGATATTTGTCTTGCGGAAATGTTATGCAGCGTAGAGGCAGTGAATTTTATTAGAGGATAAAAGAAGATACTGCCTGCTGGCTGACTGGAACCCACTCCTAGTCACTTCTTGATTAGGATTATCTATATGGCGCTGACGTTAAGATACTCCTCTTCCTATTCTGTCTCCTGTTTTTAGTACTCTCAATATGTTGTAGAATGCTCGTTGAAAGCCACGTTAAGTATCTTATGCTTATATTTTAGGAATTTGAGGATCCGAGGGATGCGGATGATGCTGTATATGAACTTGATGGAAAAGAACTGTGTAGTGAAAGGTGAGAATTTTAGTTTTATAACTAGTTAGGCCTAGAATGTAGAGCAGAGTAGGTCATTTTTTCTAGGGATATTTTTCTAAGTAGATGTTTTATGTAGCTTGAGTGTATAATGGAGATTTTTCTTCCCCTTTCCGTAGGGTTACTATTGAACATGCTCGGGCTCGGTCTCGAGGTGGAAGAGGTAGAGGACGATACTCTGATCGTTTTAGTAGTCGCAGACCTCGAAATGATAGACGGTATGTGATGGGTGGATGGCTGCTTTGAATAATCATTATCTTACGGGCAGTATTTATGGTTCAGGAGTTAACAGGAATAAATGATTCTGGAACTTACTGTGTATTATGTTCTGTTATTCCCATGTTAGCCCACTGTTCTGGATGAATCTATATAATAAGTTATATAGAATAACACAGAAACCGTTGATGGAAGTCATTTGAATGACTTGTCATGTCGGATTGCTCGAACTTGCCCACAGTTGAATACACAAGAAGTGCACATCACTGCATTTCTTCCATTGTGAATACTCATTTTCTTCCTTAGAAATGCTCCACCTGTAAGAACAGAAAATCGGCTTATAGTTGAGAATTTATCCTCAAGAGTCAGCTGGCAGGTTTGTTGAAATACAGTTTTGAGTTATTTTAATTTGGCTTTTTAAAAAAGTTAATGGGTAGTTAATGTTTTATTATATTTTATTAAAAGTAGTTTTATCTTTAATTAAATTAATGGATTTAATTGTAATTTTTAAAATTTAATTAATTGTAATTGGGGGATATTACAAACTTTAATATTAGTGATCAAATGTAAATGTTTTGAGGATATTTTTCTTGTTCTTTAAAATCCATTTTAACCAAATATTAAACCCTTTATTTGCCAGCCTATCTGTGTCGTTGGCCTTATGACGAGGAGTGCCTGTGGGTTATCCTAATCGTTGTCTTGGTCACTCTTGGTTGGGCCTGGTTGACTTTGCCAGTCAGCTCCTACAGTGATCAATTGGCCACCTCTAGATCTGTGTTTGCCGGTCTAGACGTAATCGGTGCACTTAACTTGAAGTGCCAGGTTGCAGCGATCCCAGAGCGTTGATAACGTGATCTGATCCCTAAGTTGAGAGCTGTCTTCCTGTAACGCTTCCGAATAAGAGGTCCTGGTGGAAAAGAGTTGAAAGATACGAATTAGGTGGTCGTTGGAATCCTGATCGCAGTAAAGTGGTCCTTGGTAACTGCTCAAGAGTAGAACATGTCTGCATCCGCCAGTAGTCTGCTCATAGGGAGGGCTGTGCGATTAAAGGCTTCCATCGATTGGGTAGTGTCCTTCAAGTGGGTGGCGAAGAGCCAATCGGGCATATGTCATGAAGGTTTCTCCGACCGATTAATGGTTTGCTGCTTGACTAGCCTAGGGAAATATTGATAAAGGTAAAGTAAACTTTTTTAATGACATATGGGGCACAAAATAACTGGTGTCTTGTAAATGTTCTGTTTTTTTAAATATAAAACTTCTACTTTAGTCTTTACTTTAAAAGTATGTACTGTTTCTCTTTTTTGTTTTGTTTTTTTTGTTTGTTTTTTTTTTTTCCTTTTGTACTGGGCTCAATATAGACTAATACTACTTTAATGTTAAAATCTGAATTCCCTCTAGCATTTTGCTTAAAAGCAATATGCTATTTGCTTATTTCGTGCCCTGACATAGATAATTTTTGAATTCTGATAGAATACAAGTGTGGTACATACCATGTTTGTACTTTATCTAACATCTTCTCTTTCAGTAGTCTTGTTTTTATACCATGTAGTTGTTTGTGTGTCACCTTTCCTCTTCTCTGCTTAACACAATTGTCTTGTGTTAAGGATCTCAAAGATTTCATGAGACAAGCTGGGGAAGTAACCTTTGCGGATGCACATCGACCTAAATTAAATGAAGGGTGAGTATGTACTGCAGGTTGTGAAAACCTTTTAAAATATCCTGAAAATTTTACTGTAAACATTTCTCAAGATTTAAAATTTGAATATGCTGAAAAGTAGTAGTTTTCCAGGGACAAATTTGCTCCCCAGGAGACATGGGAGTTTTGGGAGACATGTTTGATTGTCAAAACTGGTTGAGGGGGCTGGTCCAATGGTAGTGGGTTATCAGAACTTATTAACATTAGTGTCACTAAAGTTGGCATTGAACCTTCCACTGCTAAATTTGACTGGCTTTAAAAAAAAAAAAACTGATTGAGAGTGCTGCTGGCATGTAGCGGGTAGAGGCTAGGCATGCTGCTAAGCATCCCACCACAAAGAATTATCTGGCTTAAAATGTAACAGTACTGAAACTTTGCTTTCTAATGCCGTCATCCATCAAGAAATGGGAATGTAGCAGTAGCAAAGGGAACATGGAAACCATTTGTCTGGACCGTTAAACAAGTGTGCGAGACTACGGGATGTGTAAACTTTAAAATGTTTTTTTTCCCACTGTAGGGTGGTTGAGTTTGCCTCTTATGGTGACTTAAAGAATGCTATTGAAAAACTTTCTGGAAAGGAAATAAATGGGAGAAAAATAAAATTAATTGAAGGCAGCAAAAGGCACAGGTATCCGTCATATTTTTAAGACAAAAGTTTTATTGGATGGATGTGTAGGGTTTGTCATGTAGGCTGATTTCCTCCCCTCCTCTCCCTTTTTTTCATAGTAGGTCAAGAAGCAGGTCTCGATCCCGGACCAGAAGTTCCTCTAGGTCTCGTAGCCGATCTCGTTCCCGTAGTCGGAAGTCTTATAGCCGGTCAAGGAGCAGGAGCAGGAGCCGGAGCAAGTCCCGTTCTGTTAGTAGGTCTCCCGTGCCTGAGAAGAGCCAGAAACGTGGTTCTTCAAGTAGATCTAAGTCTCCAGCATCTGTGGATCGCCAGAGGTCCCGGTCCCGATCAAGGTCCAGATCAGTTGACAGTGGCAATTAAAACTGTAAATAACTTGCCCTGGGGGCCTTTTTTAAAAACAAATTCCCAAACCATACTTGCTAAAAATTCTGGTAAGTATGTGCTTTTCTGTGGGGGTGGGGTTTGGAGGGGGGTTGGGTTGGGTGGATATCTTTGTAGATGTGGACCACCAAGGGGTTGTTGAAAACTAATTGTATTAAATGTCTTTTGATAAGCCTTCTGCTCACATTTTTGTGAATGTCTGAAGTATATAGTTTGTGTATATTGCCAAGAGCTCTTTTATAACTAAAGCAAATTTAATTTTTTTGTACTAGAAAAAAATTTGAACATTTAATTTCCTGGTTATTTAAATATGTTAATTCAGAATTAGTTTAATGCCTCAGTTAAACTAATTAATAGCTTTGGACACTTAAAAGAGCTCTAAATTTGCTTGTACATAAAGGCTTAATTTGAGTTTTCTTTGTTTAGGGTCAAGGGTGTCCTCCCACTCACCCTTTTAAAAACAGCTGCAGGACAGACACATAAAAGCAGCTGTTTGTTTATTGATAATAAAATACTACAAAACTGGTTTTTGTCTGGTTTTCTGAAGAAGTCCTATGCTATTTATTCTTCATCTCCATCTACATAAAATACATTTAAAATACATACAGCAACTCTAGAGTCCTGGGGTTTATGATTTTTTTTTTTTTTTTTTTTAAGTATTTTTGACAGTTGTAGGCTAGTCAAAAGATAAGCAAAGACATCTGTGAACTGTTAATAGTGACTAAGTTGTTTGGCAGTTTCCCTTGTGTCTGTGTTCCCCTATGCTTTTCCTTTATTCTCTCTGCTGGCATTGAGTTACTTAAACTTCCAGAGCCAAGTGAAGGACAGTATATTTGGGAAGCAAATTATAAAATTTAATGGATTTCTTGCTTTCCCTGAAAGTTACACAGTTTTGATGGTCAGATGATACAAAGCTTTTTGTCTGTGAATATGAATGGTTAAGGGACTTTCACTTTCTGCGGCTTTTAGTCCTGAGACGTGTGTGACGACAACATGGTTAAGGGGAAATAGCAGTGAAAACTGCTGATGTCTTATATCTACCTTTAGTCAAGTGTTAGAATCCTCTGTGCGCTTGAGCCCTCAATCCCTGCCCGATAAATGCAGGAAATGAGCTTTACAGGAATCTCAAAGACTGATTAGATATTCTTAGTCTTCTTTTTAGGGTGCTAGACTAGATAAATTGGTAACAGTGAATAACATCTTTTTAACATGATTATACCAGCCAGACGCTGTTTTAAGTGCCTTGTGTATATATTAACTGAATTGTTAACACTATGACCATGTAACCGGAGGGAGCTCTGGAACTTATCAAAGAACAAGTTAAGTGGTAGATTGGTACTGGAATCCAGTAAGTCTGGTTCCAGGACCCCAAAACTACCTTGTCTCTTGACATAGACTCATGCCCCCAGCTGTTAAGGGATTTTGGGAAAGGCATAAGTAGAAACAGTAGAAAAATTTAGCTTTTTTCGGCTTCCTGAAAGTGAGTGTTGCAGAGTGGGAATTGCCATTTGTGGAGAGAGTTGAAAGGGTTTTGGCATTTTTGTGAAAAGGTGACTTCCTGGCAGTTTTCAAGACTGAAACTTAAGCCATGAGATTGTGAAACTGATTATTAATATGAGGCTGAAGTTAGGAGGAGTTAATGTTATACTTGTTAATTTATTTGAGGGGACTGGGTTTACTTTCATCTATGGTGAAACATAGAGTTTTCTTTTTGTAATGTATCTCTGAAGGCAGTACTAGCCAGCCTGAAGCTGCTATCAAACTCATCCTGATCTGGTTTGTGCCTTCATAGAGTTCACAGTCACTGAGCAAGTCTTTTATTTTTTAAATAAGTAGTAAATCCTAGACTGGGAGTAGGTGAGACTTGTGGGGTAGACATCCTCTCTGTCTTCCCAAGAAGGCTTGATGATTCTGATAGCTTTGCTGGAGAAAGACTCAGGCAAGACTGGTGTTTTTGTTCCTCTGTAGTTTACCACACTGGTTTTCTGAATTGCTTAATGACCAGAGTCCAGGTGGAGGAGTTAGGAGGAGGAGGAGTAGCATGTGCAAGGGGAGCACTCTTTTTTGTGGGTGCCGTTTTTCTCAGAGCTGGAGTGGTTCTTCAGTTTTGGTAGCTGTGTACATCATTTTTGTTTTATCTATAAAGTTAGGGTCATAGGTATAGAGGGAGAACAATAGAGTAGTTAAAAGCTTGTTCAATCCTGAAAATGTAAGGACACCAATTTATCCCTAGGGTGTGCTGTATACACACATAAATGTATATTTTTTTCCCTTCCCACCACTATTGTCTTTCCTGCTATTTACTCTTAAACTTGGCTTTTCCCCCAATCTCCCTAGTGGTAGTGCTAGTAATAAAAGGCCCAATTAATAGAGTATTGAGGCCGGCGCGGTGGCTCACGCCTGTAATCCTAGCACTCTGGGAGGCTGAGGTGGGCGGATCGTTTGAGCTCAGGAGTTCGAGACCAGCCTGAGCAAGAGCGAGACCCCACCTCTACTAAAAATAGAAAGAAATTATATGGACAGCTAAAAATATATATAGAAAAAATTAGCCGGGCATGGTGGTGCATGCCTGTAGTCCCAGCTACTCGGGAGGCTGAGGCAGTAGGATCGCTTGAGCTCAGGAGTTTGAGGTTGCTGTGAGATAGGCTGACGCCACGGCACTCACTCTAGCCTGGGCAACAGAGTGAGACTCTGTCTCAAAAAAAAAAAAAAAAAAAAAATAGAGTATTGAGCCTTCATTACTTTTACCTTTGTACATCGAGTAAAACAATAGGGGAGGTGGGTTTGGTATGCTAGGATGATTTATACTCAGAGTAAGGAGGGGAAGGGAGGAGACAGCTTTAGGAAAGTCTAGCCAGGAGAGTTTGCAAACTTCTCCCTGTCCTGTGTCCCCCACTTCGATCTATTCCTTTTCCTGCCCACGGAGAGGTGGTGAGCAGCTTTGGAGCTAAGAGGCCAGGTCCACCTTCTCTGTAGAAGGGTAGAAGAATCAAAAAAGAAAAACTTGTGACAGATTCTTCACCCTGAGAATAGCTGCTTGGGACCATAGGCTCCTAAGGTAAATTGCTTTCACTTAGTTTTGCCATTCGTGTTTTCTGAAATAACACTGTGAGGAAAGTTTTTTTTAAATAACAGAATCTTTGTCAACCCAGGCTGGAGTGCAGTGGCATAATCATAGTTCCCTGCATCCTGGAACTCCTGGGCTCAAACAATCCTCCCACCTCGGCCTCCCAAGTAGCTGGAACTGCAGGTGTGTGCCACTGCAACCACTGGCTAAATTTGAAATTTTTTTGTAGAGAACAGGGTCTAGCTTTGTTGCCCAGATGGATCTCAAACTCCTGACCTCAAGCAGTCCTCTGACATCAGCTTTCCAGAGTGCTAGAATTACAGGTGTGAGCCACCATGCGCAGCCTGGACATTTTTTTGTAGGGCTAAAGATCCAGAGTATTACCCCCTGAGGGCATTCCAGGCCTTTCTGGTACTCGAACCTTCACCTGGTTGAGGAATCTGGTTGATCTAGAAATTTCTCCTGTGCGGTTTTTTTTTTTTTTTTTTTTTTTAGGGGGATAGAATCCTCATGGGCAACAAATCTCTTGAGTTGCTCTGAGAAAAGCATCAGACTAGATTCATTTACTCAACACTGTAGTTTGGAACTAAAGAATATAAAATGGTTCAGCCATTTTATGTCAGCCATTGGTTTCTTTTTGGCTGCTTGCTAACCACATTACTTCATAGCCAATTGTAAAGGGAGAGAGAATCTACATTTGCTAATAGGAATTCCAACAGGGAAGGTTGTATATTTTCATATGGTGTGAATCACCATCTCCAGGAACTAGAAAAGGTTTCGAAGGGGCCCTCCATTCATGGAAATTAAGAGGCAGTTGAAGGATTCGGGTAAGTGGTTATGAAGAATATGTTGATATTTGGAGTTACAAAGTAATGAAATGTGTTATAAAGGTTGAGTTTCTTGGTTGAAGAAAAAAAAAACCATTGGAGTTAAAGTATACTTTGAGAAAGGGACTCTGGTCTTTCTTGAGGTTTGACTATTTGGAAGGTAATGCTCTGAGCATTTTAGAAAAGAGGTGCTGTATTAATCCAGTAGTAGATTAAAGTATAAATCATTAATCAAGTTTATTGTAGTTGTGGTTACCGGTTAATGAGCGTTTATGTGTAAGTTTACTGTGTAACCGGAGTTGAGAAATCCTCTTACTTGGATTCTGGGTTATATTAGGCTGCATTGCTTTAATGTTTTTCCTCCTGGGGATGCCAAAGGTGCTGGAGCTCTAGCCTGGTCCCACAACATGAGAAACTTGTCCTAAAAAACAAACTTCAAACTTCATGAATTCTTGTGTTGAGGGCTTTCACACATCTATTGTCTCAGGACTGTCTTATGTCCAGGGCAGTTCTGTTCTATTTCCTCATGCTGAGGAAATGGTGTCTCCTCGCTTACAGCAGCCCACATTGCCTCAGTCCTTTGAGGTAAACTACATCCACCATTTGATTTTCCCAGCGAGAAGGCAGAAATGGAATGCAGTTGATGGAAGTAGCCTTGGCTCTTTAAGGTTTCTTGCATACTTCCTGGTGCTACCTGGTTCTTAGTGACTTTCAAAAAAGTCCCTACTAGAAACTTAATTATTGGCAGATACAGGTCTAATATGGGGCAGAATTTGAAGAGGAGGATGATTCAGTACTCACCCTTGGGAGTCTTGATTTTCTCATAGCACTGAAAGATGGCAATGAGAAGCCCTTCTCCAAGCTGGAAAATCGTGTAGAGGAGAGGAAAAAAGAAAAGTGGTCCAATGACTTCAGGGGGAAAGGTCACATTGAGGATAGTGGCACAGAGTTGAGTATTTTGGCATCTGGTCTCCACGCTGACTGCGTCTGCACCTGTATAAGTGGGAAAGTAAAACCCTGTATACTCTCACAGAAGGAACATGGGGGAGCAACTGTGCTTGCACTTCTCTTCCCTCCCAGATACTCCAGGATCCACTGAACAGTCCAACACAGGAAGATGGAAGGGAGCCAGGTATGTGGGGTGCTGGTGGGTTCAAAGAAAGTCAAGTAGACCCACTTGACACTAATCGAGCCCTGAGGGGATGGTGACTAGTTGGTTCATATCAGGAGGTTTTCTGAGAGGTTTTTAAAGTAGCTTGGAAATGTATAACTTGTCTGCTCTGTAAGATTGCCAAAGTTTGGAAAAATGTCTGGCTATTGAGGGACGAAAAGAAGGTGTGAGCCAGTATCATTCACTGGCTTGTTACGTTGGCCTAATGAGACAATTATACTTTCAACATAGAGCAGAAGATTGTCTGAGATGTCTGGGATCTTATCCTGTTTCCAGGTTTCTGGCTTAGACATTTAATTATCACAAACGTGTGATAATTAACAACAAACAAGCCCAAACTTGATTGAGCCCCATTATCTTTGGAACACATTCTTTTAGTTTTGTTTTTGTATTTTATGGATTAAAGGGTGGGATATTTACATTTAATGAATAAAGATACAATTCATTGAATTATTAATTAATTATATAAAACAGTTACTAAAAAACCCTGAGAGACATCACAGCACATTTGTTATGAGGGAGACTACTGTGATGGAACTTGGCACTGTGGCCATTGCCATCTCTCTCACCCTGTTTTGGTGAAAATGGACATCACTAAGTGGTCATTGGCAGCTTTTTGGCTCACTATATCATCATGTGTTACATCCTGTAGTAATTTGTTCTTTATTAAATTACATTGGGCTTAAAAATGGATCATTATCTTTTAAACTGTATTTTTAAAATTCAGGGTGTTTTTTGGGGGGAAGGTACTACTAATGTTTAGACTCCTGCATCAGTATTTGTTTACTGTGGCTGAAAAGAGGAAAAGTCCTTGTCCTAGTCTGGGTAGACAGGAGGGTGCCTGATGTTTCCACACCACACCCTCAAACTGTTCTCTACAGTAGCAGCTGTGTGTGAATTGGATTACATTTTAGCCAAGGTCTACAGTTACTTCAGATCTCAGTGCCATTTAGCAGACCTGTTACCCAGTGGTGTCCTTGTCGGGACTAAAGCCTAGGCAGAAAAGGAAGAAAAGTGGGAAGGGAAGAGTATTTATCAACACCTGTTATGATGACATGAAACCACCCCAGTGCCACTAACTATCAAGGAATTGGGCAGAAGATGGTATCTAGATTTGGTATGTCAGGGGGTACTTTGCCATTAGCTATTGCTGTTTGGATGATAGGGTTTAGCTGGTGCATTTGAACATATTGGTAGGCTAGGACAAGAACAAAGCCCATGGCAGAGTGGGGCCTAAAATAATACCTACCGTCCCTTGAGGCAGAACAGAGGAGAGAGAAGGTAGCCCAGCAGGAAGCCAATAAGGGGCATCAGGAAGGAGGTGGCCAGCAAGATTGGTGTCATGGCAAACATGATGCTCTTGCCCACACTGATGGCAGAAAGGGTGATGATGACCCCACTGAACGTGGCAGTGATTAGCATCCCTCCCAGGGCATGAGACAAGAAGAAAAAGCGGCTAAAAGGGTGGGGAATAGGGAGGAATGGAGAGATGGGGATTGGAGGTGGAAGGGAATATGAAAGACCTCTATCTTCCATCTTTTTGGATTTCTTATTGGTAACTAGGAAGCTTGGAGGACCGAGAGCTAATCTGATCAATGCTTTCATTGCTAAAATCTCAGCCAAGAACAGCTACTGCTTTTGACTTCTCTGGATAGCAGATTTTCAGGGAATGGTTTGGAAGGAATGAGTCTGTTCAGGTATCCTGCAAGTGCATATTGTAAATTATAAGTTTCAAAGTCATTTTTGGAACTTGTATACACACATTCCTACAGTACTGTCATTGTTGCAAATATTTTGGAACTCATTAGAACTTGTCATACTTGTCTCAAATACCTCCATTATAGGTAGGGACTTCATCCGTTTTAGGATGAATTTGACTTCTGGAAATTGCCAAGAGTTATTTGAAGTGAAGCTGGTAAATAAGGTGGATGATCAAGCCAGGTAATATGATTTTAGATCCAAAATGATGTGTAATCATATGGGGACAAGCCTACTTTCTTGAGTGACCTGCAAATTGGATATGAAGGAAATGCCCCAAAGAACTTTCAGAAATGTCTTGGGCAATAAAAACATCATCGGAAAGTATGCAGGTCCACCCTGTCCCAGGTAAGTGCTGGGAAAGCAACATTCATTGGGAACAATGGTATGGTTTTCATTTGTTTTAAAAGTTATTTATTTTTCATAGTTGAATCTTACCTACCATTTAAAATTTTCAATATGTGAGTTTATGTTGAAATTATAGGCTGGGCACGGTGGCTCACGCCTGTAATCCTAGCACTCTGGGAGGCCAAGGTGGGAGGATCACTCGAGGTCAGGAGTTCGAGACCAGCCTGAGCAAGAGCGAGACCCCATCTCTACTAAAAATAGAAAGAAATTAGCCGGACAGCTAAAAATATATACAGAAAAAATTAGCAGGGCATGGTGGCACATGCCCTATAGTCCCAGCTACTTGGGAGGCTGAGGCAGTAGGATTGCTTGAGCCCGGGAGTTTGAGGTTGCTGTGGGCTAGGCTGACGCCACGGCACTCTAGCCCAGGCAGCAGAGTAAGACTCTGTCAAAGAAAAAAGAAATTATAATGTTAAGGTTTTTCTTTATGTAACATAGGATGCAGGCTTTGGAGTGTACTTCTATGCGCTTTCACTTTCCAAAGCGCATTTTAAAGAATCACAACTCCAAAATGGTAAACATGTACGCATAAATATAGGGCTGTGTGTCCCTTTCATCTTCTGAGTAAAGGAATATATGGCAATATTTTCTCAAACTTAACATGTTGTTTTATAATAGTTATACGTGTTCAGTTTCCAGTACATTCACATGTATAGCATTTTATATTTCCTAGTAACAGTTAAAGAATTATGGTAAAATACTTTTATAAGGAAATTTGACGTTTTAATCATTTTTGAGTGTACAATTCAATGGCATTAAGTACATTCACATGTTGTCCTAATGACATTTTAACATTTATTTTTATTGCTCAAATTTCAGCTGCACAGCTTTGCATTTTTGATTTTAATCCATGCTGTAACTGATGTGATCATATAAAACATCACCTGTACCAACAAGTGATCCTATTCTAGGATAGGAGCGACATTCACACATCTCATCAATAACCACGTGCTTTAAGTTTTATTAAAAGACTTATTCTAATGGGCTTCCCACTTTGCCTTGCATTTTTAATTGATTTCTCCTTTTGGATTTGCCCTTTACCTAGTGACCAAATAGTTTTTACCTTCATCAAGAGTGTAATGGGTAGATAATGTAGGGGACATTGGGCTAGAGGAGTTGTCTGCGAATCCAGAAACCCTCTTCCTCTGCAGGGGTGTTCACACTCATTCTCTCCCTCTTATTTTCTCACTCTGGAGGGCTGCAGAGTGGTGGTTATGAGCACAGACTTTGTCATGATCCAAGTGTGAGAGCTGTCGGTGTTCGTCTCTAGATGTGTAAACTTTGGCGAGCCACTCAACCTCTCAGAGTGAGGTTGACAGCACAGGACCTGGCTGGCTTATAGGGACCGCTCATTAAGGACCACCACTTCTGCCAGAGCTAGTTATGGAAGTAGGTTATTTCAATTTGAAAGGTGTCTAGGAGGGTTAAGTGTGCAGAGGCTAGGATGATAATTTGTTCATTTCTCAGTTTGGCACTATATTATTTATGGGACATGAAGATGAAGGATGACCTAGCCCTCAAAGAGCCGTAAAACCAAGGAAACCTCAACTTTTGCATCTTGATCCACATGTTTGTCTCTGCATCTTCACAGGACTGATTCCTGTTTGGGAGTATGTGAAAATTAAATGGAGCTGTTGACTTTATGGTTGTTTAACCCTGGAGGTTTAGCCAGGGGCAAAATGGGTTCAAGGTATGCCTGGGTTTTGTAGATCACCTTTTTGTAGTCCATTGTTGGTGGTCCCTGTCTTTCTAGCCCAAGTATTAATATTTCTTAGCTCTTTTAATATTCTCTGGGGTTATTCTGACTCCATTTTTGCTGTGGCATTGAGTGGCGAATGTGTAACAACAGCAACAGGAGACTGATTGATAATCCTGGCTCTTCCAAGTAACTTTTCTGGGCCTCAGTTCAGTCTGCAAATTGGGAATAAGGCAGGAGACTGAACTTGATCTTGAAGTCCTCTCCAGCTTTAAGATCTGAGATCCTGCCTTTGCATCCTCAAAAGAACACTTACGGTCACTCTGAGGTAAAAAGGAGACATGTTCTCATATCAGTTGTCATTAGCAGTGTGAACTTGGAATTCCGGTTCCTGGTTTTCCTACCTATAAAAAAGGGGCAGGCAGAATTGCATTAAATGATAGTGGGGATCACTTCAGATTTTTATATTCTGATTTTTAAAATTCCTATATGCCCCACAAACTATCTTAAAGAAAATCATGGACACATGTTTCCATTTCTGGGTTTTTTTTTTTTTTTTTTTCCCCCTGCTGATGTATGGAATAGACAGGTAGCAGACAGGATTTGCCCTTCATTTCTTTATTTTCAGGGCACTGTGATAGGTGCTGTGCATTCAGTGTTAATTAAGACATAGCTTTATGGTCTTCTTGAGAAACAGGTGAATGGGGAATAAAAATAAACAAATATTTATAATACAGTGTAATAACCACCACAAGGGTCGGCAGGCATTGGGTGCTGTGAGTGAATAGGACAGACATCCTTCCCAGGCTTGGGGGAGGGATTCAAGAAGGCTTCCTGGAGGAGGTGCTATTTGTGTTGAGACTTAAAGGGTGAGTAGGAGTGACCCAGTAAAAGATGATGAGTGGCATGAGAATTGGGGAGAAGAATGTTCCAGGTGAAGGGAAGGGCATGTGCAAAGAGGAGAGCTGAGACTAGTGAGGTCAGCGGAGACCAATAAAGGCCTGAGGCTCCACATTAAGCAGTTTAGACTTTATCCTGGAGGGGAGTAAGGAACGAATGAGAGGCTTTAAGCAGTGGAGTGACATGATAGTTTGTTCTTGACATCTCTACCCTCAAGTTAAAACTGGGTCAGGGAGTCAAGTTAGAAGGCTATTTCAGTTGTCTAGTGAGAGAGGATAGTGGCCTGAATGAAGATAGTGCAGCTAAGGATGGAGAGGAATGGAGGGATTCAAGCAACAGAAGGGGGAATTGATGGTCACTGGTGTGAGTGGGGAGGGGGAAGGGGATGTTGAAAATGACTTTCTAGTTGAGGCAGTTAGGTACATAGTCACTGAGACAGTCACACCAGGAGGAGGGAAGAGCAGGCTTGGGGAAGAGATGATTGTAGTTTAAAACAAACTAAGTTTTAAGTGTCGGAAGTAGAAAGATCTAGCAGGCAATAAATGGATCTCAGAGCCGGAAAAGAGTTGAGGGCTGATGATACTGTCGTGGAAGCCATTAGCTTGCAGATGGTAGCTGGAGACCTGAGATGGATCAGATCCTGCCATGGGGAGATCCTGGGCTGGGGGAAGTCTGGCAAGGAAGGCAGAAAGCTTAGCTTGAATGCAGAGAGGTTACTTTTTCCGGAGGAACCCACAAAGGTGTCTGAACAGAAGTCACGAGAGGTGGTAGGAAAGCAACAGAGTTTGGAGTCACCAAAGCTGAGGGAGAAAGCTTTTGTGAAGAAGCCAGTGGTCAGTTACGTCAAATTCTGCTAAAAGGTCAAGAAAGGATTGAAGAATGTCTGTTGGATTTGGCAAAGAAAGTGGAGCAGATGGTCATGAAAATGCTGGGAGAGTGGGAGATCAAGGAGGAGAGAAGAGGGGGATTCAAATAGCAGGCTAATTGTTGGCCTGGCCACTTGTGACACGAGTTCTTGTGGTGGCATGGTGGAGGTGGAAGGTGTTCAAAAGGAAGTTGACTGACACAGAAATATGGGTGAGGGAGAGTTTTTCTGAGGTCTGGCTAGGAAGGGGAGCAAAGAGAGATATTAACTGGAATGGGAGGTGGATTCCACAAAAAATCCTAATGTTTCCAGAAAAGGACAACCAAATAGCCAGTAACCACATGAAAAGGTGATAGACCTCCCATGAAATCAAATTTAAAACTACCCTGATCTATTTCACACTTAGTTGGCAAAAATTAAGAAGTCTGACAATTCCAATATAGATGAAGACATGGAGAAACAGGGATCTTCAGACACTGCTAGGGGAAGTGTGAAGTAGAACAATTACTTTGGAGACTGGTTAAAGATGTGTGAATCCCACGACATAGCGGTTCTGGTTTTATTATGCATGCCCTCATATATCGGGTATGCGCTGTTCATAGAAACCAGATATGGAATCCACATAAATGTCTTACAGGAGAATGGATGAATACCAGCAAACTATACAGCAGTTCCAATGCATGAAGTAGCCATTTTATTGACATGCCTATCTCTCAAAAAAAGGAAGTTGTCAACTGTTTATATTAATATAATTTTTTTTTTTTGAGACAGTGTCTTCCTCTGTTGCCTGCCTAGGCTAGAGTGCAGTGGCGTCATCATAGCTCACTGCAGCCTCAAACTCCTGGGCTCAAGCAATCCTCCTGCCTCAGCCTCCTGAGTAGCTGGGACTACAACGCCTCGCTAATTTTGTTTGTATAAAATTTAAAGGGCTGGGTGTGGTGGCTCACGCCTGTAATCCTAGCACTCTGGGAGGCCAAGGCAGGAGGATTGTTTGAGCTTAGGAGTTCGAAACCAGCCTGAGCAAGAGCGAGACCCCATCTCTACTAAAAATAGAAAGAAATTATATGGACAGCTAAAAGTATATATAGAAAAAATTAGCTGGGCATGGTGGCACATGCCTGTAGTCCCACCTACTCGGGAGGCTGAGGCAGGAGAATTGCTTGAGCCCAGGAGTTTGAGGTTGCTGTGAGCTAGGCTGACGCCACGGCACTCTAGCCCAGGCAGCAGAGTGAGACTCTGTCTCAAAAATAAATAAATAAATAAATTAATTAATTTAAAGACATACAAATGCAACAGCGTATCTTGTTTCTGAATATATGCACGTGCTAATAGTTGAAAAGGATCTGTGGAAATGCTGAACACCAAATTCCGGGAGGTGCTCCTTTTGTTATACAGCAGAGGGGAATGAGACTGGGGAGGGGAACACAGGGGCCTTTCATGCTAGCTATCGATCTTTTCTTAGGAGAAAAGTCATACACAAGTTGTGTGTTTGTTTTGGTGTGCTAGAGCAGAGAAGTCATGTTTACTTTGGCTTAGTGTGTAGGAGTGTTAGAGTTTGCTCTTGGACTTGATGTGTCTTGTCAGCTTGGGTAGGTGGGAGCATGTTCCTTGATCTCCATGTACTTCCTCCACGTGCACAAGTGCTGGGGGCTGGGCTGTTCAGGAACATCCATCTCCTAGCTGGCTGGGTGTCTGTACCTGTCGTTTAACCTCAGTTTACCCTGAGGGACAGGGACAGAGAGGGGGGGTGACTTTACCTACTCTAGCTCTCAGAGATTGGAAGCATGGTAATACCATGGGCCTGGCTGCCTCTCAGGGGGAAAGGAGCACATTTGGTTCTTTATCTTTACTTTCTGCTTAAGTTAAGAGCATTGCATAGACCCTATTTCTGGACACCTGTACACTCTGTTTGAGGGACTGGTTTTGAGCCTCTGTCACTGGAGAGATTAGAGGCAGAAGCTGAAGGAGTTGTGAGGGGACCCATGAGAATCTCTGTGGGGAGATGGGAAACTTCTTGGAGTCTCAGTGGCTTCCATCTCATCGTGGTTGGGCTTCCTACATGATGGAGGGCAGACCTGCAGAAGTTCTTAGGTTGTGTCCAAGCCTGTTGTCCCCACAGCCATTAGCTCTGGTCTCTGCCGTGAGGCCAGTGGTGGTGGTGGTGGTGGTGGTGGTGTGTGTGTGGGGGGGGGGGGGGGGAGGGCGGAGCAAATGAGCTTGGGAGGAACCAGGGCAGATAGCCAAAGGGGGCCAGGTCCCTCTGGCACTCTCTCCTCTGTCCCTGGCAAATCAAGTTCACTTCAGCTTTGAGGGCATTTTTTCTTGCCTGTGTGTCACCTACATTTTTTGCAGCTTGTCTAGTGGTATCAATGAGGAAGGAGATGCCGTGCCTGGCTATGTCAACGGGTCCACCGGGTGGCCCAGGCTCCTGTGTTGGCAGACTGTCCCCAGACTCGCTCCAGCTGCCTCACTGGGAGAGAGCCCTGGGCTGGCTCCAGAAATAAGCTTCCCACAGATTCCAGGAGACCTTTGGCAAGACTCCGGACTTCAGTCTCTTCATGTATACAGTGGAATCGGCGTCTTACGCTTCCTCCCAACTCTCCATGGGAAATAGTAAAGCGTTGTGCTTCAAGAGAGGTCTCAAACTGAGGCCTGTGAGCTACATCTGGCCCTTCAACATGTGCCATTTGGTTTGCACAATCTTTTTACACAGTTTGAATGAGTTGCTGATTTCACGTCAAAATGGAGATTCTACCTTCTCTTGAAAAGCAGGAAGCTGTGGTGGCAGTGGGCCTCCTGCTCCCACAGAATGCCTGCTGTGACGCATGGCGTCTGCCCTAATTAGAGGGACTTGAAGATGTCTGAGTGAAAGCACAGGCTCTGGAGCCACCCTGACCTTGAGCAAGTGCGCTAACCTAAGCCTCAGTCTCCTCATCTCTTAGCGTGAGCGGTCACATCACCTCCTCTGGGGGTGCTGTATGCGGATCACACGCACCTGTCCAGGTAAGGTGTTTGGTGCAGTGCCTGGCTACTTCTTGTCCTTGTCCTTATTACAATTCGTGTGACAAGTTGTCCCAGGTGCACTCAGATTGGAATTGGAAGTCCGGCAGCGCATGATGGTGGATGAGATTCATGCTCTTCCAATGGGGTCGGGAGCATGGCTTAATGAGTAGTGTGGGAGGCTTGTTTGTGGGGAAGAGGCTTTATGGGAGAAGGCAGGTGTCCCAGCAGAGCGTTATCTCTTGTGGGGTCTAGGTAGAAGTGACAGTCGCCAGGGGCCTGGACAAGAGGCTGAGCAGAAGAGCACAAGGGGTCATGTTCTTGAGTCACCAGAGGCTCAGCCCAAGTGGGTTCTAGCACCACAGAAAGGTCGACACTGAACAGAGACCTCATAAGCACCTCTGGCTGATGAGGCTGGGGCATCTGGTCACTCTCACTTAAAAACTCCCCTGTTGTCCTTTACGCTGTCCCCACTGCTCTGCTTCTTCCGCAGAGACACAAAGCCCTCAGAGTGCCCCTCCCTGGCCCCTGACTCCCTGTATCTCTCCTACACAGGAATTAAGGTATACTTTGGGTTCCTGGGGACACAGAGGCTGCAGTGAGCCCTGCCTGCAGGCCAGATCAAAGACCGGGGGCTTGCTTTGCAGCAGGAGTTATTGGAACTGGACAGAGGGAAGAATTTCCTCCCATGAGATGATTGAACATTGCAGTATATCCCTGTGGGAGCCTGCATGAGCCAAGTCCCCTCTTTGCGCCTTTCTCATCAACTGCCTAAGTGAGGCTGTGCCATGGGGGTCGATAGCCCAGAGCATTTCAGAGGGTGGGGCCTGGCAACCCCCAACTCTGTCCTGGTTTTTTTCCTGTAAATATCAGTCCCAGGGTCATTTGGCATCACCAAGAGGGGCTTCTTTCCTTGTTTGTTTTCTGAGCAAATTTCGGCCAGGGGTAGGGTGCTGACAGACACAAGCAGATCGGCCTCTGCACTGCACTGCTAAACCTGGCATTGAATAGGGTCTCCACTGAGGACTGAACCAGAGGGAACTGGCTTGAGGCTGAGGCTTAGCTAAGAGCAAGAGCTTCTGCTAGTGAGTTTTCTTCAGCCTCAGCATAGGTGGCTGGAGCTGGAGCGGGTCTGAATGGCTCCTCTGGTGGGTATTTGAGCCCAGAGTCCCCACTGTTTGGAAGGACAGGCATTGACCAGCCGCCGTGTGCTGGGTCTCCAGGAGCGAGCCCTTGCTGATTTGTGCTCGTGGCACTTTGGGTAGGGGGAGGCTGCTGTCTTCCCTCTACCAGTCTGGCTGGGGTGGGGCCAGCATAACCCGGGTGGGTGCTGGAAAACTCTGGGCCCTTCTTGGTTGTGCCTTTGCATGTAAGTGGCACTGCGTTTGATGGGGGGATGAGGGACTTTAGAAAGAAGACATCCCAGATGCCTAAGTAATTAGGAGGACCTTTTGGAAATTCTTGCCTGCTCTGCAGGAATTCGAGGTGCTCATTGGTTCCAAGTCACTTTGATCTCCCTGGCGATGTTTAGAAAGGATTGCACCGCCTTTCCGATCTCTGGCCTCAAAGCAGACAACTTGCCCACCAGTGCAGGTGTGTATAGTTCTCCAGAGGTGCCTTTGGTTTAAAGCAAACCTCCTTTAAGACAATCCTTATGCTTCACTTGAGACACCTCTGGGAATAAGGGGGTCTCTAGGATGCTCCTGGATCAGTTCAGACCCTTTGGCTTGGTGCTTAAACCAAGAAGTACACCAGCTCCTGCCCCCAGCCCAGCATAAGCTCTTGGCAATAATTGCCAGCCACTCCCCGCCCCAGCGTCCACCAGCCCCCACTCACTCCTGCTGGTGTTAGCCCAGCTCTTCCTCTTGATTATGACATCTCCAGTGTGACCCCTGTCCCAGCCTGCTCCCTCCTCATCCCCAGCCCTATCTGAGGTTCATGTCTCCCTCCATGGCCAGACTGAAGACATTGGACAGATTCCCCCCAGGTGAGCAGCCGCAGACCAGGATGGCCAGTGCCTCGATGTTGGTCAACAGGAAGATCTTGCCCAGTGCAAAGGCAGTGAGGGTCATGATGCCATCCTGTGCCACCAGGGCGATGGCCAGCCCTTTAGGCTTCCAGAGGTGAGCCTTGATCTTGCTGAACCCCATGGTGCAGCCCAGCGAGAGCATGATGGTGAGTAGCATGAGCACCAGGATGACGCTGAGCGCCAGGTCCGTGGGGCACTTGCCAAAGTTGGGCGGCAGGGTGAAGTTGACGGGCAGACGCATTGTGGGCCTCCATCTTCCTGTGAGGCTGGAGACCACCCCTTGTTCTCTGGCTGACTCCAGTCCTTGCTGGGTGCCTTCTTGTATCACCTCTCAGGTCAGAGAGTTTCTGGACAAAATGTAGCTCTGGGAAAACAGAAGGATTATGCAACTAATTGAGCTGTTTCTCTGGCTGTGGCCCCAAAGGGGAGAGCCGAGAGCCTTATCTGCCTGGCCCTTCCTACCTTTCCCAAACTCCATGACTCTGCTGCCGTCTTGGGTGCCACTCGCACTCCTCCCTTACCACTTTGCTGCCTCTGGGACAAGAGGGCTTATTTCTCTCTTTTGCCCTCCACTTAGTGCACTTCGCAGGTATTCTGTTCCTGGGGACCAGTCGGGTCCGCAGCAGTCCAGGGCCTGCCTTTCTCCTTCCCTGTAGCTCCTGGCCCCGTTGCCTTAGTTACTTGGTTGGGGGAGGGTGCCTTCTCCATGTCCAGTGGGTTATCATTTGTCCCCAGAACCCATGGGAGCGGAAGGAGCTGAGTGTAGACTTTGGTTCCTGGATATAGGCAGCACAGCCCAGGGGGCTGTGGGACAGGGTAGGAGCAGGTGGTGTCGCTGGCCTCTGGCAGGGGATGTGTCCATGACCTTTCTCCTGGGAGATGAGAGGATGTTGGTGTCCTTGCCTGTGCTGGGGAAACCCTTGTCTTATCCCCAAACCTGGACTGTATGGGTCCTGGGGAGGAACACTCCACACTCCCTGGCATGCTTACCTCCCAAGGGAAGAAACTGTGGGGATGGCAGATGGGCTCTGAAGCTCAGAGGCTCTTTCCTTCCAGGGCAGCTTCGAGGAACCCTGGCTGTGGAGATTAGTTTTTGCCCAGGGAGGCCCATCACTTGGGAAACTTGCTGAGAAGGAAGCAGGAATGCAGTCTTTTCTGTCTGATTTCCTGACTGCTCTACTTTTGCACTGGGCCTGTGTGTCTCCGGCTGGGAGCCAGGCTCAGGGCATGCAGCAGCAGCAGAGAAAGGCAGGCATGTCAGGGGCAGGGCCGTCTAGTATGCAGGTCATTCTCCTTCCATCCTAGCTGCAGTTGCCTCTTGGCTGGGTTGGAATCCATGAAGCCTGAGTGTGGTCTTAAACAGGTGATTAGGTTTTGTGTAGGACTCCAAAGGGCAGAACAGGAACCAGGAACATTGGACAGATTTTGAACCACTATTGGACAGATTTTGGCTTGGGGCTAGGAACTGTCTGAAAATGAGAGCTCTCCAATAATGGCCTCAGAGGCTTCTGGAATCCTGCATGGATAAGGGTTGCATGACGGTATCTACACGTGGTGCATCCTATCTATGATGAGGTTGCCACCTGAAGTTGTGCAGTGCACAGCCTGTGGGGCTGTACACCATGGCTCTAGTGATATGAAGTTGGAGCTCCTTTGGTTGGGGGAAGGTGCCCTCCCCATGTCCTTCGGAGAGTCTCTGATATTAATGATTTCCTGGTGCTTGAGTTGAGCTGGTATCAAAGGGAGGGCAGACAAAGGGCTGAGCACTAGATGTTGATGAGGATATGTGGTGCCTGGACTGAGCATTCCTGGAGGGTCAGGGGAGCCTCAAAGGAGACTGTTTTCTCATCTTGGAGCTAGTCAGAAGAGGGTCTCCTAACAGAGTGGCTAGAGGAGAATTATTCATCATCAACAGAGTACCAGGCACTGTGGGAGGCAAAAAACTATATAATCCATGTTCCTGTCCTCAGGGACCTTATGGTCTGTATAAGACCGAAGGTGGCCAAAAGGTACACAATGCAATGTAGAAGCATGTGAAGATGGAGGCCACACAGGCTCCCATGTACAATTGTGCAGGTTGTGGACTGCATGATGCTGGGGACACCATTCACACAGATATCCTGTGCAACATGGATGGGGCCCTGAAGCCAAAGGAAGACATTAATTTTTTTACGCATCTGCCTGATGCGTAAAGGGATGAGGAGTACTTGATCAGTATCTGTTAAAGATCAGGGCCTAGAGAGGTGTCCACTGATCACAATGTGCACACAGAAACAGCAGAGCTCCCACCAACGCACCTCTAAACTGGATTCCAAACCATTTGGTCTCTACCAGCTCTCCCTCTTCACCTCTTCTCAGGAACCCAGAGTTCTCCTACCTCCTACTGTGAATTTTTCCCTTTGAGAAAACACACCTTTCCCTGGCCATCCCTCCTCCCCGTCCACTCTGTTCCCAGCAATGTGTCTTTGCAGAGAATAGAGGATCTCTTCTCGTAAGCTGAAAACCTCCATTCTTTTCTCCATATCCCCTCTGTACCTGCTTTGATTCCATAAAATTATGGGAGCAGGAGGATCTTTTGTGTTATGTTAATGATAGCCGAGAGTTGTTGAACACACACTTGCTTGTTAAATGCTGAGTGATACACAGCATTAAATTAAATCCACTATAAGGTGAAGGAGGAAAGAAAAAGAGAAAAATCACAGCACGGAGCACACAACTGCCCCTTTGTTTGCTTAACCACCTGTGACTTAACTTGTTGTCTTTAAGAGTTTGTTTAACAGCACTTGAAGAATACTGAGCAGAGAGCAGGAATGTAACCCTCCTTGACATCTGCCAGCACACATTCCAAAAAGATTGATAAAGCCAGTCTAACAGAAAAACAAACACAGCTGACTCCCATTATCATTTCACAACAACAACTGCTTTGTTCTCTGTACTCCAAACCTCTCGTCTTAACTGCCAGCACTTCTTTCTTTTTTCTTTCGTGCCATGTCGTTTCCTCTCTTGGAAAGTAAAATAAACTTGTTTCAAACATATCCTAATCTTTGATTCCAAAATTCTTTCTCAGCCTGTAATGCAAGTTTCCACCCTAACATTTTGGTGGCCAATATGGGGAACTCACTTTTCTACCTCTGTTTTGAAACTGCTCCCTCCTCTGCTGTGTACCTCCAAGGACATCCTTCTTGGCACCCTCAATACTATTCGGAACTCAGTGAGTCTCATGGACTTTGGAAATGGCCGTGCATTCGTGTCTAGGGATGGTAGCTCTTTGGTCTAGTATGGAAAACATGGTTCTGGGTCTACCACTCTGGGTGAGGGTGCCTTGGAGGGATGCCTCCTAACCACCCTCCTCGGTCTTCACACAGACCCAGGGACGCCTGGCTTTGGGGAAGATCTCAAGGTTTTGATCTGGGTCAGAACTCAGGGATGCCCATTTTCTGGCCAGATCTCTAGGTTTTGGTCTGACTCAGATCCCGGGATGCCTGATGTCTGATCAGAACTCTGAAGGTCGTCTGAGTCAGGATGCCTCTCTCAGACTTTCTGATATATGACCTTCAAACTTTGGGACTTCCTAACCTCTGACCCAAATGTTTAGTCTTCCATTTCAGTCCAGCCTGGCCACAACATAAATTTGATAACCAGGAGATTTGGCTGGAGAATGGATCTCTTAATCATAATACCATTCTACACCTTGACCTCTATTGCTGCCAGCTCAGCAAGTGGGCTGAAGTCCTCTGTGTTTAGGCTTTCTTTGAACTTGCTCGACATCTTGATCCTCACTCTGCCTGCTGCATGTTACTTCTTACCTCTTTCCCCATCCTCCTCTGACTCAGATGATGGTTCCCTTTTGGCTCCCCCTGTTCCCCTCCATATCAGCTCCCTGCCTTGGTGCTGCTGTCTAAACCTTTAACTCCACCGTCTTCACGTCCCCGGACTTCTTCCTCTTCCTCTTCCTCCTCCTCCTCCTCTTCCTCTTCTTCTTCTTCCTCTTCCTCTTCTCCTCCTATTCTTCGTCTTTGTCTTCTTCTTCATCGTCGTTTTCTTCTTCTCATCTCCACCCCTCTTGCCCAGCCTCTCTCACTCTAGCCAGCCATTCCAAAACCCGTACCCACCCATGCACGAGATCCCTCTTCAGAACGTTGCTGGGTTAGAAGACATAAATTACTCAGGGCCAGGATAAGAATCAAGCCCTTTTCCTTTCATGACTATCTGAGGCCATTGGCCTCTTTACTAATGTAGATCCTGACACAAGAGAGGGACAATCTATATTAGCAATGCACTTGCTATCCCCGTCGGCTCCTGATATTCAATGTAAACTCCAAAAACTTGAAAAGGGGCCTCAAACTCCATAAGGGGAACTTTTAGACCTGGCCTTCAAGGTCTCTAATAACCGAGATGAGGGGAGGAGAGAAGAAAAGAGGGAACAGGACTGGCAGTGGGCCCAATAGCAAAAAGAAGTTTTCCAAATGATGGCTACCACTATAGGAGGAGCTTTTTAGGACAGAGTTTCCCTGGAGACTCAGGCAAGAGGTCACCGGAACCACATCCTTCTCCAGGAACTAAATCCTGCTTCAACTGTAGCCACCTGGGTCACTAAAGTAAGAAATGCTCGAGGAAGTGGGCTCTGTGGGACCGTGCCCTCTCTGCAAAAGGAAGGGGCACTGGAAGCAAGATCGCCCTCTCCTTGAGGGGTTGGGATGAGATGTAGAGTGGAGCACAGACTGGAATCAGGGAAGCAGTGTTCTGCACAGAGAGGACAGGAAATGGAGAGGGTCTGGTTTGGGGCTCGCTTGGCAGCCTTGAAGGACAGCAAGGAGGGTCGGGCAGTGAAGCAGCCACAGGAGGGACAGAGGGAGAGTTGAGGAGGAAGGAGGGGGATCTGGCAGCTGGAGCACACTGGTCCTTGTAGGCCAGGGAGAGGACCCTTGATTGTATTCTCAGGTGGGAGACCACTTAAGGCTTTAAAGAGGGAAGTGACATCATCTGACAGCGTCACTCTGGCTGCTTTGTGAAAAAATGCCTTCAGGGGAGCAACAGTGGAAGCAGGAAGATGACTGCAATAATCCAGACCACAGACAAAGGTGGCTTGGCCTATACCTGCGCTGTTCACCTGTCAGCTAAGAGCACTCAAAATGTGGCTGGTCTGAATTGAGATGTGCTGTCAGTGTAAAGTACATACACAACACTAAATTTTGAAGGCAGTACAGAAATAAGACAATAAAATATCACATTGATATTTTAAAATATTAATTACATGTTGAAATGATAATGTGTTTTGACTACACTGTGTTGGGTTAAAATATACTATTAAAATTAGTCTCACCTGCTTCATTTTACTTTTTTAATCTGTCTTGTCAATGGAAAAAAAAACCAAACTCTGTAAAACAATTTTAAAGAGATTTATTCTGAGCCAAATTTGAGGATCATGACCTGGAGCCACGCCCAAGAGGCCTTGAGCAAGTGGACTCCCTGTGGCTGGGTTACAGTTTGGTTTTATATATTTCAGGGTGACAGGGGTTACAGGTAAAGTCATAAATCAGTACGTGGGAGGCATACATTGGTTTGGCCTGAAAAGGTGGGCCATCTGCGGGGGGGGGGGGGGGTGCCTTACAGGTTATAGGTGGGTTTAAAGATTCTTTGGCTTGTAATTTGCTAAAGACATGAAGCTTTGTCTAAAGGCTTGGAATGTTTTAACATAGTTGCTGTTTATCAGAGATAAGCCACCGGGGACATATATTTGTTGTGTAAATTGAGGACCTGTAGGTTTGTCTCGCATACCCTTAGGCCTGTAAATGGGTTACAAAGGATGTCCCCAAGAGGGGAGGGAGCATGATAAGATATGTCTGACCTCCTTCCTCCTGGCAGGCAATTTAATTTTAGGATATTCCTTTTGGCCACGAGGGTGTCCATTTAGTCAGCCGCTGGCGGCGGGGGGGGGGGGGGGGGGGGAGGGGGGGAGGGGGGGGACGGGTGGGTGGGGGGGGGAGGGGGGGGACGGGTGGGTGGGGGGGGAGGGGGGGAGGGGGGGGACGGGTGGGTGGGGGGGGAGGGGGGGAGGGGGGGGACGGGTGGGTGGGGGGGGAGGGGGGGGGGACGGGTGGGTGGGGGGGTGGCGGGTGGTGAGCCTTAAAATTTTATTTTAGTTCACAGTCTTCTAGAAAATCTAAAATTACATATGTGGCTTGCATTTGTAGCTCGTGTTATGTTTCCACTGGACAGCGCTGAACTAGAGTGTTCACAGTGGGGGTGGCAAGAATGTGTGGATTCTGAATGTAGAGATGATGAGGAATGCAAGAGTCCAAGAGAGAAGGAACTAGGGAAGGAACAGGTCTGGGAAGAGGTGATTCTTGAGTACACTTTGGCAATGTTGAGTAGAGGTCTCTTCATCGTCCCACTGGAGATGTGGAAGGTGGAGCTGGAGTGTGGAGGACACCAAGACGTGCACTTGGAAACCATCCGCTCCTCCGGGCGGTGTTCACAGTGCCAGGGGTGCAGGAGCTGACTAGGGAGACAGCCGGATACAGAAGAGAGGCCGTCCGAGCCCTGAGGCACTTAAGCATTTAGAGTTAGGGAAAAGGAAGATCTGCAAAAAATACTGACAAAAAATGAATATCTAGCAAAGTAGCAGAAACCATTAAAAACCTCACCGCCTAGAGGCTTGCACTGGAATGGCAGCTGCCCCGGAGAGGAGGAGGCTGGGAGAAATCCAACAGCTTCGCTTGGTTTGCTATTCCGAGCTCACCCTTCCTTACCAGTCACTGCACATTCTCAGGGGAGAGTCAGCGGGGAGAGGGAGCTAGGCCAGGAGAGTCACACCAATGCCCGGCATGGAGGTGCCCTCCCTCCACTACCCCCTTTCTCTTCTGAGGAGCCAAGGAGTGGCTGAGTCAGTTCAACCCCACAACCAACAGTTCTCCAAGTTAGTCGTCCCTCCCCAGTCTATCCTGCACGGTGCTGCCTGCGTAATCTCCCAAAGCCAGCCCTGCTCGTCACACGCACACGCACATTCCGTGTGCCACGGAATTAAAATCTGAATTCTTTAGCAAGATGTACAAGGCCGTCTGTGATCTCACCCTGTTTCCAAATCCTTCCTATCCTGTAGGGGCTCAACTCTCTTGGAGGGGGGTATTCTCTTCCTCTTGGAATGTTTGTCGCCTTTGTGTGTACTCAATGAAGGTGCTAAATAAACATCTGGGAACCTCTTAGGACAGGCCGTTCCATAGACTCTTCCCCACTGGAGGATCAGCTTCTGGAAGATAAGAACAGAGACATGTGGCTGTGGACCAGCTGGGCAGCTCTCTGGGGCACCTAACTGCCCAGACAGCTTTCAGGTTTTCGACTAGTTTTGGCATAGTGTTATCCATAAGGGGTAATCCTTCAGTTTGCCTCTCAGAAAGTTGCCCAACTAGAAAAATTGTAAAAGAAAACAGAAGAGAGAAGAAGAAATACAGGAAAGCTGGTAATATTTTTCTGATGTCAGAAAAATAATTTTTGAGCACTTTTGGACATTGCTTTATATCTACATGCTTGTAAATGATCTCCCTCCTTGGTTAAGTGTGAATGATTAAAGCTTTATATAGGTACATATAAGAAAATTCCTTATTTAAACATAAGGGATTATACAATTTTTGTTTTATTAACTAGAGAATCCTGACTCCAACTAAACATATGTTACACAGATTTGAAGGATCCTAAGTTATTTATCATCAGCTACCCAGAAGTCCTAATGTCTCCGTCTGATTCTAGGAGGGAGGGTGGGCTAGTCTGTCTTTACATTTCGTGTAGCTCTTAGAATGCTGTTAAATAGATTGCCTTGTGTGTGGTCGATCATATTCAGTGTTTTATCAGCAAAATTAAACAAATGGACATGTCAGCGGCTCTTACCAGTTCCGCCACCAGATGGCAGCAAATCACCTCTGATGGGATTGCTCTGCACCTGGGGACTGCTGGGGCTGGGGGTTGGCAGAGTAAATAGTGGGGAGTGTGGATGCAGGGAAGGGGTAGGCATGATGTTTTGATATGGAGAATCCTTTGTGGAAGAGGAAAAAAGCTTCCAGAGGCATATCTCAGCCTTACATGATTGACAGCTTCTTAAAGCACTGCGTATAAACATAACTTTTCCTGTTGATTTTTCTGTACAGCCATATTTTTATGCAGCCATTTTTCCTCTTGATCTTTCATCCACAGTAGTTCAGAAATAATATAAGCTGCTCTTGGCTCAAATCTTCTCTTCCCAATTCCAAGACTTCTAATTGGCTCACAGAGACATTGAAGAACACAAAGTCTGCTTCCTTCCCTGTTGAAGAAACACCTATAACATTTATTGAGGGCCTACTATGTGCCAGGCATTTTACATATCAAGTCCCTTTAATTTCTCAAAACAACCCTGTGAAATAGTTTCCATTAACCCCATTTCACAAATGAGAAACCTGAGGTGCAGAGAGGTAAAATAATGGGTCCCAGAACAAGCTCGTGGCAGAATCAGGGTCTGAACCCAGAATCTGTTGGCTTCCACACACATATGTGTGTCATAGTGTTTCTCAGTCTCAGCACTATTGGCATTTTGGGCTGGATAATTCTTTGTTGGAGACAGGAGGCTGTGGGCTGTGTATTGCATGCTGTTTAGAAGCATTACTGGCTTCTACCCAACAGATACCAGTAGTAGTCTCTCCCCTAGTTATGACCACCAAAAATGTCCCCAGACATTGCAAAATGTCCCCTGGGAAGGAAAACTATCATCAGCGAGAACTGCTGATGTGTAGAAGCTTTGGTTGGGCTGGGCTTCTGGTTGCTGCAGACTAGTGTAGCCTCAGAGCAGGAAGATGGCTGTGTCCAGGTAATGACCTTTCAAGGCTCTTGCTCCAGCTGTCTTCCAGCTGCTGCTGTCTTAGAGTGAGGAGTCCACAGAGCCAAGGGGACATGCCTACCTATAGCACCTCCACCTTTCTGCACCACATTCTATTTTCCAGGGCCTCCACGGGCTTGTTGCCAGTTCTCCTGGCTGCTAGAGTGTGCACTTCTGCCCCTGGAGTGTGCCAAAGGGACCTACTGAGGGGAAAGGAGGTGGACAGAGCTGGACGTGTGAGCTAGGCTGTCTGCACACACAGGTGCATGCAAGGCCCCTCTGCTGGAGGATGGTGTCAGAAGCGAGAAGACAAGTGGGGTGGGCTGTGAGCGAGGGGCCTCCATTTGTATCTTAGCCTGGAAATGTCAGGGTGAGCCTGCTCCAGACCCCTGCTTCTGGGTGGCTGGTGGGAGATGTGGTTGTGGGTCTAATTGACAGATCAGTTTGAAGACCTCGGAATCACCAAATTCGCCAGCATAGAAAGGCTCTCAGGGCTTTAGGCTTTCTTCTGAATCAGATTCTTTAGAGAAATTTCCACCATGTTCACTTCTCACTTGGTGATCATTTCCTACATGGAAAAAGTTACCATTTCTCCTGGAAAAGCAGATGGGAGTCAAACCAACAAAGGCACATGGAGAAGCGGGCCTCAGCGAGGCTCTCCCACCAGCCGAGGGCCCCTCACGCACAACCGCCCTCCAGTGGAGGAGTGGTCAAAACCCGGCTGTTACCCTCCCCGCCCCCTGCAAATGGGAGTGTCTGTACTATTTTTAGTCTAGGAATTCATTGAAATGACTTCTAGGTTTGCTTGGTCACAAGTAATACAGGTGTGGAAGTGTTTTAACTCATTTGCAATTAATTAAAATACAAAGTTTATCCATAATCCCCATTAATGGATATTGATAATGTTGCTCTCAATTTTGTGAACATTATAAGTGATACATGTCTGCCAATAGAGGACTGGTGATTAATTTATAGTACATCCATATGCTGGAACTCAGGGCAACCATTACAACCAACACAAACCAGTAAAAAGATGAGCTAAGATTAATTTCGTCATAAAACAAATATATGGTGAGCACATAGCATGTGTTGGTACCTGGTTAAGCACTGGATAATAAAAACATATGTTTTGAGTTGCAAAGATGTCCATGATAGAACATTAAGTTTTAAAAACCCATTCACAGTGTATAACACAATCACATATATGCTATCATATATTTATACAAAGGTAATAGTAACCGATTACTGAATGCTGAGATTCACTATGCACCAAATATTGGGCTGAGCACTCATACATGACTATTCCATTCAATCCTCATATCTATGGTTAATATTCTCCCCATTTTGCAAAAGAGATAATCAAGGAGGTTAAGTCACCTGGCCAAGGTCATAGACACAACCTTCGGCAGCTGAGTTGAGATCAACTCTGATTACAGAGCCTGAGATCTTCACCACGGTGCTTTACTGCTTTTCTAAAAATGTCTACACACATGTAGGATGATACCATATGACCGTGGAAGGAAGTTTCTGTGCTGTTTAGGATCATGGGAAAATTGCAGATATTACACATTCTATTTTCTGTATTTTTAGAATGAATTATATAGTAAATTTATCAAGATACAGAAAACAATTTGGGATTGTGATTGGTTGTATTTATAGAATACTGTGGATAGAATTAACATCTGCATAATATTCAAAATTCTTATCTAGCAAATTTTTCCATATATATTCAAGGCTTTCTATGTATATTCCAATTATCTCTACCCTGCCCTCAAATTAAGTGTGATGATTTTAAATGCATATATGTCACATATTTCTTGTTCAATTTAATACTAGGTATTTCACAGTTTTAGCTCTGTTTGCTTCATTAAAATGGCCCCCTCCCCCACTCAATTTCCTTTTCTAACTGGATATTTCCTGTCTATGTCAAGGTAATTGGTTCTTGGGTATTAATTTTCTACTCAGCCACTGTATTGAACTGTCTTATTTTCTTATTAAGGTGAAATTCATACAACATAAAATTAACGATTTTAAAGTGAGTAATTCACTGTGAATTTGGGACATTCACAAGGTTGTGCAACCATCTGTCTAGTTCCAAAACATTTAATCACCCCAAGATAGAGCCCTGTGCCTATTGAGCTGTTATTCCCATGAACCGTCTTATTTTTCTGAATTGATTTTCTTTAGAAACCTGTGCTGTGGAACCCTTGGATACGATTGGGCCATGGGGCATTGCCAGGCAGGGAATCCAAGCTGGTGTAAGGCCTCTCCAAATCTTAGGCATATCCCTACTCCCATCCTCAGCCTGCTTGGAAAGAAATAGTTCTGAGAAATTCCCACCGAAATGACCCTCAGACCTCCTCTGGCCAGTCACAAGCCTGGGTCTTGCTGCCAAGGATAATCAGTGCTTCCGCATGGCTGGAGCCGAGCTACGTGCTGCCCGCGCTGGCCAAGCAGCCCCCGGGGCTCGGAGAAGGCCGAGCAGTGGGAGTGAGGACAAACAAGGCTGGTTCGCCATGGTCAACACCCAAGGACAAACATTTGCATAAGATCTGCATATTATTTGTATTAGCTGAAATTTATTCTTAAATTTCCCACTTTCTTTAAAAAAGTTTATATTTGATGATGCAAATAAAATATGAAAACCTTCCCAATGTTTCTATGGCTGTCACAGATCTGTTTTTTAATTTCATTTTCTATTCGTCTATCGCTGAGTCCAGGGTTGCTGTGCTGCTGTGTGTATGAGTGTGAGAGAGTGTGTGTGTGTGTGTGTGTGTGTGTTTGAGTGTGTGTGTGTTTGAATGTGTATGTGTGTGTGTTTGGATCTAGGTGCCACGCACCGTACTGGGCACTGAAGACATAAAGACAATGATAATCTAGGCCTGGCCTTCAATGGGCTCCCATTAGGAAGGACTAGAAACCCCACCCCCTTGACCCAAATCCACGCTCTTTGCCTCTATACCATGTGGCTTCTTCCAGCTCTTTCTTCAGACTCAACCATGGCTGCGGTTGTGGATTAGCTATTTCTAGCAGAGGCTAGGGCTGAGATGAAGTAGGCTCACAGATGGAGAGCCAGCTCTCAGTGGATCACTGTGCCAGGAAACATGTGATTTCTAGTGAGGGTGTGGTCACCCTGCACCCTCTGAACCCCTGCCCTGGGCTTTGGTGGTCATGGCCCCTGAGTATCTAATGTGGGTGTACCATGGACTTGGAGCTGGGCCCCTCTGGGTGGGATGGGAGACTGGTCCTAGAGGACATCCTAGTTTATGCCTGGATTGGCTGGTTCAGTTTTCCTTTTCATCCCACTCCCGGGGCAACCTCAGAGTCCACACACTAATGAGCCCTCTCGCCTGCTGGTCTCTCGGTTCCTACCTGACCGCTGCCAACCTCTCACTTACTTTACTTACTCTCTTTTGCTCTATTGATCACTGAAATAGAAATTTCTGAAAGATTTAATGTGTTAATCAAACTAAGTGTTCAACAGTTTGCTACAGCTCGTACTATATTGTGGGGTCGATTCTTGGCCTTTTGGCTAAGATCAAGTGCATACTATATTGTGGAAATAAATATCAACAGCAAAACTTTGGTCATAGAAAACAGAGTCCACAAAAATTTAAAGTGGAATCAAGCAATAGGAAGCTGTTATGCAGGCAAAGTGATCCACAAAAGTGAGGACTGGACCCCAGGCCCCAGGTCATGAGATCTCAGTTACACCTGGTGCCTTATCTTCCTACGTTCTATCTAGAGCTCTACCTACATGTACATCACAGAAAAATTCTGGGAACACCTTTGTGACTTTAACTGGAATAGATTGATAATTACCTCATATCACAGAAGTGTGGTTGTCAGAGATCTTGGCAGATCAACATTCTCCCCCACCCGACTTTGTCTTTCTTCCTTTTTAAATTTTTTAATAAAAAATTTTGTTGTTGATGATGTTGAAGAAACTAGTTCTTTGCCCTGTAAATTTTCTACTTTTACAAAATTTTCTAAAATACAAAATCTAAAACATATTCAAAAGTAAAACAAATAGTTGATTAAACTTGACGTACCCGTCACTCAACAACCACTAATGACCAACTTTGTTTCATCCATTCTCCCCGTGCACCTTATTTTCAAGAAAATCCAAGTCCTTATATCAATTGACCTGTAAATATTTTTATTATGTACCACTAAAAGTTAAAGACTCTCAAAAACATACCCAATACCATTTTTGCATTTAAAGAAATTAACAATTCCTTAATTATCATTGATTATTAGCATACTCATTTCCCTAGTTGCCTTATAGTTTTCCAAAGTTTGTTTGGATCAGGATTCAGAAAAGCCCATACATTGCAATTGATAGATCATGGCCCTAATGTCTCTATTAATCTGTAGGTCCCTCCGCCATCTCGATTTTTTTTTCTCATAATTTTGTTGTGGCAGAAACAACTTTGCCCTGTAAGTTTCCTACTTTTTGCTGATTTCACAATTCTGGTGTTGTTTAACATGTTCATCTGGCCTGTGTTTTTTATATATTGGATCTTGGAAATTAGATTTGAAGTTAGGTCCATTTCAGAAATTTTTATTTGTTTCTCGTTTTTTGTTTTGTTTTGTTTTGTTTTGCAAGACAACCTCATAGCTGGTGGTACGTACATCCATTGGGAGGGAGGTAGTCTGCTTATTTCTTTTTTAATGATATTGTCAGCCATTGATGACCATGGCTTAATAGGTAACTCATTCATTAAGGGTTACAAAAATGATTATATTCTACCAATGTTTCTTTGTTGTTTAGCTAGAGTAGTCTTGTACAGAGAACTGCCCTTAATCAACTGATTAGTTACCTTAGGTACAAATGTTATAGGAAAGGTAGGATGAAAACCTTTACTCTTTCTTTCTACTTGCTTACCAGTATTAAAGATAATAAGTTGGTTCCCTAGCATCTTCCGAAGGTTACTAATGATTTTCTTAGTATTGTTATGAGCTCATGAATTAAATATACTTGATGTATCTCCTATGGTTATTATCTTCATTAATGGTCAAATTGTGAAACAATCATTTATTCAGTTTGGTTCTTTAGTCTTTTTGGCACAATCTTAGCAGTCTTTCATAGACTTGCTATCTGGTACCATATAATATTTTAGATTTATACTGTACGCTTCCTGCCTCAGAACTGGAATCATCCATTTCTCAAGAATTCTGACTCTTGTTAATGGGAATGATATTTAGAGACCATAATCTGTGTGCTTGGATGCTCGTTATTATTGAGTTGATGATTATTGCTGGGCCTTTTGTGTGGACAGAGCTAGAAAAGATGAGTGTGTATATGTATGTATTTAGGATAAAATTGATGAATTCATATTGATACTTCTAGTTCAAATTCAAGCTTGTAGATATTTTTATGCAACGTCATTAACCTTATATCAATATCACCTTTGGTCATATCCCAAATTATGGTTTTCAATGTCACTAACAAATTACTCATTTGGTTTATTTCACACCACACATACACACCAATCTTAGAATATGAATACCAACACACATACCACTTAAGGGTGTTTTGGTTTTTGTAGGTTTTTTTTTTTTTTTTTTTTTTTGGTCCTAGGGTATATCTTACTAGGGATGTACAAATTTTTGTATTGTCATTTGGAATGGTTCTTGCCTGTGTGGTTATTCTATCAACTGAATACATAGTTAGGTTCACTTATTACCTTTTACTTTTGATTTCTAGATGTTACTTTGTAAGTGTATTTTTGTTTTATAATTATATAAATTAATCACATAATTCCATAGTCAAATATTATAAATGAAGGTATAGTCAAAGGAGTTTGTCTTATGTTCCTGTATTCTCAACCCCATTCCCTCCATCCCTTGTAGGTAATCATTTAAAAAAGTGTTATGGTTTCTCTCTCCATTAAAAAAAATACAAGTATATATATTCATGGCCCACTCTTCTTTGTTTTGTTTTGTTTTTTTTTTTTTTTTTTTTTTTTTTTTGAGACAGAGTCTCACTCTGTTGCCCAGGCTAGAGTGAGTGCCGTGGCATCAGCCTAGCTCACAGCAACCTCAAACTCCTGAGCTCAAGCGATCCTCCTGTCTCAGCCTCCCGAGTAGCTGGGACTACAGGCATGCACCACCATGCCCGGCTAATTTTTTCTATATATATATTTTTAGCTGTCCATATAATTTCTTTCTATTTTTTTTAGTAGAGATGGGGTCTCGCTCTTGCTCAGGCTAGTCTCGAACTCCTGAGCTCAAACGATCCGCCCACCTCGGCCTCCCAGAGTGCTAGGATTACAGGCGTGAGCCACCGCGCCCAGCCCCACTCTTCTTTGAAAACATGGTAGTATACTATGTGTGTATATTTTTAAATTAAATTAAATTTTATTTTTAGAGATGAGGTCTCACCATGTTGCCCAGGCTGGAATGCAGTGGCTACTCACAGGTGTGATTACAGTGCACTACAGTCTCAAATTCCTGGGCTCAAGTGATCCTCCTGACTCAGCCTCCTGAGTAACTGGAATTTTATAGGTGCATGCTACCACACCAAGTGATGTATATATATTTTTTCCAATTCTTTTTCCCCCCTTAACACCATGTCCTGTAGATCATTAGATAATACTATATAGAGTTATTTTTGTTCTCTTTTATAACCGTGTAGTATTACATCATGTGGTTATACCATCATTTATTCAAGCAATGATTATTTTTATTTTTTTTTTTTTTGAGACAGAGTCTCACTCTGTTGCCCGGGCTAGAGTGAGTGCCGTGGAGTCAGTCTAGCTCACAGCAACCTCAAACTCCTGGGCTTAAGCCATCCTACTGCCTGAGCCTCCCAAGTAGCTGGGACTACAGGCATGCACCACCATGCCCGGCTAATGTTTTCTATATATATATTTAGCTGTCTGTAGAATTTCTTTCTATTTTTAGTAGAGATGGGGTCTCGCTCTTGCTCAGGCTGATCTCGAACTCCTGAGCTCAAACGATCCGCCCACCTCGGCCTCCCAGAGTGCTAGGATTACAGGCATGAGCCACCGCGCCCGGCCCCTCCTCTAGTCTTTTGATATTACAAATAGTGTTGCAAAGAATTGACTTGTGCGCATGAGTTTTCATAATTTTGCCAGCCTATCTAGAAGTGGTATTGTTGGGTCAGATGGTTAATTGTATATGTAATTTTATTAAATATTGCCAAATTCCCTTCCGTTAGGATTACACCATTTTTCATTCCCACTAACACTGGCTGAGAATGCCCACCAATAGAGTGACAGAGTGCAATTTTCAAAGGTGGCTGCAACAATATCCCCCTTCCCAGGTGTTTTTCTAGAACCTACTTCTTCATGAAGAGGTGAAGTTTAAGTCTCTTTACCTTGAAACTGGGTGGGCCTTTTAACTACCCTGACCAATACAGTATTGTGGAAGTGATGCTATATGACTTCTGAGGCTGGTTCATAAAAATGCCATGAACTTCTGCCTTATTCTCTTGGGATGCTCCTCTTGGAACCCGGCTATCATAGTGTAAGGAAGCCCAAGCAGCCCATGGAAAGACCCACATGGAGAAGAATCAAGGCCTCTGGCCCACAGCCTCAGCTGAGCTCCCAGCCAAAACCTAGCACCAATATGCCAGCCGTGTGAGTGAGCCATCTTAAAAGTGGATACGTCAGCCTTCAGTGGAACAACCGCAGCTGAGGCTACATGGAATAGAGAAGAGCTATTTCTGCTGAACCTGCCAAATAAATAATTGTTCTTTTAAGCCACTGAGTTTTGGGGTTATTTGTTACACAGCAATAGATAACTGATGTAGATGTCAAACTTTGGATTCTTCCCACACAATGATAGGTGAGAAATAATATCTCTGTGTAGTTTCAATTTACATTTCTTTTATTATGAGCAAGGTTGCACATATTTCTAAATGGTTTGTAGTCATTTGCATTTCTTCTCATGTTCTGTTCTAGCTCATCTTTACTTATTTTTTATTTTTATTAATTTTTTTCTTTTTTAGAGATAGGTTCTCACTATGTTGCCCAGACTGGAGTGCAGTGGCTATTCACAGGTGCAATCATAGCATACTACATCTTTGAACTCCTGGCCTCAAACAATCCTTCTGTCTTAGCTGCCCAAGTAGCTGGAATTCAGGCCATGCCACTGTGCCCAGCCTCTATCTCACTTTTCTATAGCGTTTTTGATCATTTTCTTGCTTATTTTTAGAATTATTTTCCATTTTAGAGATTTTTAACCCTTTGTGATAGAAATTGGAAATATTTTTCTCAGTTTACTATTTGTCTTCTTACTTTGCTTATAGTTCTTTTTGCCATGCAGAATGTTTTACTTTTTATGTAATTATATTAAACTTTCCTCTTATTCTGATTTTGAGTCAGAGGAAAGTTTTTTTCTACTCCTAGATTACAGAAAAATTTATCCATATTTTCTTCTAGTATCATTTTTTGACGTTTAAATCTCTGATATTTTTGGAATTTTCCCTATTTTATGAAGTTAGAAATAATTCCAATTTATCATTTCCCTATATGGCTATCTAGTATAGCTCTATTTCTGCATAATTTTTTTTTGAGACAGGGTCTCACTTTGTCACCTGGGCTAAAGTGCCATGCCATTATCATAACTCACTGCAACCTCAAACTCCTGGGCTCAAGAGAACCTCCTGCCTCAGCCTCCCAAGTAGCTGGGACTACAGGCATGTGCCACCATGCCCAGCAAAGTTTTCTATTTTTTGTAGAGGCAAGATCTCACTCTTGCTCAGGCTGGTCTCGAACTCTCGGCCTCAAGCAATCCTCCTGCCTCATCCTCCCAGAATGCTAGGATTACAGGTATGAGCCACCGTGCCCAGCCTATTTCTGTATAATTATACCAAGAAAGTATCCATTGACTCCTATTCTATTGAGTGTTTTTAAAATAAATGGACATTGAATATTAGCAAATATATTTTTCTGCAAATATGGAGATAATCATATGATTTTTTTTCTTTAGCTCTAGTAATAGAATGAATTTCTTTAGTGGATTTCCTAATATTGAGTTGTCCTTGTATTTATGGACCAAACTCCATTTAGTCATGATGTATTATTTTGTGTGTGTGTTGTTGGATTCTATTTGTTATTTTGTTAAAGATTTTTGTAGTGATATTTATGTGAGACTGACCTTTTTTGTTGTAATCTGTCAAATTTGGTACCAATATTACACTCACTTCATAAAACAAAATTAGACATTTTCCTTCTTTTTCTATGGACTAGAATTGCTTAAATTACATAAGAATTATCTGATCTTTAAAGGTTGATAAGATATTCCTGTGAAACCATTTGGGCCTGGTGCTTTTGTTTGTGGAGGAGTTAAGTATTTTCTCTATTTCTTTTATGGAAATTGTTCTGCTTAAATTTTATTTTTCCAAAAATATCTCTATCACCGCCTATGAATATGATGGAAAAAAAATCTCTATTTCCATCAATTTTGGCAAGTTGTATTTTTCTTAAACATATCCATTTTATATTTGTTTTCAGATTATTTGCCTAGAGCTGTGCAAGATAATTTTATTTTTTTGGAAAAATTTGTTTTTCTTAGTTATTTTTCCTTGTTTTTAATTTGGAACATTTGTACTTCCCCCCCATTTTCATTTTTTTCTTGAATAGGTTACCTAGATGTTTTGTTGGTTTATTTGCTTTTGATTTTTATAAAAGAACTAGATTATAAAATTTATTTATTAATTCTGCTGTTTTCTATTTTCTCACTGATTAATTTCTGTTTTAATCTTTATTGATTTATTCTTTCTGATTACTTTTAGTTTACTTTGTTGATTTTTTTCTAGCTTTTTGAATTGGTGCTTAATTCACTTATTTTAATGTTTTTGCTTTTATTTCTGTTCTTTGGAACTTACTGAGTTTTTTTCTTTTTGTGACAAAAGAAGACATGGTCAATTTTGCTGACTGTTTCAAGTGTACTTAAAAAGAAGCTGTAGCTTCAATTATACACGAGGAACTGATTTTGAGATCTATTGCACAGCATATTGACTATAGTTAATAATAATGTAATGTATATTTCAAAATTGCTAAGAGAGGAGATTTTAGGTGTTCAAATCACAAAAAAGGGTACATGAGGATGGATATGTTAGTTTGATTTCATAATCCCATAATGTATAGTATACACATATCAAAACATCACATTGTACCCCATAAATATATATAATTATTACTTGTCAATTAAAAATAAAATTTAAGGCCGGGCGTGGTGGCTCACGCCTGTAATCCTAGCACTCTGGGAGGCCGAGGCGGGTGGATCGCTGGAGGTCAGGAGTTCGAGACCAGCCTGAGCAAGAGTGAGACCCCGTCTCTACTAAAAATAGAAAGAAATTATATGGACAACTAAAATATATATATACAAAAAATTAGCCGGGCATGGTGGTGCATGCCTGTAGTCCCAGCTACTCGGGAGGCTGAGGCAGTAGGATTGCTTAAGCCCAGGAGTTTGAGGTTGCTGTGAGCTAGACTGACGCCACGGCACTCACTCTAGCCCGGGCAACAGAGTGAGACTCTGTCTCAAAAAAAAAAAAAAAAAAAAAAAAATAAATAAATAAATAAAATTTAAAAAAGAAGAAAAAAAAAGAAGCTGTATTCTGTTATTGGGAATCAGCATTTAATACTTATTAATAGGACTTACCTTACTATTATGTTGCTTAGGCTTAATGTGTCCTGAATTAAGAGAGATGTTTAAGTCTCTTACTATTGGTGTCTTTATTTTTCCTTGCAAATGCTGTAATTTCTCCTTTACGAAAGTGATTGTTGTATATCAATAACTTTATATCTTCATATAAATTATAGGTTTTATAATTATAAAATGTCCTTTTTCTCTTTTAGTACTTTTTCAGGTCTAAATTCTGTCTTATCAGATACCAACATTGTGACTCCTATTGCTATTGTTTTTGGGATTTACATATACATATATCTTTGTCCATTTAAAAATTGTTAACTTATCTTAAGCTCTTTGCTTGAGATGTGTCTCTTGTGTTTAGCATAGATTTTCATTTTGCTCTGTTAGCCAGTATAAAAATATTTCTCTTTTAGTGAATGAGTTAAACACAGTTACCATGATAGACTCAATATGTTTGGCTCAGTTCTGTCATATATATTATGATATATTTCACATGTCTCTTTTATCTTTCATAGATCTTGTCGTATATCTTTCACTATGTGGACTTTTTCATTCTCTCTCTCTCTGGATAGATCTTTTGGTGTTGAAGAAGGTTTTCATTTTTGTTCTAATGGTTATTTATTTTTTTTTTTTTTGAGACACAGTCTCGCTCTGTTGCCCAGGCTAGAGTGCTGTGGCATCAGCCTAGCTCACAGCAACCTCAAACTCCTGGGCTCAAGTGATTCTCCTGCATCAGCCTCCCAAGTAGCTGGGACTACAGGCATATGCCACCATGCTCCCAGCTAATTTTTCTATTTTTAGTAGAGATGGGGGTCTCACTCTTGCTCAGGCTTGTCTCAAACTCCTGACTTCAAGCAATCCTCCCACTTCAGTCTCCCAGAGTGCTAGGATTACAGGCGTGAGCCACTGCGCCCAGCCTCCAATGGTTATCTTTATACTCATACATACTTTTATATAATTCTCCTAGTCTCTTCTCTGTTTTTTTGGCGCCTGTTGTCCTTGGTGCCATAATATGAACAACATTAAAATTAGGTACTAACCTCTTTTCTCTGTCCCTTCCTTTTCTACCAGTATTTGAAGTAGTATTCTCTTTCTCCCAGTTAATACTCATAAGGCAAGTAGCAAGCTTATTCTGCTTTCCATATACACTCCCCATTCTTCATCCACTTTGTGATATTGTATTTACATTGTCAGAGCATGTAACCATCACATGCTATTCTATTTCAGAACCATAATTTTCTCTTAATTTTACAGGTAAAATTAAAGTCTACCCCCCGTGCTCAATGTAGGCATCATTCCAGTCAATTTTTGTTTTCTGAAACTCATTTTTTAGTAGATTTCTCAGGAAGGGATCATGTCAAACATATTCCTGAGTTCTTGTACATTATTGAAAGTTTGCCTGTGTCCTTTATACATGAAGGTCAGTTTGGCTGGATATAAAATCCACAGATCACATTTTCTTTTCGTTAGTATCTTAAATGTGTTATTCACTGTGTTTTGGCATAAAGCATTGCTGTTGAAAAGTCTGATAACAATCTAATTTTTTTTCTTTTATAAGACATTTGCTCTTTTATCTTGGATTTCAAATGATCCTTTTCTGTTACTAATTTGTCAAGTGAATTGAGTATTTTTGGAGAGAAGGTGCAGCTAGGAGAACTTTTCTAGCTCCTTGGCTCTAGAGCTCCCTGTTCTGTTGTTTTTGCAAAGTGATAAAAGAGATGGTCTGGTATTTTCTGAAATCGTTTTCTCTGCTCCACTCCTCTACTTTTCTCTGATATTTTCTATCCTTTGTTCTTAATTGTCTGGTTCTGCTCCATTTGGTTACTACTTCTAGCACTTTCTCTTCAGTGAGGGGCTTTTTCTGGGAATGAGCTTATGCTTTCAGTTTTGGGAGTTTCTAGGGCCCAGCCTGCTCCAGCACCATCGGTCATTATTGCGCCTTGGTCCTCTTGCTCTGGCCCATGAATTGGATCCTGCAGAAGCCCTTTCTGTTTCAGCTATTCTTCTGAGATTGGCTCACTCCATTTGCCAGTGAATTTTGGAGTCTCAGGACCTTCTTTCTGCTTTTGCTCAAACAGAAGCCAATGCCATGCAAGTCTCCTGTTATTGAGGGCTTGTTCCCATGAAACAAACTTAGTGGTTTGGGGTGATACTGTGTCACGTAATATTGTTGTAGATGTTTTCTGTGGGTCTTTGATTTTGCTGTCCTGGTTGCGCCCTCTGTGTTTGGAGAGGGTAATGAGGAGATTAAAAAACTATGCTGTTGCCACCATCTTTCCAGAATCTACTCTCTTAACCTCACTTTTTTTTATTAATTTAACTTTTTAGAGACAGTCTCACTCTGTCGCCCAGGCTGGAGTGCAGTGGTCTGATCACAGCTCACTATAACCTCAAACTCCCGGGCCCAGGGGATTCTTCCACCTCAGTCTCCCAAGCAGCTGGGATGACAGCTGTGCACCACTACACCTGGCTAATTTTTTATTTTTTGTGGGGATCAGGTCTTGCTATGTTTCCCAGGTTAATCTGAACTCCTGGCCTCAAATGATCCTCCTACCTTGGCTGCCCAAAGGACTAAATTTTATTTTTAAAGAGAGTTTTAGATTTACAGAAAAATTGCAAAGATAGTATAGAGAGTTCCTACCTATACTCTACAACCAGGTATCTCTATTATTAACATTTTACATTAGTATGGTACATTCACTATAATTAACGCACTGATATCGATAAATTATTATGAACTAAAATCCATATTTTATTCAGATTTCCTTAGTGTTTACCTAATGTCTTTTTTCTGTTCCAGGATCCCACATTACATGTAGTCATTGTGTCTCCCAGGGCTCCCCTTGGCTGTGACACTTTCTCAGACTTCCCTTGTCTTTGGTGACCTTGATAGTTTTTTGAGTACTAGTTAGATATGTTGTAGGATGTCCTCAATTGGAACTTTTCTGATGTTTTCTTCATGATTAGACTTGGTGGTGGGATTTGGGGAGGGAGACCACAGAAGTAAAGTGCAATTCTCATTACATTAAATCAAGGGTGCATCCTGTCCACATGACTTATTACTGTTGATGTTGACCTTGATCACTTGGCTGAAGCTGTGTGTGTCAGGGTTCTCCACCGGAAGGTTACTCCTTCTTCCCCTTTCTATACTGTCCTTCTTGGACAGAAGTCACTATGTGCAGCCCATACTTAAAGAGTGAGCAGTTATGCTCCACCACCTTGAGGGTGGAGTATCTCTGAATTATTTGATACTCTTTTGCATGGGAGATTTGTCTCTTCTCTCCCATTTATATTGTTTATTCCATCATTAATTTATATCAGTAGGAAGTCTTGAATATTTATCATATTTTGGGTTACAACCTAATACTACTTTATTTACTTTATTGCTCAAATTATATTTATTCCATCATTAATTTATATCAGTAAGGAGTCTTGAATATTTATCTTACTTTGGGTTACAATCTAATACTACTTTATTTATTGTTTCATCATGGGGCATTGGGAGCTCTTTCATTTGGTTCCTGTGTTCCTTTGATATAGCCCCATTATTTTGTGTGTGTGTGTGTGTGTGTGTGTGTGTGTGTGTTTGAGCACTTCCTTACTTCCTGGTACTACAAGATGCCCCAGGCTCAATCATTTTCTGAGTCTTACAACCAGTCATTTTCTCCAAGGTGCCCTGGGTCCTTTTATGGAGAATGGCTTTAGAAACCACGAGCTGGCTGCTAGGTGTGCTCTCCCTCTCTTTTAACTGGTGCTGGTGACCTCTGTTTCTAGGGCTCCCCATTCTCTCAGGCTACCACGTCTTTCCTGCTTCACTGCCTCCCTGGATCCCCTAGCCGAGCTGCCCTCGAACTCGCCATCCCTCAACCATGTCGTGCCCTCGTCCTGCCAGTTCACAGTCTTGGGCCTCCTTGACTTCGGTCCTGCCCTGAGGTTGTCAGGTGCTGAGAGGTCTGCCGAGCTCTCACTGTGGCTTGGCAACCTTACTATTCTCTGTGACGGCTGTCACACGCCACTGCCCTGTGCTCAGTCCTGCCTCTTGCACTCTTAGCTATTGCCCTCCTATGTCCCCAGGAAAATGGAGACCAATCGGGGCTCAGCCCCTAAATTTCCTTCTCTACAATTCCAAACTTAGGCGACTCTTATACGCACCTCCCCACCTCTGTTCTTCCCTTCATTCCCATCCTTCTCTCTCATCTCAGAGAACATGTTTTTTTCTGCCTTTCCTCCAGGCCAATCTCTCCATTGGCTCGAACCACCCGGAGGAGGTTTCTCTTTCCTCTCATCCTCTCTAGAATTGGGCTCCATCAATGACCTAATTTGGTGTATTCCCAAATGCTCCTCAACACTCTTTCTCTCTGCCTGTGAACATGTCTAAACTCTCCCCTGAACTTTCTACATGATGGCTCCCCTTCCCTGTTTTTCCATTTGTCCTTTCTCCTTCCTTCCTCTGTCACGCTTTTGGAGAAAGCCAACGCTAAGAACTATATTGGCCGCAGCCCTTCCTCTTTCCTGCCCACAAACTTGCCTTCTCTGCCACTTTCCCAGAACTTTCCTCATAAAGACTCACCATACCCAGAGGTCTCTCCTTCACCATTGTCCCATTTGGCCTTTTTAGGACAGCACGTCCCTTTGTGCCCTCCTTTCCTCTTGGCATTTTCGCCCTCCTTGCTGCGGGGATGGATGTGCTTCTGTCCTGGCTCTCCTTCCTCTCTTCCTGCTCCGTCTCGGCCCCTTTCATTGGCTCCTCTTTCTCGGGCTCTCCCTGGACCTCAGGATTGCCAGGCTTTGTCCTTGGCCCTGGGCCCCCTCCAGCCTCCACTTCCTACCTGGGGGATTGTCCACTTTCGGACTCAGCAAATACTGACTTCCAGCCCCTCCTAGACTCATTAAGTTGGATTCTGCACACATGCAATGTGAGTGTCTCTGTTTATCAGAGCTCCATGGCAGCTCTGGCAAGCAGTTAGGACAGAGACCTCTGACCTCTGTGTTAACGATGCCAGGAGGATCTCTTCACTCTTCACGCAGGGCTCTCTGTTCAGCCCTAAATGCATAAGTCTATCTACTCCGGGAGCCACACAAGAACCTCAGATCAACAGGTTGAAACAACTCATTCCTCTTCCTCCCTCCATTTTGCTTCCAGTCTTGCCCTGCTCTCTTCCCCTCCCCAAGGTTGTCCCCATCTGCCTACTCAGGCAGAATGGAGCACTCGCTTTGACTTCCCCATCCCCCCACTCCCAGATCCAGTTGGCAGCTGTGCCCTGCTGACCCGAGATGTTCCTCTTCCTCCCCATCCTCCCTGCCACTGCCACCTGGACTGAAGTGAGAGCCCCAGACCTATGAAATGAGAACCATGGGAGTCTGCATTGCGAATACGCTCCCCAGCGTGTCCCGATGCACAGTGATGTTTGTGAACCCCGGCTCCAGGACGAAGTCTAAGCCCTGCAGCTGCACACAATACCTTTCTACTCCTGGGCAGCTTGGATCTCCACGGTCACCAGATTGTCAGAGCCAGCTGCCACCTCACAAAGATTAAGTTCTAACTGTCCTGGTCTGCTTCCTTTCCCCTGGAAATAGCTCTGTGTCCTTGCTTGTTCTTTTTTTTTTTTTTTTTTTTTTTGAGACAGAGTCTCACTCTGTTGCCCGGGCTAGAGTGAGTGCCCTGGCGTCAGCCTAGCTCACAGCAACCTCAAACTCCTGGGCTCGAGCGATCCTCCTGCCTCAGCCTCCCGAGTAGCTGGGACTACAGGCATGCACCACCTTGCCCGGCTAATTTTTTCTATATATATTTTTAGCTGTCCATATAATTTCTCTCTATTTTTAGTAGAGATGGGGTCTCGCTCTTGCTCAGGCTGGTCTGGAACTCCTGAGCTCAAACGATCCGCCCACCTCGGCCTCCCAGAGTGCTAGGATTACAGGCGTGAGCCACCGCGCCCGGCCTCCTTGCTTGTTCTGATTTCTCTGCCTGGCTCAGAGAAACCAAGACTCAGGGTGAGAAAGATCCCAGAGTTAGAAAGTGGCAGGGCCAGGACTCAAACCTCGGAGCCCGCACCCTTAACCACTCCGCCATGCTGGGTCTAGGGACTGATTGATTAATTTAGCAAAGGCCCACCCCACCCTCTTTGTTCTAGTTCCAGCACTGTCCCCCCCTCCAGAGCCCCTCTCACCAAGGGGTTACCATCCCCTTTTATCCTCCCTTTAAGTGGAAGACGTCTGTCTACTCTTCCTCCCTCTCCAGAGGCCAGGCCATTTCCCCCCTTGCTCACCTCCCCCATCAGGCAAAGAGGCCCTGTGATGAATGGAAGGGAAAGCGGAAGGGGAGGGGGTCAGACAGAGGGAGAGAGGGTGGAGGGGGAGGACAGGGGGGAGGGGAGGAGGCAGTGGCCACAGTGGAGGCAGAAGCAAGGCCGAGTGGGATGGAGTGTGAGCAGAGCGCCAGTGCCACAAACCTTAATTTAATCACAGGGCCCCATGCTCAATTTAACAGACACAAGGGCTCAGAACGGGGTCTCTGTGCAGCGGTGGGGCAATCAGCCGCCGCAGCTCCTGGGAAAGCATTAATTGCAGATGACAATGTGTAAACAGTGGGGATGAATGGAGTGTGCAGGTGTGAGTGGCTGGGGCCAGCAGGCTATTTTCACACGAGCTGCGGCTCCTCCCGGGTTGACCTGCTCCCCAGAACTCCATGGGCAGCAGCAGTTGGGAAACCGTTGAGGCTGCTGGAGTTTGGCTTAGAGCAAGTGGCGGGGGCAGAGTGGAAGATGGGGAGGCGTGGAAGGGCAGAGGCCTAGGCGATGAGTTGTGGGGTGTGCACGTGCGTGTGTGTGTGTGTTGTGGGCTGCCTGCATCTGGCCTAGCCCGTAGCTGAGCCACCTGCTCTCTGGAAAGCAAGGCTGGATCTTTAATAACAACTAAGTGTGTCAGGGCCTGGGCAGCTCGGGGTGCGCTTGGGCCTGCCATCCACCTGGGCATAGACGGCCCGCGACGGGAAAGCCCGAGAGGATTCCCAGAGGCCTTGTCTTCTCTCTCCCAGCACAGCCCCGAGATGTGCTTGGGGAAGGCCAGGCGATGCTGAGGGCGTTGGTCTGCTGGGCCCTCCTGAACCAGCCTGGAGGCCCCCCGGCTGACCTGGGTGGGAGGGGTGTCAGGGCAGGGAGGTGGGGGTTGTGAGGAAGAGGAGGGTTACTGAGAGACAAGTCCAAAAAAGCCTGGATATTTGAACACCTTTCAACAGAGGATCTCAAAGCTTCTTTCCAAGCTGTCCCCTAGCAAACATAAAAACTGAGGGCAAAGTGTGTAGGAGAGGGGTGGCTTCTCTGCCCGGCTACTGCTGGCTCCTGGAATGACCCTCTCAGAGCAAGCAGCACTAGATCTTGGCACATCATACAATAATGATCATGATAATCATTATTATCATGGATGCTATTCATTGAGCTCCTATGTGCCAGGCACTCTGCTAAACGCAGTACTTACATGGAGCCCTGGGTCTGCTTCATGTACAGCTTCCCATGTCTCTCATGTCTTCCCAGGCCCATTGGGACTCTCTGGGGACAAAGGCAATGCCCTGCATTTCTCTTCTGTCTCCCATGATCCCTCGAACGAGTTGGGCTCCCAGGAACCCCAGGAGTTCAGGTTTTATCATGTAGGCAGTGGGGTCCATGGACTTTTTTAGGTAGTCGATGGTCATTGGGTTTCAGAAAGATGGCTCTGGCCATGGGGTGTGGCTCAGGGAACGGAGGAGTGACTTGGAGGTGGAGGGGCTTGAGGGAGTTAAAACAAACCCGGTGAGCAGTGAGGAGCATCTGACCTGTGGGTGGCATGGAGCTGGGGAGGAGGGGGCGCATTTCAGAGCCATGGGGAGATGACTTCTAGGACTCCAGGACTGGCTGGCTCTGTGGGGCACAGGCCCAGGGTTCTGGTTTGAACCCCCTGGCTGGGTGCTGGCAGCAGCATCGGTCTTCCCTCCTGGGAACACGGGCTGGGAGGCAGGTTCATGGGCGAAGAGAATGAGTTGAATTTGGAATGACCTTCTTTCTAGCGGTTACCGTGGACTCAGGGCTGTGGTAGTGAAGAAGTGAAAGCCAAAGTCCCGTGGGGATTTCCTGAGAGCCTGGGCCAGGCTGAGCGTCCCAGCGCAGAGCGCTGTCACCTGGCAGTGCCAGGCTTGCTCTGAACACCACTGGGGGCCGGCCCTGAGCAGAAAGCAGGCAGGGTGAGCTGGCGGCAGGCTCAGAAGAGGAAAAAAATCAAGTTGGTGCTAAAATATCTCAAGCACGAGCCAAGGGAAAAAAAAAAAAAAAAAAAAGCATGCAGATGCCAGTTGAATTCTCTACCTCAAATCTGTTTTCTTCAGGTAGCCTGTTCACGCCCTACCCCTGGCTTGTTTTTATTTTCTTTTCAGAGAAAGAGATTAGTTATTTTATTCCCTGCAAATTCCAGGCACTTGAAGTGAGGTTAAAAACTTAAGTGACTTTCCAATCAAAGGAAGGTCAATGGTAACCCAGGATTAAAAAACTGGGGTGAGGCCAGGCATGGTGGCTCATGCCTGTAATCCCAGCACTTCAGGAGGCCGAGGTGGGAGAATCGCTTGAGGCCAGGACTTCAAGACCAGCCTGGGCACCATTTCATGAAACCCCATCTTTACAAAATATTTAAAAAATTAGCTGGGCATGGTGGCATGTGCCTGTCATCCCAGCTACTTGGGAGGCTGAGGCAGGAGGATCCCTTGGGCCCAGGTGTTCAAGGTTGCAGTGAGCTATGATCACTCCAGCCTGGGCGACAGACCAAGACCCTATGTCTAAAAAATGAAAACAAACTGGGCTGAGAAGCTGGATATTGAATACTACCTATATTTTTGGGTCATTTTCCTGTTTCAGTTTTTAACAATGCTCGCTAGTAAGGTGGTTCTGGATCCAGAGCCTGGGATCGGATCCCAGCTCTATCATTTGCCAGCTGCATGACATTTGGCAAATTTACTTAAACTTACTGCACCTCAGTTTCCTCACCTGCAAAATGGGGATAATATTCCCTATGGCCCGGCAGTATTGTGGGGATCAGATGAGCCCAAGCCTGCACGGGCCGAGGAGAGTGTCCGGCTCAGTCAGCATAACTAAATATTGTCATGACGGTGGGGGTTCCAACCTTTTCTGCTTCCGGCTCAGGGCTCTTGCTAGGAGCCCTCTAGGTTTCCTGTTCCATCCGTCCTTGTCCAGCTGTCAGATTGGTTTCCTGGGCCCTCAAGATGAAGTCCTAAAATGAAATCAGGATGGTCTGGCGATTCGTTGTTCCTGCTCCTTCATCTTTAGCCTTTCTCTCAAGGGCCAGACTTGAACAGTGGTTCCTCCATGTTGGTATTTCTTGAGTCTGTTATAAAAACTGATGGGCAGATATAGAGTAGCTAACTATTTTGGCAAGTAGGGATACTAAAGAAGTAGTCATCAGCATTTCCTATATGGACATTTTAGTATCAAAAATGTTGAAGGGGGCACTGGACATGGGTTACTTTTGACCCCAAACACCTGTTCACCTGCTCCAGGTGATGGCCCCCCAATTTTTTATGTATCCATCTCCGCCTCACAGTCAGCCCCTGACTCAGAGCTGATGCAGGTGACAGGTGCGAGCCAGTCGGGGCTTCTCCTTCCTGTGGCCCCAGGGATGGAGCGCGGGGCTCAGCCAGAACAGCCTCGCTGGGATTCTGGGGAAGCAGCAGCTGCTCCTTGCTGCTGGGTCCCAGCCAGCGACGTGGTGTGGAGTGCCGCTGCCGCGTGCTGTCAGCTGAGCCTGAGCCCAGCACGGGGGACGTGAGGACGTGATTTGAGCTCTGAGTCCAACCACGTCGGAAGGCCCCGGATTTTTTTTTTAAATAATCTTTTTATTTTAGAACAGTTTTAGATTTACAGAAAAACTGTGGAACATTACAGAGAGTTACCATAGACTCTACACTCAGTTTCTCCTATTATTAATATCGTACATTGGTGTAGTACCTCTGTCACAATTAATGAACTGATATTTGGCGTACTTTGTTCAAGTTTTCTCAGTCTTCCCCTAACGCCCTTTCTCTGCTCCAGAATCCCATCCAGGACACCACGGTGCCTTTAGTCATCGTGTCTCCTTGGGCTCCTCTGAGCTGTAACTAGGTCTCAGACTTTCCTTGTCTTTGGTGACCTTGATAATTTTGACGTACCGCTCAGGAATTTTGTAGACTGCCCCTGAGTTGGGATTTGTCTGATGTTTTTCTCATAATTGGACTGGGGTTATGTTTTTGGAGGAAAGCCACAGGAGCAAAATGCCACTCTCATCACACATTGAGGCTACATCCTGCCAGCATGACTTATTGTCCTTGACATTGACCTTGATCACCTGGCTAAGGTAGGGTTTGCCAGGTTTCTTCACCATAAAGTTACTTTTTCTATCCCCCTTTCCATACCATACCTTCTGGGAGGAAGTCACTATGTGCAGCCCGTGCTTAAGGAGTGGGAGTTACGTTCCTTTCCCCGAGCGTGCAGTATCTACATAAATTATTGGAATTCTTATGCATGGGAGATTTGCCTCTTCTCCCATATTTATTTATTCAATTGTGTATTTATGTAAGTATGGATTCCTGGATATTTATTTTATACTTTGGTTTATTAGCTAACACTATTAATACTCTATTTTGTTGCTCAAATCGTTCCAGCTTTGAACATTGGGAGCTCTTTCAGTTGGCTCCTATGTCCCTTTGACATACCCCCATCAATGTGGTCATCTGGATTTAAGAGTTGGCATGAGCTATCCATTCCTTTCTAGTTTAAGTTAGTTGAGGTCAAGGGTTCTGTCACTTGTAACCCACAGATTTGTAACAAGTCTTAAAGGAAGAGCGAGTCTTTAGGTTGTATTACCTGTTGAAAATTCGGATGTTGTCCACATTTTCCTTATGTCAATGCAGCTGAATGATAATTTTACACTGGAAAGCACAGATCCACCCTGGGACTGTGGTGACCACTTCGCTGGGCACTGTATCGGGAGACTTGGGAGACTGGGGCTGTGTGCAGTTCAAGTTCCAGACTCGTGATCTTAGACAGGTCACTTAACCTCTGAGCTATAAAAGAGCAGAGATGGGAGAGGGCTAGGTGACATAGCATCGTCATCTGGAGGCCAAGACTATGCCTCCTACCTGCTGAACCAGCTTCTGGGGAATGTAATGTAACCCCCCAATTGGGGTTGCCAGATAAAACATAGGACACCAGTTAATTCTGAATTTCAGATAAGTAATGAAAATTTTTTAGTATGTCTCAAATATTGCATGGCGGTATACTTACACTAAAAAATTATTTGTCGTCTATCTGAAATTCAAAGTTAACTGAGTGTCCTGTATTTTCATTTACTAAATCTGGCAATCCTCCCCCAAATGCCCTCCCATTTTTAGATTCCTCAGGGCATATCCTATAGGGAAGGTGACTACGACTTCAACCTCACCGATAAAGAAACCTGAGCTAGTGTCCTGGGCAGAACAGGACAGTATGGTCAGACCCTTCTGAGGTCAAATCTCTGCTCTACTGCTTTGGGCAAGTTGTTCAACCACTCTGAGCTCAGTTTCCATGCTTCATTGTACAGTGGGTTGATCCTTCACAGATGCCATTATAACACTTTGCAGGGTCTGACATCTAGTGGGGACTCAGTCAGCGGTGGCCGCTATTGACATTACTTTTATTTGGACAAATGAACAGAAAGTCCTGAGAACGCCGGAGGGGAGATTGAAAGCCATGGCAAGGCAGCTCCCTCACTCCCACCCAGGCCCCTTCTCTGAGCCAGGCAGAAGGCTAGATCCGAGGAGCAAAGGCTGGGGGTGTGGAGGGGGTGTGGGTGCTCTGTGAGGATCTCCCTGGGGCCTGGGCTCTTTGCTGCAGCTTAGCATCTTGTCTGGAGCTCTGCTTTCTGAGGGCTTAGGATCAGTCAGGTGGAGCTGGGTCTGAGGTTGAAGGGAGGAAATTGTGTTGAAAAGGGCTTGGAAGGGGCTAGTCCTGGGAGATGAAACAGAAAACTAGTTCCTTGGGGAGTGGGAGGAGGGAGGGAGGAAGCAGGGGCAGTCAGGTACATGGTAGTGATAGCTAAATTTATTGAGCACTTACTATGTGCCAGGCACACTTTTATGTACTTTTAATGTAATATTTCATTCAATCCTCATAACTCCCATTTTATAGGTGGGGAAATTGAGGCACAGAGAGACTAGCAAACTTGCCCAAGGTTACAGTTAGTAAAGGGGACAGCCAGGCAGCTGTGTCCTAGTCACATTTTCAGCACGTTGCATATCTTAGTTCTCACAACAGTCCTCTAGGGTTGGCATGATTATATCTTCATTTGGTGGCTGAGGGCACTGAGGATTATACAGTTTGCTCAAGGCTATAACTTTCAGGGGCCATGATTCAAATGTGAATTTCCAACCTGCAGGTGCCTGGAGATGTCAGGCAGGGGAAGAAGAGGCCAACAATGACCTTTCCCCTCATGCCAGCCCTTGGAAGAGGTGGAAGTGCTGGCTTTATGCCTTTGATTTGTAGTGGGGCAGGGGTTTAGATCCAGCTGTCAGCTTGGGAAGCCACTTGAGGATTCTCTTTTAAAAAATGGCCTTGTAATTTATAATAGTGTGGTAAAAACAACAACGGCCACCCAAGTGAACAGGAAAACAACCTAAATGTCCAGCAATGGGAGAACCAGTTGCATCAATGGTGGGACAAACCCATGATGGTATATTTGGCAGCTGTTTAAAAATATCACACTTTCAAAGACTATTAACATAGGATGGCTAGTGTGTGGTGGTTCACGGCTGTAATCCCAGTGCTTTGGGAGGGCCAACGCAGGAGGATCGTTTGAGGCCAGGAGCTGGAGACAAGCCTGGGCAACATAGCAAGACCCTGTCTATAAAATAAAAAATAAAAAGCATTAGCCAGGCATGATGGTGCTCCTATAGTCCTGGCTATCTGGGAGGCTGAGGCAGGAGGATCACTTGAGCCCAGTAGTTGGAGACTGCAGTTAACTGTGATCATACCACTGCACTCCAGTCTTGTCCACAGAGAGAGACCTTGGTCTCTTCAAAAACAAAACATAGGAACATGCCTCCAGATATAAGTAAAACCAGGAGATAAAACCGTATACATATGATCCTAATTAAACAAAGATAATTTTGCATATGACTTCTTAAACATAGAAAATACTAGCAGAAAATACTCTGGAAAGTTGACAATGGTTAATCTCCAGGCTGCGAACTTAAAGGCAATTTAAATTGTCTTAATTATTCTATTATGTACTTGCCATATGCTTTACAGATCAGTTTGTTGACTCAGACCACTAGAGCTGAAAGGCATTCAGGTGGCATCAAACTATGACACTTTAAAGATGGGGAAACTGAGGCCCAGGCCGGCGAACACAGTTTGGGCTGGCGAGGAAGTCAAGTGTGTTTGCCCAGCTGGCCCTGGGCTCCGTCTGACCTGCGGCCCTGCGTGGTGTAGGGCGACACCCACACCTCCAGCGCGCGGGATCGGGTGACCGGGGTGGGGGGCGTGGTGCGCCCTTTCCCAAGGGGCACAGTTAGAGCAGAGCGGAGGGGAGAGGGGAGGGGATGAAGATGGGATGGGGGCTGGGTGGAAGCGAAGATTGGGGAACCTTTCAAAAATGGAAACCAGATGAGCCGTTCAAAGGGGAGCAAATTCTCCACGGCACGCTCCTTTGTTGGGAGCGTGTGAGGCGGCGGCAGCTGCGTGCCTCGCCCCCAGCCCACGGCCCGATGGGGCGGACACGGATAACTGCATTAGACGCACTCAGCTCTTTTCAATAAAACGCCCTTGTTGGAGGCACAATAGGGGGACCGGGGCAGCAACCCCAGGCCGGCCGGGGGCACCCTGCCCTCCCCCGGAGAGCGGAGAGCGCGCTCATTTTTCAGGGCTCAGCTAATTGACGTTTTGCGCTGTGTGGTTCAAAAGAAAAGGCCGAACTCCTCAAGTCCACCTCCACCGGAAATGAGGCCGCCCCCGCCTCCAGCCCGCCCGGTCGGTCCCTGGGGGCGCAGCTGGCCACAGGCGGCGAGGGGGCCTGGGTCCTGCAGGAAGGTTGCTTTCCTGCGTTGCTTTGACTCAGAGATAAGGAAGGTGTCCTGAAGGCGTCTCCCCTTCTGGCTTCTACGTCAGAAACACACTCGGGAGGGAAGCAGGTGACAGCTGTAAGCGTAAAAGGCCATGTAGGGCTGGAAGTCTTCATTAGTGATTACCCAAATGCCGCATTCTTTTAGTGATTTTAGTAAAGATAGCCTAGAACATTCTTTGAAGTTAACAAAAAGGGAAAGAATATTTCTTGAACCCCCCCAATGAGTTGCTTTAACTACGAGTGAGGTATTTATTGTCCCTGTTTTACAGATGTGGAAACCATGGCTTGCAGAGGTTACTGGCTTGCTAGAATTGCCCAGCTAGGAAGTGGCAGAGCTGGAATTTGAACCCAGGTCTGTTTGACTTTAAAGCGGGGTTTCTCAACCTTGGCACTACTGACATTTTAGCCTGGATAATTCTTTTTTTTTTTTTTTTTTTTTTTTGAGACAGAGTCTCACTCTGTTGCCCAGGCTAGAGTGAGTGCCGTGGCGTCAGCCTAGCTCACAGCAACCTCAAACTCCTGAGCTCAAGCGATCCTCCTGTCTCAGCCTCCCGAGTAGCTGGGACTACAGGCATGCACCACCATGCCCGGCTAATTTTTTCTATATATATTTTTAGCTGTCCATATAATTTCTTTCTATTTTTAGTAGAGATGGGGTCTCGCTCTTGCTCAGGCTGGTCTCGAACTCCTGAGCTCAAACGATCCGCCCACCTCGGCCTCCCAGAGTGCTAGGATTACAGGCGTGACTGGATAATTCTTTGTGGTGGGGGCCGCCCTGTGCATTGCAGGATGTTTGGTAGCATCCCTGGCTCTACCCTCCAGATGGGATCACCAAAAAATGTGGCCCGACGTTGCCAAATGTCCCCTGGGGGGCAAATTTTACCCCTGTGGAGAACCACGGTTTTAAAACAACCTTGGCATGCTTGACATGCAGGCATGCTTGTCTTCATTGGGCTCAGAAATTTCATCTTTTGGGAAAACCAATTAACTAGCCACATGGAATTCTTAAAGTTCAGCAGTCTGGTTGGTGGGGAGTGTGGCAGGAGAAGAGTTGGCTGCATCAGACGAGGCCAACCTGTCTGTGTGCCAGAACCCAAAGGTCTGTTGAGTGCTAGAGGCATTTTGAATTGGGTGTCTGTCTGGCCACATTTCTTGGGCCCCCTTGGGTTGGGAGTGGCCCTAGTCCCTTCTGTGCTCCCCATTTCTCTCTGCCAAGACTGTCCCCTACTCCGTTCACTATGCCAGATGGCAGGAGTAGCCTTGGGTATTGGAAGAGCTGAAACAACAAGGGAGGCAGCATGACGGAAGGCGATGTCACCCGTGCAGAAATGGGGCCTGAACCTTGTCCTGAAACCAGAATGGAGGGGACTCTGTTGCAGGCAGCCGGCCCCACTGCTAGCCCCGGTGCTGGGGACAGGGCTTGCCCTGAGTTTCATTTTTGGATGCAACTCATGAGTGCCCCTGCCTCCACTCTCGCATCCTGCTGTGGCCTGTTCCACTCCTGAGTACCCAGAGCTCACAGGCCACCCAAAAGCCAGCCCCAGCTCTGGGCCACACTGCACCGAGGCCTGTTTCAGTTCAACTGCCTCCTTCTCGCTTAGACAGACTTGATGTATAACTGGGCTTGATTATATTTGTTTTTCCAGTTCTGGTCTTCCTACTCCCCAAATGGTTGTGTTGACTTTTGACTGAAAACACCTTTTCCCAAAGGCACCTCTGGGAGGAGTGTCAGGTCCACAGGGAAGCTAAAGGCATCGGGGCCGACCGGGCTTCAGGCTTGTCCCCAGCACCGTCATGGGCTGTGCGTTATTGATCATGTCCATGGGTGGGGGCCCAGAGACTCGATGGTGGGCTTGTCTGTTTTGACGGAGCCCTCTCAGGAGAGCACAGAGGACAAGGGCTTGAGGAGTTCAAAGAGAGACAGACGTCAGGAGGAAAGGAACTAGGAAATTGGGCGAGTAAAGAGCAATCAACATTTCAGATAATGAAGGGTCAGGATTTTTGATAATTAAAGTTTGTATCTCTCTCTTTCTTTAATATGCCCATAAGCTTTTGGGGCAAGCATAAAAACATATATGTGCATAACACACACACACACACACACACACACGCGCGCGCACACATATATGCACCCCCCATCCCCAGTGTAGTTTGATATAGTATATACATCTTTCCTGTTTGCCCTCTTAGCCACTGATACATATTTGGTGGCCACATCTTCCTTCTAAAAGGACCATTTAAAAAAAGGAAGACATGAAAATAAGTGTGTGTGAATATGTTTGTGTCTCCACCACATGTAACTGCTTTCTTTTCTTTCCTTTGAGTGTCTCCCCCTCCCCTGGGTGGTTTACATTTGCCCTCCTTTTGATGAGATAATTTGCACTCTCCAACTTCATTAGTTGCAACCCCCTCCTGCCCTGGGACAAAAAATAGGGCCAAACTGTTCAAAAGAACACATGGAGACCCCATTAATGCTGGCCCTAATTGTGCCAATTCAAACCCCTCAATAACTCTAATTAAAACCTGTCTTGTGCGGGGCGCTGAGTGGCAACACAGCTGTCATCCCAGACAATCACATAACAGCTATGAGAAAAAGGGTCTCTGTGCAATTTTTTGGTGGTGGTTATTATGGAAAGGGTCAACGCCGAGGGATTAAGACAGGGGTGCAGTCGGAGTGGGGACCCTTGAAAAAGTCTGCGATGTCAGATCACAGTTTGAAATCGGAAGACCTTTAGCTTTTTCCCTCTGCCTTCCCCCTCACATTTCTCTCCCCCAGGCAGGAACACCTGCAAACTGCCTGGAAGGGGCCATGACCACCAGACACATGGATACCACAAGTCGACTGAAACATCTGAAAGAAAAGGAACCCTCCCTGCCCCCACAAAAAAACCCCAACCAGCAAAACCACACACCAAAAACAGAGTTTTTTCTCTGCTTCCAACCTTGTCTTTTAGGATCCAGCTGCACTTTGCTGGGCACCATAAATAACTCTGCAATTACATTAATTGGTTGCATATTTGTTGACACTGAAGGAGAAGCCCTTAAGGTTGGGGGAGGTGGATTTCAGCTGCAATTTAACATCCTTCCCCTCTGCCGTCGCTCCACATCTTATTCCAACCACCGTGTTTACTTTTCCTAAACTAAGATGGGGGGAAGTGGTGGGCAGATTGGCCCATTTCTGAATAAGCTTTGACAGTGTCCAGTTAGACTCGAGTCTCATCTGTTGGCTAAATCCATTGACCCACTGGGCTTGGAAGTTATATCCCACTATGGGAGAACTTGAGAGATGGGTTCCTGGTTACACTCGATGGTGTGTAATTTCCCCTAGGGGTAGGGGATGTGGTGGGCTTACTGTCAGGCATATTGTTTGGATCAAAGAAGAACTGGGTAGACCTTGGCCTGAATCGCCAAACCCAGCTTGGATTCTTCCAATAGCTTGGCCCACCTTACGGAGTCTCTTGAATTCCATTCCTTTTGAAGCAACAGGATCTTAGTAACCTCATTCACTCTACCTCAGTCTGTCGGCAAGAACTGGTGAGTTCAGCTTGAAACCAGCTCTCTGTTAGCTGGGAGGACTTTGCAAAGCAGAGTGGAGGGTGACAGGGGCAGCTAGCCTAGACTGAGCCCGGGCTGGCAGCTCTGAGTGGGCTGAGAACCAGAGACTCAGGACTCATTTTCTCTCTACCGGAGCTGAGACTGGAGGAATTCCTCTGGGGTCCTGGCCTAGGGCTGGAGAGGGATCAGAGAGCATGAACCACACTGAGGACCTGGCCCTGCTGAGTGGTCAAAGAACCCCTTGGGAGGAGGAGTATGTTTGTTTCGGTAATCCCTGTGCCCGCACAGTGCCCAGCATGAGGCTGGCACCCAGTGGGCTCCCAGACAACATCTGATGGGTAGATGGTTGAGGACTTGAAGTTCTGGTGTCCAGGGGCTCTGGGCTCTTAAGAAGGAAGTAATGACGTAAATCTGATGTCATAAGGTTCACTTCTACATGATGTGGTGGAACGAGCATAGGCTTTGGGGCCAGCAGACCCTACCTTTAATATACCTACTTTTCAGAGCCATTGTAAAGATAAATAAGCTCATATACGTAAACACAATAAAAGTGACTTCCTTTTCCTTTCTCTTCGAAACCAGTGAGAAGAGTAACTGTCTGACTCTAGTCTTCTGATTTCCTCACTGCCCAACAAGGATAATATAGTTCTGCCAAGGAGCAAAGTGGGAAGCAGAGTTGAGAACCTCAAAGCCTGGACGAAAGTGGCCCTGAGGCCTGTTCTCACCCATAGCGCTTTGGTTTGCTGTTCCCCCACCCGGAATGCTTGGTCCCTCACTCCAGGTCTCTGCTCAAAGGTCACCTTATCAGAGTGGGCTTCCTCTGCCCAAAATAGCAGCTTCCCTTCCCCCTCCCCCACTTTATCTCCCTGCTTTATTTTTTATGGTGCTTATCACCCCCCCATATTATCTATTAGTTGATTTGTTATCTGTCTCATTTATTACATTCTGAGTTTTCTGAGGATGGGAAGTTGTTTGTTTTGTTCCTTGCTGTATCCACAGTACTTAGAGCAGTGCCTGACACATAGCAGATGCTCAGTTAGTATTTATTGAATGGATGGATAAGGGGGTGATGACAATTTCTCATCACCTAACAGGAAGAGGATACCTAGTTCTAAATATTTGTTAGGTCAAGTTACTCCGTGACAAATGCATTGTAAAATGTTGGCTCTTCTCTTGGTTTCCAACCCAGGGTCTCTGGAGTAGGGTTTAAGGTCATGGCCTGTGGAGCCAGATAGATTCCAAGATCTGGATTCAAATCTTGGCTCCACCCTTCAATAGCAATGTGAATTTGGGATAATTACCAAGCACCTCTGAGCCTCAGTTTCCTCATCTGGTAAGAATAATTGTTACTTCATGGGACTACTGGGTGAATTGAGATAATGTTTGAAAAGTGTTGATGACTGTTCTTGGAACGAAGTATGTGTACAACACATGGTGAATGCCATTGCTGTCATGGTTGTCATTGTCTTCACTATCTTGAAGCTGAGATCCCCCTTAACTAAGAGTGGGCTGATTTAAGGCCCTGCGATACCACGAGGAGAAGTGACGAAAGCGAGTGCTAATCACACTTAAGGAGGGGTGAGCCAAGCCCAGTTTTGCTGCTTTGTTCCTCTGCTCTCTTGTTTTTGAAACTTGCACTTGGTTGCCAATCACATAGTCTTGTAGATACAGAAGGACCACAAATTCCTCACTGAGTTTACTCCCTCGAGCTTGGACAGCTGGTACAGAAGGTCCCCAAATGGTATTTGGGTCATTATCACCTTGACAAGGAATCTGATTCCTTTTCAAACCAGAATAGGTCTTTGTTCACCACCAGAGTAAATGCCATCCCTTCAAAGGGGCCAAGCAGATGAGTCAGGGGCAGACAAACCTCTGTCTTGTTTTCAGTTTCGCTAGGATGTTGTGAGTGGGCACACCCTCCTTCTCTTACAGCCACCAAGACCTAAGGGTGTGGGCAAAGCCACTGCTTGCTCTAGGAGCTCTCAACTTGCCTGTCCATGTTTGGACCTATGACTGCTGGGACATGTTGGCCTCACCCTATTGCAGTTATTTATCTACCAAGAGCCTTGTATTCTACTATATTGTATGACTGTATATATATATGCATGTTTATATGCACATATGGAAACACATGACATGCATACAAACCATAGTCACTCCCTGCTTTTGGAGAGTTGGAAACAGTCTGGGATTTGGAATGATCTAGACCTCAGCTTCAAATTTGGGCTTTGCCATGTAGTAGTAGCTTTGTGACCCAGGTCAAGTCACTTGCTCTCCGTTAGAAGCTAACTGGTAAAAAGGTTCCAGATGGAAAGTCCAATGTGGCCCCACCTGCGTGAACACCCTTATGCACATGAAAAGGAGCTTCTCTTCTTTTTCCTCCAGCAGGGAGACATGGGGTTGGCTAGGCAGAAGCTGGGTTTCTGGGTAGGGAAGGGGACACATGCTTTGGGGGTAGGAGGGAACTGTTGAGTGTGGCGAGTGGTGGTGCAGGTGAGCGAGCAGTGGAGAAGGATCCCCCAGAGCAGGGTCCTCATACACTCTGGCCCTCAATGTGAGGCTGGGCTCTGGGGCCCAGCTATGTCCAAGGGCACTGAGTTCTGCTCACCTCAGATGCTCAGCCCTTCATAGTTTGCAGACCTCCGTGCAAGGCATTTCTTACTTTGGCTTTGGCTCAGTTCACGCATAGGAATTACTAAGTAGCAGCAGGTAAAATGAAGGTCCGGGAAAGATTTTTTGTCTAGGAGACATTGGAGAATCAAAGAACTTTATTGATTAGGGGATCCTAGAGCAGTGGTAATGAAAGGGCAGCCCCAAGGCAATCCTCTGGATGGTGGCAAAGAATAATTGGACTTCGATTTCTATTTGTAGTCTACCTAAAAACATGAAACGAAGCCAGGTGCAGTGGCTCATGCCTGTAATCCTAGCACCCTGGGAGGCCGAGGCAGAAGGATCGCTTGAGCTCAGGAGTTTGAAACCAGCCTGAGCAAGAGGGAGACTCCGTCCCTACTAGAAGTAGTCCCAGCTACCTGGGAGGTTGAGGCAGGAGGATCACTTGAGCCCAGGAGTTTGAGGTTGCTGTGAGCTATGATGATGCCACTGCACTCTAGCCTGGGTGACAGAGCGAGACTCTGTTTCAGAAAAACAAAACAAAACAAAAACCAAAAACCAAGAAACATCTATTCCTCCACTGGGTCCATATATCAGATGGCACGTGCAATGCAGGATGTACAAGTGGAAGTCCCCAGATTGGAGGGGATGCCTTCATCCTGTCCCATGCACTCAGCGTGTTGTGATGTATCACATCACAATGTACCAGCTGGCACATTGTTCAGGTTTAATCAATGCCTATCCTGACAAAATATATAGGTAGCCTAAAAGGTCCCTGCAAAAAAACTGTTTTAAAGATACTATTAAAACTATAAAATAACATTAAAACAACAATGACTGAGCTGGTACTTCTCTAATTTCTCATATGAGGTCTCCTTTCCTCACATTATGAGGTTCCAAACAAAGATCTGGCAGGAGGAAGTCAGTGACTAAAGCAAATTGAAATGATCTTGAAGTCTACTTGTCATATGGATTTACAGCAACAAGTTTTGCTGTTAAGTAAATATTTTGCCTTCAAATATCAGTGAGTGATAAGTTGAAGCCATCATGATTAAGAAGACATAAAATAATCATTTATTTCATGTTTATTTTATCCTTAAAAATAATCTTTACATTGTGTACATAATATATCCATGCACATAATATATCCAGACACTTTGTAACTAGATATAGGCATAGCAGGGGTGGTTGCTCAAAATGTTTTTGCTGTTGGAGGCATGGAATAAAAAAATGTTGAAGCCCACTGATTGCGACCAACCCTCTAAGTGTATGTGTGAAGTAATCGGGGGCAGGGAAATGAAGTCATGTGTCTGGGGTCTCATTGTGAGTTAGTCTTGGGGCTCAGAACAGGTGCCAGGACTCGGGTGGTTTCCTGCCCAAAGCTTTTAGTGGTATAGGATTTTGTTGTTGTTATTGAGGATATAGCACTTCCCAGCCCCGAAGTATTAACCATCAATCATAGAAACAGAGTGTTTTCTTTCCCTCTGTATTTTAGCTATATCTATTAAAAAAGAGGGTGGCAGTATCAACGTCCAGATTATATTCAGGAAATGGTAGGCACCTCAAGAATGAGGACCTTTACCAGTAACACTTGTCCGCTGATTACATTTAATTCATATCTATTAAAGACTTTCAGTGCTGTCCTCCTGTACCTCTCTTAGTAGGTAGTATATATTCCAGAACATAATATAATAGAATTTCTTTAGAAATATTCCATTCATCAGGGTTTGAAGTAACTGGACCGCTCTTTCTTTAATTAGGGAGGAAAGAAAATTTTGCTAGCCTCAGAAAGTGCTGGAAACAGAGAGGAGGAGGCTGTGGGATTGAGCTGGGAGGAAGATCAGAAGGGAGAGATGGATGGGAGGATAGCAAGGAGAGAGAACAGCAGAGGCCAAGCAAGAAGTCCAGGCAGAGAGAGCTGAGCACAGAGGAGGAGGTGGAAGTGGGGGAGGGGTGTCCGGGAGGAAGGGCTGGAGCTCACTCCACTCCTGTTTCTATTAATCCAATTAAAGTGTTGAAAATCAGATCCCACGTGAAGCTTTGAACGTGAATTTTCATTACAGCCCTGGGTTGGGGGAGGGCAGGAGCGGAGGGGGAAGGGGAGGCACCCGGCCCTGGTCCTGATCCTCAGGAGGTGGGGGTAGGGGGCCCTCGCAGTCTTCCCCAGGACAGCCATGCCAGTGTGACGCTGGGCCCAAGCCTGCTCTTCTGAGGCCCAGAAGAAGCATGGAAGTTCCGGCCTCCTCCATCAGGTACCTTCTGTCCTATTTTTATGTCCTCTAGCTGGCCCCTGACAAACCCATTCTGTTGGTAGGAGGGCGCTTGTCAGGTAAGGTCAGAAAGAATGGTTTGTTGAAGGCCCCTGCTGCGGCCTCAGAAAGGACGCCCTGCCATGCCCCCTATGCTCCCCCCAGCATGAAGATGGTGGGTTCCAAAGGCAGAGGAGAACGGAGTTGTATACCATTGCCTAATACCACGCATTCAACCCCCGTTTGCTTCAAAACTTGGTGTGAGAAAAATAGTGGAGGAACTCCAAGCACTAAAAAATATCCCCTCTGATCCTGAGAAAACAGAAAATGGGCCGTCGGGCAGGGAAAAGGTGTGCTCAGGTGGGAAGGTCAGCCCTCAGTCGCAGCTCTCTTCCTTCGTGGGCGCACGTGCCACACCCTCTCCATTCAGCCTGCGCCGGTGCCTGGCGGGTGCTGGCTGCTGGGTCCCCGGTGCTGAGCCACAGCAGAGGCTGCCATTCTAGCGTGGCCGAGACAGGCATGAGCAGTGAGCAAACACACACGCTCCCTGCACACTGGCCTAAATAGGGCAAAGGAAACAACCCAACCCACACATCTTATGGGCCCTTTCTGTCTTGGTTCGTGGCCTCCCTGATGGGCAAAATCGTCCAGGCTGGTCCAGTTAGCTGCTAAGGCTGGGATAAAACCCCAAATTATACTCCCTTGCTGTCCCCCTTCCCTCTGGACTTCCACCCAAACCAAATTTGTTATGTGGCCAGTAAATTTGTTTAGATTTTTTAAAAAAAAGTCAAGGAGGAGAGTACATTGTTTGCCACACTCAAAACTGTGTGCTCTTTCCCCTGCGGCCTTGCCTTTGCCCTGTCCGCTGGGCTGCTTGCAGGATGAAGAGAGGCCTGGCTGGGTACATGGGGGTCAGGGTGGCATGGCAGCTCTCTCCTTGAACTCCCCTCTTGGTGCTCAGCTCCCCTTCTGCACCAGGACTTCCCTGGGCCGCCCATGCCCAAGGAGGGGGCCCTCCCCCGCCCGCCACCCGGGGTTTAATCTCCGCCAGGCCTCTGCACTGCCGGGCTGCTGGTGTGTGGTCCTCCACACTGAAGTGCCTCAGCAGCTGGAAACAGTGAGCAGGGAAGGGGGACCTTGAGCATAAAACCCTGGCACTTCTCAAAACAACACGAGTGACTCCAGCTTTTAATCAGTTCAGGGCTGAGGCGGAAGAATTGTGTTTGGTTTTACATAGACAAAGCGCGTTTTAGGTCTGTGCATTCAGAGGCATCTGTGACTGCCCTCTATGCAAATGGCCACAGAGACCTGGGCTGGAGGTACGGGGCTATTTAGTGGGGCCCTGGGGAGGATGCACGACCCTCTGGGCACAGGGTGGCGATTGACCTTTCTCAACCAGCCCCCTCCGCAGTGGGATTGGTATCCGTTACCCCACCTTCTGCTCTCAGAAGCCAGAGGGACCACAGCTTTTGGGACCGTGGCTGCTCCTGCCTTGAGCTTTGACAGGTGGGCTCCTTCAAAGGTGGGGCTGCAAATTCAAGTCTTAAAAATGAATTTCTGTGTTACTGTTAAGGGAACTTGCTATTTATAGGAACTCACTTGTGAAAGAATAAGTTTGCAAAGAGAAGAATCCTGTCTCATTCCTGCCCCCCAGCCACCGCCCTGTCCAGAGTTTTAGGTACCAGCTTATTCTAGAATTTGCTATCATCCTCGAGTGACTTAGCATAAAGTATTGAAGGGTAAGCCTCTGGCCTGGGATTGTCTGATTTAGCAAATAGAAATGCAGGATGCCCATTTGAATTTGAATTTCAGATAAACAATGTATATATTTTAGTATAAGTATACTAAATATACTATAAGTATATCCTATGCAATAAAACAGGGTTATGCAATATTGGGACACACTTGTACTAATCATTTTTTTGTTGTTTATCTGACATTCAAATGTAACAGGCCCCTGCACGTCTTTTCCCCTCTTCATGTCCTCTTTTCTTCCAGGGGTGCTTTTTGGGCTTAGGTCTCCCTGGGGTCCTGTATTCCCTCCATCTTTCTCTCCAGCTATAATAGCCTCCCTGCTCAGCCTGGGGTCTCTCTGCTCATCTACTCTCTCTTTCCTCCTGGTTCAACCCTAATCGTAGGCCCTGGGTTGGTCAAGGTTCAGCCACTGCTTCTGAAAACTAAAGGCAACGAACGATAGTGATGCCTACAATTTAGTCACACACCTTCCCCCCACCCCAGCCTGAGTGCAAGCACTGTTAGTTGCTTTATCAACATTAATCCATTTAACCCTCACAACAAAACTACAAGGAAGACTTTTTTTTTTAATTGTGGGAAAATATATGTAACATAAATGTTACCATTTTAACCATTTTTAGGTGTACAGTTCAGTGGCATTAAGTATATTCACATTGTTGTGCAACCACCACCATCATCCATCTCCAGAACTTTTTCATCTTCCCAAACTGAAACCCTACACCCACTAAATCCATTCCCCTCCCTCCAGGCCCTTGCAACCACCATTTTGTTTTCTGTGTCTATGAATTTGACTACCCGGATATCTCATGTAAGTGGAATCATACAGTATTTATCCTTTTGAGTCTGTCTTATTTCACCTAACATAATGTCTTCAGGGTTTATCCATACTGTAGAATGTGTCAGAACCTCCTTCCTTTAGAAGGCTGAATATTCATTGTATGCATATAACACATTTTGTTTATCCATTCATCCATCAGTGGGCCATTGGGTTGCTTCTACCTTTTGGCCATTGTTAATAAGGCTGCTATGAACACTCCTGTGCAAATATCTGTTTGAGTCCCTGCTTTCAATTCTTTTGGGTGTTTACCCAGAAGTGGAATTACTGGGTCATATGGTAATTCTAAGTTTAATTTTTTGAGGTAGTGTTATAGTCTTTTTCCATAGCAGCTGTATCATTTTATACTCCAACCAGCAATGCGTAAGAGTTCCAATTTCTCCACATCTTTGCCAGCACTTGTTTTTTTTTTAATTTAAATAATATCTATCCTAGTAGGTGTGAACAAGGAAGACACGTTTAATTACTGTTTCAAAAATGAGAAAACTGAAAACTGAGGCTCAGAGAGGTGGAGTGACTTGTCCATGGCCAGCCAGCAAGTAACAGATGGAATTTGTATCAAGGTCTGTCTAACTCCCAAACTGGGACTCTTAACCATTATGTTTTATTTCCTGCCTCTGATACAAACATCCAAATGCAAATTTTTCTGTCTTTGGACAGATGTCTAATTGTGCAAGACATCTGGTTAAGGCACAAATGCAGGAACAAAATATGTCCAAAGAGTTTTTACATGTTCTTCTTGAAACTATACCTCTCATATGGGAAAACAGCAATAACAAATAATTTCCTCTTAATTTGCATTTCATCTTAGTTGTTTTAAAATAATCTATTCAATTTGGTCACCCTGTAATCTTTTACGTTGATATTATCTGATGTTTTTACAGTTTTTTAAAAATTAAAAAAATTTTTTAATTATTATGAGTACATAGTTGTATACCTTTTTAGGGTACATATGAAGTTTTGATACAGGCATACAAGTGATACAGGCATACAATTAATCAAATCAGGGTAATTGGGGTATCCATCACCTCAGGCATTTATCATTTCTTTGTGTTAGGAACATTCCAATTCTACTCTTTTAGTTATTTTAATGTATACCCTAACTTGTTGATTATACTCACTTTGTTGTGCTATCAAATATTGTTCATTCTATCTAACTGACTATATTTTTGCACCCATTAATCATTCTCACTTTATCCTCCCTTCCCAGCCTCTGGTAACCACCATTGTACTCTCTGTCACCATGAGGATCAATTGTTTTTAATATTTAGCTCCCACATATGAGTGAGAACATGTGAGATTTATCTTTCTGTACTTGGCTTATTTCATTTAATGTAATGTTCTTCAGTTCCATCCATGTTATCGTAAATGGCAGGATTTCATTCTTTTTGTGGCTATATAATATTCCACTGTGTATATGTACCACAATTTCTTTACCTATTCCTCCATTGATGGACACCTAGGTTGATTCTGAATCTTGGCTAGTGTAAATATCCCTGTAACACACATAAGAGTGCAGGTATCTTTTTGATATGCTGAATTCCTCTCCTTTGTATATGTGCCCAGCAGTGGGATTGCTAGATCATATGGTAGTTCTATTTTCAGTTTTTTGAGGAACCTCCATACCGTTCTCCATAGTGCTTGCACTAATTTACATTCCCACCAACAGTGTATGAGGGTTCCCCTTTCTCCACATTCTTGCCAGCATTTGTTACTGCCTGTCTTTTTGATAAGAGCCTTTTTAATCTACTGGGGTGAGGTGATACCTCATTGTAGTGTTGGTATGTATTTCTCTGATAACTAGTGATGTTGAGGAGTTTTTCTTATATCTGTTGGCCATTTGTATGTCTTCTTTTGAGATATGTCTATTCAGAGCCTTTGCCCATTTTTTTAATTGGATTATTTGATTTCTTCCTATTGAGTTGTTACAGCTCCTTATATATTCTAGTTATTAGTCCCTTGTCACGTGGGTAGTTTGCAGATATTTTCTCCCATTCTGTGGGTTGTCTCTTCCCTTTGTTGATTGTTTCCTTTGCTGTGCAGAAGCATTTTAGCTTGATGTGATCCCATTTGTCCAATTTTCCTTTGGTTGCCTGTGCTTTGGGTGTATTACTCAAGAAATCATTGAACAGGCTAATGTCCTGCAGTGTTTCCCTAATGGTTTCTTTTGGTAGTTTCATAGTTTCAGGTTTTAGATTTAAGTCTTTAATCCATTTTTATTTGATGTTTGTATAAGGCAAGAGATAAAGGTCTAGTTTCATTCTTCCGCATATGGATATCTAGTTTTCCCAGAACCATTTATTGAAGAGACTGTCCTTTCCCAACTGTATGTGCCTGGCACCTTTGTCAAAGATAAGTTCACTATGGATGTGTGGATATATTTCTGGGTTCTCTATTCTGTTCCATTGGTTTATGTGTCTGTTTTTATACCAGTATCATACTGTTTTCGTTACTACAGCTCTGTAGTATAATTTGGAGTTAGGTAATGTGATTCCTTCAGTTTTGTTCTTTTTTCTCAGGATGGGTCTTTTGTGGTTCCATATAAATTTTAGGATTATTTTTTCTATTTCTGTGAAGAATGTCATTGGTATTTTGATGGGGATTGCACTGAATCTGTAGATTGCTTGGGGTAGTATGGACATTTTAATAATATTGATTCTTCCAATCCACGAGCATGGAATATCTTTCCATTTTTTTGTGTCCTCTTTGATTTCTTTCATCATTGTTTTATAGTTTTCACTGTAGAGATCTTTCACTTCTTTGGTTAAGTTTATTCCTAGGTATTTTATTTTACTTGTAGCTATTATAAATGGGATTACTTTCTTGGTTTATTTTTCAGATTGTTTACTATTGGCATACAGCAATGCTACCGATTTTTTATATTGGTTTTTTATCTTGCAACTTTACTGAATTTGTTTATTAGTTCTAATAGTTTTTACGTGTGTGTGTGTGTGTGTGTAGTCTTTAGCTTTCTCCAGATACAAGATCATATCATTTGCAAACAAGGATAATTTGACTTCTTCCTTTCCAATTTGGATGCCCTTTATTTCTTTCTCTTGTCTGCTCTAGCTAGAACTTCCAGTACTATGTTGAATAACAGTGGTGAAAATGGGCATCCTTGTCTTGTTCCAGATCTTAGAGGAAAGGCTTTCAGTTTTTCTCCATTCAGTATGATACTAGCTATGAGTCTGTCATACATGGCTTTTATCATGTTGAGGTAAATTCCTTCTGTGCCCAGCTTTGAGAGTTTTTATCATGAAAGGATTTTGAATTTTATTGAATGTTTTTTCAGCATCAATTGAAATGATCATACAGTTTTTGTCCTTTATTCTGTTGATATGATGTATCACATTGATTGTTTTGTGTACATTGAGCCATCCTTGCATCCCTGGAATGAGTCCCACTTAATTATGATGAGTAATCTTTTTAATGTGTTGTTGAATTCAGTTTGCTGATATTTTGTTGAGGATTTTTGCATGTATGTTCATCAGAGATATTGGCCTGTAGTTGTCTTTTTTTCTTGTGTCTTTGTCTGGTTCGGTATCAGAGTGATATAGGCCTCACAGAATGTGTTTGGGAGTGCTCTCTTCTCCTTGATTTTCTGGAATAGTGTAAGTAGGGTTGCTGTTAGTTCTTCTTTGAGTGGTTGGCAGAATTCAGCAGTCAAGCCATTGGGTCTTGGGCTTTTCATTGATGGGAGACTTTTTAATTACTGCTTCTATCTTGTTACTTGTTATTGTTTTATTCAGGTTTTGGATTTCTTCCTGGTTCAATCTTGGTAGGTTGTATGTGTCTAGGAATTTATCCTTTTTTCCCTAGACTTTCCAATTTATTGGCATATAGTTGCTCACAGTAGTCTCCAATGATCCTTTGGATTTCTCCAGTATAAGTTGTAATGTATCCTTTTTCATCCCTGATTTTATTTGTTTGGGTCTTCTGTCTTTTTTTCTTAGTCTGGCTAAAGTTGTGTTGATTTTGTTTATCTTTTCAAAACACCAACTTTTCATTTTGTTGATCTTTTGTATTGTTTTTTTGTTTCAATTTCATTTACTTCTGCTCTGATCTTTATTATTTCTTTTCTTCTCCTAATTTTGGGTTTGGTTTGCTCTCGTTTTTCTAGTTCTTTAAGATGCATCATTAGGTTGTTTGTTAGAAGCTTTTCTACTTTTTTGATATAGGCACTTATTGCTATAAACTGTCCTCTTATTACTGCTTTTACTCTATCCCATAGGTTTTGATATGTTGTGTTTTCATTTTCATTTGTTTCAAGAATTTTTAAAATTTTCTTTTTAATGTCTTTATTGACCTGCTGGTCAGTCAGGAGCATATTGTTTAATTTCCATGTGTTTGTAATTTGCCAATGTTCCTCTTATTATTGATATCTAGTTTGATTCCGTGTGGTTAGAGAAAATACTTGGTATGATTTCCAATTTTTTTGAATTCTTTAACACTTGTTTTGTGGCCTAACATATTGTCTATCCTTGAGAATGATCCATGAGCTGTGGAGAAGAATGTGAATTCTGTAGCTGTTGGATGAAATGTTCTATAAATATCTATTAGGTCCATTTGGTCTATAGTGCAGGTTATGTCCAATTTTTTCTTTATTGATTTTCTGTTTGGATGATCTGTCCCATGCTGAAAGTGGAGTGTTGAGGTCTCCAGTGATTGCTGTATTGAGGTGTACCTCTCTTTAGCTCTGATAATATCTGCTTTATATAGGTGGGTGTTCCATTGTTGGGTGCATGTGTATTTAGAATTGTTATTTCCTCTTGCTGAATGGACCTCTTTATCATTATATAATTACCTTATTTGTCTCTTTTTATAGTTTTTGTCTTGGAATATGTTTTATCTGATAGAAGTATAACTATTCCTGCTCTTTTTTTGGTTTCCATTTGCATGGAATATCTTTTTCCATCTCTTTATTTTCAGTCTGTGTGTGTCTTTATAGGTAAAGTATGTTTCCTGAAAACTACATATAATTGGCTCTTGTTTTTTTATCCATTTGGCCACTGTATGTCTTTTGATTGGAGAGTTTGGATCATTCACATTCAATGTTATTATTGATAGGTAAGGACGTACTGCTGCTATGTTATTATTTGATTTCTGGTTGTTTTGTGGTCCTCTCTTTCATTCTTCCTTCCTTCCTGTCTTCCTTTGTTAAAAGTGATTTTCTCTGGTATTGTGTTTTAATTTCTTGCTTTTTATTTTTTGTGTATCTTTTGTAGGTTTTTTGATTTGAAGTTACCATGAGGCTTGCAAAAAACATTTTATAACCAATTATTTTAAACATATGACAATCCTGCTTACAAGCAAAGAGAAATCTAACAGAAATTCTATCCTTAACTCCACCCCCCTGCTTTTTAACTTTTTGTTCTTTCCATCCATAGCTTTTTATACTATCTATCCTTCAAAAATATCTGGCTATTTTAATGGCCTAGCAAATGTAATTGAGCATGGATTTGACCTTACTGGGGAATGGAAGGATAGAAAAGCTAGAAGATAGAAAGAAGGTAAAGGCTCCAATCACATGTTAGTGGTCTAACTGAGAGCTCTGGCTATCTGAGAGGCATTACCCAGCACCACAGACACATGGACCACAGAAAATACTGGGCTTCTGGGAGGACAAGCAGAGGGGCTGAGGCCGTGGGACACAGAGGAGCGATTGCAGTGTCCTTGTGGCCAGTAGGGAGTGCTCTTAGCTGAGGGCAAGAGTGTCCCCTAGGCTGGGCGCAAAGCCTGGCATGACTCCATGAAGTTCATCCTAGAGGAGGAGGCTGTGGTGTGTGTTGTCCTACTTCTTAGGCTCTGGCTCCTTCCTGAGTGCCACTTTGTCCAGAGGCCACGGCCCTCAGATTGCACCACTGACTTTGAACCAAGCTTCCATGGAAAATGCCTAGCTTCCTGCCCTCACTCACCTGCTGGAAATGGATGTGAGACTCCAGGTCAGGTCTCTCCTCCTTCTTTCCCACTGTACATCTGTCAGGTTGCAGTCTGAGATGTTGGTTCTCGGTGTGCTCATGGCGGAAGAATGACCATATGCACTAAAGTAAGGCAAGCATGAAAATGAGGTTTATTGAGGAGAGAAAGATAGGATTATAGAGCAAGAGCAAGATATAGGTGCTAGCTGAGCCTTTACACTGCCATGGGAGATCAGGAAGGTCAGGTGCCAATGCCCACAGACTGCAGGGCACCAGCGAGCTGTTTGTGGGTAAGGCAGGTGGCTGGTGGACAAGGCAGTGGCTGCATCTCTTTGGCAGCCAGAGGGAGGGGACGTACCAGCTGAGCTGGTGAAGGAATCTTCTAAGGTAGGAGGCAGAGCTTGGGCGCTGGCCGAATCTTCTGATCTTGTTGCTGTTGCAGCAACTGAAATGCCTCAATGGAGGGTGCCTTCCTCCCCCACCCCCATCACGCACAGTCTAGTGGGCCTGGCCCTTAGATCTGAGTCCCAGCACCCAGCTCTCCATGTCCTGGTTCCCTCACACAGCAACTCCCAGGGTGCGGACAGCCCCAGGTGGGCTGAGTCAGAATGGCCCCAGGTTGCCGCTGCCTACACTCAGAACCAGGGTCCCTCTTTCTCCCCAGGGACCAAGCTCCCCCAAAGAAGCCAGTTTAAAAAAGCTGCTTACAATACAAAAAAAGTCTTGATATACCCTTCTCCCAGGACACTGAAGCCTGCCTACTGATCCTTCATTTACATAACTAAAGAGGCAGCTCCCAGTGATTCTTCCAAAACAAGGAAGATCTGCTTTGAGGTGATTTTTCTTCTTCTTCTTTTTTTTTTTTGCTCCTGCCTACACCCTCAGATAGCTGGCAAATTGTCTTTTTAAATAAGGTTAAAAGCACAAGTTTAAACTCTGACAGCATTCTACTACAACCCATGATTTCATTCATTACTCTCAGCAACTTTGTGAAGACTTTATTATCTCCCTTTGGTAGAAGTGTCAATTGCGGTCAGAGGTCTGGATTGGAATACATATTATTAATAATGCAAGTTCTCCATCTCCATGCCCAGGGCTGTTCCACTGCCCCAAGCCATTTCTTAAATAAGATCAGACTGTCCATCCCGATCTCCTACCCTTAGCCCATTCCAAACTTTTTGTTAAATGAATAAAGCTTTCTGGTGGTTTTAGACAGCTCTGTATTCTAATTAGACTGCTGAAAGCATGAAAAGCATTATTTCTTCCAAAGTGCAGTCTACTATCCTTAACTAGTCTCCCTGCTGTTTGGCTCGCCTTTGCATCAGCTTATTTTTACTTGCTCTGGGTTCATGGTGTCTATGCTGAGGTCTCTAGCTAAAGCAAGAATAGCCCTACCAATGATTTCTGGAGCCATTGCTGCTTTACCATGAGGCAGGGTTTCACTATGTGTCTTGGTTTAAGTTCTCCCAATAGCAGATTCTGAGATAAGAAATTTTGGGGGAAATAGTTTATTTGGAGGTGATCTAAGCAAGCACCATAAAGAAGTGGGGAAGTGCATTAGGGAAGGGAGAAAAGCCAATTAGTGGTTCAGTAATGAGAGGGCTACTACTGTGGGCAACTGTGGCTCATTCCTGCTGGGGACCCCCTGAGAGACTGCTGGAACACACCTGAGAATCGCCCTGTGGAGGGTGAGGGATTTGGGGGATTTATCTATGAGTTCTGGTTCTCCACTGGTTGAGGGTTGCCCCTGGGGTTACTGCCCCCAGGAACTTCTGGTCTGCCCTGTGAACAGGACGCTGGTGCCTGTGGCCTGAGGAAGCTGTCAGGCAGAAAGAGGAAGGCATGTGAGATCAGGAAGCTGCTACAGGACTCTTGGGCAGAGGGGGTATGACTGAGTCATGAATAGCGTCTCCTAAAGGTCGTGCCAGTGGTATTTCTCCCAAATCCTTAGACTAATTGTGTTAATACCATTAGGGTCCATTGGACTCAATTTTAGTTGATTTTTCAAGCACTTCTAACTTTTGTAAGGATCAATATTTTTTGACTCTGTTTCTTTTTTAGACATTTTCCAAAGTATAACTATAAAATTTACTTATTTTTAAAAGGTAGAATAAAAGTCATTCTATCTTGTCATTATGATATTGGAATCTTTTATAAACAGAAGATACATCATGAGATCTTAGTGATCTTATTCTTTCCCGTGACTTGAAACATTTAGTTATTTTGTCATCTTAGGAATCATTTCATCATTACTCATCAATTATTCCCAACTATCCTGAAAAAAACTAAAATAAAAAACCTAAATAATGATGGAATCACCTAGGAGGAGGATGCAACAGCATAAGAACTCATCAGAATGGTATCATCCTTTAGTTTCCTGACTGCACTGACTCAAATACTACATTATCTTTAAGAAAATATAAAATAAGACTGGGGATATCATCTTTGTGGGATGCTCTTAGGTTTCATTAAATAGAGTTGAGAAATCTGGAGTTTTTACTTTCTACCTATTATGGCAAAGAGAAGAAAATTGATAGAGGAAGAGGTTACATAATTATTAGATAAATCAGAAGATGAATTCAAAGAGACAGCAAAGTCCAGAAAAATGATGGTGAAATTGATTATGTGAGATAGCCTAGCCTACGAGTCTTCAGATAACCATATCCCAGATGATTTTTCCCAAACTCAGGAATTAATGAATTAAGAATATGTTTTTAAGAACAGAAAGGAAATATGGTATTTTCATCCAGTTAGTCACTTAACAAGATGAACTTAATTACACAATATTTTAGGACAAGAGCCTGGGTCTTTCTGTTTTGCTAAAAAGAGATATGACAATATTCTTTAACTTTTTAGATATTTTTTGTGCTGTGCTCGCTTTGGCAGCACATGTACTAAAACTAGATTTTTTTGTGCAAAATTTACTTGAAATAGACAAATGCTGTAGACAGGTGTATATGTAAAGAGGAAATAGATGATGTAGATAAGAGAAAATTAATTGGATTAAAGATTTTCAATTCTGTTTATAAATCTAAAAGAAGAAAATGAAAATGTTTTGCAATTATGGGACAAAGAAGATGACCATTCTCTCATCAACAAAATTATGAGCCATCAAACTTTCAAAAGTATTGTTTTTTGATGATACAAGTACAAACAGAAGAACCATAAGAAATAATAAGCTAGAGCCAATTAGAGATATGTTTGAAATCTGGAATCAGTATTCATAGGATGAGTATGTTCCAGGTTCATGACATTGGATGACTGGATGGTTTCAGCCAAAGTTTGTTTTCTATTTCAGGTATGTTATCTTTAAAACTAGGAAAATCTAGAATAAAAATTTGGGCTTATCATATTTAAATTCTTTTTTTTTGGGGGGGAGGGAGACAGGGTCTGGTTCTGATGCCCAGGCTGGAGTGCAGTGGTCTACTCATAGCTCACTGTGACCTCCAATTACTAGGCTCAAGAGATTCTTCTGCCTTGCCTCAGAAAGTGCTGGGGTTACAGGTGTGAGACATGGTACCCAGCCTTAGATTCTTATTAACTTTTTTTTTTTGAGACAGAGTCTTGCTCTGTCATCCCAGATAGAATGAAGTGGCATCATCATAGCTCACAGCAACCTCAAACTCCTGGGCTCAAGTGATCCTCCTGCCTCAGCCTCCCGAGTAGCTAGGACTACAGGCTAATTTTTCTATTTTTAGTAGAGATGGGGTCTCTTGCTCAGGCTGGTCTCAAACTCCTGAGCTAAAGCAATTCTCCCTCCTCGGCCTTCCAGAGTGCTAGGATTACAGGTGTGAGCCATTGCTCCAGGCCTCTTACTAACATTTCTAAGAAGGTTGTTTTTCACTGTCTGTGGTAGTCAGCCTCCAGGATAGCTCAATAATACTAGCCTTCTGGTATTCACGCCTTTGTGTAGTGCCCTCCGACATTGTACCAGGGTTGGGCAGTGTGACCAAATAGAATATGGCAGATGTGGTATTGTTTTAATGTTTGTCCTTTCCAAGACTCATGTTGAAATTTAATTACCACCATAATAGTATTACGAGGTGGGGCCTTTAAGAGGTGATTGGGCCATGAGGGCTCTACCCTCATGGGTGGGATTGGTGCTGTTATAAAAGAGGGAGTTTGTCGTCTTGTTCTCTTGCTCTTCTGCCTTCTGCTGTGGGATGACTCAGCAAGAAGGCTCTCACCAGATGCCAGCCCCTGTATCTTGGACTTCGAAGCCTCCAGAACTGTAAGCCAATAAATTTCTTGCTCATTATAAATTACTCAGTCTTAGGTATTCTATTACAGCAGCAAAAACGGCCTAATACATGATAGCACAGCTCTCTTGAGCTTAGGTTATAAAAGACTGCGGCGTTCACTTTGGGCTCCCTCTCTAATTACTTGCTCTGAGCAGGAAGCCAGCTATCCTGTTGTGAGGCCCAGGTGGGCAGGAACAGAGGAGTCCAGTCAACAGTCAGTGAGGAACCGAGGCCTGCTGATAACCATGTCGGTGAGCTTGGAAGCAGGTCCTCCCGCACTAAGTGACCGACTGTAACCCTGGTGGATAGCTTGGCTGCAACCAGGCCTGGCTACGCGATTTATGGGATCCAGTGCAAGATGAAAATGGGAGCTCCTTTTTCAAAAAATAAAAATTTCAAGACAGTAACAGTAGAATATTAAGCCAAGTATGGGGCCTCTTGTGATTGCGCAGGCTGCCTGCCCGTAAAGCTGGCCCGGACTGCAACCTCATGACGGAACCTGAGCCAGAACCACCCAGCTAAGCTACTCCTAGATTCCTGGCCCACAGAAGCTGTGAGATAATAAATGTTTGTCATTTTAAGCTGCTAAGTTTTGGGAGTAATTTTTAATTTTAATTTAATTTTTTTTGAGACAATGTCTTGCTCTGTCATCTGAGCTAGAGAGTGCAGTGGCACCATCATAGCTCACAGCAACCTCAAACTCTTGGACTCAAGCCATCCTCCTGCCTCAGCCTTCCGAGTAGCTGGGACTAAAGGTGCATGCCACCATACCTGGCTAATTTTTCTATAATATTTTTTTATAGAGACAGGGTTTCACTCTTGCTCAGGCTGGTCTGGAACTCCTGGCCTCAAGTGATTCTCCTGCCTTGGCCTCCCAAAGTGCTAGGATTACAGGCGTGAGCCACCACATCTGGCCAGGAGTAATTTGTTATTTAGTAATAGATAACTAATACACTATCCTTTTATTTATACTTCTGTAAATTATTTGTAAAAGGATTTAAAAATATAAAAACATAAAATAGGTCCATCAGACCAAGATGGTAAATATAATAGTGATATGATTTTTCCTGGGCTACTAAGGGTGAAAGGGATAAGAGTGGCCTAGTTAGTCACAAATGTAGTTCTAAGTTCTCTCCCACCTCAGTGCCTTTGTATATGCTGTTTGCTATGCCCAGAATGCTCTTCTCCTCCACTCTTTGTGCAGCTTAAACCAGACAGCCTTCAGGTCTCGACTTAAACCTCACTTCCTTAGGATAGTTAACCTCTGTGGTTAACCTTAGGGCCTTAGTTCCTCATCTGCATAATGGGACCAATAATACTGACCTCTTAAGTTGGGCCTGAGGATATGAGACTAAGTGGGGAAAGTGTTTAGCAAAAAGTATAGCTCTTAGTAGCACAAGGTGGATTGGGTTCAAGCTCTCATTCTGCTACTTATTTCTGGCTATGTGAATTATTTAACCTCCCAAAATCTCAGCCTCATCATTAGTAAAATGGGGACAATAATGGTACCCACCTTGTAGAATAAATGCAGGAGTGTGTGGACACATATGGTCACCTCTAAGACTACATTTTTTAAAACCCTTAATTGCCGGATATGGTCATATGACTAAACTCTAGTCAATGAGAAAATGAAACGTGACTTCTGGGAGATATCCTTTAAAAAGAGAGACATTCTCCACCCCCCCGCCCCCCTTTTTCTTTTCTTTCTTTCTTTTTTTTGGAGACAGAGTCTCACTCTGTCTCTCTAGTTAGAGTGCAGTGGCATCATTGTAGCTCACAGCAACCTCCAACTCCTGGGCTCAAGTGATTCTCCTGCCTCCGCCTCCCAGGTAGCTGGGACTACAGGGCCACGACATCACGCCTGTATAATTTTTTTCTATTTTTAGTAGAAACGAGGTCTTGCAGTCCTGGCCACAAGCAGTCCTCCCGACTCAGCCTCCCAGAGTGCTAGGATTATAGGTGTGAACCACCAAGCCCGGCCTCCTAGACTTTTTCCTTCCTGCTGGCTGGAAAACAGATACGATGGCTGGGACGTAAGCAGCCCTCTTGGACCTCCAGATAGAGCTGCTTATTATGACAGAGAAATAATAGAAGGAGCTGGGTTTAGAGGGAGCTGTTGGAGACTTTGTATGGAGTTTGTTTACCAAAGAGAGAAATAAGCTTCTGAATTGTTTGTCATTCTAATTATTTTTGTCATGTATATTTACAGTTAAAATAGTGACCTTAGTGAGGTTAATGTTAGTGGGTAAGCCTCATTTTCATAATGGGATTAATAATACTTACTTTAGCCCAATGCTAAGGTTACAGCAAGTTAGTCCTAAATCCAGTAACAGAACCCAGGATTCTTGATGTCCCAAGCTTCCGAGCTCAGCAGTGTATTTGACAAAAGTCCTGGACCTTAGACACAGCTCGTCTCTTTCTGTTGGTAGCTGTTGTAACAAGTGAAGACATATAAGTCAGGGTATGTTTATATTATAGGGGCACTTTGCTCCAGAGCCCCATTCAGGATCTACCTCCTTCATGAGACCTTCCTGCCCATAGGTCTATAGCGGATCCTCACTCTCTGAGTTCCCCAAACACATTGCAGGCTTTGCTCTTAGATATGGTCTCCAGTATCTGGCTACTCTGTGTCCTCAATTAGATTGGAATCTCTCAGAGGGCTGGATGTGCATCCAAAGAGGCCTCATAATAATGAGCATTGTACTGGGCACAGAAAAAAATGCATCACTGTGCTTGTAAAAATGAACAGAAAGGTGCTACTCTAAATATGAAACAAGGCAAGACTCCTCTGGATTATACAGGAACAGATATATTTGAAATTGGCACTCCTAGCTAGGACTAAATATTTGAGGCCCTAAGACCTCAATATATGATATAAAGTATTATGTTTCTTCTATTGAAATATCACCTTGCAAATAGAAGTCCCATAAGACAAGGAGTATGGCTGAAACTGGACGAACCAGATGCCAGCACAGCTAGATTTATTTTTGGACCATAAGCCTGGCCTGCAGGGACAGAAGGAACCTGTCAATTTTACTTTTTTGCTTGGATCAGAATATTGAGCCTGGCAGAGAGATGCTATTTGGGACTAGTAGTTCTCTGGAATTTCTAACCTTCTCTGGGCTTGGGAGGAGATGGGAGAAGAAAATGCATCATTTGAATGATGGCCATGGTTACGACAGGCCTCACATGCCAACCAGAGGGAAAGCAAATACTTGCTGAGCAAAGTAACTGGAAAGCAGTTGCTCATATTTTAAACTAAGCAACATGATTGAAATCTAGAATAATGTAGACTTTTGGACCAACGACCACTTGGAAAGAAGCCTTCTGGCAGGAAAGCAGCATTTGGTGCTGGGATGGAAAGGACTATTGCAGTGCTTTTTCCCTGGGCGCTTTGTGCTGCCAGATACTGGGGGCCATTTCAAGCATATTTATTCACTCCAGCAGATTTCTCAATAACTTCAGCAACACGAAGAAGTTGACCAGCTTGATGGGTGCAGGTAGCCTGGTGGTAGAGTCAGGCAAAACCTCCCTTGGTGGGTGAACACTTGGGGGGGGGGGGGGACATGGAAATTGATGTAAGTGCTGCAGGAGGCACAGCAGTGGACAAGTGTCACAAGTCCAGCTGGGTAACTTCCCAGGATGCCAAATCACCAGGGCGGTTTCCAGAAAGAGCTGACCCCTGCTGTTTACACCCTCTTCCCCTGAAGCTCAGCGAAGCTCACCAGTCTCAGTTGCCTTGTAGGCCGCTGAAGAAATCCCCCGTTAGTGCACGGGGAGCGTCCAACCCATCGGCATTTGAGGCTGGAGATGGCAGTCGTCACGTGACAGGAGCAGAATGAGATGCCGGAAAGCCAGCCTTGCATCTCAGCTCTGTCATTTATCCGCCAAATGAGGCCAGGCAAGTCACAATCTCACGGAGTGTCCATTTACCTACCTGTAACGTAGGGATGTCTGACCTACCTGTTTCACAGGATCATTCGGAGGATAAAATGAGATGAGGCATTTGTCCTGCCCTCTTCAAATGCCAGATTGTGATATTTCTAATTTAACCGTTTTCAGGGCTTTACGTACTCCTTCCTCTTTAATCCTGACAACAACCCATTGCGAGGAGACTATTTTTATCTCCATTTTGCAGAGGGGGGACCTGGACTCCAGACACGTCAAATGACTTGTTCACGGTTATGCCACTAGGTGGCAGACCCAGGATTTGAACCCCTGCTATCTGGCTGAAGACACTCTGACCACAGCAAGTCCCCGTAGGGGAAAAGATAGACAATTCTTTTAGAGATGTTTTCCATTTTTGTTCCAGCATCCAGTCTGGGCTTTTTTGTCTAAGGGCGCTGGGGAGCGGTGAAGCCTTTTAAGCAGGGAGCGGTGCATTTAGGTTTGCTATTTAGAAGGATGGAGGCTGAATGGAGCCAGCATGGGGAGTGGGCAAAACTGAATGCAGGAGTCAGGTGGGAAGCCCCGGGGGAGCAGAGCTAATCTTTGTCAGGACCTCTCAGGCCAGACAAGGAGGAAGAGTTAAGCGCTGGTACTTACAATCTGGTTGGAGAAAAGAACTCCTCCCTAATGAAGTGAGTAGCCTACACCAAGGAAGTAAGCACTAAGGGTTGTGCGCCACATAAGAAAATAACCATGTGTCTCTTGGGTTGAATGCAGTGGAGCACCTTGATCTGTCAGGGAGCTGCTTGATGCAGCTGTGACCATTCCCAAGACGGCCCTCTGGGGACGGCCCTGGCCAGACCCCTCCAACATCTGACTGGACCCTTTGCTGAGCTGTCCTCTCCAGGTGGGTTGGGCACCCAGAAGAGATCTCTCCCTCCTCTGACCCACCTCTGAGATCTCTGCACCCACAGACTACCTTCTCCCCATCAATACTTTTTCCTCCTTATCCCCCGCCAGAGGACCAGGGCCCCTCTGACTGCCTCTCCCAGGGCTGCTAGGCCACAGAGAGGCTGTCCCTTGCCCTCTGGGTCAGAGCGGGGAGCCAGGATGTCTGGGCCCCAATCCCGGATCACAAGGCCCACAGGGCCAGCAGTAGCCATCCCCATACACACGGGTGCTCTCCCCCTCCCCAGCCTAGCACATGCTTCACGATGTCCCCTCGAGACTTTCCTGGGGCAGGTGCTGTGAGACTCAAGGTGTCGCCCCCAGGGAGTTTCTTTGAAAGAAGTGCATGCTCCTATTCTCCACCGCCAATGCCGGTCACAGCCCACCCTGTGCGGGTCACTTGGCGACTTCCCAGTTGCTCTTGGTGTTGATGCAGCGGGGAGGTGGATTTCTCAGTGCTTTTGTGCCATAGCATTCCCCTCTGAAAAATGGGCCTACTTCACGGGGCTGTTGGGGCAACTCCATACTTGAGCTAAGAACTGTACATGCTTAGGGTATTCTTATTAGCCAGGTGAGCATTCTGGAGGGTTTAAGGCTGCTGGAGCTCTGTAAGCCTTCCGCGGACAGAAGGGCCAAGAGAAAGTTACAGGTCTCTCCTGAAGCCCCCTGCCGTAGAGCTTCTCGGTGGGGGGTTGACCACAAGCCTCCCCTCTTGCCCCTCTCCCATTGGCTTTCACCTGCCAGAGGGTCGGCTGCTACAGGCTCCTCGGCCCGTCAATCAGTCCCGCCGGGCTCCGCCCCGCCCCTCCCGGGGGTTTATAACGGGAATTCCCATGGCCCGGGCTCCGGTGTCCAACCTGCTGCCGCCGCGGCCCTGCCGAGCGGAGCGAGCGCCGCGCGCAGAGCACACGCTCGCGCCCCAGCTGCCCTCCTTGGCGGTTCATGACCGTGTCCTCTGATCGCAGCCTCCGCGAGCCCCCGCCGCAGGACCGCTGCCTGCTTGCCGCCGCGAGGGCCGCCGAGCAAAGAAGGAAGGAAGGCAGGCAGGCGCGGTGTGCGCCCGGCGGAACCCGCGACCCCTGCCCGCTGCCGGCTGCCCGGCCCGGCTGGCACCATGCTGCCCGCGCGCTGCGCCCGCCTGCTCACGCCCCACTTGCTGCTGGTGTTGGTGCAGCTGTCCCCGGCTCGCGGCCACCGCACCACGGGCCCCAGGGTAAGTGCGCCCCCAGCTGCGATCCCACCTGCGGAGGGAGGCGAGGTGGCTTTGCCCCTCATCCCCGGGGGCAGGAGGAGGGGGAAGGGAAGTGTCAGATCTTGTTGTCCTCTGCCTACTACCCGGTCGCCTGCGGGCTTCTTGGCGAAGTTCCTGAAATATATTTTTTCTCCCATCGGCGCCACCCGTCCTTTCTCACAGCACCTACCCCACCCACCCGAACTGTCACTGGTGGATTTTCTTTCCCAATCTCTTCTCCCATGGCATTTGCTCCAAGACCCTCCGAGGTGCCTCCTGCGTCCGGGAGAAGATCGCTCTCCGCCGGAGTCGGGCTTTCCTGTGGTCTCACACTGCGCCCGCTCCGGCGCACTGGCGTTCTTGGCAGGCGTGGGGGTGGTGGTGGTGGGGGGGGCGGTGCGCAGCTCTGCTCGGAGAGTTTTAGGTTACCCGGGAGCCACACAAGGACCGTGTGTTGTTGTTGTTTTAAAAAGCGATCACTGCTCGTAAACCCACAGCAGATAATTTTAATGCCCCCTCCTGCCGGGCAGGCCCTGGAGGAGGGGCAGGGGTGGGGGGCCGTGGTGAGGTGGTGGGGAAGAGCTGAACAGTGTTCAGGGGTCTCTTCCCCTGGGGTCGATGCTGGGAGGTTGAATTACTTGTTGAACCTTGGTCTGATTGGAGTTTCTGAACGACATGAAACGTGCCAATTCTGTGCACAGGACAGGCTGTCCAGGGCATTGTAAAATCTCCTGGAACCGACAGCATTGTGTTCATTTCTGGTCTAAATTATTGCTCCCCCCACCCCAATTGGTCCAATAAAGAATTTCACTGCCTTAAAAAATGTACTATTAAACCACCTAGTGGTTCGTTTGACCAAACTTAATCAAGGCAATCTCTGGCTAAACATCAGTTTATGTCAGAGCGGTTGCCTTTCAGGATAGCTGCTTGCCTCAACTGGCAGCACAGGAGACCACGTGAAAAGAGCTAGGATCTTTGTGAAAACAAGGTTGGCTCCTCAACCAACTTGTGCTTCCTTTCCTGGATATCCTTCAGCCTAGCCCCATTACCACCTGTTCATATTGCAGGTTCCTTATTCATTGCTTTTGCTATATGAGAAATCCCTATAGCTGTCGTGTGTGGCAGAAAAGCTTTGCAATACTTGAGGAGTCTTATGCCTGCCCAGATGCTGGGCTGATTACATCTGAGCCCTGCTATCACTGTGAGATCAGATTTGCAGCCACTTAGGAAAGAAAAGTGTTTGTCCCCGTGTTGGGCCGGCCCTTGCTTTTATGACCAGATGTGCAACAGCAGCAGTTAAAGTGTGGCAGATTAGATCCAGGGCGTGCCATAAATCCTCGACAGCAGGCATTCCCAAAGCTGGGGCAAGTAAGGGCTCCGGGAGTGACTTTTATGGATGCAGATGAGGATGCCTTTTAAATGAAGCTGCTTGGTTTGATATTAGGACTCGGAGCTCTTAAACTCTGAGGTCAGGCGAGCCATGCGTTCCCTCCAATAATTAGGAACAGTCAAGACAGAGACGCAGACCAGAGCACCCCGACTGAAATCTGGATGCCCGCCCACATGAGGGTCGAAAGGAGAGAGGCCCTGAGACAAATGGTGGGGGGCTCGTTTGCTGCTGGGCACGTCTAGCGTCTCAAGCCATATGGCTCTCCTTCTCTGCCTCCTGAAATCAGAGGAAGCAACTTTTAGGGGAAAGCCAGGTACTTTAGGGGAAAACAGGGGACCTTGGTTAGGGTCCTTCCAGTTTCTCTAGTTTATTAATTTGAAAGAAGTGATAGAACATAAGCAGAAACTGTAAATAGGCTCGTGTGTGTTCCAGCTGCTTCGATTTCTCTCTGCCTCTCTCTTTTTTTTCTTCTTTCTCTCTCACTTTCTCAAACATATACACACACGTGCGCTTACAAAGTTCCAAGGGGAAGCTGCTGTCTTGTCCATGTGGTTACCTGGTTGCATTTATATGCAGCAATAGGAGCTACCACTTATGAACATTTGGGCTGAGCATGTTACCTGTTCTCTTTCGAGAACAAGAACAAGAAGGTGGGTCTTTTAAATACCATTCTGCAGATGAGGAAGGGTAAGTGACTTGCTTGAATCCCTCGTGGTACATATGTAGCTCGGGGAACCAAATCCCAGTTTATATGGATTTCAAGGTTGTGCGCTTTCCACATAACCACTCAGCTGCGGGGAGTGTCCATCCAACCAGCGATGCTGTCCCTGTTAAAGGAAGAGACAGCTCGATGAGAAAACAGAGAGCCCAGATGTATCGGGTGAGCCTGTAGAGAAGGTATTCTTAATATTTTTCCGTGTTTGTGTTGCTAAAGCGTGACATTTGAATTTCAGCCTATCCCCAAAGACTCCAGTTCTCTTTGAAAGCTTCTTGGTAACCCCAGAAGGGTGGCTCTGGCTGAGAGCAGCGGCATCGTAGGAGGAGCAGAAACATCTGGCTTGTTGCAGTATCCCTTGGGCACTCCTAGGTCTCTTCTGTTAATCTTTTGAGTGACAGAGGCTTAAGGATTGGCATCTTTTCCAGCTGGCTTTCTAGGAAACCAAGAGCACGCCCTTTCGGTTTAACTTTATCTGGCTCACTAATTGAGCTCCTCTGAGGCCTAGACCCCAGTCCTTGCCCCCTAACTTGCTTCCTGCCTTCCTTCATAAAATTCCTGACATTTGTTTGACTCTGGAAACCAGTGGCTATCAAGTATCAGATTGGAGGCTATTATGTAGGAAGCACCTGATTTTGGGGTCTCTCAGCTCTGAGCAGCTGCTTGGCTACCTGGGATGCTGGTCAGGACTCTTTTAATTACTGTGGAGGCAGCCATTTCTTTAATCCTGCACAATTTAGTGAAAATGTTTCAGGGGAGGATGGGATGGGGGAGGGGCTCTCCCAGGCTGATGGAGTCTGGTCTATGATCAGGCAAGTCAACTGCCTGTCTTTGTTTAATTCTCTGTCTGCTTTGGAGAGAGGGAGCTGGGTGAGGGGAGGGACTGAGCCCACCTTGTCATCAGGGTGCCCCCAGAGCTCAGCACTGGGCCAGGCACCCGATGGAGATTACTTTGTCCGTGTTTGGAATGAACAAATAAATGCAGATGATGCATATTTAACCGTGATCCAAGGGTTGCATTTTCTTGGTGCTTAAGCATGACTGCAGGCAGGAACTAGATTTAGGAAGTTTGAGAAATATAAAATGGGAAGGTCAAGAGGTCTGAGTCAGCAATTGATTTCTTTTTTATTTTATTTTTTTAATTTGAGAGATAATGTATGTATTTATTGTACACAACATGATGTTTTGAAGTACATATACATTGTGGAATGGTTATATCTAGGTAGTGAACAACTGCATTACCTCACATAGTTATCATTTTTGTAACGAGAGCACTTAACATCCACTCTCTTTGCACTTAAGAATATAATCACTTGTCATTAACTATAGTCACCTTGCTGTATAATAGATTCCTATCAAATTGTAATTTTGTACCCTTTAACCAACTTCTCCCACTCCACCCTCCCCTCCCCAAACTTTGGTAACCACTATTCCACTCTCTACTTTTATGAAATCATTTATTTTAGATTCCACATATGAGTGAGATCATGTGGTATTTGTCTTTCTATGCCTGGCTTATTTCACTTAACATAATATCCTCCAGATTCATCCTTGCTGTTGCAAATGACAGGATTTCATTCTTTTTTTATGCATGAATAGTATTCCACTGTGTATATATACCACATTTTCTTTATCTGTTCATACATTGATGGACATTTAGATTCATTCCTTATCTTCGCTATTGTAAATAATGCTGCAGTAAACACGGGAGTACAGATATCTCTTTGACATATTGATTTCATTTCCTTTGGATAAATACTTAGTAGTGAGATTGCTGGGTCATAAGACAGTTCTATTTTTAATATTTTGAGAAGCCTTCATACTATTTTCCGTAATGGCTGCACTAATTTACATTTCCACCAACAATGTGTAAGGGTTCCCTTTTCTCCACATCCTTGCCAGCACTTGTTATTTTTCCTATTTTTGATAATAGCCATTTTAGTTAGAGTGAGGTGATATCTCATTGCGGTTTTGATTTATATTTCCTTGATGACTAGTGATGTTGAGCATTTTTTATGTACCCATTGCCATTTGTATATCCTCTTCTGAGAAATGCCTGTTCAGGTCTTTTGCCCATTTTTTCATTGGGTTGTTTTTTTGCTATTAAGTTGTTTGTATTTTGGATATTAACCTCTATGTATTTTGGATATTAACCCCTTATCAGATATACAGCTTGTGAATATGTTCTCCCATTCTGTAGGTCATCTCTTCACTCTGTTGATTGTTTCTTCTGCTGTGCAGAAGCTTTTTAGTTTGATGTGATTCTATTTGTCTATTTTTGCTTTTGTTACCTGTGCTTTTGAGGTCTTATCCAAAAAATTTTTGTGCAGACCAATGTCATGGAGCTTCTGCTCTATGTTTTCTTTTGTAGTTTCACAGTTTTGGGTCTTATGTTTAAGTCTTTAATTCATTTTGGGTTGATTTTTGTATATGGTGAAAGATAAGGGTCTGATTTCATTTAATAAAAGGTGTTTTCCCAACACCATTTATTAAAGACTATTCTCTGCCAATTGTGTGTTCTTAGCACCTTTGTTGAAAATCAATTGGCTATAAATGGATTTATTTCTGGGCTCTGTATTCTGTTCCATATGTGTATGTGTCTGTTTTTATGCCAGTACCATGCTGTTTTGGTTTCTATAACTTTGTAGTATATTTTGAAATCAGGTAGTGTGATGCCTTTGTTCTTTTTACTCAAGATTTTCTTTGGCTATTCAGGGTCTTTTGTGGTTCCACACAAGTTTTAGGATTTTTTTTTTTCTATTTCTGTGAAGAATGTCATTGGTGTTTTGATAGGGATTGCATTGAAACTGTAGATTGCTTTGGGTAGTATAGACATTTAAACACTATTTATCCTTCTAGTCCATGAACATGGGATATCTTTACGTTAATTTGAGTCTTCTTCAATCTGAAATTGATTTCTTAATTGTTTTAGGTATATTTTTTATTTATTCTCTCTCTTGATTACTTGATGCATCCTTCAAAACCCAGCTCCAACGTTACTCTCTAGGAACTTTTTGCAGAACACTCTTTTGGCTAGAATTGATCACTCTCTCCTTTGAACAACTTCTGTATCTGGTGCACTTGTGTTTTAATTTCTACGAATCCTTCTGCAGTGAGCATCTTAATATCAGGCCAGCATCTTCATCTTAGCATTGAGTTGCCCCTTCAGCACTTCATGCATGATTCTGTTTTGTTAAATGAATAAACCTGCAAGCCCCCTGAGGGCAGAATAATCTCTTATTCATCAGTGTGCTTATCACATTGTAAAGCATTCTGTAAATATTTATTGAAATGAATTGGATGGTATAGTGATGTCCAACTTGGACCCCCCTGCTCTCATTTAAACCTGAAATTGGTTACTTACAATTTTTTTCCCCCATTTTTAGGCTTTCGTTCTTTGTTTAAAAATAAGTATGTGTGGTGGTTATGGGAAGGTTGGGGGAAGAGAGACTGAACAAACAATCTTGAATAGGGAAATTGGCTTTAGCTCCACACCAACCTCTTTTTGTATCTTGCATTTGCCAAAAGTGAAGCAGCTTCTGAACTATTCCTTTCCATTTGACTAGCCTGCCCCCATGTCTGGACCAGGGTGGGTCCTCATGTCTGCTTTGATGCTCCTCTTATTGTCTGTGTGCCTGACAAGAACCCTTCTTTAACATATGGGGGGGATTTAGCTGCAATGCTACTCAGATGTTAGACCAAGAACCTGATTTAAACATTTTGGTAGAATTAACATGTGAAATTTAAAGAAACAAAATTGAGGAGGATAGGAAGAGAAAACAATCATCTTAGGAATCTCTAGGAAATGCAATCAAAATGGAAAAGACCTTGATATTATCTCGTTATCTCCTGATGTTGAATATTCGTATTTCTCATGGCCCAGCAATTTACTCCTAGGTGTGTATGCCCAAGAGGAACTCATGTCCAGCAGGAGACATATGCAACTATGTTCATAATACCACAAGCCTGGAAAGAGTCCAGTGGCCCATCAGTGGGAGGGCAGACTGTGGTGTAGTCACACAGTGGAAAATTATACTCAGCCCAGACAAATGTACAATAATGACGTGCAAAAATATGGGTGAATCTTGACAATATAATATTAAGTGAAAAAAATGTACAAAGATGCAGAATGATATCTTTTATAAACGTATAAACAACTAAAATTAAAAAAAAACTTTTTAGGAATACATATAGTTACAATAAAACCATATGAAAAGCAAAGCAAAGTAATGATGGACACAGATTCAAAGTGAGGTTAGCGTGAAGTTAGGGTGGGGAAGGGGACAGATTGGTGTGGGGACCATATGGTTGGTGTAAGTTGGTATCAATACTTTACCTTTTGGGGGGAAGAGGAGGATAGGTTTGAAGATATTTGTCCATTGTTAAAGATCTAGGAGTTGATTAAATAAAAAATAAAAGTGGCTGGGCACAGTGGCTCAGTCCTATAATCCCAGAACTTTGGGAGGCTAAGGTGGGAGGATTGCTTGAGGCCAGAAGTTCAAGATCAGCCTGGGCAACATAGTGAGACCCCATCTCTACAAAAAAATAAAAAAATTAGCTGGGCCTGGTGGCACATGCCTGTAGTCCCAGCTATTCAGAAGGCTGAGGCAGGAGGATTGCTTGAGCCCAGGAGTTGGGGGCTGCAGTGAGCTATGATTGGGTCACTGCACTTCAGCCTGGGCAACAGAATGAGACCCTGTCCTTAAAAAAGAAAAAGAAAAAAGTGGGCCCTGCATAAAGCAATGTTGAGTGTGTCACGAACCAAAGATTATGATTAATTCAAGTCTTTGTACCTGAGGTCAAAAAAAAATTTCCCTGCGTAAAGGACTCCTTTCGCACTCCCTTCTGCTTCCTCCTCCCCCTTTCCAGCTGTGCACGTGGCCCTATCTAAAATTCCCCACTGGGGAGTGGTTGTGGCTTTTGTTTCAATTATTGGCTAGTTAGACCCAGAACAGGCACAGCCCCTGGCATAAATACCTACATCACCTGGCCTAAGAGCTCATTTGTAAAGCTGAGCTGGCAGTAGGCAACCTTCCCTCCCCCTTGCGCAGGGGGGGATCAACTCTGTGTGTCTGACTCCTTAACGCTGCAGAGCAGTAATGTTCACTAGTTGATGCTGGGTCAGAGGCCTTATTTGCCAGTGCAGGGTGGAGGTAGTGACTGGGGGAGGGGGAGGCCTGTTTCTAGTTTGATGCCTGTCTTCATCCCCACCTCCTCCCCTCACCCTTCTTTGCAGGGGCTGGGGTGCATGACCCTGCTTAGCAGGTACAGGGCACCTTTTCTCCCTGGACCACATAGAGATTTATTGTTTCAGCAGCCAAGTTCTGGCATTGCTTCTAGTGGTGGGGGACGCCAGTGTGGAGGGCCCCCTCCTTCTGTGTTTGGGAGAGGACAAAGGTTGAGCTGCTGATGAGAAATTGATCAGAGCTGCTTGTGGGGCTGCCAAACAGGGTTAGCATTGTATAGTGCATGCTCTGCTGAGCCGTGAGTCACTGAGGGGATAGGAGAATTGGATCTCCATGAACGAACGCTTCCAACTGTCCCCATAAAGACCCCAAAGCAACATAGCTCATTATAGGAATTGGTTGGGTTTCCTTTGCATTGGATATCATTCTGAGCTCAGTTGCTAGATCACAAAACACCTTACCTTTGGCCACCATCAAAACTTGTTGAGTGTGGAGCCCCGTGTATTTCCCGACATCACCTTGGTTGATTTCAGCCTCCCTTTCTTGAGCCAGAGAGGGCCAGCCTCTACAAAGCAGGGAAGGCAGCACTTATCTCAGTAGAGCCTCTCCCACCATCGGGGAGGACCAGGGCTGAGCGAGGTTCCATGAGGTAATGTGTCAGGTGCTTTGAAACCTGACAGATTCTCTACAGGTGTGAGCAACTATGCCCTTCCTCCTTCAAAACCATTTTACACTACAGTGTTGATTGGATTCTATAAGATAAGGGCTGCTTTCTTTTTTAAAGTATTGACAGTAGAGAAAAACTGGACCTATTTCCCAGAATGGTTTATTTTTAGGACGAGATATACATCTCTAAGACAGTGCTGGGAGTTTAAAATAATTTATTTGGATGTTTATTGTACATCTGTTCTTGAACAATTCTGCCAAGCCTCTGGGGATAGGACACACAAGTAGGTAATAAAAGAGTGAGGTGGGGGGCTATTAAGATAAAAGGACATGAATCACTACTTCGGGTACACAGTGCCACTGACCAGCTCAAACACAATGATGCCGGTGATTTCCTTTCATCAGTGGCATTGTCTGATAGAACTTTCCACAAGGGTGGAAATGTTATATTCCTGCACTGTCCAATATTAGCTACATGTAGCTATGAATACTTGAAATGTGGTTAGTAAAACTGAGGACCTGAATTTTTAATTTAATTTGATTTTAATTAATTAAAATTTAAATGTTGCTAGCCACATGTGGCTAGCGGCTATCATACTGGACAGTGTTGGTCTCTGCCCAGCGTGCCAACCCTCATCCCCTGCCGGAGACCCCCATGTGCGGCAGACTTCAGCTGCACGGAGCCACTTTGCATTTCCTGACTCTCCCTCCCTTCTCATTTGTCTGTCAAAATCCAGCCCATCATTCAAAAGGTTCGAAAGCTATCTCCACACAGTCCTCCCAGACTGGTCTCAGGCGGAATTCTTTCAGCCCCCTGTAAGCAAAGAATTCTTTGCTTGCTCCTACGACAGCCTGTGTCCCCATATTCCCTGTATTCTGGCCGACCTAGGGCAGCCTCAGCACAGGCTTGGAGGCAGACAGACTCAAGTGTGACTCTGGCTCTGCCACTGGGCGCCTACGCTAAGTAATTTAACCTCTTGGGTCCTCAGTTTCCTGATATGTCCAATGGAGGTTACGGCATCTCTGTTCTAGGTCGGTGGGAAGGATGGCCGATGTTCATTGTATTATTAATACTTCCTATCACTGCTGTGACAAATTACCACAAACTTGTGGCTTAAATAACCCACATTTCTGAAGATCAGAAATCTGACACTGGCCTTAATGGGCTAAAACATTGGCAGGGCTGAGTTCCTTTCTGGAGGTTTTAGGAGAGAATCTATTTTCTTGCATTTCCCAGCTTCCAGAAGCTGCCTGTATTCCTTGGCTCATGGCCTCTTCCACCTTGAAAGCCAGCAATGGCTGGTCAAATCTTTCTCTGCCGTCTCTCTGGTTTTGACAACTCTGCCACCCTCTTCCCCATTTAAGGACCCTTGTGATTACATTGGGCCCACCCAGGTAATCCGGACTAATCTCCTTATTTTAAGGTTGGCTGATTAGCAACCTTAATCCTGCTTGCCAGGTAATATAGCATTGTTAGAATAAGGACACAGACATCTTTGCGGGGGCATTATTCTGTTTATCACATTCATTAAGGGCCTAGCACAGTGGCTGGCTCATAGAAAGTGCTTGATAAATGGGGGCTGATATTTTACCTGCATCTGTTAGTTTCTTTCCTTTTGGGTGAATGTCTTTTAATGGTGAAATTGCTTAATTTTCTTTATAGACTCTGTCCTGCCCAAGAGCAGGTGCTTAGTAAATGTTTATTGAATAATAGAATTTTCAATAAAGGTAGATGGTTTCTTTCCCTATAAAGATATATTGAACAGTAAAAAGAAGTAACATGCAAGCCAAAATATATGATCCCCTTTGTGCAAAAAAAAAAAAAAAAAAAGTTGATTTACAAATAGAAAAATTGGGTGGATTATATATAATACTGTCAGTGGTGGTTATCATGGGAATGTTCACTTTCTGTGAGATACATTTTAGTAATTATTAAAATAATTTTGTTTGCAATGAACATCTTTTAATCTTAGAGGAAAATAATAAAGATTAAAACATGCATGATTAAAAGACACCACCTGAACCTATCTCAGTCCAGCCTGATCCCCGAGTCACCCTTGGATTCAGTCTACATCTGACAAAAGTGGCCTCTGCTCATGTTGGGCTAACTTTTAGGGCCAGTACCATGTCTCCTGCTCATTTTCAGCATGCTTTGAGCTCAGTCTACTTTAAAGGAGAGTTTTCAATTAACCTCAGCAGGACATAACTGTAAAAAATGTATTTATTGCTGCTGGTGGGAACATAAATTAGTACAGTCGGTTTGTAGAATTACAATTGAAGTTGCACACACTCTTTGACCTTGTAATTCTGCTCTGGTAATACCCTACAGAGACATGTTCAAGGATGTTCATGGCAGCATTTTTTGGTAGTTGTAAAATATTGGAAACTGGCTAAATACCCACCAACAGAAGAATAGAAAGATAAATTATTATATACAAATAACAGATTACTGCACAGCACTGAAAATGACTAAAGCTATCCTCATTATGGATCAATTTCATAATTAAAATGTTGAGTGAAAAAGACAAATTGCAGAAAATTACATACATCATGCTACTATTTATATAAAGGTTGAAAGCATGCAAAAATTACATATTGTTTAAATGTAAAAGATGTATGAGAAAATTAAGGGTAATGATAAATACTGTATGAAGCTCAAGTTAATGGTTCAAGGCCAAGAGCTCAGGCGCTAGAGCTCCCCACTTTAGCTGGGGAAGAGGCAGCCTGGTGGGCAGGGACCACTCAAGTGAGCAGAGGCTTTGGGTACAGACCACCCAGCTACCCGACAGCCTACCTGCCCACAGCTATGGCTCTTCTCACTGTAAACCAGAGGCTTCCTCACCCTGCTCCCTCCCTTAGAGCGAACCTAGGCTCTAGGCGGAGCTGCTCCTGCCTCCAGGCTCTTGCACTAGGTACAGCCCTCCCCTCTCTGGTGCCCCCGTGCCCTTAACCCATCTCTAACCCGCATGGACATGGACCTCCCGGTCAGGGCCTCATTCTCCTTTTTCACCGAGAACCATCCCCTTCCCCCAGGCTGCAAACCACAGTTGAGAAGAGGCCTGTAGTCCTCCCATAAAAGCCAGGAAGAGCAACACACAACTTATTTATTTATTTATTTTTTTTGTGGGACTAAACACAGTTTTGTATGACTAAAAAAAAAAAAAAAAAAAATGGGTGTGAGAGCAAGGTGGGAGAGGGATGCATTGGACACAGAAGGCTTGGATTGAATGGGTAGTGGTTTTTGTTTTTAAATTGGGTGGTGACTACATGGATTTTTAAATTTCTTTTTATATATATATTAAGTAATGCATAATAAAGCTTTTCATAAAGGATTAAAATGCATTTAGATAGATCACAAATCGGTTTTAGGAACAAATAATAAAAGTGATGCTTCTGTAAAGGGTTGTCTACTAAGTGACGCTGAGCATGCTATTCATTTCCAAATTTGCAACTGCATCCCGCATCCCGAATCTGCTGGCCACTTCCCTCCTGCCCTCCTGAGACCCTGAGGCCATTTCATCCTAAGGCCATGCTTCCTCCCCTGAGCTCAGGTCCTGGTTCCCCCTGGCTGCTGTTCCTCCTCCCTGCCTGCATGGGCAGTGTTGCTGCTCCTCTCTGCACATCCCAGGCCTCTGCTCTTCTATGGTACTTGCCCTCTCTGAATGGTTAGAAATAAGGTTCATCATTTTCTCAAAGTTTGTGGCCATTCGGTTAAGGTTTCAAGAGTTGGAAAATGAAAACAGAGGATACTGAGGTAAATCTGAATTTCTGATAAACAACAAATAACGTTTGTTGTTTGTATGTGTCAGTGTGTATGTGTGTATGTGTGTGTATGTGTAAGTATGACCTAAATAAAACATTATTTGTTGTTTATCTGAAATTGAAATGTAACTGGGTATTCTGTATGGTATCTGGCAATCCTACATTAGTTCCTTTTCTTTTGTAAATTATCTGCCCAAAGTTTTTGCTAACTTAAAAAATAGGGGTGGTAGTTTTTTGTTTTTTAAATCCTAAAGATATTAATCTATTTTTCTGTCATATCTGACAAGGCCTTTCTCAGTATGTTATATAAAAAGACAATGGCTTCAGTCCACTAAAATTTCACATCTTTATGTAGCTAATCTATCATTATGGTTTCTATCTTTGGTGTCAGGCTGAGAAAGGCCTTCCCCTACTTTACAAATTACAGAAATTTGGGTGGATAAGTTTCTAAAGACTTGGGTTGCACCAGCAGCCACAAATACATGGCACACAGGTCATCTATTAATGCTCGCCATGAGTTTATGCGGCATTTTCTGTGAACTAAACTTCTTGATGCGACCCTTTGGAGAGAACGAATGCTTGTCCTGCATTTTAGAAATTCTCAGTAACATTTGGAAAGATGTGTCAACTGGAAGTATTCTGTGAAAGTAATTGGGGAAATTTATGTAAAAAATGTTAGTTGGTAAGTAGGTGATACTGGAAATGGCACTAGGGCTTTGGCAAAGAATTTAGACTCTCCTTCATCTTTGGGTCCTTTCCATTCATGAAATTTGTTTTTATTATGAAAACTTCCAAATATACATACGAAAAAGAGAGACTAGTATGATAGATTCCCATGGAATCTTCACCCACCTTCAGCAATGAACCACTCATGGCCAATCTTGTTTCTTCTACCCATCTCCCTAGTCATCCTCCCCCGACCTCCCACTCAGATTATTTTGAAGCAAATCTGACATTGTATCTTATCATCTGTAAATATTTTCATATGTATCTCTAAAAGACTAGCATTCATTAATAACAGCTAACCATAATACCATATCACAACCAAAGAATATTTATAATAATTCCCTTAATATTGTACCATCAAATAATCAACATTCAGATCTCCCTGATTATTTCTTAAGTATGCTTTTCTGTTTGTTTGAATCAAGATCCAAATAAGGTCCACATATTGCAATTGGTTGAGCTGTCTCCTAAGTCTCTTTTAATCTATGGGTTTCCCATTACCTTCTCTTTGCTTTGTAATTTATTTGTTGAATTAACAGGTCATTCAAGGGTTTCCACACTAGATTTTGCTGCTTGCATTTCTGTTGTGTTTTGTAACGTGTTCCTCTATCCTTTATATTTCTTGTAAAATGCTAGTTAGATCTATAGGCTTGATCAGGTATAGGGTTGATGTATATTTTTTGGCAAGTATATTTCATGGGAGTTGGTGTGTACTTCCATCGGGAGGTATATAACATCTTTGATGTTAGCACCCATTGATGGTCATTGCTGGGCCTGTTAATTCATTGATTTTTAAACAAGTAACAGGTTGTACCGTGAAGGGCTTCTAACTTTTGGGTGGCATTGCCATTATCTTCCTTGTCTCTGGCATTGCCATGGAGGGGTACAGAAGGCGGCGTTGTTGCCAACATTCCTTTCTCAGCGGTCTCTCGATGGGGAGGCTGCATGTGACTGCAGAGCTTTGAGAGGGAGACTCTGCCCTGAGTTCTTGGTTGGTGGGTGGTGGCCTTGGAAGGGGAGCCACCCTGGTCTCTGGTGGGAGTGGTAAGAACATGAGGGAGTTGTTTTACTCTTTAGTGCCACTCGGGAGTCTTTAAGGTGTGTAGGTGTGTAGGTGAGCTTTGTGTGTGATCTTTGGTATGTTTATATCAGTTGAGAATTTATCTTACAAGAAACAGATTTTGGACTGGCTTACACGATGAAGGGGATTCATTGGCTCAAGCAACAGAAGGTACAGATATAAGACAGGTGTCATGGGCTGAATTGTGTCTCTCCCAAATTGATGTGCTGAAGCCTTAACCCCTAGTACCTCAGAATGTGACTGTATTTGGAGATAGGGCCTTTTAAAGAGGTGATTAAGTTAAACGAGGCTGTTAGGGTGGGCCCTACTCCAGTCTGACTGGTGGCCTTATAAGAAGGGGAGGTCAGGACACACGGAGGGACACCAGGGGCGTGAGAACCCTGTGAGGAGGCAGCAAGATGGCGGCCGTCTGCAAGCCAAGGGATGAGGCCTCGGAGGAAACCAGCCCTGCCAGTACTTGATCTTGGACTGCCATCCTCCAAAACTGTGAGAAAAGAAATCTCTGTGTTTTAAGCCAGCCAGTCTGTGGTGTTTTGTTATGGCAGCCCTAGCAAACTCATGCAGTGGCTTTCAGGAGTGGCTTCATTCAGTGGCTCAGTGGTGGTACCGAACCTGCAGTGCCTTTATGTCTCTCCCTTCTGCCTTTTGTGATGTCTGTTTTGTCTCAAGTCGAGCTTTTCTCATCATAGCAAATGGCTACAGCGGTTCCATGCTTGCTGTCTGTTTTTTTTTTTAATGAGCAAATATGATTTATTATGGACGAATGGTAGGAAAAATGTTACTAATATCTATATATATATATAAGTTCCTTAAGTCATATGTAAAGAAAGACTGTTATTAAAAGTTTACTTTTCCTTTGAATCAAGCACTAGCTACCAGTTGCAGTTAGATTTTTTTTGTGCCTTCCAAATGTCAGCGCAGTTAACATTGGCTGATCAATAATAAAACACTGAACTAGGTCCCAGTGGTTATGTTCACGTCTAGAGTGTTCAGGTGATCAGGAACTCTTTTATCTGTTTGCTCTAGCTTTTAGTTCTTGGTTATATCTCTAAATCCGAAAAAAACTGAGAGGCTTCTGCTGCCCTCATGAAGGAATTAACAGCAAACAGACTCCAATTTTTTGGAATAATTACAAGTGAATATCTTGACTAAATAAACCCTGTAGCCATCAAAACAGCAGATTGAGCTGCGCTGAGTTTTGCTGCAGGTCTGGCCACATCAGCCAATCCAGCACACGCCAACCCCCATTTCATAATTGGGGCCCAGAGAAAAACTGTTTTGGGGCCTGCTGGGTGGCTGTACAACAGCCTCAGTTTCTTAGGCAGCGTAAGCTCCACTTTGCCGAGGAGCCGGTGGTAGGTGGCCTGCAGGCCAGACATTGCCAACGCCGAGAGATCGTGGGCAGACCACATTTCTGACACAGAAACCCCTTGCTGCTAGCAGGGCTTTCTGGAGGGATATTTCCAGATGAGATGGTGTATGCCAGCCACGCCTACTTTTTCCTTCTAAGAAAACACATGGGTGTGTTTAGGCCATTGATATTTAAAGTGATTATTGATATAGTTGAATTAATATCTACTATATTTGTTACTGTTTCCTATTTATTGCTGTTGTTCTTTGTTTCTATTTTTGCCTTCCACATTTTTTCTGTCTTTTGTGCTTTTAATTGAGCATTTTATATGATTCCATTTTCTCTCTTTTCTTAGTATGTCAATTACATTTTTTTTGTTTTTTACTTTTCAAAATGATTGCCCTAGAGTTTGCAATGTACAACTAGTCCAAGTTCACTTTCAAATAACACTATACCACTTCATGGGTAGTGCGAGTACCTTACAATAACAAAGTATTCCTAATTCTTCCCTCCCATCCCTTGTATCATGCTGTCATTTATTTCACTTACACATAAGCTATAATCAGTGAATACATTATTGCTATTATTATTTTGAACAAACTGTTATTTGTTAGATCAATTAAGAATAAGAAAAATAAAAGTTCTTATTTTACCTTCATTTATTCCATCTTTAATCCTCTTCCTTTTTTTACGTAGATCTGAGTTTCTGGACTGTGTCATTTTTCTTCTCTCTGAAGAACTTCTTTTAACATGTCTTACAAGGCAGATCTTCTGGCAATGAATCCCCCAGTTTTTGTTTGCCTGAGAAAGTCTATTTCTCTTTCATTTTGAAGGATAATTTTGTGGGATACAGTATTCTAGGTTGGTGTTTTTTTTCTCTCAACATTTTAAACATTTCACTGCACTCTATTTTTCCTTGAATGGTTTCTGAGGAGAATTTGAATATAATTCTTAGCTGTGTTCCTCTATAGGTAAGATGTTTTTTCTCTCTGGCTTCTTTCAAGATTTTTTCCTCTATCTTCAATTTTCTGCAGTTTGAATATTATATGCCTAGATTTTTTACATTTTCATTATCTATCTGGCTTGGTTTTCTCTGAGCTTCCTGGCTCTGTGTGATCTAGTGTCTGACATGAATTTGGGGAAACTTTCAGTCACTATTGCTTCAAACATTTTTTTCCCTTCCCTTCTTTCTCTGCATTCCATTATGCATATGTTATACCTTTTGTGGTTGTCCCAAAGTTCCTGGATAGTCTGTTCTTTTTGTTTTCTTCCCAATCTTTTTTCTCTTTGCTTTTCAGTTTTGGAAATTCTATTGTCATATCCTCAAGCTCAGAGATTCTTTCCTTTGGCATGTTCAGTCTGCTAATGGGCCTATCAAAGACAGTCTTCATATTTCTGTTATAGTGTTTTTTAAAAAAAAATATACAAGTTAGAGGATTAGTGTTATTCAATGGGCTCCAAATTTATGTATGTATTTATTTATTTATTTAGTCAGTTATTTAGACAAGGTCTTGCTCTGTTGCCCAGGCGGGAGTGCAGTGGCATAATCATAGCTCACTGCAGCCTTGAACTCCTGGGCTCAGGTGATCTTCTCACCTTGGCCTCCTGAAAGTGCGTGATTGTGTTTTTGATCTTTTGCATTTCTTCTTGGTTCTTTCTTTGAATTTCCATTTCTCTGCTTATATTACCATCTACGCCTGCATGTTGTCTACTTTTTTCATTAGATCCCTTAGCATATTAATCATAGTTTTAGAGGATTCCTGACCTGATAATTCCAACATCTCCTCCATATTTGAGTCTAGTTCTGATGCTTGCTCTATCTCTTCAAACTGTGTGTTTTGCCTTTTAATATGCTTTGTAGTTTTTTGTTGAAAAGTGGACGTGAGGTCTGGGTGCAAGGAGCCGTGACATACAGGTGTTTAGTAATGTATGGCAAGGTGTGGGGCAGGGGAGGCACGCTGTAGTCCTGCCGTCGGGTCCTGGACTTTGGCACAGTCCTGTGCCCCTGACTGTGAACTTCACAGTGCTCAGGGTTTCCTCCGCTTCAGCTGGGGCAGGATGGCTAGAGAGGGCTGGAGTTTGGTATGTCCCTTCCCTCAGGTAGTTAGGCTCTGATAAGACGGTTTCTCTTGCGGGCAGGCCTTGTTAAGAAGGGGAGACTGCTCTGTTGACTCCACAATGGCTACTTTCCCCCTCCCCCTGCTGGAAGCACAGAGGGATTTTTCTCCAATATTCACTGTGGGAACCTGGGAGGGCTTCTGGAGGTAAAACTCACCAGTGTGGAGGTCCCCCTAAGACTGGGTCCCCCTGGAGTTTTTAACTCTCAGACTTGTCCACACTGAGCCTCCAGCAAGTTGTCAGTTAGTGCTGAGATTTTCCTACCTAAATGGGTTGGGTTTAGGTACTGCTTTAGGTTTTTCCGCTGGGTTCCTGCGGAGGTCTCTGCTCTGGTAAGTTGTGATTCAGTGTATTTGCCTGTCTCTCCAATTTTGGGGACAGTGGTTTGCTCTCTGAAAGGAGAGTTGTTGATTTTCAGTTTGTTTAGCTTTTTCTTACAGAGTTCAGATGAAGTGGAGACCTCCAAGCTTCTTAAGTGCTCACCACACCCACTTTTATTCACTCTAAACACTCACAAAGAGATTGTACTCAGTGGGGGATCATGGAAACTTCTTCCCAGTTCCCGTGCAGGTGGCTGTGCTTTGAAAAGGTTGTCAGTGTGGAGGGAGGCCAAGGAAGAGAGGGAGAAGGACCAGCTGTGCCGTCTAGAGCCGGCCAGCCGTGTGGGAAGCAGCCACCCAACTGTCTAGTCTTAGGGGATATGGCTGAGGGTAGGGACTATGTTTTATTTATTTTTCCATGTTGAAGCATCTAGCAGAGAACCTGGCACAGAACTACTGTTTTTCACTATTCCAATCAACAAATTCTACAAATATTTGTTGAGCTACTACTATGTGCCAGCCAGCGTTGTTTAGGCACTGGGGAACAATAGAACAAAACAGGGAAGGAGATAGTTCCTGACTTTACAGAGCAGTACATAATAGACACTTATAATACTGACCTGACTTTTATTATGTGCCAGGTACTTTTTTAAGCCCTTTACACATATTAACCCATTTTATTATTATGACAATCTTATGAGGAAGGCATTATTGTTATCCCATATGCAGATGAGGAAACTGAGGCTCAGAGAGGTTCATTGACCTGAAATGCTTACTTTGGATAGCAGGGTGTTTTCTCATAACTCAATAATGTGATGGAAGATGTCAAGAAAATAAACATGTTCTTGCCTATCCCCAACACCCAAAGGCTCTCCCCTTGTGTTGATTATGAAAAACCTGATAACCAGATGTCCCCAGTGCTAAAGCAAGGTGAGTGGTGCATCACAGTGTAGCACGTGTCTCCATTCTTGTGCCTGCCACAGCTGATTAGGCTCATGGCCACATGCCACAATGGCCTGGTCTAGCACAGGGCCTTTTAGCCATGCCAGCTTCTAACTGTACATCAACAGCAAAATCTTGGCCTGTTCTCCAAGGAGCTGACACGCAGCAGTTAAGAATCTTGTTACATTTTGTAGACATGTATTTGTCAAAGAGTGTAATTCCTAAATTACAGTCTGTAGCTCACCTGAGATGCTACGGAGTGTAGGAAACTGCATTTCTAAAGAGTACTGCAGGTGATTCTTAGACACACTGTAGTTTAAGACTGCTTCTTTAGGCTAAAATAGTAGAAGCGAATTAAATGTATCAGTCAAGGACTGGAACCTATAGCCTATGCAATTGTGCCTTAAAATAACATGAACAACTCCAAATTCCATTTGCTTTTGCCAGTAGCTACTCACATATGCCAAGACAAACTCCCTTGGAAGGAAAAGAGCCTCTTGAAATCTCTGGCCTTTGCTCTCCCAGATGTTATGTTCATCTTTGAGAGTAGAGGAGCATCTTGTTTTGGGGTTGGAGCTGTTTGTATACTGATATGAAATCGGAATCTTAGCTGGGCAGCTGCCGTTCTAAAAGGATGCCCAATTCCATGGAAAACCAAATCTTAAGGGCCGCATGCAACTGCTATACCATGTGATCAAATTTAAAATGAAAGATTTTTCTCAGCTTCTTCTGCCATACTCAGGCGATGCCCAGGAAGATGAAGAGAAGTGCTGCTGTATAAATCAGTGACCATCCAGGAGGTTCCAAAGAGATGGGCTGGTTGGATCACTAAGGTGCATTGGCTCCTCTGACAATCTTTGCCTCAGGGCCTGAGGGTTTTGGACCTGAAGCACAGCTGTAATTAGGAGGACCATTTTGTTCCTTTTCTCACTCATTTATTCAGTCTTTGACTCATTTCTTCATTTACTTGTTGCAGAGGGCCTAATTTCTGCAGGTTATGCTGTGCATATTGTTGGGGCCATGGAACGGTCTGAGGAGGTCTGGGAGTTACTAATTTACCGATGGCACAGGTCTTCACTGGAGTCCCTCAGCCTTCACGTAGCGTTGGCCCAGCTGCTTCCAAGATTTGATGAGCTGGCCTATGGTGGGGCTGTGGGAGGCCAGGGGGAAGTTGTGTTTGCATGGGATCCCTGAGCTAAAAGACAAAGCACTCTTATTCCTGTTAGGGTGGGGCATCATCTCAGGGAGCAGTTCGACAAATGTCTGAGAAAGGACGTCTTTTACCAGGCTGATGTGCAAGTGCATGTTGCAAGAGGCTTTGTCCTATGTCTTTGTTTTCCAAACGCACAAGGAGCTATTCAGTGGTGCACACACCACCCTGCTGGGAAACTGGGACTTGTCACCTGGCAGAGTTCCATGAAGCATCGGTCGAGAGAGATTCCGTGTGGTTCTGCGGTGGCTCTTTGCCCTGTCTTCATCTTGAGAAGCTTATTGTAGGAAACATCTGTTGTTTTGGTCTGTCTAGCATCTATTCTCTCTTTTCTGGCCATAGAATCTCTACTTTCCTTTGGGGAACACTCCTCCCTCACTCCTTGTCCCCATGACTGAAGTGGACTGATCCCACCTCCGAGTTTTAGGTGAGTGCATGACCCGGGCTTGGTCAGTGTCTGCCCTCCCCTGGTTCAGGGCTGGTCATGTGACCCAAGCTGGGCCTATGGATTCAATTGCAATGTTGGAGCTACTGGGCAAGCGAGGCCCTGCGGCTGGTACACTCTAAAGCTGTAGGCTTGTAGTGGCCGGCAGCCATTTGGTCACCATGAAAGCAAAGCTTACCTCAGAATAAAGCCAACACAGAGCACAACAAAACTGAGAGAGGCAAGAGACAGTGTTCTTGTAGTGTATTATGAGTACCTGGATCCAGCTATGCTTAAAGTTCCCTTGAATCTCTCATTTAGATGAGTCAGTAACTTCCCGTGGTGGATTAACTGTGGGCACAGTTTCTTTGTGGTTCCTTTCACGAATAGGTGGGGTCTGTTTCCCTCCCTCTTGAATCTGGGCTGGCCTGGTGACTCGCTCTGACTTCCAGAAGGCGGTGGCAGTAACAGCATATGAGTTCTGGAGACTAGGCCTCAAGGGGCCTGGTAGCTTCTGCTTTCAACCTCTTGGACCTCTGCCCTGAGACCACCCTGTAAGAAACCAGTCTCGCGTACTGGAGGAGGAGGGGCCACGTGGCGGGGAAGTGCCCTAGCCACCTGCTGGCACCGACTGCCCACTGTGTCAGTGAGGCCATCCTGGACTCCCAGCCCATTTGACCCTCTACTGAAAGCGGCTGCATTGGTGGGCCCGGGTGAAACCAGCAAATGAGCCACTGAGCTTTGGGGTGGTTTCTTTTATATCAATAAATAGCTGATAAGCTTTCTTTTTTGGCTTAAGTCAAATTGATTTTATTTTCTGTTATTTGCAACGGAGAGAGTTCTGAGAGATACGGTATAATACACTTACACTCTTATAAACGGAGCCTTAGCAGAAATGTACCTTTGCGGAACTTCTTCCTACCTCTGAGGGAAACCGGCTGCCTCTGTCTGGAGCTTCACTTGTCCAGCATGTGTGGGTGTGAATTCTCTTGTCGGTGGTGTCCGTTTCTTGCTTACGTTTGTGTAACTTGTCTGAATGTTAGTGCTGCTGCCTCTGAAAGTGTGAATTTCTCCAGCACATGCCCTGTGAGGGGAGACCTTTCAATGGCTCTTTCTTTACTGGTCACTTATGGGATTTGACACTTGGCATTCCTCTGCCTCACTGGTAGCGCCTTCTTATAGGCTCTCAGAGATTTGACTTCTGGGGTCCCTGATCTGTCCAGAAAATGCCCAGGAGAGGTGAAGCTTCAGATATCTGAGACTGGGGGAGGTAATAGAGACAGTGAAATAGCAGGGGCCCGGGAGTGAGACCCACGTGGCTCAAAGGCTGGCTCTGCCACCTGCTAGCTGTGGGCCTTGTGCATGTCATTTAGCCTAAGACTTGGTTTCCTCAGAGGTAAAATGGGAGCCATAACTGCTTTAACTTTGGGTGGCTACCACATGGGGCTTGGTGGAGCAGGCACTGCTTTAGAATTCAGGGATTGACAACCACAGGAAGCAGTATTAGGTCATTTAATGTCTTATCATTGTGGAATTGTATGATTGTTTTGATAGCAAAAATTAGTTAACTTCACTATCTATTTATAAATGATAAAATCTACTACAAGGAATCTTAGATATTATCTTTTTGCCTCTACTCTGATAAAGAAATTTTTTCTATGACATTCTTACTGCTCTACTGATAATCCATTTTCTTGCTAAAATATTAATACATAGTGATCGCTTTTTCTATTAAATGTAATTCTACCTTTTGAGTCTTCTACCCATTGGTCCTTGTTCTCCCTTTGGAGCTACAAAAAAGAGAAGACTTTCAGGTCCCATTTTATCTTGTAATTAACCAAGGGTAGAGAGAACAAAAGAAGGGCCCAGAATTTAAGGCAACTGCTATTTTTTGGCTCTAAGGGTAGTGTGGCTCTCATTTGGTGACATTCAGTAAACATGGGGTGGATAAGACAAAAACCAAAAGAGAAGAATTAAGAATGAACTTAAGTGGAGCAGATGTCTTAGTTCGTTTGTGCTGCTATAACAACATACCATAGACTGAGTGTCCCATAAACAACAGAAATTTATTTCTCACAGTTCTGAAGTTGGAAGTCCAAGATCAAGGTGCCAGCAGATTTGGTGTCTGGCGAGGACTCACTTCCTCCTAGATAGCCATCTTGTCACCTTAACCTCACATGTCAGAAAGGGTGAGGGGTCTCTCTCGGACCTCCTTTATAACGGCACTAATCCCAGTCATGGGGGCAGAGCAGACTTAATCACCTTCCAAAGGCCCCACTTCCAAATATCATCACCGTAGGGGTGGGAATTTCAACATATGAATTTTGAAGGGGCATAAACATTCAAATCATAGCGGTAGGTGAATAAGTTATGGCATAGACCTATGGTCCAAAATCTATAAAAATGGTGTGTTTTTGATATGGATAAGTTCACAATGGATTCAGTGTGAAAAAAAAAAAGTAGGTTATAAAACATCATATTGTAGAGTGCCATTTGGTAAATGACCTCATAGAAAAAAACAGTACACACCAAAATATTGATAGATTTCTGTGGGTGGTATTATAGAGATCTTCATTTTCCTTGCTTAAAAGGCACATGTATTTCTTGTGTGTATAAATCCAGTTAGTAGGCTGGGCATGGTGGCTCACACCTGTAATCCTAGCACTCTGGGAGGCCGAGGCGGGTGGATTGTTTGAACTCAGGAGTTCGAGACCAGCCTGAGCAAGAGCGAGACCCCGTCTCTACTAAAAATAGAAAGAAATCATATGGACAGCTAAAAATATATATAGAAAAATGATATGTTTATAAAAAATTAAAAAAAAAATAAATTCAGTTAGTAAAACCAAAGTAACCACTGAATCTGCATGTCCCTTTATTTCAAATATGAAAGCTGACCTATAGTATTGCCCAGTTGTCTACGTACAGGTAGGTAAGCCTGTGGCTGTCCCTTTTCCTGACGTTTGTCATCCTTGGATGAGGACACACTACATCTTGGTGGCAGCTGCTTTAGAGGGCAGAGGGAACACGGACAGATTGGCCACAGGACAGGCTGCGTTTAGACCAGGAAGAGGGAGGAGGAATACAGCTAGACCTCTGGGAGTCCGCTGGCTGGGACTGCGAGGGCCTGGGCCTCAGCATGCTCCTTGCTCTCCTCATTTGGCCTCTTTCCTGTTTCTCTGAAAAATATGTATGTCTTGGACACTTCTCTAATTCTGACGGTGCCTTGGGTTCCACGGGTGGCATGATGGCCTTGTGCTGCCTTCCTTGTGCTAGCGCTGCAGGCAGGGTGCGGAGACCACTCTGGTGTATGGGGTTAACCTCCCCAGACACAATTAGAGCTTGGGGCAGGTGGGGCCCAAAAGAGTGTACAGGAATTATTTTTCTGTTTTGTTTCCCTTTCCTTCCCTCTTTCCTTTTAATCTTCAGTATTGACGTGTGTGTGTGTGTGTGTGTGTGTTTGAGAGAAATTTATTTGGGAGAATTCTACTCTCTTAATTGTTTCTTTGAAATGTCCCTCTCTTCTTCCCCTCTTCCCCACAGGACTTTACACTCACCTCTGCCACAGCCCTCTACGGGGATCGATTGGCTTGTTTGCTGTATCTTGATCTCTTTGCCTCACTAGGCGATGGGTGGACCCCTTGAGGACAGGGACTTTTTATTTCCGACTACATCAGAAGAACTGAGAAAAGCAGGACCTGTCTTAAGTCTCTATACTCCCAAGGCTTAGCACTGTATCAAGTGCTGAATAATTCTCTATTGGTAATGGCACCAAGCCGCATTTCATCATAAATATGCGAGTTTCCTGTGTCCCTGGATCAGAGTGCATATTTACTTTCTATGCTGTGTGTTTTCCTTGAGTGTGTGGAGTATTGCCTTATGATCTGAACATGTCACACGCTGTATCTGATAGCAGGAATTGGCTGAGCTCTTTCCTTTTTGTGGCAAACCTCTCTAAGCAAATACATTTCCTTTGCTGGACTTCACTTTGATTTTACAGGCCGATACATCCAGTGCTGACCTACGAAGTTCCCACTGCGGTGTCTAGGTGGTGGAAAGTTTGGCCGAGGAGGGAGACAGCTTTTATTTCAGAGGGTAGCATCGGGGAAGCGTGATTTCTGGCCAGGACTTATGCAAACGCTTTTCAAAATTGTGACTGTATCTTTAATGAATGTTCAGTCGCTTATTTTTGTGAAGAGCTATTTTCCATTGGAAAACAATCTTAGATTTTTAAGTTGTGCCGTGTTAAAAGTTTCCAGAAAATGTCAGGGCATTTTCCAAGGGTACCCTAGGAGGTAGGAACAGTTAAAACACTTAAAAAAAAAAAAAAAAGTCTGTATTCTCATGAATATTGGCTATTTGTTTTTCATTGATTCTTGGGCCCAAAGGAATTCCAACTGGGTGTGAATGAGGATCCAGGAGTGAGACAGCAGAGGTTTCTTGGTCTAACGCTCCCTAGGACAGGACGCCGTTGGTTATTATTAATAGTCAAGAGGATGCAATTGGAGACCAAATTTCTTTCTCTTTGCTCACATAGCGTTCACCCCTTTGAACCTCATTCCCTAGCCTGGAGCACATGGTTTCCGCCTGACCTCAGATCATCTGCCTTTGCTTTCAGTGTGAGCTTATGTTCTCAGGTTTATGTGGAATAACTCCAGATAGAGGAAGTTACCTAGGGGAAAGACAGATTGAATGTGATGAGCACGTTGTATGGATCAAGTCCCATGTTAGGTGTTTTGCATAGACTCTCTCATGTATTTCTGTCAACTGTCCTGTAAAGGGGATCCATTATTATTCTCACTTATGAATGAGCAAACTGAGGTACAGAGAATTTAAGAAAAGCACTCAGGGGTCCCGGAGAAGAGTCTGGATTTGAATTCAAGTTTGTCTAGGTAGACCACGCTGCCTTAATATCACATTACAGCAGGATTCAGATTACCCGCACAGGTGGGTGGAAATAAACAGTTGGGAAGAAACCTTTCTTTGCAGGTTTTTATTATATTTTGAGTATCTAGGGTGGAGTGTACGATGGCCAAGCAGGAGGCATGAAGTTGGCAAAGCCACTCTGGCACCTTCTGCCTACAAGACAGGCTCTGTGTATTTAATGCCAGCTAATGTGGAGAGTGTCGTAAATGATTTATGTTTGAAATTTTTTTTTTTCGTTGACAAAAATGCCCCTATTGCAATAAGCCCTGGATACTCAATTTTTAATAAACCAGGCTTAGCAGCTGCATAAGGTCAAGAGAGACAGACCGTGTTTGTGCCGAGAAGGTGTCAAGTCAAAGGCACCCCTGGTCAGAGTCCCTCCTGAGCAGATGGATTTTCCATGGCTTGACTCTTAGGGATTAACCTTGTACATTCAAAACTTTGGGGTACGCTGCCCTCCAAGAGGTCACTGAGGATAGCTATTAGCAAGCCTGAAACTGGGGACTTGGGTGGGAGTGGGTCTCCTGTCTGTATTATTTCCAGAGAGTTTCCAGGGATTGAGACTGTTATAAGCTATAGATTTAAGACTGACACATTGAACTGCATCCAGACTCCATGTTACCCTGGGCAAATCCTCAAGTCCTGGGAGTTGGGCAGCTGCAAAGGCCAGTAGCAGGGAGTCACCATGGAACTTGTTGCTAATGTTTATGCAGTGGCCTGTATGGAGCTGCATACAATATAGCTATTGTTCTGCATTTCAGGAGTGCCAGTTAGTGGCTGGTGTTAAAAATGTGTCCAGGATTTGGAAGGAGAATCCTCTCTGTCTACCACTGTGTTTGACTTTGGAGGGTAGAGCCTGGGGATGGAACCGATTGGGGCAGAGACTGAGAGTAGGCCCAAGGTGGACAGCCCCGGAGTGCCATGTGGCCCAGGCCTGTTTTCTGAAGGGCTGCTTATTTAAACTTTTAAAAAATTGTATTTTAAAATTTAGATGCAGTATATGTGATACATTTTGGGGGGAGGTTAACAGTTCCATGAATTTTGGCAATGCAGAGTTGTATAACCACCACCATCAAGATGCAGGGCAGTTCCCTTCCTGCCCCCTACCCAGATTCTCTCATGCTCTTCCTTTTAATTAACCCGCCTACCTTAACCCCTGACAGCCAGCGGTGGGTTTTCCTTCTTTATTGTTTCGCCTTTTCCAGAAGAGTGTCACGTAAGTGGCATGACGTGGCCTTTTGAGTCTGGCTCCATTCATGGACTATAACGCATCTGGGATTTATCCATGCGATTGCATATATCAAAGTTTGTTCCTTTCTGTTGCCGAGTGTGTTCCATGGTGTGACTGTATCATGGTGTGTCTGTCCATCCACCAGCTGAAGGGCATTTGGCTTGTTTCCGGTTTTTGACAATTATGAATAAAGCTGTCACAAACATTCATGTCCAGGTTTTTGTATGAAAATACGTTTTCATTTCTTTTGAGTAAATATGTTGAGTGGGGTTGCTGGGTCACGTGGTTAGTGTGTGTCTGACTTTGTGAGAAATGGCCAACCTGTTCTCCAGAGTGGCTGCACCATCTCGTACTCCCACCGTCAACACACCGGGGTTCCAGTTGCTGTGCATCCTTGCCAGCCCTTGGTGTAGCCCTTATTTTCCATTTATTTATATTTATTTTTAGCATTCTAATATAGTGTGTGGTAGCTCATTGTGGTTTTATTATTTAAATGTTTTGGACGTTGTTTCCAAATGAGGTCACTTTTACAGTCACCATTTTCAGGACTGAAAGAAGCGAATAGCATAATTACATTGAATTGTATTTTTGTATGTGGGAAAAACATTCATCGAGTGTATATATTTAAAATTTACCACAATTCTGGTAACCTTATTTTGGTGCCTCTTTATATTTTGATATACCCTGAACCTGTGGCTTTTAGGAACGGTGTCTGGCTGCTATTAACAGATACTCAGCCATAGCTGGGGCATAATTATACATGATTCACATAAAGGAAATCCAGCTATAGACTGTTCAGAGCTGGTAAGGTGGTCAGGGACTCTGTGCCATCATCCTTAGATTGTGGCTTGCTTTCTCCAGGTCACAGGTGGTTGCTGGAGTTCTAGAACTTTTGCTTTTCAGGCAGGAGAGAGGGAATAGAAAAAGGAGCTTTTGATTTTTTTCTCATGGTGGAAGAGCCCTGCATTCCTTCACCCTCCTGCTTCTATCCCTGCTCGGGCTGCAGTTTGTCTTTATCTTTCCCAACGTGTGACTACTTTCTTTCTGCTTAGAAGAAATATCTGGGCTTTCGCTTATTTCACCAGGAAATATCCAGGCCTGTTTATTTTTAGTTTAAACACAGTTTGAACAAGCCTATTAAGTTCATTTGAAAAGTGGAAGCATCATATTAGAAAGTTGGAGGAATTATGGCCAAAGGCTGCATGTAGAGACACTGGTGACAACTTGACAATGATGGAAGAAGCAGAAAAACACTGCGGTGACAGCCTGAGGCCATCTAGTACAGAGGCAAAGAGCTGTGTGTGGCGTCACAGCCTCTGGCGTCTAGATTGTGCTGGTCCACCTGCAGAGTTGGCTTGGTGGGTAACAAAGTCATTCCTGCATCTCTTTGCTTTCTGTTAGACTGTGTGTACCTTCCTGAGGGCAGGAACATGGTGGATCTTCCGCCTAGACCCCATGTTCTATGTGCTCATACATGTGAATTGTGTACTCCTTACCATTCTCCTAGGAAGACCAAATCAAAGCGAAATAGGACTAGATGCTTTGGGGAACCTTAGAGTTAGGGCTGCCAGAAAAAATACAGAATATCTAGTTAAATTTGAATTTTGGGTAAACAGTAAATTGTTGTGTGTGTGTGTGTGTGTGTGTGTGTGTGTCCCAGACAGTACATAGGACATACTTACATTAAAAAACATATTCATTGCTTATCTGAAATTCAGATTACATAGTCATTATGTGTTTTTATTTGCTAAATCTGGCAACTACTTCGAGTATATGTCAGGAGAAGGCCCTGATGTAGCTGGTGGGGTAGAATCAATTTTTTTTTTTTTTTTTTTTTGAGACAGAGTCTCACTCTGTTGCCCGGGCTAGAGTGAGTGCCGTGGCGTCAGCCTAGCTCACAGCAACCTCAAACTCCTGGGCTTAAGCAATCCTTCTGCCTCAGCCTCCCGAGTAGCTGGGACTACAGGCATGTGCCACCATGCCCGGCTAATTTTTTGTATATATATATTTTAGCTGTCCATATAATTTCTTTCTATTTTTAGTAGAGACGGGGTCTCACTCTTGCTCAGGCTGGTCTCGAACTCCTGACCTCGAGTGATCCACCCGCCTCGGCCTCCCAGAGTGCTAGGATTACAGGCGTGAGCCACTGCTCCCGGCCGGTAGAATCAATTTTAACAAAACACTCAGTCTTGGGACAATGGTGGAAACATCTGTTGATCCAATTTTGCTTTGAGTGTGGGATTTCTGATGCTCTTCTGAAGCAAGGGAAAATAAGTTTCCCTTTTCATAGCTACTTACAGGCTAACTCAATAGAGCAGACCTTAGAGAAACCCTGGCTAGGGTTTCCGGAGACCTAGGGAGGACATGAGGTGTATGTTCCCTTATCTCCTTGCTCATTCCTTGCCTGTTTAGAGAACTTTTTGTCTTATGTCTGTTTATACATTTGCATCTGTAGTTAGAACAGAAAAGGTCAAGTTTGCTATGGAGTCGTGAATAAGATCCTCATGATGTGAGTACAGTGGGCTGTGCTGACAGCTTTAGAGCTTTCCTAAACCAGTGGTTCTCAAAGTGTGGTCCATGGACTAGTAGCATCAGTATCACCTAGGACCATTTTTTTTTTTTTTAAATTTCAGAATATTATGGGGATATAAATGTTTTGGTTACAAAAATTGCTTTTGTACCATTTGAGCCAAAGTTATAAGTGTGCCCATCCCCCAGATAGTGTGCATTGTACCCGTTAGGTGTGAATTTAACCCTCCCCTCCTCCTCCCTCCCACCTGCTTGATTTCCAATGTAAGTTCTTCCCATATGTGCACATGAGTGTTGATTGACTACTTCCAATTTAATGGTGAGTATATGTGGTGTTTGTTTTTCCATTCTTGTGATACTTCACTTAGAAGAATGAGCTCCAGCTCCATCCAGGTTAATACAAGAGGTATTAGTTCACCATTTTTTATGGCTGAGTAGTACTCCATGGTATACATATGCCACGTTTTATTAATCCACTCATGTATTGATGGGCACTTGGGGCGTTTCCACATCTTTGCACTTGTGAATTGTGCTGCTATAAACATTAAAGTGCATCACCTAGGAACTTTTAAGTAATGTAGATTTGGGCCCCAGCACAGACCTCTTGAATCAGGAAGTCTGGGGATGGGCCCCAGCAATCTGTCTTCAACAAGTCCTGGGGGGGATTCCAATGCATTTGAGAACCACTGCTCTAGATTAGGGGTCTGTAAATTTTTTCTGTAAAGGACTAGATAGTAAATATTTTAGGTTCTGTAGGCCATAGAGTCTCTGTCACCGTGACTAAACTCTGCCATTATAGTGCAAAAGCCACCACAGACAATATGTAAAAGAATGGGTGTGGCTGTGTTATAAAGTAAATAAAGCCTTATATTTACAAAAACAGGGAGCTGGGCAAGATTTGCCCCCCACCCCCAGGAGTTTTCTGACCCCTGCAAAAACTAAAAGACACCTTCAGAGTAGTCAGACTCGCTTGTTACTGGCCCCTCCTATTCGGTGATACTTGCGAAATTCTCACAGTCAGAAATGGGAGATACCAGAAGGAAGAGAAAAAAACAAAAAAAACAAAACAAACAAACAAACAAATAATAAAACCCGAAAATAGAGCTGTCTGGGTCTGGTGAAGTAGCTGTTGTCATCAGAGAAGGCTCCCAGTGACCAGAAGTGTCTGTCCCTCTTTCAATCCTACCCTATTTCGAACTGTAATACTGATGAATGAGACCATTCAGACTGTTCTCGCGGAAGTTTGTTCTACTCATCCTGAGTGCTACAGCTCTATTCTCTTTCTCTAGTCCATTCATGCTTCTATTGTTCTAGAAGACTAGTTGACACATTCTCTTCTCAATGAACTGCCATTGCACCTGTCCTAGGCAAACTCCTCCACTTTTGTGCCAGATCTCATCTGGGACATACTCGAGGACATTTCTGTAGCCGATGCCTCCCTGTCTTCTGTATCACTGGTCCCCCCACCTGTTTCCTGGTTGTCAAAACTGCTGTAATGTCTCCCATGTCACCTTCTTGTCGCCACCCTTGACAGCAGAACTCTCTGAAAAGGTCATCTGTACATGCTTTCCCTGGTCTCCCGTGTCTGCCTGCTCTTGAACTCACACCTATCAGGTTTTTGTCTCCATCACTTCCCTGAAACAACTTGTTAGTGTCACCAGTGACCTCCACGCCGGTCACTTCCATGGTCAGGCTTTCTGCAGCACCGGACATGGCTGATCACTGCCTCCTCCATGAGACACTTCCCTGGATGCTCCCAGTCAGTCCCCTTTCCTGGTCCCTCCTCAGTGCTCCCACCTCTGATGTGGGAGTTCCTTCCTGTTACTTCCCAACTCTCCCCTTCTAAGTGGTAGAGTTCCTCGGGGCTCAGCCCTTGGATCTCTCTACCTATACTCCTTCCTTTGCTGATCTCATTTTTTTGGTTTAAATAGCATCTGTGTGCAGAGCTACCTCACATCTGTGTCTCTAGACTGGATATAGCCACACCAGCAAATCCTCCTTCTCACTCAGCATCTCTGTGCGGGTGTCTCATAGGTGTCTGAAACTAAAACGAAACTAAAAACCCCAGATTTCCCCCACCAACCCTCCAAACCCATTTACCTTGTAGTCTTCCCAAACTCAGTAAATGACAGCTCCATCTTTACGATCATGACAAAGCCTTTGGTGTCCTCCTTGATGCTTGTATTTCTCTCACATCCCAAATCACATCCATCAGCACATCCAAAATGCTCCAAAAATGTATCCAGAATCAGCCCAGTCCAAGCTGTTATGATGTCTTACCAGGATGACTGCAGCGACTGCCACACCGTCTCCTCTCTTTGTCTCCCTGCGTTTTGTTATCAGCACAGAGCAGAGGGACCCTTTTATAACGTAGGTCAGATCAGTTACTTCTCTGCTTCCCATTTTACGGAGTGTGATTTGCTCCTCTGCTGCCTCTCTGCCCTTTTTGCTCCAGCCACTCTGGCCTCCTTGCTGTTCCCTGGGCACTCTGGGTACAGTCCCTCCTTAGGTCCTTTGCCCGTGCTGTTCCCTCTTGTATGGAATGTTCTCTCTCTAGAAAACTGCATGGCTCACTTGTTCCCTTCCTTCAGCCTTTGGTCAAATGATGCCTTCTCAGAGACTTTTCCTGACTAACCTATGGATGAGAACTGCCATCCCCAACCTCTTATATACCCTTTGTCTTGCTTTATTTTTCTCTGTAGCGCAAATCACCACCTGCTAGATTATGGATGTATTTGCTTATTAGCTATGTCCCTGCACTAGAATGAAAGCTTCATGAGAGCAGGGACCCCAGTGCCTAAAACAATGCTTGAGATTTGGAACATGCTGGAAGCATGTTGAATGAATGGATTCTCACTTCTCACACTTATCCAAAATGCCTTATAATAGGGCTGTGGTTTTCATACTTTTAAATAGCAGGACAACTCTTTTTCCAAACAAATTCAGAAGGAGCCTCAATTTGTAGGACAGATATCAGTGATATCTGTGCAGCTTGAATTTATCTAATTTTATATGTTTTTATTGTCTTCTTTTAAAATGTGATAAAGTCCTGATTTACATTGCAAATAGTAACACTTTACTTTGCAATGGCAGAGTACTCTTCAGTTAAACTGACCCAGAAGTTTGAAGGAAGGATATTAAGATACTTTTATTTGGAAGTTGAATATGCATGGGTTCTTAAACAATTGTCCAAAACACCTTGCTGACAATACTCCCTAAGCATGTGTGCCTGAAGTATTGCCCAGAATTTGGCTGTAGTGCACATGTGCTATTGTGGTGAACTTTCCTTGCTTCTAGAATTTCACATGAACAGACATGTGCAGCCTGAATTAAAAACAAAACAAAACAAAACAAAACATGTAGAGCTACAGCTTCTTGATCAATGAAAGACACATTTAGAAAATATTTAAATAAACACACAGAGAGATGGCCTGGGAGAAGTTTTGTTACCGAGTGTTGTGCAAAAACCTTGGGAGCACCAGACAGTGTGTTGGCTGTCTTCAATCTGTTGTGACTTGGACTATACCACATCAGTTGTTCATTTAAAAAATGGTTTTAAAAATAGTCAAGCTGTTCTGACTTATTACTTCCTTTTTAACTCTCTTTTTAAAAATGACAAACATTGTTTTTTGGGTTTTTATATAAGCAACATCTGCTGAGCAGTGTGCAGTAGGGCAGTGATCTCTGGCTGTGGTCCCCAACCCCCAGGCTGTGGACTGGTACCCATCCGTGGCCTGTTCGGAACTGAGTGACGAGTGAGCAAAGCTTTGTCTGTATTTACAGCCGCTCCCCATCGCTCACATCACCACACAAGCTCCGCCTCCTGTCAGATCAGCTGCAGCATTAGATTCTCATAGGAGCGAGAGCCCTATGCGCATGCGAGGGATCTAGGTTGCACACTCCTTATGAGAATCTAATGCCTGACGATCTGAGGTGGAGCTGAGGTGTGTTGCTAGCACCAGGGAGCGGCCGCAAGTTCAGATTGTCACTGGCAGAGAGGTTCGACTGCACAATAAATGTAATGTGCTTGAATCATCCCCAAACCATCCCTCCCCCCCATCCCCCATCCCTGGAAAAAGTGTCTTCCATGAAACCGGTCCCTGGTGCCAAAAAGGTTGGGGACCACTGCTCTTCAGTGTATTTTCCAAAGACAATTTTCAGGCACACAGTAGACCCTCCGTGAATGAATGTTGGATGTTGAATGAACACAGCAGAAGTCAGAAGGGGCGGCAACACGCAGTATCCTCTTTAAAAAACAAAACCTTGCCTCACCTCCCGTCTTACCTTTGGTTATGTGGTCCCCAACCCTCCACCCCTGGCTTTATTAAGGTACAGTTCACACACACAAAAAAGCAAATATTTACAGTGTACAATGTGATGCTTTGATATATGTATATATTGTAAAATGCTTACATCATGCTAATTATCACAGCTATCATCTCACATACTTACCATTTTTTTGTGGTGAGAATACTGAAGATCTACTCTCTTAGCAATTTTGAAGTAGACAATACATGATAATTAACTGTAGTCTCCATGCTCTATCATAGATCTCCAGAACTTACGCATCCTGTCTATTTTGACCATGAACCCTAGGGTCAGACTGACTGGGTTCCATTTCTGGCTCCATCACTTACCAGCTGGTGGCTGCGGCCAAGTAACAGGACTTCCCTGTGTCTCAGTTTCTTCATCTTTGAAATCTGTAAAAAGTATCCATTGCACAGGATTATTCTGAGGGTTAAATGAATTCACATGTTAAACACCTAGAGGCATCGCCTGGCAATACAAAAATTTGCTATTATTATAATTGTTAGTATTCTTAGAGGTGACACTTTTCATAGCTGCCCGGCTGGCAAAGGCCACAGAATATTGAGCTGAGAACAAAGGTTCCCTGTCCCTTCTGAATTGTAGCGTCTTGAGATGTTTTTGGGTAATTCTCGGGAGATCCAATACAACCCAGGCAAATGGTACAGGGATAAGGAAACATCCTGTTTTTGTTAATGTGATCATCAAGGGGGTGGTGATTGTGGGTTTTTCTGATTCCTGTGTCTCCAGAGTTTAAGTTGCGTGCTTTTTGTTTGCTGGTGTCTCTGAGGGCACACACACTTGAGGAAGTTCTGACCTAGGGTTCCTTTTCATAGAAGGGGGAAGACTTCTTTCCCTTGGGGCTGGTGCTTCTCGTTGGAAAATCCTGTTGTTGCCTCATACAGCCAGGCTGGGCCCGTGGGAGAGCTGGACCGAGCAGCCCTCTCGTATTCTGGGACAGAGAGAGTGTCTGGGAGCCCAGGTGTTCCCCGTGGCTCCTGGGCAGCTGTCACAGCCCCTTTCCCCCAGTCTGGACTCTACCTCTCCAGCTCTGTCTCGTCCCACGTGTGTTCCAGCCAAGGGGGAAGTTACTCTACTTCCCGAGTAGACCCTGAACCTTTTCCCTCTGTTCTTTAAAAAATAATAATAATTATTTTAAGAACAGCAATTATCACTAATATTTACTGAGATCCAGAAGATGCCAGGCACATGTAATATATAACATACCTGTGATGGTTTTCATTTCACGGACATGCAGGGGAATGTCCTGGCTTGTGAATGTGAAGCTCTGACCAGCCCGACTCCAGGCCTCGTGTTTTTGACTCACAGTCGTCAAAGCTGCAGTGGGGCTGGGTGGGCCCCAGACCTGCAGGGAACCCTGCTCCATTCACTCCCCTGGCTCTGATGAAATCCCTGGAAACCTACCAGATGTTGACTTTTCAAAAAATGTATTTTAACCATACAATTATTCAACATAACTTTGGATAACTTATACTGGATAAGGATTATCCAATGTAAAATTAATGTCACCATCTGGACTAAATCATCCTATTAACACAAACACCCTCTCCTCTGTCTTCCCTGGAGTAGGGATAAAAGGCACACACACACTCTACCTAAAAGTGGAGGTGGTGCCTGCTGTAACCCAGCAGTCTCCAGGGAGGCATGGATGCGTGCTCTCTCTCCCTGGTGCTGCCTAGGCTGTGGCTATGCACTGGATCCAGTTTAACACATTAACTGCCATATGAGTTGTATTTAACTCATGCTAGTTTTGAGCCCGGGGCTTTGTGAAGCATATGTAACTCACACGTCTCTTTACTTTGAGAGCCACGTGGTGCACAGGCAACTCACGCTGCCATACTGTAGCATACATGTTACATGATGGATGGCCCCCTGGGCAAAACCCTGTAGTTTGTTCATGAAAATCTTACTTGCTGGTGTTCTTATTATTACAATTAATATTGACAATTTAATTCTAAAAATGTGGATTAAATGAAGTCAGTACCTTTTGTTTTTCTATTTATGTTTACCTTTAAATTACACTTAAAAGTTTCTGTTCATGTCCTTTGCCCATTTATTGACGGGGTGGTTTGATTTTTTCTTGTTGATTTTTTTGAGTTCTAGATAGATTCTTGTTATTAGCCCTTTATCGGATGAGAGAGCAACTATTTTCTCCCATTTCTGTAGGTTGTCTATTAGTGCAACCTCTGTGGAAAAGAATTCGGAGATACCTCAAAGAGCTAAAAATAGAAATACCATTCGATCCAGCAATAGCACTATTAGGCATCTACTCAAAGGAACAAAAGACGTTCTATAATAAAGACATCTGCACTCAAATGTTTATGGCAGCACAATTCACTATAGCAAGGATATGGAAACAACTCAAGTGCCCGTCAACCCATGAGTGGATTAATAAAATGTGGTATTTGTACACAATGGCATACTACTCAATTATAAAAAACCATGGAGATCTAGCACCTCTTATATTTTCCTGGATAGAGCTTGAGCCCATCCTCCGAAGTGAGGTATCGCAAGAATGGAAGGATAGGCACCACATGTACTCGCCATCAAATTGGCACTGACTGATCAACACTAAGGTGCTCACCCAGTAGTAATATTCTTTGGGGGTAGGGGCTTAGGGGTGGGTAAACTCACAACTAATGGATGCGGTAGGTGTTGTAGGGAGGGAAAGGGCACATCTCAAATCATGGTTGGGATGTGGCAAAGTCATAATATGTAACCAAAATATTTGTACCCTCATCATTTCCTGAAATAAAAAAAAGAAGGAAAAAAAATTACACTTAAGCCTGACAAGTCAAGAAAAATACTTTATCCTTATGAACTAGTTTTTAAGTTTTCACATTACTTTTTACATTACTGATTTTTAAGTTTTTACATTGGTTTTTTATTGAAGAAAACACAGACAACAATAAAAAGTAACAAATTTTTCATTAAATTAGAAAGGATCGTTTTGTTTTCAAAGTTTTTATTCTATTTTCATAATAAAATTCCATGGCCCCAAGGAAAAGGTTTTTCTTGTCGTGTGGCAGTCAGTGTGTTGTGTGATCTCATGAGAGCAAGGCCCAGAGCCTTTAGCGGGCTTCCATCTGCAGGCAGAAGGACAGCATGCCCTGCAGTGGGGGCAAGTGCCAGTGAGCCCCCAAGGTCCAGGAACCCCTTAGATTCTGAAGTGTTTCTGTGACCTCTGGGGCTTTGCTATGGTTGACCCTGTGAGAATGAGTGAACCCCAAAGCACTGATGCTAGATACAATTAACGCTGTAGATTTTATGGATATGCAAATCAGGCAGTACAGGTGAGATGTGGGCCCCTCACTGGGAGCAGGCAGCCCCCATGTTCTTACTGCTAAGGGGCTGCTGCCAGAACTAGGACAGAGGCTCATCCTGCTGTATCCAAATGGTTTTCCCTACCCCAAATGTCATCACTGTGTCCTCCAACCCAGTTCCAGCACATTCTCAGCACACTTAGATGGCACTTCCGCTCTGTGGCAGACTCATCATCAGGTGAGGAGACGGTGGTGACAGCAGGAACAGACAGTGGCTGCCACTGTGGAGTTTATAGTCAGGTGGGGGAGGCAATGAAATAATCACACGAATGACATAATGCTTCACCTGTGTTGAGAGGGGCAAAGGAGATCTGCTTCACCCGGGGGCCTTGCCCTGGTCTGGAGGGTCAGAGCGGGCTGGCCTAAGGACTCCCTGCCTGCGGAGAGGCTGGAGGAAGTGGGGGACTTGCCCAGTGAAGAGGTCTAGGCAGAGGGCACAGCACAGGGAGAGGCCTGGTGGCTGGAGGTGAAATGCTACACATTCTTGAAGCCAGCTCACAATCGCTGTTAGATGGCAGCCGGGCTCTGTGCTCCTTGACACAATTTCCCAGGGTGCGGAAACACCTGGCTGCTGAGAAACACTGAGTTCCTTGGGGGTGAGGGCCCGTACTTCATCTCCTGGAACCCGGGGTCCTCCTGGGTGTCTGGAGGGCTCTTCAGAGCACCTGGGCCGTGACCCCTCTCTCATACCAACTTCCCGCGGCGGGGCTGGCCAGATGCCTCCTGAGCGTTGCTGCCTATGTGAGTCACAGCCTGGGGAGGCCAGGACCGGGGCAGCTGGGGGGGAATGAGCTGGACTCGGCAGCCCCCAGCGCCACAGACTTCCGTCTGGGTCATTACCTCATGGGCAAGATCTTGCAGGCTGGGGGAGAGACAGCGCGGCTGGCCTGACCGGCCCCTCCAGTCTCACACCATCGGCCTGGGCCTCCCCCCAGCGCAGGCTGTCGGGACACGAGGCTTCCAGCCTGCACTGGTTTTCCTTTCCGCTGACGCACCACACCATTCAGTGTCGCGTTCTCCTCTGTTCCCAAGTACAGCAGAAGGAGACACCGGTTCCTTCAACAGTTACTGCACATCCCCTGGTGTGTCATGTGCGGAGTCCCTGGGCTTCAGAGGTGAGCTGGACTCGTCTGTGAGAGTGAATAAAATCCCTGTCCGTGCAGGGCTGTGTATGCTGGGGAGGGAGAGGGCTGACATAAACCCCAGGGGAATATTGTTGGTCTTCTGTTCTCCACAAAGAGCATCCCAGGGGCTGGGCTGGGCCCTAACTTGGGTGGTCTCAATGCATCGTTCAGCTGCAGAACAAACTGATGCCTCTTATGTGTTTCTTTCCTTTTATCAAATGGCCCAGAGGGCCTGGCGCTTTACAGTGGGAACTATTTTAATAGAAACAGCAGGTTGGGAGTCCAGATGGGGAAAGGTGAGCAGCTGGGAAGGGGGCCCTCGCTGCACCCCAGGACCCCTTCTGAAGTGCTCCAGATGAATTTGGCTGGTTGTGGCAGTGGGTGCCTCACCTGGGCGACTGCTCCTGCCTGCTCAGCCTCCCTCCTCTCCTGCCCCAGCGATCTGCGGGGAATCAGGCAGTGCTCCAGGCTGCAGACCCCACGCACTCGCTCCTTAGAGAGGCAGCTCACTTGTCATGATACAGGGCTCAGGCTTTAAAGTAAGACTGCCCGGATTTTGGCTGGGTCATCCCGGGCTGGTAATGTAACCTTTGGAGCTTTCTCATTGGCAAAATGTAAGCACAAATACCGCACCTTGTGAGGGTGGACTAAAAAATGCACTTAATGTTCTTAGCGCTGGCATAAGGTCAGGAAGCTCAATAAAAAGGGATGATGTTGTTTTCTGCCTTTTTTGACTCTTTCCATCATGCTTGAGGCGCAAAGGTCTTGTGCATCATTATGTGCTCAGCACAGTATGTGCTGCTGCTTGCAGCGTTGGAGTGGGGCCCAGGGTTAGCTGAACCCTTTCTCTGCAGGAGCTGGCTTTCCTGGGGAAAGTCATAGTTCAGGTTGACCGCCTGCCATCACCCTTGACTACTGCCATTGGATGTCATGTGTTCTCTTTGCCCTGGGTGCTCAGAGTGTGGGCAGCTGACCAGCATCACTGATACCACACAGACACTTCTCAGAAATGCAGTATCCTGGGCCCTCTGCGGACCTAGTAAAGGAGAACTTGCCTGTTAACACACTCCCCAGGTGATTCATGTGCCCCTTAAAGTGCACCTTCCTGTACATCCTCTAGGCCGGCTCCCTGCCTGGCTCACAGGGGGACTCAATAAATGTTTGAGTAAATTCAGCAAAACTATTTCCACATAAGTGTGAGTTCCTGCTCATTGGTTCTGAAACCCCAGCACACACAGGGGTTGGGACGTTGGGAGCACAGGGTTAACTTAGCATGGGCCAGAAGGAGGAAGAGACCTGCTTGGTCCACTTTATGGTACTGTGTTTTCCTTCTTGGTCCCCTTTGCGGCCTCCCCCTGCTCCGCCACTTCTCAGTGTAGGGTTGTCCCATGCCTGGTCCTGGACCCTCTGTCACCAGCTATACTAAGTCCCTGGCTGCAGATCCAGCCCTGGAGACTCTTACATTGTATCTCTTGCCCTTATCTCTAGAAGCCTGTGACCAGCTGCCCATTGGACATCTTCATTTAGCTGCTGTCTTAGTTGGGTTTCCTAGCTGCAGACAGAACCTGAGGCAGGGATTCTGGTGTGTGGGACTTGCTGAGGGAGTGCTCTCGGGAGCAAGGGCAGGGGGGAAGCAGGATATGGCAGGGTAGGAGGCCAGGCAAGGATGTGGTGTCAGGCACTGCCTGGTCTTGGCCTGACGGACTGGGTGGGTGGTCAGGGGACAGCAGAGATTCCCTGGTGTCCCTTGGAGAGGGTCTGCCTTCATCAGGGCAGTTCTGTAGGGAGATCTGCTGCCACTGGGCATGGATGCACCAGCCAGAAAAGGGGATCTGGGTGGGGAGCCAGCAGCACCCTCGACTGATGTCCAGGAGGCACCTAGAACTTAATATGCCTCGGATTGCTCTTCCCTTGCAAGCTGCGTCCCGTCACAGACTTTGCTATCTCAGTGAACAGCACTGCCACTCACCCGTGTGCTCAAGCCCCAAAGCTACAGATCACTCTTGGTCCTTTGCCCCTCAACCGCCCACGTCTGGTCCAACAGCGAATCCCGTTGAGTCTCCCTTCCAAATACACCCTGTCTGCGTCACCGTCTCTGTCCACTGGCACCATCCTACCCGGAACTGCTGCTTCTGTTTCTTGAGCCTGGGTAACTTCGGTACCCTTAATATTGATCTCTTTGCTGCTTTTCTTTTTTAAACAATAAATTTATTTTTTAAATTGACAAGTAAAAATTGTGTGAATTTATTTTATACAACATGCTGTTTTGAAATATGTATGCATACATCGTGCAATGGATAAGGTGAGCTAATTAACACATACATATCATTTTTTTGTGGTGAGGACCCTTAAAATCTACACTCTTAGTGATTGTCAAGAATACAGTCTATTGTTATTGTATTAACTGTTGTCATCATGTTGTGCACTAGATCTCTTGAACTGATTCCTCCTGTCCAACTGAAATTTTGTATCCTTTGGCCAATATCTCCCCAACCCTGAGGCCCCTGGGAACCAACATCCTACTCGCTGCTTCTTTCTCGATCCTTCTTCACACAGCAGCTGGGGGGACTCTCCTAACAAATGTATCTCAGATCACATCATTTCCTTGGGTGGACCCTTCAGTGCCCTCTCGTGGCACGTGGGAATGAAAGTCAAACTCCTCATCGTGCCTGTGCCCTGTCCCACACAGTCTGACCTCTGCCCCCTCTGCCCCTCCACGATCCTCTCCCCACCTCCGTGCAGAAGGCGAGGTGCGGTAAGGGGAGTGAGGGAGGTAAGGGAGATGTGACCTCGCATGTCCGTGCGTCTTTTCTCCTCTACTAGACTGGGGGCCCTTGTGGGCAGGAGCCATGCTCTGCCCGGGATGTTGAGCCTGACGGTGAGGTATGGGCCTAACCATCACCCTCCCCAGCCCTCGGAGTCTTGCCGCAACCACGTGATGCAGTCGCTTGCTGTGCCGCCGCCCTGTGTATTTTCTTCAGAGCACACATTACTGTCTGAGATGGTTTTGTCCATTTACATGTGTGCTGGTCTGTCTGTCCCGACTAAAATGGAAAGCCCTGAGGGCAGGGACTTGTGTATCTTGCCCACTGCTGTGTCCCCAGTGCTGAGAACAGTGCCGAGCGCATAGTAGGTTGAAATATTTGTTGGCCAAGTGACTGAACACTGGGAAAAGTGAACAGAAGATGTGAGGGCTGCCGGCTCTCTGGAATCTGGAACGGCCCATTTAAGGTCAGGGAGGCTCCATCTAGAAAGTTCATTGTAGGTTAGAGGTTGTTCTTATAACTGCTTCTTATCAAAATGAGCAGAGCAGGAAATGAAGCCCAGTTTTCTGCTTATACCTCAGACCACCAGCAAAGATAGACAGGTCTGGAAAAAGCTGGGCACACACTGGAGAGATGTCTGGGCTCTTCCCAACCTCCCCTGGGGACTTGCTTAGCTCTGCTCAGGAACCCTCTGGCACTGAGGCCTAAGGAGCTGGTTAATATCACAAGCCTTTTTTTTTTTTTTTTTTTTTTTTTAAATGCATCTGCTGAATTGGCTCCTGACTTGGTATTACCAAAGCCTGGACAGAGTTTGGAAGTTGCATGTCTAGGGAACAAATGCAACTTAACTATGTTCTCCTGGATGACAACTTTGTTTGAAGGACAAGAGGCAGGATTGTGCCGATGGGAGAGTCTGAGGGCAGTAATGAAGTTAAGGCCTTTGGACCTCTGAATTGTGCTCTGAGGAAAGGTTTTGCAGGGAGAAGGCTCGGCACCAGGACCACTCACTGCCCTGCAGCCAGCTAGCTTGGATCTTTGCATTTGATTTCGTGCCAGGGGGCCGAGGAGGACCAAGCCACCCTCTCTGCTTCAAGCTTCAGGTCAGGCCAGAGGGCAAGACAGACTGCTGGGCCTGTTAACTTTCAGAGTCTGGGGAAGGGAGAGAGGAAAAAATAGCTCAAGGGCCAGGCGGCAGATGCGGGAGAGGTTTGGGTTCCTCCTCTTGCTGAGTCTCCTCTCTTGTGTCCTTGGGTCCTAGAGACTCTGCAGAGGATCAAATGGCCTTTTGTTCAGAGGTGGCAGCTCCTCTGACTGACCCTGTCACAATGCTCAGAAGCCACGTTCCTCTGCTCACACTTTCTGCCCCTCACTGTCAGGGATTGCCCTTGCCTTGCCCGCAGCTGTGGCCCCGACAGACTGGTACGTGGGCACCAGGGAACCACACTGGACATGGAATGGTGGGAGTGCTTGGAGTCAGGAGACCCCATGGAAGGCCATGTTCTAGCACTTCTTTTCAGGGTGACCTTGAGGAAGTCACTTGCCCTCTCTGAACCTCAGTTAATTTTCCCGGGATTGTGTATAGGCTGCTGTGAGAACCTGAGTGTGGTGACCATGGTGACAATGGCTGATGTTAACTGAGTGCTCAGTCTGTGCCAGGCACGTTTCTGAATCCTTCACCATGTCTTCACTTGCACTTCACTCTGCTTAGAACATCCTTACGTGGTGGTCCCTTAGCACGCTGCTTTATAGATGTGGGAACCCAGGCACAGGGAAGTTAAACATGTCCAAGGTCAAAAGCCAGAGAGCTAGGGACTGAACCCATGCATTTATTTTACATGACCAATTGAGGCCACATATCTAGAATGTGCTTTGTAAAGTGCCGACTGACTTCCAGCTGTTTCAGTATTACACACGCAAGATGGCTTCAGAAGGTCCTGGTTTTGGGTCTGGTTTTGGAGGGCACGAGCTTCTGAGCATTCGCTGTGTGCCTGTGCCAGGGCCCACAGATGCTAGACACGAGGGCTTTATAATTGCCTGAGGATGCGAGGGGGCTGGTAGCATAGGGAGTGGGCTCAGTAAGATGGCATGAGGAGGGGCAGCATTGCTTGTAGGGAGGACGCCTCTCCAGCCATTGCTCTGGTTTTCCAAAGGGAGGTTGGAAGGATCTCGTCCTCCTTGACTGCTTGCATTTGAACCAAGTCCTTGGCAGGACTGAGCACCCACTCAGCAGCGACTTCCAAGCCACCTCTGTCATGGGTGATGGAGTGGGGTTCCCTCTGTCCTGTAATGTGAAGCTAAGAGGAACCGCTGGGGGAAACAAGAAGGGGAATGAACAGAGGGGCGTGGGGGGCAGTGCAGGGAAGAGAAGGCAGTGGGACCTGGGAGAGAGGGAGCAGAGTGAAGCTGGGCTCAATGCAGTGAGATTCCTGCCAAACAGAAAGGATGCCTTGAATGAAATCCAGGAAGCTTCAGACCCGAGGCCCAGCGAGGAGAAGGGACTTGCCCAGGGCCAGGCCTGGAGGAGGATCTGTGCATCTGTGAGTGCTCCAGGCTGGCACCCTGATGGCTGGTGCTGGTCCCTGGCTTGCCAGGCTGGAAAGCAGGAGGTGGGGCTGGCCTCAAGTCAGGCCTCCTCCTCCAGGACGCAGGAAGGCTTCCTCAGCTGTTCCGTGCCTGTGTGCAGCTCTGATTTATTTCAAGATTTTCCTTGTCTGAATCAGAGATGGTTTTTCTTGGCAAATGGCAACTTTTTCAGAAGGCAAAAATGCAGTCTCCTCATAGTCTGGGTCAGTGTAATCCCCTGTTTGTTTATCCAGGCTCAGTGTGTTTGAGGCCAGAGCCAGAGCCTGCCGGGGGTGAGGGTCCGGCCCAGCCCAGACAGCTTTATAGCTGGATTTGCAAACTCCAGCGAGGCTCCAGCTTTGGAGCCTTCTGATCCTTGCTGTGGTGTGGCTGGGTGCCTTGGGCTCGCTGTGTGCCCTACTTTGGAGGTGATCTTTGGTGGGCCCTTTTTCTGCTTCCTGGGACCTTTGTTTCAGAGTATAAGTGAAACAAGAGCCTGCCTCACATATCAACTTGCGAGAAAATCTAGATTAATCCAGAATTTTTCCAACTCCATTTTGCCCAATTAATATGTCCACCTGAGTAGAGTTATTACTATTACATACCTTCAGCGTCTGAATAATTAAAGCATGCACATATTTGCTTCCTCTGCTCATGTTTGTTCTTATTTTCCACACTTACCATAAATTCCCCAAGGGTGGGTCATGAAAACACAACCTCTCAACCCCCCAGCTATTAGACGTGGGGGTGCTGGGCATATTGGACAGGGTCAGAAACCTTTTTGAAGAGGGAATGACCATCTGGAATTCTCTGTACACTGGTGTCAACTCTCTGGAGGGCCCTGGTCCCTCAGGAAGGTTTCTTGCAGGAACCAAGGGTGGCAAGCTCACAAGTTGCATAGGAAGAGACCTTCTTGAGGTGGCATCTCATGGCTTTGTAGTGACTGGCCAGCATCTGCCCCACCTCAGGTCCCTGGAGGCTCTACACTGAGCTGTTAGCGGAGGGAGAGGGAGGGGCCAGCTGGAGCCATCCCATGTGCTGGAGTCTTTGTCTTCCATTGTCTGTTCCCTCTGTCTCCCCCATTCAGTTTCAATCCGAGGGCTGCGTAGTAGTCCTAGGAGACATAGCTACCATTTATCGAGGGTTTGCAGTGTGCCAGGCACTGTGCTAAGTGATTTATGTGCAGCATCTCACTATTCCTGATGACCAATCCTTGGAATGGGCATTATTCTTATTGTACAGATGAAGAACCTGAGGCTCAGAGAGGTTAAGTGACTTGTCCAAGGTCACACAGCTAGTAAGTGGTGGAGCTGGGATTTGAAATCCTGGTCTGTCTGATTCTAAAGGCCACACTCTTATATATGGTGCTATATTGGCCACAGAGATGCCTGAGAAACCAAGTGCTTTCCAGGACATTGGTGTGTTTGTTTTACAGAGATGTTCTGGAAGCCATGTGAGAGTTAAGCTTGGGACTCATGGAAGCCAGAGTATTGAATCTTGGAGGTGGCCAGGCTCGGCGGCTCATGCCTATAATCCTAGCACTCTGTGAGGCTGAGGCGGGAGGATTGCTTGAAGTCAGGAGTTCGAGACCAGCCTGAGCAAGAGTGAGACCCTGTTTCTACTAAAAATAGAAAAAATTAGCCAGGTGTGGTGATACGTGCCTGTAGGCCCAGCTACTTGGGAGGCTGAGGCAGGAGGATCGCTTGAGCCCAGGAGTTTGAGGTTGCTGTGAGCTAGGCTAATGCCACGGCACTCTAGCCTGGGCAACAGAGCAAGACTCTGTCTCAAAAAAAAAAAAAAAAAAAAAAAAAAAAAAACAAACAAAAAAAAGAATCTTGGAGGCCTCTTTGGGAATCTGAGCCTCCAGAGAGGGAGGGAGGGATATGATCTGCAGGGGAAAAGTACAAATCAATAAAGAGCCTCTTGGGTCTGGATTAAACACAGGTGGGACTGCTTCTTAGTGATAATTGGGAGTTAGGCCAGATTGTGGGACTTGTTTCTTGGAGTGGACGTGGAAGGAGGCAGCCCCAGGAGCGTCAGGCTGGCGAAGGAGGAGGAGAGAAGCCTTCTTACAAGGAAGCCTCCTCTTGGGGTCTGGGCCGAGCTGGGTCCAGGCTCTTTTCTGGAGTTGAAGCAGGATCAAGAGGTACAGAGCTTGAGGAGCTTGGCTCTGCACCATGGCGATCCTCCCCCAAGGGGTGGAGATGAGGCCACAGAGCAGCACCAACCCCAAATCCACCTGGAGATGGGCTGCAAAATTCAATATGCCTCCACTGCCTCGCTTCTGGGTCATCCCTGGTTCTGTTCCAGCCTCTGTTCCACCTCCTTTCATCCCATGACTGCCCCTGGCAGTGCCCTTCCCACCCTGCACCTCCCTGCCAGTGGCCGAGGAGCCACATTGTCGGCCCCCTGCATCCGCGGCTGGGTCGCCTCACTGGAGAGGTTTGCGGGGCTCTTGCCTCGTGCCAAAAACATTTCTGAGGAGGGATGTGCTCTCGGGATGAGGGTGAGGGGTTACAACGCCTAGTGATTTCCAGCCACCAGTAATGGGTAGGCGACAGCAGCCGGGTGCCTGGGCTGGGGTTTCGGGAGCAGGAGGTCTGAGGAACACTGGAGAAAGGCTCAGGGCGTGGGAGCTGCTGGGCCTCCAGGCTGGGGTCTCAGAGCAGCTCCCTGAAGGGAGGAATTGCACTGGCCGTCCAGGGAGGGGCCTGCCTGGCCGGGAGCAGCTTCGGGACCCTGCTGCCCGGGCAGGGACGCTTCTCCCAGCCCCTGACGCCGCTCTTGGCCTGGAGCTGGGAATGCAGGAGGTGACCTAATTCCACTGCATTTACTAAAGTAGGCTGGAACCAGAAGATGGTGACAGCCATTTCCAGAATCTTCCTCTGAACCATCTCCTATTATATATTGATTCTTTCTTTCCATCCCCACTGCCACTGGGTCGCCCAGGCCCCTGTCAACACCTCCTGCCTAGATCTGTGCCAGTGCCTCTTGACTGTCCATTTTGTGTTATTCTCCTTCCCCTTCATTCTGTTCTGCCCACTGTGGCCAGAAGCAGCAGCTGAAAACACCAGTTTTACCAAGTGACTTTCCTGCCCACGTCTCCACGGGCTCCTCTGGCCCCAGGACTGAGGCCCAGCTGTCCCAAGGGAGCCATCCCGTCCTCGCATGGATGTCCCCCCTGCCCCCGCCCCCCCATACCCTGCACAGGCACCGTCATTTTGCTGAAGGCGCTCTTGCCGGCCGACGTGCCCTTTCTCATCTCAGCCATGAGCACAGGTGGCAATTGTCCTTCAAGGGGCAGCCGAGTCCTGCCCCTCTGTGCAGTCTCCTCAGCCACCTCACTGCCTCCTTCTCCAAGACCCGCAACCTGTCTGTCTGCTCTCTGTGCTCCGGACAGCTAGGTGCTGAGGCGGGCGCTGTGTGTCCCTTTCTTACTTGGTGGTCTTTTCTCCGCAACCAAAGCACTGGCTTTTGGAGGAAGGAGCCAGATCACATCCTTTGGGAGCCCACCCAGGCTGGCCCTGGGTCAAGCCTCTATGGGTACTCAAGAATTAACTGTTTTTTTTTTTTTTTTTGTTGAGACAGAGTCTCACTTTGTTGCCCAGGCTAGAGTGAGTGCCGTGGCATCAGCTTAGCGCACAGCAACCTCAAACTCCTGGGCTTAAGCGATCCTACTGCCTCAGCCTCCCGAGTAGCTGGGACTACAGGCATGCGCCACTATGCCCGGCTAATTTTTTCTATATAGATTTTTAGGTGTCCATATAATGTCTTTCTATTTTTTAGTAGAGACGGGGTCTCGCTCAGGCTGGTCTCGAACTCCTGACCTTGAGCAATCCACCCGCCTCGGCCTCCCAGAGTGCTAGGATTACAGGCGTGAGCCACCGCGCCCGGCCAAGAATTAACTGTTGAATTGACCAACAGGAAATAACTTTAAATTGCAGCATGAGGGGTTTAGGTTAGAATTAAGGAAGGATTTGAAAGGACGACTGAGGGAGGCTGTAGCAGTACTAGGTCTCGTAATGTTTGTGAAAAATAAGAGAAAATTTTCCCGAGAAATGCTATCAGGGGATGACAGGGTTTGTGTGGCGAAGGGTAGGTGGGGGAAGAGGGAAAGAAATGGCCACGTTTTAAAGTCCAGGTTGAGGACTCCTGATTTTGGGCTGGAATCGTGCTTTCCACTTCTGGTCCTTGTCATCGGCTCAGGGCTGTCTCCGCTTTTCCCTCCCGTTACGCAGCAGAGGTGGGAAGGGAAGAGAAGAGGAGCCGGAGCCATGCAGGGAGGGGCACCAGCCTACTCAGGGCCGAGGCCACGGGGCCATTCACCTGCTTGGAAAGTTCTGGACCAAAGAGTGGCTTTGCCGTCCTGTTACCTGAAACCTGAGCTGTCCATCAAGCCGGGACCAGGTGTGCAGTGGTGGTCTGGTGCCGGGGTGCTCAGGGGAACCGGAAACACCCTTCTCCACGTCTATCCCTTGTTTCTCAAATACAAGTTCACCGGCCGGTGAGCTGTGCTTTGCCTGGAGGGGTGTGGAGCCGCAGGCATAGTTTCCTGTAGGGACGTTGGTCTGATAGCAAACTCGCTGCGTTTTGCAGGAGAATGCGTGACTGGAAATCACTGGATGTTGTTACTCTGTATCCCCTCACCCTCATCCCGAGAGCACATCCCTCCTCAGAAATGTTTTGGCACGAGGCAAGAGCCCCGCAAACCTCTCCAGTGAGGCGACCCAGCCGCGGATGCAGGGGGCCGACAATGTGGCCCCTCGGCCACTGGCAGGGAGGTGCAGGGTGGGAAGGGCACTGCCAGGGGCAGTCATGGAATGAAAGTAGGTGGAACAGAGGCTGGAACAGAACCAGGGATGACCCAGAAGCGAGGCAGTGGAGGCATATTGAATTTTGCAGCCCATCTCCAGGTGGATTTGGGGTTGGTGCTGCTCTGCGGCCTCATCTCCACCCCTTGGGATGCCAGCTAAGCCGCAGGTGAGGAGCTTCCTCTGCTGACTTGGGTCCTTCCCCCGACTCTGCTGCAAGGCCGCCCTCGGCCCCACGTGCCTCTTTCCGTTTCCCCGGGGGTTGGGGGAGCGCTGAGTGAAAGGAGCAGTGGAAGTGAGGAACAAAGACAGCCACAAAGGAGTCAGGAGGAGAGGGGGCAGTGGGAGCCAGACCGACCTTTTGGTACCGTGTGGGCTTCAGATGTGGCATTGTTCATACAGGTGCAGCCCTCCTCGCCTGACTCTCAATGGCTGGATTAGGCACATTCAGTCTTTGTTCTGACACCGCAGCCGGCCTCCTGTGCTATTCATTCAAAGGAGGCTTTGTGGGCCTGAGGACCGACCCTTGTGCTTTGGGAGCCCCTGTGCCGGAAGATTGAGAGTCGCTGGCAGGGCAGTGACCACGCACAGCGGCTGTGAGGGGTTGGCATGCAGGGCACGGGCTGCTCTGGCAGGGCTGACATTTTGGGGACGGTGGTACTGGTTCCCCTCTGTCACCTTCTGTCACCCCACGAGGTGTTCTGAGCTATTCTGAGCTAAGCTGTGCAAACTAGGTGGCAGTTTTTGAACTCCTTGGAGACATGGAACTCTTCTCACATCAAATCAGACTGTATTCTCCACGGCCAGACCACTGGGAGTTTCAATGACTAGTACACGTAGGGTGACACAGGTTATGGTGTGCAAAGTAAAACTTTAAACTGATGTGATTCTCTGAGTTTTACCCCTAGCACAGCACAGGCAGAAAAGGGTAAAGTTCTGTTGCAAAATACATCTTGAAGCTAAAGTTTTTATGTTACTCTTTTACTTTAAGCCAAAAGTGACCCTTATTGGAAAGGTCTAAATAAAAACTAAATGTTTAGGGTAGTAGTATTGACTTATTGGAAAATTCTGGATGACAATCGTGGAGTAGTAATAACATTGTTCTTCCATTTAAAACAGTCATTATTGCCATCCCCGCAAGACAAATAAAAGGCATTTTTTGCTATAGATAGTAACACTTGTTTCTTAATTTAAAACTTTTTTGCACTTAAAATATTTCCCACTTCCTTTTGCCATGGTGATTTGAAAATCACTGTAAGATAAAATTAGAAATACCCTCACAGAAATGTAAAATACAAAGAGAATTGGCTACTTCACAAAATATCTGAAGTTAAACTTTGTGTGAAAACCAATCCCTAGAATCTTCGCTAGCTTCAGTGAAAATATGTTGCGACCATGGAATGCAGCTTGAAAAACCCTGATTTAGTTGATAATAAAAGTTATAATATAGTCACAGCTAAGATATATCAAGCACTTTTATGTGATAAACCACTCTCTCATCCTCAGAACAACCTTTTTATGAGAACTGCTGTATTTCCGTGCCTTAACAGATGAGGAAACTGAAAGCTCATAGAGGCAAGTGTCCTGCTTGACCAAGGTCCGCAGACCAGAACTGGCTCCCAGGTCTGTCTCACTGAAAGTCCGCGATGCCACCACCTGCCCTGTGTTTTCTGCCCAGGACGGAGGACCTCCCCACACAGTGCCACCTTCTTTGCTATGTCCTGTTGAGACTGGGATCTGGTTTCTGTTAAAAATGTCACAGCTGATTAACAGTTGGGGTATTGATTTAGTTTGGCATCCGTCTCCCTCTCCCCACCCACCCATAAACAAGGATGACCCCTTTCCGCCACATCAGAAATAGAATGGCATTGACTCTGAGTTTTCTTTCTCTTATTTGCATCTTGCTGTGTTAGAGAGCAGCTCCCCAGGAGAGAGACAGAGCAGCCCTCCGTCCAGCCAGGGGGCGCAGGAAGGATGGGGCGGAGTTGGCCCACAGCGGGGAAATGCTGGGTCCCAGGATGACTGCTGCTGTGGCCCAGGTGTATGGGCTGTGAAAGACTCGGGGTCTTTGTGTAGTTTTACCCCCTCTGCTGCCTCCTGTTCCATATTTTTTTAAGGAGATGATTGGGAGAAGGTGAGAATGTGGTGCTAGGGTATGAGAAATCTGCATTTTCTTTACTCAGTTGTGCAAAAACATAACTACATTGGTGAATTTTTTAAATTACTGAGCCTTCATGTAGTTCGAGGCTGGGTCAGGGGTTTCGCTCCTTTGGGTCTTCATGTGGCTCTTTGGTCCTTGTTGACTGTGATAAAATGGAGTCATAGGTCTGGGTTTGAATTCTGACTGTATGATCTTGAGCAATTGCTTAACTTCTCTGAGCCTCAGTTTTTCCATCTGCAAAGTGGGTTGCAAAATATTACCTTTTGAGTTGTCAGGATCAATTAAAATCATTTGTTTATAATACCTAGCCCTCTACCTGGTACATGGCAAGCACACAATAAATGGGAATCCCTTGAAAATTTATTTCTACTCCAACCTCTTCCTCTCTAACTCCCTCTTAGAGTGCTTGGAAATTTTAGTGGTGCAATTAGGTGCTTTATAGTTTAGGTTTTAGATAAGTATAGTCTTCTTTCTTGGAACTTCTGCACTAAAATATAATTTTTAGGCAGTTTTCTGGTGGATACTGGGACCCCGACAGATTTAGATTTGGCGTGGAGAATCTATTTAAAGCAAAGCAACTTCTACTTTAAGTGTCTTCTTCAGAGATGCTTTAAAATGCATCAGAACTTGGGAGGATATACTTTATTGGGGTAAAAAAGGGGCAATTTAAAAATTGCCTTTTTCTGCTTTCCCTAGAAGGAATATTTCTTATATGAGACCAAGCAGTCCAGCACAAGTTATCCTTAGCCCTGTCCTCTTGGAGGCCAGGCTAGGAGGCAGTCAGCCCTGTAGCTTGACACAGCCTACATACTCTGATTAGCCTGAGAAACTTCTGGAGTTGGCCTGGGGGCCTCCCGAGTCCCTCCTCCAGCTTGTTTTCTGGGCTCGAGTTAGAGTTATGTTCTTCCAGATAAGGTCAGGAATGGAATTGCCTTTTGTGGGGGGCACCCGTGTTGTCTCTCAGACCAAGAAGAACCTTCTCCAAGGAGTTTGCTACATGTGGGTGGTCGTGCTTTGGCTTAACCCTACTTGGAACTCTGAGGACACTGTGGGACCTGACTCTGTAGTACCAAGGGCCTAGGACATCATCTGGATGTGAAACACGAACAGCAAGGATCGTGGAGACTCAACACAGCCCCTGAGGGCAGGGACCATGGCCCTGTGCCCCTCACTGTGTACCCAGTGCCCGGCACAGTGCCTGGCCCATTGAGGGGGGTTAACAAATCTTTATTGAATGAATGTGGCAAGTTGTAGGGATAGAATATAAAATTTTATCATTCAGGTTTCGAATTATTTTGCAAGGAAGTAAATGCTAGGGGACTTTTGTTCTCAGGGCATCTTTCAGGAATGATGGGAGAGCAGGTGGCACTCTGCTTCCCTCCTGCACCTGAAGCTAGAGCTGCTTATCCTCCGAGGTCTTATTTTTTGGCCATGTGATTTTTATTTCTCCCCTGGGCCCCCTGTGGATGACATACTCACCACCCCTCATCACCCTCTAGGCTGATGGCTGACCAGGAGGCGTGTGCGCCTGGAGAGGCCGCTGAGTGCTGCTGGCAGACCCACGGCAATCCTCGCTTTGGCGTGGAGATTAGAGTTCATCCCGCCTGGGGAGACTGAGTTGCTCTGGAGAGAAGGCCAGGCCTCTGAGCTGAACAGGGAGACTACGTGGTGAGGAGGCTGTTGCCTGTGTAGACACTGCCCGAGATGTCACCTGGGCCCCGCAAAGCTAATGGCACCACTTGGAAGGGCCACTGAGCTGATCTGTGCCGATCTTCTGGGAGCTTTGGGTGTGACACAGAAGAACAGGAAACCTCACCAGACTCCTGGAGATCAGGCGGCCAAGAAGCACCCTTCCCTGCCACTCCGGGTCCGGGCAGGCCCCTCCCAGGCCCGGCCTTGGGTGTGCCCTTGGCTGTCAGACTTTGCTGTTCCTGAGGTGACACCAGAGTCCGGGGTAGAGCTTTGTATACAGCTTTGCTTAAGAGGCTGGTCTGGGTCAATCTGTTTGCAGTTTTGTCTGTGTCTCACCCTCATTCCTTAAAAACAGGCATATGCTAGGGAACTTGGAGACTAAAGAAAAGTGCAAAGAGAAAAACCAAACCCGGCCGGGCGCGGTGGCTCACGCCTGTAATCCTAGCACTCTGGGAGGCCGAGGTGGGCGGATCGTTTGAGCTCAGGAGTTCGAGACCAGCCTGAGCAAGAGCGAGACCCCACCTCTACCAAAAATAGAAAGAAATTATATGGACAGCTAAAAATATATATAGAAAAAATTAGCCGGGCATGGTGGCGCATGCCTGTAGTCCCAGCTACTCGGGAGGCTGAGACAGGAGGATCGCTTGAGCTCAGGAGTTTGAGGTTGCTGTGAGCTAGGCTGACGCCACGGCACTCACTCTAGCCTGGGCAACAGAGTGAGACTCTGTCTCAAAAAAAAAAAAAAAAAGAAAAACCAAACCCATCTATAATCCATCTGTAGTCCTACCATTTAGAGATAGCCACTCTTAACATTTTGATATACTTCTTATCTTTTATCTTTCTCTCTCTGGAATGGGAGGAGATACACATATGTATATATACATACATGTGCATATATTTATATGTATTTTTGATCTGCTTTGGTTTTATTTAATTTTATATTGTGAGCATTTTCCTGGCCAATCAAAAGTATCAAGAACTCCTTTGAAGGCTGGGGGAAAAGTCTTTAGTACTGAGTCTTTATGGGCACCGTACTTTGCGTTAGGAGCCTGTGAAGTCCCCGTTTCTTGGGAGGGTGCAGGCTTGCTGGTGTCCCCGAAGGCTTTCCTGAGTGGCCTCAGCCTGCCCCTTGCTCTCTCGTTTTCACAGCATTGCTCAACAGATGGGGTCTGCCCAGTGCAAAGGTCAATGTCCTCTCAGTCCGTTTCCTAATCCCTTGTTTGGGGGAAATTGGAACTTCAGGGTTACCAATGTATGGACTCATAGAAAAAGATCCTCAAAAGTCAAATATGAGTTTTACCCTTAAAAGAAAGACATTCTCTCTGCCCAGGAACAAAAAGGGTTAGAACATGGAAGAACCATTCTTTCTCTCCCTCAGGAGTGGGTTTGCTTTGGTTTTCCACTGATCTCCTGTTCCTGCCTGTAGAATTTGACATGGTTTTATTTACTTTTCCTTGGCCCGGTTTGGGTCAACAGGATTTCTTTCTTGCTCAGAACAGCCTCACACTTGTGCGAAGTAGGATGTGAGCCTGGGCCCCAGACAGCAGTAATCAATCCTTGTCCCAGCTACGCATTGGGGATTTTCAGCTCGAGATGGTCTAACAGCACCAGGGTTTACGTGGCACGTGGCAGTTACACATGGGCCAAATGATTTCTTCTTCTTTTTTGTCTGTAAATGACTTTGAAGGTTTGTGTGCATGTGTGTGTGCACATGCACACTTACATGTGTGTATAAGTGCTTGTGTGTTTGGTGATCTGAAGCCAGGCACCAGCACCGCAGGATCTCAAGATGACAGTGGAAACAGCAATAAAAGGAAGCATGCATTTTAAACACACAGCCCCGACAGAATTGGATGATATAGCAAGACTGGGATTTCCTCCTCTGTTTGTTTTAGTCTGCACTTGCTCAGCGTTATCCCCTGGGCTTAGTGCTGTAAGGGAGTGGATTTCCTCAAGTGCTGTGGATAAAGCATTTCATCCTCTGCTATCTCCCTTGTCAGTGTAAATCTCTCCAGCATGTGAGTGGGTAAGACGATGGGCCTCTGTGTGTGCCACAGGGTCTTGCCCAAATGAAATGGGTGTGCAAATGACATTTTCCTTTGTGATAATTCTGTGACATTAAAAATACACCAGTTTCTCCATTGAGTGATTATGGAGCCATGAAATAATTCCCAGGGGCCTGGGTGGGGGGGAGGGAGGTGTACTGCTCTGCCTCTTCATCCTGCTATGTTTAGAATTTGTGTGCAAGTCTTTTCTCGTGGGTGGCCTGTGGTGAGGCTGTTCTGGGCCCCTCTGTGTTGATAAGGGGAACAGTAAATAGTAAAAGCACAATATGTGAATGGACAAATATTTTCTAAGGTCAGAAAACTAACAGCAGCAACACCAGGAGTCCCAAGTAGTGGTCTTGTGAGGGCTAAAGGCAGCCCTGCTGCAGGATGGGAAAGGAGACCTGGCCAAGAGGGGAGTCCGTCTTTTGGGTTCAGTGGCTCAGTCCTGACGCGGGCTGTGGGGCCATTACCATGCTGGGGGTGTGGCAGGAAGCACGTTGGGTGGGGGCTCATGAAGGAGGGACTGGGGGTGTCCATGACTTCTGTGGGAGGCGTGAGGGTTCTCTCCCGGGGTCTCCATTCACCTCCTTTGGAGAACATGTTGTGACATTGAAGGCCTTGCATCTGATAGTGCAGAGCAGATCCAGAGGAGAGGAAACACAAGACTTCCAATGCTGTTGTCTTTGCAAGTAACTCAGCTGGAAGCTCTCTTCTTCAACACTGACCCTAGACTCTTGAACAAGAGCTAGTGATTGTGCCCTTCAAAAGATTATTTCTTAAGGACTCTTCTGAGCTGGCTCTTCCGAGCGTGTGTGTGTCTGTGCACGTGCACATACATATCCCTGTGTCCATGTAATGGACACCCACATGCCCGGCTGATGAACAGGTTCAGCCGATCCGCTCTCTTATTTGGGGGACTATCCGACTCCCACCCCTTAAACTCTCCTCCCTACGTGGGCCAAGTGTTGTTAGCTTTATTTCAGCCACATTGTGAGCTACTGAGGCATTTTGTCAGCCAGCCTGGAAGCCTAACAACCAGTTCCAGTGTAGTCTTCACGGAAAATCGATCACTGGATCCACAATTGGCTTCTGCAAGATCTTCCTGCATTCTGGGCTGGCTGTTGGAATCCACAGACTGCTAAGTGGACCTGAGCTCCCATTAGCGTCTGTTCTTACAACTGATCTTTCCAGGTCTCTCCTGTGTGTGATTGCAAAATGGTGCCACATTTACATTTACTCCCAAATTACAATGACTCCGAGACCCTCATCTGCTCAGACAGTACCCCCCCAACTTAGCCCTTACTTTGAGGTGCCTTACATACTTCCACAAGCTGGTCATAATTTCCCCCTTTGTCCAAAGGACACTCATGCTGGTGGCGCCCATACTGAGAGCACCTGGGGCTTGGCCAGTGGGACGATCTCCAGCTACGCGGCCAAAGCTGTCCCTCCAGGTGCCGGAGCAAGGCTGGGCTTCATGTGGAGGCGGGGAGGAGGACCTGCCTCATTTCTGTGTCACTTTGTCATCTAGGCCCTGAAATAGCTGTGTGAGTTCCCGGAATCTCTCAAAGCGTTCTTGAATCTGTTGAACACCCCTTTGAGCTTTGCCCAGAATCTCACCAAGTCTCCTGGGAAAACAATTCTGTCTGTTTGGGACATTGTCCTTCCAACCAGAGGGGTTCAGTCACGGCCCAGCCCCCGGCTGGATTGGGACCAGCTCCTCCCTCGGTCTCCCATTGTGAAACACACCGTATATCTCAGGGCGCCAACTGCTGCTAGTGCCGGTGGAGCAGGGCTGGGGATGCAGAGGAGTGCCCGGGCCAGCTGCCACCAACCAGGATGCTCAGGGACATGCTAGATGCTTCTGTTCTTAGTAATGCTCTGTGAAAACTTGGAACATGGCACTGGACAGAGCTTGCAGGAGTGTTCAGGACAACCTTGTAAGGTGCCCCTAGCCTTGGCTGAATAAATTGCTCCTGCCGGGTGGAGAAGGAGTGCTAATTTAACAACCCCTTCCCATCAGATGTGCGTGCCATTGGGATGAAGGGCGGGGCACTTAGAACCAAACAGGCTCCAAGAAGCGCCTTCCTTGTCCTCTTGCCTTCGCACCCTGACAAGTGGCTCCTCTCTTATAATCCACAGTCTCTTGGATGCACCCTGAGACTTCTTTGTTGCTCCTTGTTAATACCATCCACTTAATCTTTATTTTTTTTCCCAGTGCTAGTGGGCTGAGAGGGTTGAAAAAAATCTGAGTCCTGGGTCCTAGAGAGCCCTCTGTTTATTTGATCTGGAGTGAGAGGAGTTTTTATTTATGTTGGTGGCAGAGTTTGAGGGATGAGGAGGGGAGTGAGCACGTGACCTTCTCTCAGCCCAGCCCTTGCTTCCTGAGTCCCGGTGGCTAGTATTTAGTGACTGGGGTAGGGGGGTGCGGGGGTGCAAGCAGGAAACAAAAATAAATGCCTTTTGCCACTGAGCAAAAGGTTTGATGCCCTGTTGGTGATCAAGGAGGGCTAAAACCTAAAGGGCATTTAAGCTACAGGACTCCACTCATTCAAAGGCATATTTTTATCTTCGCTTGTCCTCATTTCTCCTCCTTCCTCGCCAGGATGCATACTTGTGGCATCCCACCTTGCCCTTGCTCGCCTCCTGGAAGTCCTGGAGGGCAGGGATGGCGCACACTGATCTTCCCCCCTGGGCAGCAACCCCATTCTGTACAGAAGCTATAGTGTTTGGTTCTCGGTGATCTTGTTTCCTCCGGCAGCTTCAGGTTCCACCTGGCACATTTGCTTTTCTGCCTGGGGTAAGCAGCTCCTGGGGAGAAGGCAGTGTGTGCACAGATGCCTAGTGTTGGGCTCAGAAACTCACCGTGACTGAGTCGTGGATCATCACTTTCTTGTGGGGAGGCTGCAGCTCTTGGGGGCTGCTGTTGGGTTTGGGTTTGCTTAGCTCTCATTGTCTTAGTGTGGCCGTCACAGTGTGGCCATGCTTATTGCCCAGGACGTGCAGCCACTTCCTTGGCCCAAATATGCCCCTTCTTTCCCATCCCCGCTGCTGCCTTTTTCAGGTACAGTAATCTCCTAACTGTCCTCTCTGTTGCACTTCATACCCCTGTCTGAGATGTCCAAAGCTCAGGTCTGATCTTGTCTTTTACTTTCTTCACTGGCTTCCAATTTCTTAAAAAAAAAAAAGACAGCTGGGAGTTTTTAAGACCCTCCATGATCTCACCCCTAGCCTGGCCCTGAAGCCTTATTTGTTCCATGCATGGACTTTTCTTAACTGTATTTTGGAATTAGTTTGCTGGTCTATTTATCTGCACCTGTTGCTGTTGCTTAGGGTGTCCTTAGACATCGCTGCCTACCCATGGAAATCTTTTATGATCCAATTTTTGGCCCCTTCCCTGAGAAATCCTCCTGGATCCTTCTAGTCTGAATTAACCTCTCACTCTGACCCCACAGAACACGCAGTCAGCTGCTCGGTCCCCAGCACTGGGCAGAGCCCTGGGGCATGGTAGGTGCTCAGCGATTCTTGGCTGAGTAGATGCCTCTGTTTGCTTCCTCCCCTCCCCTCCTCTCCTTTCTTTTCCTTCTTTAGAGTTAGCTGTGGCCATCTCATATATTGGGCTTTCCGGCATTCCATTTTCAAATATTCTATCCTTTTGTCTGTTTGTGACTTTGCTTCCTGGTTGCTGGCTTAAAAAATGCAGTCCCTGTAGAGTTAGCTGTCCACATGTCAATCTTTGCAACTAGATCAGCTTTTGGGGACAGGGCCTGTGTTCTTGTTTATTTTCATAACCCCCAGTGCACCTAGTGCGATGCCACGTATTGAAGGGGGTGGGCAGAGAAATCTCCAGAAACCTCTCTGAGTGCTTATTGTGGGGGGGGAGGGTCTAATGTGCCCTTCAAAGCAAACGTTCTTTAGAATTATTATATATTTTTTGGTTTGGGTTTTATGTTTTTCTCTTGCTTATTGATTTATAATTTACATGAAGTACAATTCACCCTTTTTAGGTGTACACTTTTATGCAATTTAACAAATTGATATAGTTGTATAACCACTACCATAATCAAGGTATAGGATATTTCCATCACTCCCAAACACTCTCTCATGCTTCTTTCCCTACTTCTAGGCCCTGGTAACAACTGATTTGATTTTTGTCCCTTTAGTTTGGCCTTTTCCAGAGTGTCATAGAAGTGGAATCATGTAATATATAGCTTTTTGGGTCTAGCTCCTTTCATTTAGAATAATGCTTCATTTTTTTTTTTGGAAATTTGATGACCTAGGCTTTATGTGTACCTGCCTTTCTGAAAGATTGGCATGGGGTGTGGGTTTGAGGGTGCATATTGGGTGTGTGATTTGGGAGCATCTGAGGAAACTTTATCCCCTTTGCATCCTTGTTGGGGTCTCTTTGGCCTCAGGGTCTCAGCTGCTTTGTCTGACCCACTGACCCTCCCTCCCTGTCCCTCCCCCACAGTGGCACCCAGCATAAGACAGCCTTCTCCCCTGGGTCGTGGCCAGCCATCCCTGTGGCTGCGGGGGCCACAGTGGAGGAGGGAAGCTGGGTGGGTGGGGTGAAGTGGCCGCTAAATTCCTCCCTTGGGGAGGGGGTGGCGCTGGGGTGACGAAGGTCAGACCTCTCCTGGCTAAAACAACAGAAGTGGTTCCAGCTGCCCAACAGCTGGAGGGGGGTGTCTGCTTTCCCTCAGCGGCATGAAAAGCCCTTTAATCGGGTGTGCTGCTGTCAGGCCCCGCGGTGGAGGTGTGCAGAGGAAGAGCAGACGCCGCTCTTGCTGCCAGGCCTCTCCTTCCCTTTGACCTCCCTTATCTTCCCTCCTCCATCATCGCCCAGCCCCACTCCCAGGCCGCCGGATCGAGGCCCTCCTTCGCACCTGTGTAAATGCCGTGGTCATGGGGTCAGGGAAGGGGGAGGCCAGCTGGCAGCAGCAGGGATGTGGATTTTCAGCAGGGAGGACGGATTTGTTGGTAGACGGGTGAGTGATGTGTTAATGTGAAACCGCTCTCCATTCCCAGAGATGCGGGGCCCAGAGCAAAAGGCAAAGCCCAGTTTTGCAGATGGTGAAGAAAGTGGTGAGGGGCAGACAGTCCCTGGTTGGAGGGTGAGAGGCTGAGCCGCAGCCAGACCTCTGGAATGGGATTCTCCACTTTTTCTTGCAGGCGTTGGCTCCAGGAGTGGCTTTTTTCCCCTTTCAATAGTAGATTTACCTCCCAGAAATGCTTTTTTGTACTTGAGTTCTAAAAAACTTGAGCTGGACTTTGATTTACAAACAAGACTGAAAAATACCCCCTCTCTTAGGGAAGATCTCTCTGCTTCTGGAGCCCTTTTCCTCTCCTGTCCCGCTGAGGGGCTACTGCCAGCGACTCCACCCACTGTTGCAGAGTTGACAGCAGGGCCCCTCTGCCCCTTGGCAGCATCTGGGGCACAGTGCCTGGTAAACCCCTGCATGGAGGGAGGCACTGTGGTGTAGGGGAAGGAATCTGGGCCATGAGAGTCAGACTTAAAGGCGTGCTCTACCGTGTCCTGGCCCAGCCTTGCTGAGCCTAAGGTTTCCTCCTCATTCATTCAAGCCATGAATATTTACTGAGCACCCACTGTGGGCATGGCCCCTGCTGGGCACTGGGGATCCAGCAGTGTGCACCAGATCTTGGTTTCTGCTCGCAGGGAGTGTACAGCCCCGTAGGGGAGGATGTAATCACAGTTGTGCATGGGCCACAGTGGACAGTAGAGGGTGTTCTGGAGGCTCACTACAGGGGTCTCAACCTACTTTGGAAGTCAGATGCCCCAAGGAGGTAGCATTTGCCCTGAAATTGGAGGTTGTGAGGTGGAAGCACATTCCAGGCAGGGGCTCAGCAAGTGCATGGTCCTGAGGCAGCCAGGAGCAGTAGAGGGGGCTGTGATCGCTGTGCGCCTGTTACCTGGCCAGCAGGCATGCAGGTAGGCACTGCCCTCCTTCTCTTAACTTCCTCATAGGCATTTGCAGGTGGGGAAAACTCACCATTATTTACAATGTTGAATCTGTAGGAAAATGAATTCAGGGTGTCAAAAAAACTGACTTATATATGCATCCATTTTATCACCTGGCTGTTCTTAAGTGCATGCTCATGGTAGCTGCCAGAAAAACCAGAGTGCTAATCACATTGGCTGTTAAATTATCGGAGCTTTCTACCTTGACATATCCTCATTTCAGGCTCAGCAGCCGAGGGTCCCAGATGACTGCCTGACTTATGGATGAGATGACTTACCTCTAGGTTGGTGGGAAGACTTCCTGGAGGCTACAGCCAGGCTCACTGGGAATGAATTCCATGATCATTTAGCTATATCTGCCGTGGGTATATGGGTATTGTCTCAGCACACTGGTACATTCTCTTCAATGACTTAGGGGTTTTTTTTTCCCTTTCCTTCAATTCAAGAGAAAAATACTGTGTTTAATATGTGGCTTTTATTATCTAATAGATGTTCTTTGAAAGAAAAGAAAATAACAAAATTTGAGATTGATTTGTGGGGGCAGGGGTTGGTAGCAAAGAGTTAAGCACCTAGACAAGAGATAGAGTCCTTTAGGCAAGGACTAAATGAAGTCCTTGTGGATAAGAGAGGAAAGTCTGCTGGAGACAGAGTTCCAGCCAGCCCCTAGCCATTTCAGCGACCCCAGCTAGAGCACCAGTGAGTAAAGCCATAGTGGTTGTTTCAGCCCCAGCCAAGCGCTCAACTGAATGCAGTCAAATGTGTTATCTCAGCTGATACCACGTGGAGTAGAAGAACCTCCCAGCTGAGCCCAGCCAATACATAGAATTATGAGAAATGATAAATCATTCTTGGAAGCTACTGAGTTTAGGGGTGGTTTGCTTTGTAGCAATAGACACATGAAGCAAAACTACTTGAAGCTGTGTAACATATGAATTTATTAAAGAAAAACCTAAAATTAGTTTGAGTTTGGCTTGTGATTTTTGAGTATGATATCATAAAGATATCATGCTTATTGCTCCAACTTGTTGCTCCAAGTTGCTCCACTTGTTGCTCCAAATTGTGGACTTCACTCTCCCAAACCCAGTGGATGGACCACTGACCTGGTCGTTTAGTATGACTGCTACACCTGGGCACAGTATGGAGTTATGCATTTTACAAGATGGCTGTTTGGATTTCAGATACTGGGTAAGTCAGCATGATACTAGCAGGTGGAAGTTAAGACTGTGAGAACAGCTCTATATTATAAAGAAGTGAACGTCTCCTTCCAGATGGAACCTTAGGCTGGCTTTGTTGCTCCCCACATTGTCATGGAAACTTGGCATTCAGTCAAACCTAACACAGCTTGTGGTACTGGGGTGGTTTCTCTGAGTAAAAGCGGAGACAGGGTTTGCATTCTACTCTGCTGGAGATGGAAGGGCAAGGATCAGCGTGTGTTTATTTCAGGCAGAAGGGGTGGTTGGTCTAACGCTAATTTCGTCTACTCCAATCTCCTCCATGGCAAAGGCGGCCCCAGCCAGTAGCTTACTTTTCCAAGAGGAAGGATAACTTGTTTATATGTATTTTAAGAGTCTGTCTACTTTACAAATGTGACCAAAACACAAAATGTTTGGAGTCATCTACTCCCCAAGGAGAGAGGGTGGGAGAGAACTGCAAATACACAATTATCCCAGCCCCTTTTGTTTGGTTTCCGTATTATGCAATCCTATTTAACATTATTATTTTGTTTTTATTGTCCTTTGGTTAGGAAGAAGGAAGGAAATCTATGTGAGGAGTTTTATAAAAATACTATTTTCCCACTATAGGGAAGTGGCTCAGTGTTTGGCTTGTTGGGGAGACAGCTTGCCTCTACCCAACACCAAAAATTTCCACCAACCATGGTTGTTCTTGTGCCCACAACAGACAGTCGCAGCAGGGTGACTCAGACTCTGTGAGGTTTGTCTGTGTGCTGGGAGAACTGACATAGACCACAGGCTGGTGCTGGGGACTGCTAGTCTGGACTCTTGTCTCCTGCAAGAAGAGAGGAAAAAGCCAACTTCGTGACTTCAGGTGGACTGTGACAGACTCTTGGGATATCCTGGCTGTTGACCCATAAGTAATGAACTGATTTACTGTCTAGTTTCAAAACGCAGACATTATTCTCAGGAGCGACTTCTTTTTTTTTCCCTTAGTCCAATGAGTCTTAGCCTGGCTCAAGTAGGAAAAACTCAGTTGAGGACACTCCTCACTCTCCTCCCCTCTCCTCTTGGTTTGTTTGCTTTGTAGCTGGGCTATTGCATATGGCAGCCACTAGCCACATGTGGTCATTTAAATTTAAATTAACTAAAATTAAACACAACTAAATATTTTGGTCCCCACTTGCATTAGCTACATTTCGGTGTTTGATAGCTGCATGTGGTTTGTGGCTACTATATTGGATGGCACAGATATAGAACATTGCCATCATCGTGGGAAGTGCTGTTGGACTGTGTGGCTTTGGAGCATTCCTGAGTGCCTGGGACTAAGTCCTCTCTTGGTGTCTCTATCTTAGTGTCTCCGTGGTATCCTGCTACTGTGCCATATGGTAAATGTCAGCTTGCTTGTTGTTTCCACCCTAGAGTGGAAGCTCCCTGAGGCCAGAGACTATGTTGGTTATGTGTTGCTTCCTCTGCCTGGGAGTGTGTTGGGCTCATTGTTGGTGCTCACTTATTGAGTACAGAGTGGATGAACAAAGCTGGAGGATTACCTCATCCTCAGTGTTTGTGGACACAAAATAATCTCTTTGGGGCCCTGGAGGCTTGGGTCATCCTGTTAGGGCATAGTCATTCTGTTTAAACTCCATTTTATTGACTTCTTTATTTTTTTGTTGTTGTTTGTTTTGGGGGTTTTGTTTGTTTGTTTGTTTTTAAACAATCACAAATACATACAGTTCTTAAAACAGATGAAAATGAGACCCCACAATCAACTGAAAACGGTCTCTAGCAATGGCCCCATGCTGTCTCTGAACTTTTTAGTTGGCCTCAAGAACTGGTAATTTCTAGACAGGAATCTTTTGGGAGTGCTTCCGAAGCTGAGAACGATCTCCGCGTGCTGGGATAGGTGGGGCTTCTGGAGCTCTTTAACCTGTCTGTTTGCAGACAGAGTGTTCCTCTTGTTATTAAGCTGGGCTCTGGCACAAGTGCTGTGGCGTCTCTGTTGGCGCAGAGCAGACAATTTTCAAACTGAATTTATGGCCCATGGCTCAACCCCACAGGGATGCCTGCAGCTCCCCTTTCCCGTGAACTGTGGAGTAGACGGCGAGGCAGCCTCAGTGGGTTTAAAAAGAAACTTTGCCATTCTTGTTCCCTCCTTTTGTTCTGTGTATTCTCTTTAAAAAAATCTCTTTCCTCATTTAAATTCCAAAGAAAAAGATGAACAAGAACCTATATGTGACTTAGGGTATGTTAACTAATCTTCCCACAATACTATGAGGTGCAGGGTATGTTACTACTATCCTTCTTTTACTGATGAGAAAACTAAATCCCAGAGAAGTTAGGCAACTTTCCCAAGATTAAACAGCATGTAGGTGTCAGGGCTGGGAGTGACACCCGTCTCCTGGATTCAGACTCATGCTTCTAACCATTAGGCTGCACTGCCTTTCACTGTTACAGAGCAACACTGCGAACAGAAATACTGATACAATTGCAAAAATGACTTCACAGAGTGAAAAACTGTTTACCGAGAGCCTACTGTGTGCACCAGACACCGAACACTGATATCCAGATAAGATGGCCCTGCCGTCCAGGCACTTCAGGCCCACTGTGAGATGTTCCTGATAAGAGATCTCGTTCTGAGGTGGCGTGAGGACAGGACGCGCTGGGCTACCTGTGCCCATGTGTAATGCCTTGAGGGGGTAGAGGGGGGAGGTGGACCGAGAAAGCAAGGCTCAGAGCATGGGGTGGGGGTGTGGCCCCAGGGATCCCCGAATGGGCAGCAGCCTGGGAGGCCAGATCTGTCACGCCACGCCGGCAGGGTTTGAGGTAATGCCATGTAGAAAATGCCCCCCAGGGATACATTCATCCCACAAATAATGGGGTGCCCTAGCATTGTGCTAGATGCTGGGTGGGGGCTGTTCCAGGCAAAACAGACATCATCCTCGTCTTCATGGAGCTCAGAGTTGGGGATTCCATTGTTAATCAAACCACACAAATAGAGTCGTCATCACAAACTGTGTCACGAGCCATGAAGGAAAAGCGAGGTGTGAGAGCTTATTGTGGGGGACCCGTCCTCACCGGTGAGAGTCGGGAACACCTCCCAGAAGAGATGGGGTGAGCCAGCGTCTGAAGCAGGGTGTCAGGGAATGGAGAAGGGTTGGTGTGTCTGAAGGCCTGGAGGTAGGGGGAAGTGTAGCTAGTTTGGGACATGGAGAGCAGGCCAGTGTGCACCCACAGCAGTGAGCTGGTGACCTGGGGCCAGGGCAGAGGCTGGGTTGGAGGGGGTGTCCACAGGCACAGATTCTGCCTGCCTGGCCTGGGCGACTGTGTGAAGGTCCTCAAGGGCAGAGGACACCACTCAAGGGACAATCTGAGGGAGCTAAGTCTGGGGGCCCCGTGAGGGGGTTGACTGTGGATGACACTGTCCCTTCTTGCCATCCCTGTCAACTCATCCCTCCTCTGTGTGGCAGCCTGAGAGGCAGTGGGCTTCCTCTCGATATGACTTTATATGTTATTTATTTTTGCCCTGAACAGTAGACTCTACCAAATGCTGTGCTCATGAGACACTATCAGGATAGTTCCCTTGGGGCCTTGGGCAGGACTCAGGTTTAACCTGTGAGATGGCCAAGTTGCACCGTCCATCCCGACTAGGCCTGTGTAGTGGTTTTGGCCCTCAGATGCCCTTCCCCATGCTAAGCAGCCAGCACCCAGGCATGAGGTCAGGGTGGCAGGAAGCACTGGCTTCATGGCTGGCCTGTGGTCTGTGTACTCACGGACAGGCTTAGGCTCTCTTGGAGTTTGGCCAGCGTGAGGTGTGTGTTTCCAGCCCTCCCTGGAAGGGTGTGGTACTACCTTCAACAAGTCTCATCTATTGCTTCATACAAAGGGCCTGCAAATATATCTGAGACAGGGCTTGTATTCACACCTTCCCAAAGCCTCTAAGAGCTTGGTGTGATTATACAGTCAACTCTAGCATCACCGACGGCCCGATGTGTGCTCCCGATGTTGCCGTGCATTATTGCAGGATATTGGTCCCCTCAACCCTTGCTGCTAAAGATCCTCCAGTGTTCCCAGGGCTCTGCCACACGGGAGTGAGAGAGAGTGGACCTAGCTCTCAAGGCCCATATGATCTATTATGGGTTATTGAACAGAAGCCCATGGATTGCAGTGGCCCAGTTATTGTTCTCCAGCTGTATTCATAGTTGTTAACAGGAGGTTCGCTGATAAATGTGCTTAAGGTCAAATGAGTTTGAAAGATGCTTCATTGTGTATGCTTCTTGATCTGGTTATTGATTGCTAATAACAAATGACCATGAAACTTAACTGCTTTAAACAATTTAGTGTTATCTCTCACAGTTCTGTAGGTTAACTGGGCTCAGCTGGGTGGTTCTTGGTTAGGGTCTCTCATGCATTTACAGTCGTCCCTCAGTATATGCAGGGAATTGGTTCCAGGATCTTTGAGTATACCAAAATCTATGCCTACTTGAGTTGTGTGGTGGGCCCTGCTGAACCCACATTTATAAAAAGCTGGCTCTCCATATACAAGGGCTTTGCATCCCATGACTAATGTATTTTCAGTCCACATTTGGCTGAAGAAAATCTGTATATAAGTGGATCCATCCATGTTGTTTAAGGGTCAGCTGTACTTATCTTCATTTTTGTTAGTTGTAATCAGATAACAGGTGGGGCTAGACTCATCTTTACTCACATATCTCTGTGCTGGGGCCGGTTGGACATTTCTCTTTCTGTACGGTTTTGACACATGCTAACTTGGGCTTCCTCACAGTATGGTGGTCACAGGTTGTTAGCTTCTTACACGGTGGCTGGTTTTCCTCAGAGTAAGGATTGCAAGAGGCCTAGGAGGGAGCTGCAAGGCTTTGTATAACCTGGTCAGAAATCCCAAAACATCACTTCCACAGCATTTTCTTGGTCCAGCAAGTTTCTGAGGCCAGCCAGTCCAGATTCAAGGGGAGGAGATTAGATTCTATAGCTCAGTGGGAGGAACAGAAAATAATTTGCAGCTATCTTTAATTTGCTTTACCTCTTAGAGGTTCATAATGTATAAGAATGTTTCAAAGTTGTCTGAGAAGTCCTGCACCAAAGAAACGTGTTTACTCAGCATTTCCCCAGCTGATTATTATTGCTATTTTTAAAATCAGGAAATCCCTTTCCCACAGAAAATTACTTAACCTGTATTCTGCCAGGGAGAGGTGGGAAGAAATTGAAGGGTGATAGATTTGGGGCTCAATATGATCTAATAAATAAAACTTTACAAAGATGGAATTTGGAGATTTATAGGGGGTTCCTGATTTGAGGAAGTACCCACATAGGGGTTGCATGACCATCTGCATGGATGGTTAAAGCTCTGATTTTACTTCCAGCACATCTAGGTTCAAAGTCAGCCTCCACCACTTACAGCTATGTGACACTAGGAAAGTTATTGCTTTCTGGATGTCAGTTTCCTTATCTGCAAAATAAATAGTTTCATAGGATGGTTGTGAGGACGGAGACCCTACTTGTGAATTACTTGGCACAGTGCCTGTTGATGGTCTGTAATCATTAGACATTATTGTTGTTATGCTGTACAGAGAATGCCTTCCTTGGTTAGACTTTGTGGCCGCTCAGTTCCCTTCATCTCTAGGGTTTAATAACTTTGGGCTTATTTGGGACTTGCTTCCCAAGGACAAACTAGTACTGTAATTCATAGACCCACTTTTCTTGCAAAAGTAACCCCTATACTCTTTCACTTTTTTCCAACCTAGTTTCTAATAAGTGACCGTGACCCTCAGTGCAACCTCCACTGCTCCAGGACTCAACCCAAACCCATCTGTGCCTCGGATGGCAGGTCCTACGAGTCCATGTGTGAGTTCCAGCGAGCCAAGTGCCGAGACCTGACCCTGGGCGTGGTACACCGAGGTAGATGCAAAGGTGAGTGTACACCCCCCACCCAGCCAAGGAGAGGCTCCTGGCACCACAGCTCCCCACGCTGTGCACTCTGCAGAGACAGCCTGGAACGAGTCTGTCCATCTGGTTTGCTGTCCTATCTTTTTACCCCTTCTACCTGGGGCATAGAGAAGGAGAACTGGTCTATCTGAAGCAGTGAGCACTTCTCTGTCTTTCAAACACTGCCACAGGCAAGGACTTAGAGAGATGTGCTGCTATCTGGCTAGTGCTTTTCTTTTTTTCTTTTTTCTTTTCTTTTAATAGAGATACTTAAAATGGCAAGACATTATTGCTGGCTCCTGAACAGGGATTCCAGATTGTTGGCTGACAGATATGTTTTATTTGGTCTGCTCACATGTTTAAAAACATTTGGGACAACATTTAAAAATTGGGAGATTCAACATAAAAATCTGGCTTTTTGTACTTGTCTTCCAAAACTGGAAGTTCTGGTAATATCAGGTCTCTGTTCCTGCAAAGCAACACATGGCTAGAGCTGAGTAGTGGCTACCAGCTTTAAAGCCGCTCTCCAGTTTTCCTCAATCTTCAGCCCTCCCTATAGTGTCTCAGAAATAAATGCCATTCTTCTCATACCCAGCTCATGTCTCTAATTTATATTGCCTCCCTGAGTGTTGTAGATATTTGCGTTTGTGACCCTGGACTGCTTAGAGCCATCACAGGGGTGGCAGGAAGCTAAGCAGGCTGCCCTAGAGCCTTTGATTTTCTAAAGAAAGTGTTTACAATTCTTGAATCATAAAACATCTTTGAACCCCCTCGGGCTTACTAGTTATATTAATAGAATAAACCAAGTGAAAAATAATGGGAGGGAAACATTTTTTTCTGGGTTAGGGTAGGGGTACTTGGGAGAAAAGACAGGCGGAACCTGGTACAAACATGAAGCCTCCACTCCCCACTTTTCTAAGGATAACATAACAGGGAAGATGGGCTGAGGGACAGTCGCTAGCCACTGCCCTTTTATTGTCAGACAAGCCCGCGGGGGGTGCGGCTCCCCCACAGTGGAGGGGCTTCCTCTGCATTTCTGCACGGGGCAGCTGTTTTGCCCCACGGCTCCAGCGTGGAATCCAAGTGAAATATGAAGTACACTCCTCTCCCCTTTTAGATGCTGGCCAGAGCAAATGTCGCCTGGAGCGGGCTCAAGCCCTAGAGCAAGCCAAGAAGCCTCAGGAGGCTGTGTTTGTCCCAGAGTGCAATGAGGATGGCTCCTTTACCCAGGTGAGACCTCGGACAATTCTCCTGGGCCTGTTTCCTGGACTCGGGCAGAGGGGAGGTGTCCGAGAGCGAGAGGGCCGCTTGGCGCCTTCACTTTCTGGGAAACTGCTGAGTGAGAGGCTCTTCAACTCCCCCCTGCGCTACCTCCCCCTCCCGGGCCCTCCACACCACCTCCTGCCAACTGGCAATGGGTCTTGAAAAGAGGCATGGACGTCGGAGCCAGCAGACTGGCATCCCTCGGCTCGTCCTCCCTGCCGGCCCTCTCCTCCGAGGGCTAGACCTGCGCTTTTCTCTTCTGTCAGACGTGGGCTGATTATTTTTTCTTATTCCTGCCAGTTTCCACGGGCAACCCCGGCATTCCCTTCACTGTTTATTGCCACCCCTCCGGACTCCCTGCTTCCTACCCCCAGTCCCTGGACGAAGCAGAGCCCTCTTTGAGCACAAAGTGTTCTACGATTCTTGGAGTGAGCGAGCGAGTGTGTGTGTGCGTGTGCGTGCACACGTGGGTGTGCATGGATATGCAAACACTCAGATTTTTTTTTTTTTTAATTTCAGCTTATTATGGGGGTAAACACTCAGATTTTAAAACCTCTTTTCAGGCAGTCCCACCTCTCATCCGGCATGATCTTCCGGATAGTGCTTTGTGTAAAAGGAATGCTGACCGTGTTGACGTTGGCACAGACTATTTCTAAAACACAGGCCATGGCGGGACAGTAAGGTGCTCCTTAGGGAAGCTCCGGGCCGCCCCCTCCTACACAGGGGCTTGTGGCTGAGGCGGGAGGTAGCGTGGGGGGGCGGGAGGCTTCAGTAAGATGTGTGCCAGCTAGATGGAGGTGCTGTGGCAACGAGAGTGGGGAAGGTAGCTGGACAAGGGTGCGCTTAGCCAAGTGGTCGGGGCCGGGTCCCAGTGCCTGCGACTTTCATTGTTCAACTGAGCAGCATTTGGGGGAATCCCTTTCTCTTAGAGCTGGGGCAGAAGCTTCAGGGGTTTAAAAAGGTCCCTGTAATTCTGAATCAATGGGGCAAAGGGTGTCGTCTGGCCTTTGGTCCGGAGGAGTCTCAGGTTTCATTTCTCGGCGGGGTGCAGGGCAGTACTGATTTGAGACTGACTGCTTTTTGGAGTGGAAATGTAGAGGGATGGGTGGAACTGGACATCAGTGTTTTAAAAGTTCCCCAGTTGATTCAAATGTGCAAACAGGCTCAAGAACCGCTGGATGAAACTGACCTTAGCTGCCAACCCTGGGAGAGGTGCTTTTTATCTGTTTTCTCCTCTAAGCCTCACCATAGCCTGTGAGGTAGGTGTTTCATCCCTGTTTACAGATGATGCAACAGCGGTGGGATGTGGAGTAGCAGAGCTGGTTCAAACCCAGATGCCTCTGAGTCCAGAGCCCTCCAAAGACCTCCCTACTCTGCTGCTCTCTGAACTGGCACAGGTGGGGTGGCACTGGAAGGAGGCAGTCTGGTGCTGTGGCTGGCACCGACTCTGGAGCCAGAATGCCTGGGCATGAAGCCCAGCCCCCACCACCTCAGGCAGGTCCCTGAGCTTTTCAGGGTCACAGTTTTGTCATCTGAAAATCGGAGGTTGATGTATTTCCATTATTGTTATGTGTTATATAACAATTGTTTGTGATAATGATCATGTTATATACGTCATCATATATTACTATTATTAGTGATTATTATTATAGCTTCCCTCATAAGGTTGTGATGAGGATTAAATGAGTTAACACATGGAAAACACTTGGAACATATAAATGCTATATAAATATTTATACCATCATTATTCCCATCTCTGCTGTGGTTCTACTACTCAAATCTTCCTAAGATTTTATGACTGATATCACTTAAGGGAAAAAAGAAACCCAAAATCTTTTAAACTTGAAACTCCCTACATTTGAAAATTGATGAATTCTTTCATGAATTTTTTTATTGACTATTTATTCTAGTAAGAAGAATGCAGGTGATCTTTGTATATATTTGAAACTGCCTGGCTAAGAATTCATGTCCGGGGGCAAGAAATCATACCTCTCTCTGATTAGTTTGTGCTGAGACAGGGTAAAGGTAACAGAGAGGAGGGCAGAGTCTGTGACATTGGTTTTCCCTTTCTGGAGGCTTGTGTAATCCTGGGCGTGTTGCTTTATGAGGATTGTTGACCCCTGCCCTCCTGATTCTGAAGTGTTTGCTGCCCCGTGACAGACAGCCTGCTGGCCAGCTTTTGTTTTGTCCAGGCCAGGCTGGACCAGGTGGTGTTTGCTGGGGGAAAGGAACTTCCAGATTAGTCCAGGCTGAATTGCTAAATGAGAGGGCCCCTAAAGTTCAGCAAAGGTTGTGTAGACAGTCAAGAACGCGCTCATTTGTTTGACACACTAAGCACTGCCATGTGTCTGTAGGCTTGAGGCGGGCTCGCCCCCGTGGGCAGCCAGACAGCCAGACAGCCGGCCGTCCTAGCCAAAATGATTGAAATGGATGTGCCTTTCCTCTGATCAAAGACACTGCAATAACTTCACAAAATGAGGCTGCCTCTTTGAGTGTGCTTTAGCCACAGTGACAGGCTGCCAAAACGCCGAGGTGGATGCTTTCTCCTTCCCCCAACCTGCACCACCACTTAGCTGGGCTTTCTATTTTTCTTCAAGAACAAAACCGAGAGACAAACTACATTGCTTTAATATTCTTTAGAATATTGATAGGTACACATCCTGGTGTTAGTAACATATTTTAGCCCTGTGAATATTACACAGTAACCCTCTCTTGAAGTTTATGGGGGAATTCTACCCCTGACCCAACTCACATACATGAGTGGCTCATCTTCCTTCTACAGCAGCCACCTTGTGCATTAGATTTTTCAAAGACTGAATCCCTGGGCCACGTCTCAGACCATTAAATCAAATTCTGGGAGTGGGACACAGACATTGTATTTTTTTCAAGCTCTCCAGGTGATGCCAGTATTTGGTCAAAGTTTCCAACCACTGTTCTAAGGACTTCATCACTCTTGTTTCTTGATTACATCATGGGGAGGTGTAATTAAGCCTCTTTGGTGATCTGTTGAGGAAGGGCAGGAGCTACAGGCTTTGTCCTTGGCTGTGGTCTTATCTGTTTTCTCCTTGGGGTATCGGGAACATAATTCCTGACATCTGTTCTACCAAGTCTTCTGCCAAGCAGTTGTCTGGTGCCCAAGCTGATTAACTGAAGCATCAGTCATAGTGAGAGGGTGTTGGATTTTCACCATCAGACAGTGTTGGCTGGAGCTTGGCAAGAGTGTGCATCATTGAATGATAATGATGTTGACTCTTTATTGAGTGCTCCCAGGTGCTAGGCACTGAATTTTACACCTATTAATCTTTGCTAAAACCTTTTGAGGTTATTAATTTAATACCTTTATTTATAAAGGAAAACTGAGTTTTAAAGGGGTTGAATAGCTGGTTTGAGGTCACTAAGCTAAAAAAGATTTGTATTCAAGCCTACCTAATTTTGAGGCCCATGTTTTTAAATTTTGGAGGCTACAAACATGGCCTTGATACATATGTATTCCATTTTCATCCCCATTGTTTTTCCAGAAGTTTGCTCTCTGATGTTGTTGAACGATTAATTAAACAAACATTAAAAAACCCAACCTTTTGATTATAGAAATTTAAAAAAATACAAAAAAGTAGAAATAACAATATAATGAACTCCATGTACCCATCACCTAGCTTCAATGATGACTGACATGTGGCCAATTCTGTTTCATCTTTACCCCATTTTCATCTCCCATTTCAAATTGGATTGCTTCAGAGCAAATCTCCAGACACAGTATCTTTTCATCCTAGACATTTTTGAGCTCTGCTGTATTCTGGGCTGTAGGCTGGTTGCTATGGGGCATTCAAAAAAATGTCATGACCTCTGCCTTCAAGGAGTTTACATGCAGAAAAGATATTAAGACATATGATAAAGTAACTATGTAAAAGACCATATATATACAACGGGTGATGTTCCAGAAGTCCATTTACAAGTCAGTTATTTAGAGTTTTGAATACATTTTATTGTTAAGAAAATACATACAAATTTAAAATTTCTGAACATAACCCCCCCCGCCCCCCAAAAAAACAAACTAAAAGCAAAGCTGGGAATGGTGGAACATACCTGTAGTCCCAGCTACTTGGGAGTCTGGGGTGGGAGGATCACTTGAGCTCAGGAGTTTGAGGCTGTGGTGTGTTATGATCGCACCTGTGAATAGCCCCACTGCACTCCAGCCTGGGCAACACAGTGAGATCTCGTCTCTAAAAACCAAAACCAAAACCAAACCAAACCAAACAAAAACTCAAAAGCAAATGACATACATTAGCCTTAATGACAAAGAGCCAATCTTATGTAAAGAACTCCTATAATTCAGAAAGAAAAAGATTCTAGTAGAAAAGTGGGCAAGAGATATCAAGAAGCAGGTTACACGATCATAATAAATAGCCAGTAAGTGAACAGGAATGATGTTATCCCCTTTGTCGTTAAAGAAATACAAATAAAAATGATGGTGGATTATTTTGCTTACTGAATTGGTAAAAATTGACAAAAGTTGATAGTATTTAGGGTTAGGAAAGGGAAAGTGCTATCCATTCATTGCAGTTGGGACAGTAAATTGGCACCGACTTTTTAATGGGATCGTTTTGCAATATGGGCCCAAAGTCCTTCATCGTGCCCACATTGTGGGCCTGCAAGGCCACTTCTAGGAATGTATTCTAAGGAAATAATCAAAACCTATGTGAAAATATTTAGGCACACAGATGTCCATTTAAGTTCTGTTTAAAGTAGCAAAAATTTGGGAACAACCGAAGTATCCAATAATAGAGAATTGTTTAAACAAATTATGACATAGCCAGACTATGCAACGACTGAAATGATGTGTTGTAGAGGCTTATTTTATATATGTGTGTATGTATGTGTATTAGGGACTTCTCTAAACAAATAATTAACAAAAGAATTATTTCCATTTTTTTTTCTAAATAGAAAAGCTATCTACATGGTTAAAAAACATTCTGACACTATGGAAGTACATAAGGAAGAAAGATAAAGCCAGTGATTTCATCTCCCTGAAATAGCAACAATTAAGTCTAACCCTCTCTAGATTTTTTTCCTTGTGTGTACTTATCACTCTACCAAAAACGTTGTAATATCATATATTGTTTTATAGTATTTTCTTAAGTAATTGTATTGCGGACTTATTTCCAGGTAAGTTACAGATAGCTCTACCTTATTTTTTTTTTTAATGGCTGCATTGTGTCCCATTGTTTGAATGTATCATAAATCCTGGAAATTTGGGGATTACATTTCCAGAAGCTATATATTGGGTCAAAAGGACATGCAGTTTTTGAGGCATTTGATGCATATTACTCAATTGTTTTCCATAAATGTTGAGCAACTATGTGGTTGATTAGTGGCTGTTGTTATCAGACACATTCCCAAGCCATTTTCTGTGTAGATGGATTGTAGCTCTAATAATACTATACAACATGAAACACTATTCATTATATTACTTTTATGTGAAAAAAATGTGTTATTTTTTCCCTTCTTTGAGCTCCGTGTTCCAGGAACAATTTTTCTTGATGTAACACTACAGGCACCAACATTTTCCCCATTTTCACTCATTCTAACCACTGCTCCCACAACCAGTGCACACATATATCACATATATATATATATACACATGCACACACACACTTTTTTTTTTATTTATTTCTGAGATAATTTTGTTTCAAATAGGGATCTGGGGAGCTGTAATTTCTTCTTGATGATGTTTTGTTCTGAAGTTGGAAGCTAAAAAAAAAAAAAACAGAAAAGTTCTGTGCTTTTTGACAAAGGCAGAGGGCTCCCTTGTCATTTCTATAGTTCTTACTGTTGTATTTCTATATTTTTTATTGTCGTGTTCGCTAAAACCTGGGGAAATACACACTTATTTCCTAGGTGCCTGGGGTTGAGCTATGAAGCAGGTCTTGTTTCTCTTTAGCTCCCCTTCCCTCCACCCCACCCCCACAGCACAGAACCTCTTCTTCATCCCTGTAGACCTAAGTTGTGTGGCTACCTTGCCCTGGAAACACCTTGGTTTACCCTCTGGTCCTTCCTTTTCCAGATTCTCAGCAAGTCCTGAAGGTATCTATGCTATTTTTTTTTTTAATTTCAAAATATTAAGGGAGTACAGATGTTTTTGTTACGTGGATTGCTTTTATGATGCTTAAGCCAGCGCTATTGGTGTGCCCGTCCCTGGTATCTATGCTTTTCATGAACGTGAGCCTTCGTTGCCCTTGGCTGATTAAACGTTGGCAGGCTGGAGTGCTGAGCGTCCTCATGGGGTGGAAAGGATTTGTCCTATCTTGATGAGCCTGGAGGTCTAAAAAAGAGTCCAAGGGCAATGAGCTTTTGTCTTAATGTGGAAAGATCTTGCCTAGAGAGACAGACAGCGTGGCTCTCTCCTCAGACAGGGTAGAGGACTCTGGGGGTAAAGTACAGAGACCTGGGGTGCATCTGTAAGACGCAGTGTTCCTAAGCTGCTTCTGCCACAGATGGTCCCTTTGGATCCCGCAGACAAAGCCAGTTCTGTGTGTTTTAGTGGATGAAGCCCTGCCTTAGACCTCCTACAATGCCAACTCTTTTTTTGTTTTTTTTTTTAAAGCAGTTGTAGTGTTAAAAATTCAAGCCCATCCCTTATGTATAGACGGCATAAATGGTAAATGGACCTACTGTTGGGCAAGTGATTGCTTTTCTTTTTCTTGTTTTGCTAACTGTTTAATAAACATTATTATTATTACAATTTAAACATCTACTGTGTCCAGGGCATCTTGCTACTTGTTTTACATGTGTTTTCCATGGAATTGCTTTTGTTCCGAACAACCAGATTCTGCACATGATAACTGATACAAAATGCCCTCTATTTAGCACTTAGTTGTTGCTTAGCACGTGTTAGTTTCCTTCCTCTTTAGGTTCTTAGTTTGCTCAAGGGTAAAATGGGAGAGTTGAGCTAGGCCAGAGGTTGGCAAACTGCTCTGTGGGCTGGACACCTGCTTTTGTTCTTTAAAATAGTAGCTCTATGGAGATACAATTCGCACACCATAAAATTTACCCTTTTAAAATACACAATTGCATGGTTTTTAGTGTATTCACAGAGTTGTGCAACCATCACCACTATCTAATGCCAACACATTTTCATCTCCCAAGAAGAAATCCTGTACTCATTAGCAGTCACTTCCTATTACCGCTCTGCTTAGCTCCTGGCAACCACTGATCTACTTTCCATGTCTATGATTGGCTTATTCTGAATATTTCATATCAGTGGAATCATAACATGTGGGCTTTTGTGAGTGGCTTCTTTTACTCAGCAGACTGTTTTCAAGGTTCATCCACATTGTAGTATGAATCAATACTTCATCCGTTTTTATTATCAAATAATATTCTATTGTATCCATATACCCCATTTTGTGTATCCATTCATCACCTGATGGACATTTGGGTTGTTTCCATTTTTGGCTATTATAAAGAATGCTCTTGTAAACATTTGTGTACATTTTTGTGTGCACATATGTTTTCAATCCTCTTGGTATGTACCTGGGAGTAGAATTGCTAGGTCATATGGTAACTCTATGTTTAAACTTTTGAGGAACTGGCAGGCTATTTTCCAAGGTGGCTGCACCATTTTACATTCCCACCAGCAATGTATGAAGGCTCCCGCTTCTCCACATCCTTGCCAACACTTGTTATTGTCCGTCATTTTGTTTTTACCCTTTCTGGTAGATGTGAAGTGGTATCGCAGTGTGGTTTTGATTTGCGTTTTCCTAATGACTAAAGAGGTTGAGCACTTTCTCATGTGCTTTTTGGCCATTTCTCTATCTTTGGAGAAATGTCTATTCAGATCCTTTGCCAATTTCCTAATTTGATAATTCATCTTTTTATTATTGAGTTGTGTGAGTTCTTTATATATTCTAGATACAAGACTTTTATCAGATATATGATTCACAAATATTTTCTCCAATCCTGTGGGTTGTCTTTTCTTAAAATTTTTCCTTTGAGGCACAAAAGTTTTCATTTTGAAGTCAAATTTATCTTTTTTTTCTTTTATTGCTTATGGTTTTGTTGTCAAATGTAAGAAAGCATTCCCTAAGATAAGGTAACAAAGATTTACTCCTATGTTTTTTTTTCTAGGAGTTTTATGGTTTTAGCTCTTACATTTAGGTCTTTGATCCATTTTGAGTTAATTTTTACACATAGTGCAAAGCAGGGTTCAACTTCATTCTTTTTCATGTGTATATCCAGTTATCTCAGCACTACTTGCTGAAAAGACCATTTTCCCCCCTCTAATTGTCTTGGTGTTCTTGTCAAAAATCAGTTGACCATAAATTTGATGGCTTATTTCTGGACTCTCAATTCTGTTCCATTAATTTATATGTCTATCTTTCTGCCAGTGCCACACTGTCTTGATTACTATAACTGTGTAGTAAGTTTTGCAATCTTCTTTTTCCTTTTTAAATGAACAGTGAGATGAGTTTGTTCCACACCCACGTGTGGGGTTGATGCCAGCTCCCTTCACCTGCGTGGGACGTCTAGGAGGGGGAATGCCCAGGAACCTGTAGCCTGTGCTGTGGTCCAAGATTTAGTGACTGTATAGTGACTTTGGTTTGCTGTTTGCAGGGGAAGGGAAAGGTGGGTAGAGAAAGGAGAAAATTGGCGGTGGGAAACTCTCCTCACCAAAGATGAGACTTACATATCTCCAAGAACTCTCAGTCTTCAACAGGCTAATATTTCTTCTTTGAGTCTATAAGCAGGGAAGGGATTTCTTTTTCAAATTAGAAACTGTGGGTTACAGTAAGCCTTTTTGCCTTCCTGCAGGAGGTCTGGATGGCATATATTAATAATTTTCAGTGAGTAAGCAATCTCAGTTATGAATTTAAATTTTTAATTTTGTAAATGATGGCAGGAACAGGGCCTGTTCCATTCATGTACAGGAAGGACTTGTCTAGGAAGTGACTCGTCATAATCTCTTGCATGTGGTGGGAGCCACTACTCTCATCTTTTTAATGGGGGAACTGTTACCCCCGGGTTACCCATCAGGTGCAGGGCTGGGCAATAAGATGAGGGTGGGTGGAGCATCCTTTGTGCTTAGAACACTGTATCCACTGTGTTCTCTGGGGACTTATCTATCCCAACCTCTGTCTTATTCTTCAATGGCTGTTCAGTAGCCTAAAGGCCGCTATGCCGTCTTCTCCCAGACTGGCTGGAATCATTTGCTTTGGAGCAAGCATGCAGGGCTTGGGTGCTCCCAGATGGGCATCTGAGTTCCCTGTAGCCCTGTGATTCCATCCCTACAGTTCGACTATTGTGGAAATGAAAGGAGAGAGCTCTCACTGGTATCTGCAGCTGCTCTTCCCCGAGGGGGAATACTTGGGAGGGAGGAAGAGCCGGAAACCTTCTTTGCTGGCCTTTCTGCTTCCTTTGGGAAAGGAGAGGCTCTGAGATGGGAGGCTTCAATCACTCTCACTGCTAGTCTTTTCTTTTTTTAGATAATAATCATCATGATCAACAACACCACTTTCTTAATTTATACACAATGTATATACCAGGCTGTTTTATACATGCCTGACACATATTAACTTATTTAACCCTCTGCAACCAGTGAGGTGAGTGCTATTACATTCCCATGTTGTAAATGAGGAAACCGAGCCCCACAGAAGCTGACTAGCTTACCCAGGGTCACGCAGCCTGCAAGTGGTAGAGTCAGGATGCAAACCCAAGCAGCCTGGCTCCGGAATTTTCGGTCCTAACCACTATTCCACCCTGCCTCTCTAAAGGACATTGCCATCTTCTAAAGTGATGTTGCTAAACTAGGGCATATCCAGGAGGGTGACCCAGGTGAGTAAGGGTAGGAAATTATGTCACATGAGGAATATTCAGTGGAGACAGAGATGCTTGGTATGGAGATGAGAAGAACCAAAGGACGGAAGGAAAAGAGATGACCAAAGGGATACGTGAGAGCCAGATTCCGGCCTTCATCTGTGAATAGCCTTGTACTGTACAGTCCCATAGGGCTGACCCAGGAGCACCGAGTAAATTATGTAAAGACTAGGATTCTGATTCAAAATAGGGAAGAACTCTTAACAAGTCGAGTAGTCCACAGATGGAATGTCTGATTCTAAAAGGACTTACCTTCCCATCCTGCGAAGTGGGCAAGCAAAGACCAAATGGACATCCTGCACCAGTGCCATGGGGTTGGGGAGGGCATGCACCTACCTTGGGAAGGGCTTAAATTGATGACGTTGGAGGAGGAAAATGCCACACTTTTTAGGATTTTATGAGACAGTAGCTAATGTCCAATCAAGTGGTTAGGCACAGACAGTGGGCCTGCTTATTCAGGAAACTTCCAGGCAGAGCCACTGATACGTACACATTTAGGGTGATTGCCTCTGCACTGTGAGTGCATATAACATTCCAGGAAGTGACCTTATAGGTCAGTCAACTAAACTTCTGCAAACTGAAGGGATCAGAATTTTTTTCTATGTCAAAGTAGGGAAAGATATTAGGAACATAGGTGGGAGTTATGAAGACAAGAAAGTTTAATTAAAAGTGAAGTTAGACATGGAAATCAAGAAAAGGCTTCCACTCCTGCGGGCCACTTTTGTACCACCATCAGCCAGATTTTTCACAGTTTTGATCCGAACAAATCTTATGAGGGACTTTCTCATTGGGTATTTCTTAAACATAAAAACATGTTTGATATTTTCTCTCCAAGGTGGAAATAAAAGCAAATGTACAAGAAGTGCCATATTTGCTGTATACAAAGCTTGGACCGTTCTAGGCACCAGAGGGGCAGGAGTCAAGAAAATAAAGTTTCTTGGGTTCCTGATGCTCTAACACTTGGGTTTTTAAAATATCTTTATATGTGTGTTGGGGGGATGGTGTCCAAACTTTGTGGAAAATGTAAAAAAAGATCCTTCACCATATACTTGGAATAATGACAATTAGATACTACTAATAGTTTGTAAAATTCCACCTTACTCTTAAGCAGCAAACGTTCAATTTACAGTAGGATTGTAGAATTGCGAGCCTTCTGATTTAAAGGGGACCTCAGAGCTATCTGCTCATCTTCTCCTTCCTCTCCCCACCCCGCCCCCATCCAGGCTCCATAATTTCTTATAATTTCTCCCAAGTAGTCGTCCACCTTCTGCTTGATTGCCACCAGAGACAGGAAGCTTATTCTGAAATGACGAAATTCATAATGCATTTTGGATCAATTTTGTTGGAAAGCCCTTCTTTACATTGACTTCAGAGCTGCCTTCCTGTAATTTCCAACCGAAGACTCTAGTTCTAGCTATGAGACTTACCGAATCCATAGAAATCCCACCTTCCACAGAAACAGTTGTAGAGCAATATTATTATGTCCTTGTGACATTGTCTCTGTTAGCCAACAAATTTTCTTTTTGCCCTGGCAGAAATCCTTAGTTCTGTCACTCATTCCCATATTATAGAGATTTAAGTCTCTTTCCTTCTGGCCTCTTTCTTCTAAATCTAGTTTGCCAAGGTCCTTCTTATAAAGCATCCTTCCCCAGACTGGACACAAGATTTCAGATGTGGTCACAAACAGCCTGGGGAAGAACGGGAGCTGTCTCTTGTTCTAAACACACCACTTCTAACTAATGTCATGTTGGCAGCCATAGCACACCATCAACTCATAAAAAATGTAGTTGACAAAGACTCCCATATTTAGGAGAATTTGAAATTGAAGGATTATCTTGCTTTCCTGCATCCTCTCTTAAATTCTGGCAAATGAGGTAAATACTCTTACAGGAAAATTCTTCATTCCCCAACAGACAATCCTCCCTAGACTTGGCATAGAGTAGGAGACAATGCCTACAGCCAACAAGAACAGCAGTGCTTTGAGGCTATGGGCTAGATCCTCCCTGCAAAAGGGAAGGGGAAACAAATGAAATCAGTGTGTGCTGACTGCATATCCTACTCCTGACACTGTCTTAGATGCTTCACGTATCTCGCCTCATTCTGTCTTCTCAATAACCTTCAAGGTGGTACCATTAGCCCTATTTCATAGATAGGCTCAGAGAGGTTAAATGACTTTGCCAGAGTCACACAGGTAGTAGTAGAGATGTTATATAAACTCAGGTCTTTTTGTCTCCAAAACTATGTTTTTCCTTCTACATCTTATTGCTCCTTAGCCAAACCTGACTAAAGACGAGGGAGAAATTTGTGGGATAACCTTTTCCAGATTAAGGAAAGAACAGCTCATGCTAGACAGACCAGAAGGATTACACCATCCCTTCCTTCTCTTCCCATCCTGGCTTCTCATGGCAGTCAGACTCTCTTCCGTGTGTGAAATCACCCAGAAGATTTAATGCTGTAGTCACTAGATCCATGCATTAAAATACCCTACGTCACTAAAACAATGGGAATAGAGAAACTTGGTAAAAAAGTGTAGTCACAGGGCCCCTTGTTACCAAATTCCCACCTAGAAAAGTACTTGTTTCTTGAGTAGTCAGTGATCAATGCCAGAAAAAGTGGAGTGGGATGTTTCCTTTAAAACAGTGGTTCTTGAAGTGTGGTTCCTGGCTGAGCAACAACAGCATCACCAGAGAACTTGTTAGAAATGCAAATTCTCCAGGTGACTCCAGGACTAGTGATCCAGGAACTCTGTGGGTGGGGCCCAGCAACGGTTGCATAAGCCCTCCAGGTGAATCTCATACATACGCAATACACAGTGCTGTCCTGCAGCTTCTGGTGGAGAGAGAAGTTCTGGACAGATAAGTGGCCATCTCAGTTGATCTGGAGACTCAGTCTTCTAGCCAGAACACCAATGGAAAAACACAACTTCTCAGACATTCTATAGAGAATGCAGCCCAAAGGAAAATGGGGCAGCTGAAAATACTGCCCTGAAGCCAAGCCAGGGTTTGTGGAAGTAGGACCAACAGTAAGATGCTTAAGTTTCACTGTTCATTAGGTTAATCCAAAGACCCTGCTAACTGATTTGGAGCAATGGGAAGATTAAAAAGAAAAAAAAAAAACCAAAAAAAAAAAAAAAAAAAACAGTCTCATATTCCCACTGCCAAAAGAAAGTTAGAAAAATATCCACATGCCTTCTGCTTTTAGTTTAACTTTTTCCCACTAGGAAATGTTCAAGTACAGGATAGGGGTGATTTCATTACAAGTTTGGTAGTTGCTAAGAATGCTGAGTCAAGCCTTCCCTTTGCATATGGCTCATGTTTTCTATTTTACAAAGGAGGCACAAAGAAATAGATGGGGAGAATTTAAGCCACGGGGTGAGAAGGTAATATGCCTTGGGTGGCATCCCAGTTGTGCTTGAATGGTTGAGACAATTCAAGATGGATTTCTTAACAAATGTATAGCTCGAGAAAGCATTACAAAAAGAGAGGAGGAATCATTCCTGGAAGGAAATTATTTCAAGCATAGTGAGCTAAACGACAGCCTGATTTCTGGCCTGTAAAAATACTCATTAAATATGAAATGTCCGATTTTGAATCAACAGTGTAGTTCATTATATCTCAAACAAGAAGCAGTGAAATTAATCAAAGTGTGTGCCTAAATTATCAACACAGTGTTGCCATCTTAACAGTAGCTTGTTTATGCCAGCAGCGAAGAAGCCTGGACAATGAGTAGCGATGAAATTGTGAAAGGTGTTTTCCACAGCTTATTGAGCATTGAATATTTTTCCTTGCAAGAAGTGGTCCAAGGCCTGGAAGAAGTGGTAGTCAGTTGGTGCAAGGTCTGTTGAATATGATGGATGACAGAGAGTTTCCAGGTCCAGCTTCCGTAGTTTGAGCAGTGTTGCTTGTGCAATGTTGTCGAGCATTGTCTTGCAAGAAGATTGGCCTGTCTCTAGTGACCAATCTCGGCTCCTTAATCACAAGCATCCTCATCATTTCATCCAGTTGGTTGCAGTAGACATTGCTGTAATCGATTGATCAGGTTTCATGAAGCTATAGTGGATAAGACCAGTGCTGGACCACCAACGAGACACCATTAGCTTTTTTTAATGAGTATTCAGTTGTGGACTGTTTTGGCACTTCATCTTTATCCAACCAGTGTGCTGAACGCTTGTGACTGTCAAAAAGAATCCATTTTTCATCACACACAACAATATGTTGTAGAAATGGTTTGCCTTTATGTCCTGACAGCAAAGAAAGGCCAGCTTAGAGATGATTTCCCTTCTGACGCTTGTTTAATTTATGCGGAACCCATCTATCCAGCTTCTTTACCTTGTGGATTTGTTTCAAATGGTCCAATATTGTTGGAATAGTAAGGTCAAACCTTGCTGCTAATTCACACATAGGTTGAGATGAAATTGCTTTCTCTACAGCTTTCAGCTCATCATTACCCATCTTGGTCTCAGGTTCCTCATGTGGTTCATTTTCATCACCAGAACAGAACTTCTCAAACCATCAGTGTACTATGTGTTCATTAACCACATCCTTCCCAAACACTTCTTTGATATTTTGAGCTCCCTGTGTTGCATTGGTTTCATGATGGAACTCATATTCGAAAATAACATGAATTTTTAACTCATCCATGGTTTCACAAAAATTCCTCTGAAAAAATTTGAAAGATAATCACAAGCCAAATCATGTGTTTGAAATACTGAGGATGTACCTTCACAATAAAAATAAAACAAGAAATGTCAAAATGAAATGTCAGAGATAACAGCTGCCAAACTTAGCATTTAAGGACATCAGACATTTCATACTTAATAAGCTAATAGCAGGACTGGGCAAAGCAAAGAAATACAGCAATACACCAAGGCCCTGCAGTTCATTGTGCTACAGCGTCCTCCCCTACTCCCCAGCACATTTCAGAGAACACAAGTACCATCAGAGATGCTCCTCACACAAAATTTAGGGGAGGGTCCCCTAGTTTAATAAGTTTGGGAGTATAGACCTAAATATTTGTACCCCCATAATATGCTGAAATAAAAAAGTAAAAAAAAGAAAAAGTTTGGGAGTAGATGCCAATGGTATCTTAGAGCTAAATTATCAATTGTTTTAAGGCTAGGAGAAGTTCTGCAGTAAAGATATGTTTTCACTTTGTTTCACCCAATAGTTCCAAAGTTATTTGGCCAGAGAACACCTTTATCTCCTATAATTTCTGTGCATGCCTCACAGAACACCAGCTGCATTCATCCATGTCTATCACAGCGGCAGAAGTGAAGGCGGAGAGAACCGCAGCCTCCCATTCCTGGGAAAAAGAGAAGAAAGTAGGCTCACGCAGGGAGGCTGGTTTCATCTCTGGTTTCCTAGGGAGGTAGGGGTGCTTGGTAGGAAGGAGAGCTAAAGAATAAGCAACAAAGAAGCTACTCTGGGAGGTGAGGTCTCACCCCTGCCAGAGAAACCCCAGAGAACAGCCAACAGACAGCGGAAAGGTGGAGGCTCCGTGCTGTTGTCCTCTCTAGAAAAGGCCTCTCACTCTGACTGCAGCGAAAGATTCTCTCCCAGCTGCCTCCCGGATGAGCATATTTACCCCTCCCCCCCATTTGCCAGAGAATTGCAGTTGTAACCACTTCCTGTGTCCTCTCCTCCAGGTCTGAGACATTTCCATGTGCCAGCGCTAGCTATTGGGACCATGCTGCTTCTCTGTCCCTGGGCCTCAGTTTCCTCGTTTGTAAAATGTTTCGGTTAGATTGGTGACCTCTCAGGCTTTTTCTCGTCTCTGTCAAATCTGAAATTTTATGAGCATCTGGATATCGGGATTCTGATTTTCTGTGCTTTATTAACTAGCTGTGACCTTTGACCCAATAGCCTCTGCTCTCTGTTCTTCTCCTGTGAAGACTCTCACACAGGGTGACTTTGAGGCCCACAGGAGCTAACGCACAGACCATCGATGGTGACTGAAAAGCTGTTGTAAAAGTAGAAGGTGACGATGTCCATCTTGGGTACGGCACCTGGGGGAGGTAGCTGTCTGTATGCAAGGTCCGTTTGTCTCCTCTGTTTTTCTCGGCCTTTCCTCCCATTCACTCCCGGGGCTGCATTCCCCTGGGAGCTGGTGTTTGCTCCTCTGGCCCATCGGTCGCTCAGCGGCTTTGCCCGGAGTGCTGGTCTCCCCCACCTTTCCGGTGTTCAGGAGTCGGGCTCATGTTGAAGATTAGCAGGCTTAAAATAATTTCAGATTTGTCTTAATTTGGACAGAGTTTGACTTGAAATATACCACTGGGCTGTTTATGTAAAGGGCTTCTTGCCAAAAATATTAAAGTATATGAGCCAGAGATGAAACCTACTTATCTAACACATGGTTTTAAACTACCTTTAGGGAACACCAGTTACATTCAGCCGTATAGTTACAGCACAAGCAGAAAGTGACTTCACTTAGGTTGATGAGCAAACATTTTTGTCCTTTAAGGAAGACCCGTCGGTTGACACTTCAGCCTTCCTAGGATGCTCCAGAGTGGGATAGGAGCAGATTGCATGGTTTGTATCTGTACCATTGGGGCCAGAACCACCTGGAGTTTTGAGAACTGCAAGATATTAGAAATGGCCGATCGCCTCATCAGTTCCTCTTGGCCCAGCTTTCTCCCATGGATTAGTCTGAGAGTTGATCAACTCGAGGCTCTCAGGGGGAAGCAAAGGATATTACTTATTAATTTAAAAGAATAAGTTCTCAAGGGAGGAAGCTAAGCCAGGCAGAATTTATGGCTTGATTGTGTGTATGTAAATCATCGATTCTGTAGAGTATACACCGTGATTGCTTTTCTGCAAGAAGACATGCTTCTCTCCTCTGAGAGTAATAGAACAGTTTCTACATGAAAACAAACTTCTCCTTTCTCCACACAAACTTTTTCAAACTTTTTGCTGATTTCAGACTGCCCGTTCCCCTCCGGCTGCTCAGAATAGGATGTTCTTTCATCCCCATGAGATAATCTAGCTCTGGCCTTCTTGAGTGTACAGTTAGCTTGCTAAAAAATAACACAGTGATATTAGAAATAAATAGCTAAGGCTAACTGGGCACTTACCCTGTGAGCTAAGTGCTTTATTTACATTATCTGATTTAATTCTCCCAACAACTGAAATTGGCATTATAATCATTATTATTATTACCTTCCCTTTTTAAATAGATGCACAGTTTGAGGCTTAGTTTGATTAAGAAACTTTCTAAGGCTACAGAAGGAGTGAAGTGGTGGAGCTAGAAGTTAAAGAAGGCTGGCTACAGTCTGTCCCCAGACTTGTTTTCTACAAAAAGATATCTTAAAAATTCTCCAGAAAAGCTTTAAAACAACCTCTCAATTTAGCATCCTGGGCTGATTCACTCAGGGCTCCTTCAGCAGAGAGATTTTGCTCAGCCACTTCCAAAGTCCCTGCAGTCAGACCTGCATGGATCTTCCCCACCTTCTTTGGCTCACAGCTGTCCTGCCTCTGCAGCACACCTGGGGTAGGTGTGCCCGACACTATATGCCCCAGGCCTCAGAGGAACATGGCAACAACTCCTCATTTGATTTCAGTTTTATAGTACTTGGAAGGAGCTCCCAGCCTGAGGATTTTATAATCTGGGGTCTGTTCTTCGGATCCTGGACTGAGGAAAATGCGGAGGGCCCTGGGGAGAAAGGAGCTGTGTTGCCTGAGGGCCAGCTGGGGGCTGGGAGGTGATGTCCATGTGCCCGCAGGGATACAATGGGGGCACTCAGTGAGAACGTGGCCCTTGGGACCTCCGATCCCAGAGGTCAGATTGCATCCCCTGAAACAAAGCTTTGGGTTTAGCCTCTTACGCATTTCGTTCCATCCCCAGTAGCCTTGTCTGGTGGTCTGTGCGTGCCCCAGAGGAGGGGGCTTTCAAATCAGCCCATCCTCTGCAGCCTCCTCGACTGCAGTGCCTGGATCCAGCAGTGCAGCACTGGGCCAGAGGCACAGCCTCAGGTGCTAGGCTTGGGGGGCACAGTCCTCATGGAGAGAGAGGCCTGCTTGTCTGTGGGAGCCAAGGGGCCTGGGAGTGAGTCAGTCTGGCTGCCCAGCCCCTGGGACAGGTTTTCCCAGAGGTGATTATTGGCCAAGGAAGAGAAAGCAGCCAGCCAGGCCCCATTAAAATGCTGCCACTGGTGAGGAATCGTCTCTAGGAAACATCCCCTGCAGGGCTGGTGGAATCTGAAGGGGTCAACTCCAAGTTTCCAGCAGTGTTTCCCACCCAAGCCCATGGAGGTCACCAGAGGAGCTCTGGCTTGTGAGGAGGCCGGCTTGCCAGGTGTTTCTGACACAGCTGAGAGCCATCATTGCTGTGGCCACTCTGTATCCGGCCTGTGTGCCGGGCACTGGGCTTCCTCACCAGAGCCCTCCAGGTTTGACACTGTTATCCATCCCCATATTACAGATGGCGCTCAGAGAGCTAAGTATTGTGTCTGGTTTGTAACTGGCTAGACCAGGATTCAAACCTGGGTCTGTCTGGATTTTTTTCCATTCCACCATTAGGCCTCCTCAGAAGGGAGCGCTGACTCAGCCCAAGTTATTGATCTTGGGTGAGCATCTGAGGTAGCAGCCATGGCCGTGAGCAGAAGTAGAGTGGAACATGGTGCAGGGCAAAGGCACTGAGTGCAGCTACCTTGCATAGACGGGAGAGGCAAATGCCTCATTAATGCCCAGCCACCTCACTGGTAGGAACGAGGGCTCTCCATCTGGTCTTAGCCTGATTTCTGTTGGTAGGTCCATATGAAACAACTTGTCTTGGGGAAAATTATGGTGTTTGGTACCCACACAAGAGCAGAAGTCTTTCTGTAGCATTTCTGCATTAGTGATAACTCTTGGATTTCACCTGGGCTGTCAGATCTCTTTTCACTCTGTTCCCTTCTATACCTCACCACTCAATTTGTATGCTATTGCTGTCTAGCCTCAATTCCAATTCATCCTAGATTCCAAGAGGCACATTTTTTCACACTTTAATATCTTTGCAATTGGCACACATCTTGTAATTGGGATCTACATTTAATATAGTGGGGCTGTTTAAATTGATGTTGCATTTTTAGAATTGATGGAGACCACGAATTGAGGAAATATGATAATTCATGCCTTTATTCAGCCCATCAATCACCCACAATAAGTGACAGGCATTACTCTAGATGCTGGGAATGTGGAGATAACTAGTATGCAGTCCTTGAGGTCACAGTCTCGAGGGGGGAGAAGGACCAGACAAATTGACAGCCAGAACTCACTGTAGGAAGGGCTGTGAATCTGGGGAACCCAGGATGAGCAGAGGATTGGAGGAAAGAGTGCAGGGAGGCAGGGGAGGCTGGGACTACCTTGAGGAGAAGGTATATCAGGAAGGAAGGTGGGAATATAGAGGGGTTAGGCATGGGCTGGGGATGGGCAGGGGAGTGGTATTCTGGACAAATGGAGTAGTTGGAGCAAAGGTTCAGAATCATGAGAAACTAGGGTGTATTTGGAAGCATTGCAGGGTTCACTGTGGCCAGAGTGGAGGGGGTGTGTGAAGATGTGGGTTAAAATGAGGCTGCAGAACAGGAAGAGATCACGGCGGACCAGGGGCACTGTGCACATGAGTTTACCCTTTACCCAGAGTCCAAGGGTGAATCACCAAGGGATTTTAAGCAGGGAAGTGTGCCTTGCATGTGTTCAGAAACTCCATCGAAAGCAGGTGGGAAGAGGATAGTGGGGTGGCGTGGGAGGAGGCGGGTAGGGTTACAGCATTGGAAGAGGAAGAAGAGTTACCCTGAAAGATGCAAAAAGCCTCTTTTCCCTTTACCATTCCCAGGCAGGCGGACCTGGCCATGGAGGCTTGGGGAAGGTGGCAGGGCTTCTAGACTTGACTTAACTTCGCTCTTGCCTTCACCCCACCATGTGTGCCCTTGTCTCAGGAAAACTATGTGATCAGTGGTCAGGCTGATCTATGAATGGATGCTGGAAAAAGTTAGACAAGGAAGGAAAGCTTACTACTTGTCTCTACTTGTTAAAGAAGTATCATATCAACCGACAACAGTGACATTCCAACTTGAATTTGCCAAATTAATTCACTGATCAGAAATTTTCACAATTGGATGGGAGTGTATACCAGAGCTTGGGGGGAAAATGTACAGAAATTGGTGAGAACCATCTCCGGAAAAACACTGTGGTCACATCTCAGTGTGATATCAGATATTAAGTGTGAAAAGTCATAAGAAAGAAGCAGATAAGCGGCTGTGGCTGTGCATGGGAGTCACACAGCAAACGCATGATCAGTGCTGTTGACTGACTGGTCCACCTGTAAGAGACACTCTGCAGACAGGCGTGGGGGTGAGAGGTGGAAGGTGCTCTTTCACTGTATGGGGGATGCTTTCAAAGGCGTGGGAGATGATTCCTGATGTTGTGACCCAAGACTTACAGTTTTCTTCCCTTCCCACTTCCCTGAACAGGTGCAGTGCCATACTTACACGGGGTACTGCTGGTGTGTCACCCCAGATGGGAAGCCCATCAGTGGCTCTTCTGTGCAGAATAAAACTCCTGTATGTTCAGGTACCGTAGGGAGGGGCGGGAAGGATGAAAAGGGTTGGAGAGGGACCCCTTGGTTGGTCTCCTGTATCTTGTGGGGGAACCTTTGAAAGGTTGGTGGTGGTTATGAGCCCTTTTCCAGGTCAGGGAGGATTCTGCTCTAATACGGAGATCTTCATATGCCTGTGTGCATGTATTTATTGATTTTGAGTTTAGGTTTCTGGTCCAGTGCTCTTTTCCTAAGCATTGGCTGTGATCCCCAGAGCTAAGATGGCATATAACTTATTAACCTGTGTGCTGATTCTGATTGCTAGTGGCTCTTGAAGGACTTTATTGAGATGGATTTTGAGACTGCTTGGGAGTCCCACATCAAAGGCTGTGGTGATCATTTAGTGATGTCTGTCATGGGTGTAGGAGAGGAGAGTGGCGGCTTGTTTGCCACATATTTACCACCCTGGAAGAATGTAATGTAGAGTAATGGAACACTTCCATAGCAGGCCCTTACATCTGGTTGGTCATCGGCAGTGCATGGGAAATTAAAAAGAACCCAGATGTCGAGGCTCCCCCTTGTATGTTCTGATCCGGTAGATCTGGAGTGAGACTTGAGGTCCTTATTTTTATGAAGCTTCTCAGGTGGTTCTGGTGATTAGACGAGTTAGGAAACCACTGCTTTATAGTGATCCATTGGGTTAGTCTATAGCAAAAGTTAAGTCTTTTCTATTCCTGACTTTATAGGCATAGAGAAATTTTGCTCTTAGATCACTTTCATGGGATTGTGGATTATGGATTTATACAGCCCCACACTGCCCACCTCCACTCAGACAGAAAGGGACTCTAAATTGCTTCCTTAATTCGCTAGGTGGCTCAGCCTTCTTTCAAAAAAGCCTAGCTCACCCATCAGCTGATTCATATTTCTCTATGTGTATGGGGTTTTATTGAATTACTTATTTTTCATTTTAAGTGTAAACAAAGTGTAAAACATTATGCTAAAACCTATGGGAAATTCTAAAGTCCAGTGGTCTTGCTATTGTAACTTTCCCCCTTTTTAATTAATTAATTTATTTTTACAAAATTTGTTCATTTCTACTTGCCCTGCTATATAAAGAGAAAAGTAAGTGGAAAGGGCAGTAAGAAACTACATCAGGAAACCAAAATTTGCAGGCCAAAAAGGGAAGTTTACTTTATTTGTGGTTTACATGGAAACTGGAAACCTTAATTGGGGTTGGGGTGGGGAGGGGCAGGAATTAGCCCTCCTTGCAAATGACCTGGAAAGTCTCATTTAAAGCAAACAAATGCACTAGAAAGAAGCCATGCAAGGTAATGTAATTGAATTCTCACAAAAGTGGTATATGGAGAAGGAGTGTGATATAGATTAGGGAAATATAGATTCTTTCTTTTTCTTTTGTTGGTGGGACTCCATAGTTGCCCTTTCACGAGTGAGCTGGCTATAGCCTGCATGTGGGGGCTGGGCTTCCTGGAGAGGACAGGTGCCACAGGGCCAGGACTAGAGGATGGGGTGCACATGCCATCCCAGGATCTGCAAATGTTTGGCCAGACACACATGCTGCCCCCTCCTTGAGGAACAGGCTGTGCCTAGAAAATTGTTTCCATGCCTCAGACTATTTGGGCCCATTCAGTACAATTGGGCCAACAATTTTCTACTTAATGCAGATGGAAAATTGCTGATTTCCTGTCTTAACCAAGCAAGGGATGTCAATCATTGCGTTTGCAGTACGGGGTGCGGGGGAGGGTGGGGAACGGGGCTCTTTTCACTTGGCCCTGCTGACTTGATGTGGCTCAGAACATGGAGCTGATGAGAAGTCAGGGAGATGGGGTGCGAAGGTGAGGGACAGATATTGGAATGTTCCACAGGGGAGTTACATGAATGTGGAATTTTGTAAAAATCTGGTTAAGACTGCTGCTGGGGAACCTGGAAATCATAGTTCATCTCTGCATGAGGTTATCAGTGACATTGAGGTTAAACAAACCACACTCGACATGTGTATAGGTACTACCTTTGTATATAATATCCCTAGATGTGTATACAATGCACAAATACATGACCATATGCTTATAACATCAGGCTCTGCCAACTCTTTGAAAGAAACCAACCGCCACGCGTCCTGAATGGCTATGTTTTTGTCTCCCTTCTCACCCAAGGTTCAGTCACCGACAAGCCCTTGAGCCAGGGTAACTCAGGAAGGAAAGGTGAGTGGAGTTTTATGCTTTATCTAAATGTTTGCTTCTCGAGCCAGTCTGAGCAGGCGTTCTTAGAAAAGATAGACGGAGCCTGGCTGGGGTGAAAGCTCCAAGTGCTCCCAGCAAGTCTTCTCCATCCTTATTCTGTGTTTCCTCCCAGAAGCACCAGAGGTAAGTAAGGCTCATGCAGTGACGGAGACCACGCTCCCAGAATTTCCAAGGAAAGTGGGTGAGTCTGGAGCCCAGAGCTGGCAGGGACCTTTAGAAAGTGAGCCCTGAGAATCTTGGTTCCCCGGGCAGCTCTGCCAATCGACGACCAGTGTAGCCAGAATTAAACCAAAGAGGATGAGGAAGGTAGAGGGGCTCACATCTGCCCCTGGCTCTTTTGTTTTGTAAACCTGTTGGAGCTGGTTTTACCCCACGGATTCTCCTTCATCACTGTTCCTGCACATCCAGATTGTCTTCGCTGAGTCCATGCTGGGCATACGATCTGTGTAGCTGTTATCCTGAAATTCTGAATAACTATGTCCTTGAGTCCAATGGTACAACGAAGATGTGCATGAACACAGGAGATTTGTGTAATGTGAGTGTCCAATGCTGAACCTTGTCACCCATTAGTATATACCTTTTGTGATGCGCGCTATGTGGCTTCCATAGGACTCTTAAAATTTTAATTTTTCTTTACCTAGGACAACACTAAATAGCAAATTAAAAAACAGCATGACAAGTGAAGAGAGATAGATGATGCAAAAGAGGATAAAGCTTTATATTTTAATGCCTGTAAGGGTACTTTTCTCCTGCTTTTTGAACAAAAGATCGTGCATTTTTGTTTTACACTGGGCTCTACAAATTATGTAGCTAACATTTGTCTGAGCGCTGTTTAGTGGGCAAGTCAATATGAGCAGTGGGTCTCTGGAGCAGGCTGCTCATGATTTTCTGTGTGGAAGACAGTTTGAGGCCAAAGATTCACTGCTTCTGGCCTCCAGGACAGCATGCACACAGAGAGCTGGTGGCTGCGTGGAAGCAGCTATGCATCCCACACCACGTGCAAGGGTTCCAGAACTCCCATCTCAGGCTGAATTTGAGGCTTCCCACCTGCATCAGTAAGGCCTTGGAAACTACATGCTCATCAGAGTCCCTGTGGAGAGCTGGGCCTGCTGAGGGTCATTGTGAAGGTCACAGGCTTATCCTACACACGTAGTTGCAGGGTGACCAAGGCAAGGCCCTGGACCCTGCCCTGGGTGCTTACTCCATGGGGATGGGAGGAAGAGGCAAAGACACCTGCTCTGAATGCAGGAAATAAGAATCTGGAGAACCTGCTGCCCCAAGATGCAGGTGCTCCAAGAAGACGGGGAAGTGGAACATGGTGATGCCACCACCCACCAGAAAACATGGACCAGTGGGCCGAATGGGCTGCTCCTCTTCCCCTGGGCAAAAATGAGTAAGTGGGTGATAAGGAGGGAGCAAGTACCTTTTCAGGTTCTTCCCAGGGCAGAGGGGGACAGCCATGAGTGTTGCTGGTTCCCTCCCAAGTGGGAAAATGAGGAGAGGGGTCTGCAAAGACCTGAAATCAATGCTGAATGGTGCTTCTTTACAGGGCTGGGAAAGGAAGTTGCCTTCAGTTTTGCTTGTTGCAGCTGAAATCTTCAGGAACATCACCTTTGTTCCTGAGTATGAGGTCCTGGGGGTAGGAAAGAAAAACTGGCAATCCTGTGAAACTGGCCACCCAGATTTCCACTCCTCCTCCCCCACCCGCCAAGGGCAGCTGAGTATATGATGCTGAATAAGGCATACACACCAAGAAAGGCCATCCGTGGGATTTCGGTTCTTAAACTGGACAGAGAAATGCTGCCAGGTTGGTGTTGCTTTGCACCCTGTGGACAACAATGTGAGACAGACCCGTGGACATCCGGGGCTCTCATTGGTCCAGCAGGAAGAAGGCAGAGGGGCTGGGGATGTCAGTTTACAATAAACAGCAGTGAGCAGGCTTTGCTCCTTTTTAGCTCTAGGGTCAGTGGCCAGAGCGTGATTCCTCCAAGGGTGATTCAGGAAAGGAGGGGTGGAATCTGATGCCTCATCTTGGAGGTCTGAGTGGCTGTCAGTTCCCAGCTCTTTGCTCCCCTGCGCCAGCTGGTTTCTTCCTCCCAGATGGTTCTTCAGAGGCTTCCTCTTTGCTGCATAGGTCAGGACAGGGCCCCAGTGGGGAATGCTGGGACTCACTCTCCCCTGGAGTCTTGAATTCTACCCATTGGCCCCTCTTTCCCTCTGCTTTGGAGGCTCCTGTTAGGCCCTGGATCCTCTCCTCTTTGTCTGCTGTGGGCAGTGCAGTGAAGAGCAGGTTTGGGCCACCTGTAGGAAGGGCCACCTGAAGCCACACCTGTCCAGGAAGCCGAGGTTTGAATGGGGACAGGGTGTGAGAGGGCATTTGTAATATCCTGTGTCGACCCGCCAAGGTTCCTCTTTCAGCTGCCACTTAAGAATGGAATGTGCTCTGGAGGGCAGCAGGTGGGAAGACACAAAGGCCCCTTGTCTGAGCTCGTGCCCGCACGTGGGTTCTCCTAGAAAGCATCTATCTCCCTGCCTGCTGCAAAGAGATGCTGGGCCTGGATCCTCGTGTAGGGGGAGGAGTATGTCCAGAAAGGAGGTGAGGCCAGAGGTCTGGGGTGTGAGGGGGGTGGGCAGCTGGGCAAGGACCGGACTCGGCCTTTTCTTTCCCTATCCTCTTGCCTTTTTGAATATGCTCCACTGACAGGGCTGGGAGGATCGGTTCTCTTTGCCTGGAAGGAATGAAAAGACGTATTGTGCGACCACAGAGAGTCTGATTGCCAGCCAGGAATTGGTCTCTGAAGGAGAGAAGGAGAAAGGCAGAGCGAAGGAGGCTGGGGGAGGAGGCCCAGAGAGATAGTGGGAGGGAGGCAGGAGGGAGGGAGGCCAGGCGGTAGCAGGTCACAGCCGCCTGGCCCGGGCGGGAGGCCCGGGTTGCTGCGGTTCCTGGGTCCGCAGGTGTGGGGCCCGAGGACAGAGGTGGGGGAGGGAGGAGGAGGCTGTTATCTTACCCAGATGCACATGTTCCAGGAGGGGCGGGAGGTCAGAACTTCAGACTATTTACTTAATCCCTTGGAATGTCCTCTCCTCACTCTGTTCTTTGGGCCCCTTGTGTTTAACGGACTCCTTTATGGGCACATGTGTGGTAATTAACACATGCGGTGTGGGTCCTGGGCCATGTGTTTGAGTTTCAAATATCCATTGATCTGGGACAATCCCATCCTGGCCGCCCCCTCCCCTCCTCCTCCTCTGGTCCTGGCCCTTGAAGAGAGATGTGAGGGTATGTGTGCAGGGGTGGTGCACACGTGCATTCACATGTGTTTTATTATGATCCCACGTGTTTTGTGCCTGCTGCAGAGGAATATCTGAGCAGAGGAAGCGGGCCCCACACAGTCCCTGTAGCCCTGAAAATCTGCGGCTAAAACAGTTGAAGGCTGCAGAAGTAGAGATATAGGTTACGTTTTGGTTTTCCTTGAAGTGGTCTGAAGGAAAGTAGCTAGGAAACAAAATGTATTTAGAGGTCAGGAACTTGTCCTGGGCAGCTTCACCTGACTGCACCAAGGCCTGTGGGTTTTCCCGACTTGCCTCTTTTGGAGGTCTTGATGCTAATTACCGCAGGTGATTTGAGGAGCTCCCAGGATAACTGAACACAAAGTCAGGGGCTGGGCCCGGCCTTCATTGCTTGTGAGGTTCAAGGAGGGAAGTTCTTAGCCTCTGGGAGGGTGCAGTGGGGGATGGTGAAGAAGGAGTTAATGAGAGAATACAGACAGCACTTGGGAAATGGTTTCTGGCAGTTCGCTGGGAGCCTTTGTCTTCTGAGTGCCCAGAGTCCCAGAGCCCTGGGGTGATGCTGTGATAAATGGCAAGTGAAAGTTTAGAGTCATCAACAGTTTTCTGCCCTTTGCATTTTCCTTGTAAGAGATCTGGGAGTTGGTTGTTTAAGGAAAGTGAGAGAAAAATAAAAACATTAATGAACTCCGCTTAAATTTCCTGCATGGGCTTCTGTATTTGTCAAGCCAGTCATAGAGAAGGGCAGAACTTCCAAAATCCAACCCATCTTTAATTTGCAGAGACTTATTTTAAAAATCTCCTGCTGGCTATTCCACAGATGTGCTCCAAGTAAAGAGTGAGTCACATCTATTTCTCCAAGGTCCCTGTCTATGTCTCTAATTTTAGACTCTTTCATGGAGCCAGGTCTACAGGTTGGTGCCAACTTGGAGACTTTGTTGCTCAAGTGACGGATCAAGCAGCCCAGAGGGACAAACTTAGGGCAGGGGTGATGGACAGCATGCATCTCAGACAAAGGGGACCATGTCGGCCCCCTGCCTCCTCCCTCATGAGGTGTTAGCACACCTGAAAGAGGGGTGCTCCATAGACCAGAGCCTGGCCAAGATGTGCTGGGCTGGCTGTCAAGGGTCATTCCACACGTGGAACGTCACTCCAGCTCACATGACTCCAGCCTGTTCCCAGCTACATTTTTTTCTCTTTCCTTGGCATCCATGGTGGGGAGAGGCGCTGGATCAGTAGTTGATCTCTCAACATTTCCTTCGGATGGCAAAGGTCTGATCACCTACCAGCCTGGGCTGGATTTGGATGGAGGTGGGCAGCTGACGACCTTGATGGTGTTGGCTTTTGCTCATGTTGCCTTTTCCTGGGAAGAAGCACTCGCTCTGATTCTGTGCCTGCTGAAACAGAACCATGCGTAACCAGCTCCAAGCCCATGAGAGGCAGCTCTTTTGTGTTCTCCGTGCATGTTGCTGCTGCTTTCTGGTGCTCCCAGCCACCTCGACGACCCAGCCTGGCAAGTCACTATACCAGCTTTACAAAGATCAGTTTTAAAAGGGGTGTGCACAAGTGTGCTTGAGTGCTCACGTGTGCATGGGGCCTCCCTCCCTCCAGCAGTTTACTGCTCCTCCAGCGTGGCCCTTTTTTTAGGGTCTTTGAAGGAAAGTTTGTGTATGAAGAGTACTGGACTAAGAGTCTGAATCCCTGCCATATCCCCATCTCCGAGGACTGGAGAGAAAATGAGATTCAGGGATCTGAAAGCCTCCTAGGATAGATTCATTCATGTCCCTTGTGGTTTTAGTAACCATTGGTATTTTATACATAATTATTTTATTCAACAAATATTTGTAGAGAACTTAATAAGTGCAAGGCTGTCATAGTCACTGAGGACCCAGTGGTGAGTAAAACAGTAAGTCCCGGCCTCACCTAGTGGACCTCATGTTCTAATTTTCTTAACATTTTATTATGGAGGTTGTCGTAGGGTGGAGGTAAAGCCTTCTAGGGGAGCAACAGACTTCAAGAAGCTCCAGGAAGTTGTCATCTCTGTAAGGGAGAGAAGGCAGGTGCCTCTCCTCCCCCAAATAGCTCTAGCTGGTAGCTCCTGTAGCCAGAGCCCAAGACCCCTGGAGGAGGCTGCCTGAGATGAGCATAACCTACGGCCAAGTTCCTTAGACCTGCGACTGGTACCTTTGTGGGGCCTGTGAAGTCCAGATGAGAGGGCTCAGAACACGTCAGGCCAGTGAGAATACATTCTTTTGCTTGCTGTCCCTTCCCTGAGTGAGCTAAGTTCCAGATGTGACACAGTAACTTGGAGAAAGGCAGGGATATGGGCACATGGATAGACAGGACTTGGGGCCATTTATGACCCCTTATCTCCAGCTCTGACGGCCATGTGTCTTCTGCGGTAATGGCTGAGGAAGAGTCCCATAGCATGGACCCTGTGCCTGCAGAAGAAACATGTGAGATTCAAGGGCTGCTTATTTTCAAATTTCTATGGAAAGGCAATGGGAATAGAATAGCTAAAATAATTTTTTTAAAAAGAAAAATAAAGTGAGAGGAATCATTTTACCTGATTTTAAGATGTATAAAGCTACAGTAATCAAGTGTGGTATCAGTGGAGGAAGAGACACATAAATCAATGGAACAGAGTAGAGAACCCAGAAATGGATCCACGCAAATATGGCCAACTGGTCTTTGACAGAGGTGTGAAAGCAACTCAGTGGAGGAAGGACAGTCCTTTCAACAAATGGTGCTGTAGCAGTTGGACATTCATAGACCAAACAAACAAAACCAGTAAATAAGTACCCCAAACTCTCAACCTAAACCTCATACATTATACAAAAATTTATTCAAAATGGATCACAGACTTAAATGTAAAATGTAAAGCTATTAAAACTTTTAGAAGAAAATCTTCACCACCAAAAACGCAATCCAAAATATAAAAAAAAATTAAATTGAACTTTAAAATTTGCTGTGCCATAAACTCTGTTAAGAGAAGAGAAAACTGCAGGCTGGGAGAAAATATTTACAAACTACATATCCGACATAGGACTTGCATCTAGAATGTACAAAGAGCTCTTAAAGCTCAACGGTTAAAAAACAGTTTAATTAAAAAATGGACAAAATACGTGAATAGACATTTCACCAAAGCAGATATACCAGAGGGCAAATAAGCACACAAGAAAGGTCAACATCATTAGCCATAGGAAATGCAAATTAAGACCATGGTAACCTATCGCTACTCATCTGTTAGAGCTAAAATAAAAAATAGTGACAATACGAAATGCTAGCAAGGCTGCAGAGAAACTGGATCTCTCATACATTGCTGGTAAGAATGTAAAGTGGTACAGCCACTCTGGAAAATGCTTTCGAAGTTTCTTGAAAAACTAAACGTACATTTACCATATAATCCAGCAATTGCACTCCTGAGCATTTATTCCAGAGAAATGAAAATTTATAGTCACACAAAAAGCCTGTACATGAACAAGAAGGAGCTTTATCTGTAATAGCCCAAAATAAAAACAACCCAGATGTCCTTCAGTGGGCGAAACAGACTGTGGTATGGTAGTCCAGCCCTCTTCGTGGTTTCCATTTCTACGGTTTAAGTTACACACACTCAACTGTGGTCTGAAAATATTAAATGGAAAATTCCAGAAATAAACGATTTATAAGTTTTAAATTGCAAGCCGTTCTGAGTACTGTGATGAAATCTTGAACCATACTATCCTGCTCCATCCCATCCGGGGCATGAATCATCCCTTTGTCCAGAGTATCCACGCTGTCTACGCTCCCCACCTGTTAGTCTCTTCGACTTGGTTATCAGATCAACAGATCACAAAAAGAAGGGTGAGTACAGTACGATAAGATATTTTGAGAGAGAGAGAGAGAGACATCATATTCACATAATTTTATAACAATATGTTATTATAATTGTTCTATTTTATTATTAGTTATTGTTAATCTCTACTATGCCTAATTTATAAATTAAACTTTATCATAGGTGTGTATGTATAGGAAAAAACAGTATATATAGGGTACCGGACCATTTGCAGTTGCAGGCATCCATTGGGATTCTTGGAAGGTATCCCCTGTGGACATGGGGGGACTATTGTGCACCCATAACATGGAAAACTACTCAGCAATAGAAAGGGATGAGCTGTGGATATACACAACAACAACTTGGATGGATCTCAACGGCATTGTGCAAGTGAAAAAAGCCAATTTCAAAAGGTCATATGTTGCATGATTCCATTTATATAACATTTTAGAAATGACAAAATTATAGCGATGGAGAACAGATTAGCGGTTGCCAGGTGTGAGGGATGGGGTGGAAGAGGGACAGCGTGACTCTCAAGGGTGGCACGAGGGAGATCTCTGTGGTGACGGAGTAGTTCTGTACTGATGGTGTTGGTCACGAATCCACCCATGGATAAAATGGCAGAGAGAGAACTACACACACACAAATGGGTACATGTACACCTGGTGGGATCTGAATAAAGTCCATAGATTATACCAAGGTCAATTTCCTGATTTTGATTTTGTGCTACAATTATATTAATATTAACTATATAATCATGGGTTACTCAGATATTATGTTAACCATAAAGGTATTACCACTGGGGGAAACTGGGTGAAGTATACAGGGGACCTCTCTGTATTATTTTGACAACTTCCTGTGAATCTCTAATCACTTCAAAATAAAAAGTTAAAAAAGTTAACGGAGCCTTCTGTGTGGACCCAGCCCTGACCTGACTTTTCTGCTGCTGATGCCTCCTTGTTCTCTTGTATCCTTGGTCTGCCTTTTCCACCAACCTCATGTTCTTGCACTCGCTCAGGGCAATGCAGAGCTGGAGGATGTGGGAGCTGCTTGCAAAGAGACAGCTTTAAGCTTGTTTTAACTTCTTTTGGGAGGGAGCGTGCAGGTAGGTAAATGGAATGAGAACACTGACTTCTTGCTTTGCAAAGGACCCTGACTACCCAGATCACTTCTGTTGTCACAGGCCAGTGTGGGGACAGTTCACAGTGCATTTCTGAGCCTCATGGGCCATGGAGTGTGCATCTCAGGGAATGCTGAGATTGACTGACATTCCATCCTCCTCCTGATGTGATTCAGGCCAGGTTCTTAAGGGACTTTTGCAAATGGGCACAGTTGTCTCCTTATGATGCCCAGAAGGAGTCTCCTTATGATGCCCAGGAGTCTACTTCTGCACAGGGCCCTGAGCCACATGCTGAGGGGGATGGTGGTTCTGGCAGAAACATGGTCACTTCAAAAGTAAGAACCTTCCAGCACTTCTACCCAGGCTGAAATTTATGTTTTTTTTGTTTTTTTTTGTTTTATGGATAGACAATGGCAGCCTAAAAGAATATGAGAGAGTCACCAGTGATGAACAAGGTTTGAGAAGAGCCCAAGAATTGAAGGGGACTTGGGATTGTAGAGAGACCTTCCGAATCTCAGGATGGGGGTGGTGGTTTCTTTTTTCCTCATTCTCCAAGGCTCCTCAGTCTCAGAGACCCCAAGAGATGCCATTAATACAGATTCCTACTCTGGCCCCTTTGAGACATTTGCTTTTGAAGGACCTGGAAGAGAAAGCTCTTTGTATGTGGTCAGAATAAACTCATTGTACACCCAAACAATTAACTCCTCAATGGACTTGCCAGTCCCTTGAAAGGCTCGGCCCTGCTTCCCTGGACCTCTCGGGCTCCATTCAGTCCCTTAAGCACACCAATGTTTTTGGGTTTTTGTTTTTTTTGTTTGTTATTCTGAAAAGTCTTTCCCTGAGAACGGTCCGAGCGGATCAACATTGTCCTCGGCCCGGCATTTATCTCTCCTCGCCAGTGAATGTCAATCAGGAATCAAAAAGCCAAACAGAGGAGGCTTTGAACGGTGTCATCGGGGGTCGAAGTGACTTCCAGCTGTCTGTGCGTGGGCCAGGCCTTCTCGCAGGGCGAGGAATTGTGCTGTCACACAGACCCACTGTCTGTGTAGGCTCACAGAGCCCATGTGGGGGCTGCAACTTTCTGGGGCTGCACCTGCAAGGACAAGGCATGGTTGGGGGCTGGGGAATCTGGGAAGGCCAAACACCACGGTTCTGGGTCTGGGCAGTTTCCAAAGCTGCTCACTGCCTCTGGGACCTTGGGCAAATTGCTGATTTCACTGAGACTCAATTCTCTCTTTATCTGCCTAGCAACTTCCTGCACCCTGGCTGGTGGTGAGAATAGATGAGGAAAGCCACCTGCCAGAAACCGAGTGTTGCAAAATGTGGTAATACCATTATTGTTGTTGAGCTTGGCGTCATCCTTGAGAAATTCTCTCAGGTTTGCCTTATTTATGTATTTCTTTTAATGTTTCCAAATTTCCCTTCCCCCCCCCCCCGCCCCCCGTAAGAAACACGATAATCTTTGAATTGGCTTTGTTTGTGTTTATCCTCTTCCCTTTAGTCTGGAAGAGTATTATGATATGAAACAGAAATAAAATCTTACTATTTGAGGTCCAAAAGAATCACCAAGAATAATCATCAGACATCAAATCATCATATGCATATATATATAAACAGATTCAGATATATTTTAAAATATATGGAAGAATCTTTCCCCAAATTAAGGATTGCTCAAATAGTCTAGCTGCTACTGCCTGACGATTTATCTGTAACGACTTTGGCACTCCCCGCTCTTTTGTTTTAGCAGCTTTATTGACGTATGATTTACATACCATGAAATTCACCCACTGTAAATCTACAATCCAGTGGATTTAGTAAATTCATAGAGTTGTACAGCTATCACCAGAGAACATCTCTATTACCCCAAAAGAAACCTTGAGCCTATTTACAGTTACACTCCACTCCCAGCCCCGCCCTAGGCACCTACTGATCTGTTCTGTCTCCATAGAAGTACCTTTACTAGACATTTCAGATGAATAAAAGCATGCAATATGTATATTTCCATGTGGCTTATTTCATTTGGCATCATGTTTTTGAGGTTTGTCATCTATATCATCACATGCAGTAGTTATTCATTCCTTTTAATTGGCTGAATAGTATTCCATTATATGGATATATCACAATTTATCTGCTCACCTGTTGACAGACATTTGGATTGTTTCCAGTTTGAGGCTATTATGAATAATGGTGTGATGAATACTTGTGTACATGTCTTTGTGTGGACATGTTTTTACTCTCTTGGATAGATTCCTAGGAGTGGAATTTCGGGGTTGAGAAGTTTGTGTTTAGCTGTTACAGAAACTGCCAAACTCTTTTCCAAAGTGGCTGTCCAATTGTACATTTCCACCAGCAATGAACAAGGGTTCCAGTTTCCCCACATCCTTACCAACACTTGGTGTTGTTTATTTTTTTTAATTTTAGCCATTTCAGTGGGTGTTTAGTGTTATCTCATTGTGGTTTTAATTTGCACCTTCCTAGTGACTAATTATGTTCAGTATCTTTTCATGTATTCATTGGCTGTCTGTATATCTTGTTTAGTGAAATGTCTATTAAAATATTTTGCCCATTTTTAAATAAGGTTGTTTGTCATCTTGTTGAGTTGTAAAATTTACTTTATTTTTAATTTAATGACTTTGACAGGATTTTAATTTTGGAAACACAATTTAAAAAGTAAGCAGTTAAATAAGACAGTTAACCTTCATGGAATTATACACCCATCTAATAGGCCTTTAAAGTTTGTTTTATACCTACACGGTGTCTAGAGGCTTGGTAGGCAGGTACCCTTCAATTTCAGAAGAGGATATTGCTGTCCAGAGAAGTAAAGTGAGGGGTTCAGGTTATCCAACTTATTGGATGTAAAGCAGGAATTGGAGTGTGACTCTGCTTGAGACCGGGAGGCCAGGGGCACACGTGGAAACTTTACTCTCTCCCCAGGGCTCAGTGTGGGGCCTGGTGCTGCTCCAAGGCTTGCCTGGAAGCAGAACCGATGTGGACGTTGGACCTGTGTTTGGTAGAAGAGGTGTGCTTATTTGCTGGGTCAGAAGCCAGGTGCCCAGGTGCCTGGAGATGATGGTGAGAGGGTCCTGTTGGCTTTGGCCTGGATTCCCGGCCTTTGGGCATGCTGGATTTCACAGGTGGCTCCTGGCAGCAGGGCACCTTGTCTTTGCTCACTTCATAAAGTTTTCCATTTAGTGCCTCCCTTGTGGCAGAGCAGCTGTATCTCTTCACCCTCGGTGACCCTACCCTGCAGGAAGATTCCCTCCCTGCACGTGGCTTCATGCCCTGTGGGCTTCTGTGCCTGCATCTGGGCAATCTGTGGAAGTCCTTGACCTGCAAAAGTGCGAAACTTCCCCAGGAAACCCTCTTTGCTCTCCTGGAGCACAGATCTTTGCTGATGGCTGGACCAGATGGGCAGTCCCAGGCTCTCAGCTGGATAATAGGAAAAATAAACAGAATGTTTTCAGTTATCTTGCTCCAGAGAGGAAATACAGTGCTTGCATTATAGGAGATTTTAATGTCTACATTGTATATTAAAATATTGCATAAGCCATTTTGCACGTGGGTTCTCACCGTTGTCCCTGTTGGAATGTTTGATTTCTCACTTGTCTCACTTTCCCTTTGTTAGCCTGTAAGACTCCTAAAATGAAGCCACCCTGTGTGGAGGAGCTGAGCACACTGTGCTGGGCTATTTAGACTGAACTCTGCATCCGGCAGGCGCAAGCAAATGTGCGCTTGCAGCTGCCAAAAGACTTCATTCAGTGGCTCATTGAATGCAATGGAAAGAGGTGTTAATAGAGTCAGGGGAAGTGATGCTATTAAAAAAAATGACATTGTGTGGCTCTGTTCTGTGTTTATTCTCCCTCAATGACTTCCAGATCAAATTCAGACAGTTTGGCATCAAAAGATGCCTATTTTGGACTCCAGTTTGAGGCAAATGAGATATCCAGCATAGTTACTCCTCACTTCCTGCTACATCTTGTTCCTCGGGGTGATTGTCAGATAGTTCAGGATTGCTTTGGCCCCTGTGAGAGCTGGATCTTGGTGTCACCACATGAGAATAATAGCAGGGTCAGGTGTCACATGACTGTCAGCTCAGCTGCTGGCCTTAGCCTCTAGCAAGGGTTTGGGTCTCCATAGCTCTTGAATCTTAAGATCCCAGGGGTAAGATGTTGATACAAAAAAGAGATCAGGTCTCTATATCCTCTCTGTCTCCCCAGATAATATGCAAGGAAGTTGGCCAAAGGTACTGGGAGCTCCAAATGGTGGTTATTATTGATGGTCTGACGGGCGTTGTGGAGACTATCTGAGAACTCGCTTTCTCCATAAATAGTTCGTGCTCAGTGGACATAGCGTTCCATTCTACAAGACTTCTAGGGGGTCTTGGGAAGGGAGGGGTGGTGTAATCATCAAATGGGCTGAGACAACAGTGCTGTCAATCCCTCCCCCCACCAAGGGAGAAAACAGAGAAATTTCTAAACTACGTATTCTGAAGAGGGGTGAAGATACCTGCTCGCAGCCTTCACCAACGGGGTGAAGTTATTTCTTGGGAGGTTAAAAAAACTTACGTTTTTGACATAGAAAGCACAAATATATACAGTTTATCTGTGTTATTAAACTTTCATTAGGGAGATGATTAGGAAAAAATTGAAAGTGCTCCACACATGGGTGACAATAGAAAAAGGGGTGAGAAGCACTGCTCTAGGCTAAGGTTTTGGGGGCCTTGATGAAAATAACTCAGAGTCCTGGAAGGTAAATAAACAAAGTCTGCACTAACTCCTGACCTGCCGAGGTTCCTGTGCTGCAAAGAGAGCTGCCAACACTACCAGAATTATGAGCATTAGGACTTTGTTATTGATATTAATACTAGGTGCTCCCTGCTCCCATCATCTGTGTTAGAAATTTCAGAGCAAGTCTAGGGTGATTTCTGCAATCTCCCACGTCCTCTCCCATTTTGTTTGCCCCCACCCCTTTCGGGGAGTTGGGGTGTGTGCTGTTTCACAGTTAAACTGTCCTAAGGAGAATGGTCCTTCCCACCTTGTCATCTTTTTTTAGATGAGGTTGGAGAAACTGCTAGGAGTTTGGAAGAGAAAAGCATCCTGGTCTCTGGTTTTCCTTAAGCTCTTTAATCAAGGCTACTTGAAAAAAGTACTGATCCGGTACCTTTCACAAGAGAGCAGGAAAGAAACTGGGGTCATCAGAATTTGATGCCGTAAGAGATGCCAACCTTATCCTAACATGCCTGGCCGAAGTTTAGGGCTGCCGGGGGAGATTCCTGCTCCCAGCTTTCCTGCAGGAGGAACAGGGCTGGCAGAGTCATACCGGTATCTTCAGATTTATGAGAAAGGGTCCTCCAAAGCCACAAAACCTTAAGTCCTTTCCTTTTGACTGTCTGTTGGGATGGTGAGCAAACACTTGGATTTGTTTTACTGTTGGTGTCTCTCTGTGGTTCTCCTTTCCTTCTTGTTATTTTCTTCTCTCATTTCTTTTTCTTTGGTCTATTCTTTGGGACTTGGCCGGGCCATGTACAAACCCCAACCATTCAACAGTGCTGGAGAGTAGATAGTATTTACCTCAATAATGGTAGTCTCTTTTCGATTCTTTTTAACCCTCAATTCAGATGACGGGTCTAAGCCGACACCCACGATGGAGACTCAGCCGGTGTTCGATGGAGATGGTAAGCTCTCACACTGCTTCTGACCTACGTTCTCCCACCCGTCTTCAGGTTTGGGAAAGGTCTTAACTTTGGGTGTTTGTTTAAGCTTTATTATTATTATTTTCTTTTTTACTTTCAATTTTTCCCCATGTAAGCTGGGTTGTTTTAACCTTTTAAAAAATGCAAATCCTCCAAGGAACTGGTACACTCTCCACTTCTGGAAGGGCCCTCTGTTCTCTCCAGGCTTCCTGCCTGTCTCCTGATGTCCAACAATAACACAGCCTGGACAGACCCTTTGAGCTGCCAAGACCCAGGAATCATGGCTGAGAAAGACAGTCATGCCAGCAGCGTCCCTTCCGTAAACTAATCAGCACTTACGAGGGTCTGCTCTGTGCCTAGCATCATGCGAGTCCCTCTGGGGGATGAAAGGGAAGTGTACAAATGTGAGCCTTCGCTCTCAAGACAGCTGCAACTATCAGAGAGCATTATGTGTTTAAAGATATGGTCTCGATTTTTATTGTAATAGACGTTTATGGAAGAAAGAGATCAGAATGGTCTGGGAAAAGCTTCCGTAAAGAGCTGGGACTGGTGCTGGATCTTGGCAGTGGAGGGAGGAATCAGTGCATTCTGGGCAGGGGTCTGGCATGGACAAGGAGGGCCCACAGTGGGGATGGGATACAATGAGCAGTACGGCAGGGAGGAAGGGGGTTAGTGGGGCTGACTTGGCTGGGTTGTAGGGACTTTGACAGTTGAGTCAAGACATTTGGGAGAGAAGAAATTTTAGGTCAAGAGAAATAGTGGTGGCTGGTGGCAAAATAGAAGCTGGAATTCTCTGGAGACATGGAGAGTGGATAGAAAGAGCATGCGATGCAGAAGGTTGGCCCCAATTCAGGGTGGAGCTGCTCAGGCCCTGTATTCTTCAGTGTATGTTGCTGAGGACTCCAGATTCCCCTGAGGAGGAGCAGAGTGTTTGGAGAGTAAGGTCTCTAGAAAGTCTGAAGGTTCAGCTTTTAGTGCAATATGCAGCAAACTTTTAGCAGCTCTCAGCTGAGTGTGTCCAGACCTGGATCATGAGACTGGTCAGTGAGACAGAGGAATAAAAAGTTGGCACTGTGGCTAGGGCTGTCCCTCCTATAGGCTCAGCTCTGGGGAAAAGGATTGAAGTGTGAGATAATGGGACATATGTCTGTTCATGTCTAGAAGTTCAAATGTCTCTGTCATCCACAAAGGTCCTGGACTGTTGGCAAGTCTGGGACCTGGGTGATCTGGTGGGGAATGGAGACCATGTCATATTGGGAGACCTCCCCAAGGCCCTCACTGAAGATCTGATCACTCCACAGTGTTCAGGGCTATCTGGGATTCTTACACCACCTGCCCACTGGGTGACCCATGTCCTAGAGAGCCGGGAGACACCCTGGCACTCTCTAGATGGAGGAATTCAGCCTCTGTTCAGTGAGAAACCATTAGCAAGGGGATTGAAGTGCACATTAGACCTGTTACTCTTTTCCCCATGTGGAGCAGAGTCCCAGCGAGCTGAATCTGCTGTGGCCCAGCCATTTCCTCTAGAATGGTCTCTGTGGTTTGTTTGGCGTTCGTTTGTTGATTTATCCCCTTTAAATCTTCTCCCAGGGAAGCAGCTGAGCAGGACTTGGCTTGGTCCATGTTCCTTCCCTCCTGGGATAATATTTTTATTCCTGGATGGAGTGGCTCAGCGCCTCTGGACTCTGCCCACTCTGCCTCCTGGCACAGGATGCCCGGGTTGGCTCTTATGAGCTGGTGGGGAGAGGAGCTTCCTTCGTGAGGAAGGGAGAGGGCACTGGGACAAGGTGGATGTGGAATGAGGGAGATAGATGAAGCTTTAGTGCCTCAGGCTTTTTAAAAAAGCCATTAAAAAGCCTGGGGTTACACTTTAAGTCACATACTCTCTTTGCCTAGACTTTTTCTCTCTCCTTTATCTCCCTCCAGAAATTACAGCTCCTACTCTATGGATTAAGCACTTGGTAATCAAGGACTCCAAGCTGAACAACACCAACATAAGAAATTCAGGTAAATAATCTTCCTTGGATTAGATGTGTACCCAGTTCATCCCTGGTGGCCCCATGGTTGCTCCATGACTACCTACTGTGTGGCTTTGGCCAAGTCATTTAATCGTCTGGTCTTCAATTTCTACATCTATAAAATAAGAACATTGGATGAGTTAAACCTTTCTAGCTTTAATTTTCTTCAATTATCATATCAGGGATCATCATTCATAAGTAGCTGATCCTTTTAGCTAAAAAAAATTTTGACTGTATATTGTAATATTTTGCTTGACTTTTTATATGCCATGTGGAAGAATTTGAAAGAAGAATGGCTGAGCATAAAGAAGTTGGACTTGAAGCCTGGGGGGACTTGGTTCCATGTGTTCTTAAGGCTTTAAAGGTGACTTACAGCCGTATCTTTTCTGTTCTGATCTTTTGGGGAGTCTTGAGAATGGTTAGGTTTTGGCACTGGCTGAATCCCTTGCAGAAAAGTGATAATTTTTGAATGGTGATCAGATCCGTAGGATTTGTTTGTAGAGTTTATTGTTTGTTTATCATCAATTAAGACCAACATCAATAAAGTTCATTTATCATCAATAAAGACTAAATGTTCATCAACAGGAAAATGTATCCACAAGCTAAATCTGCATCTCTGTCAAGGAGGATCATCCTCCTTTCAACCAAGGACTTCACTGATAGAAGTACTGCTCTGCGTCATTTATGCCTGGCTGTTGAATGGAGCCAAATCATCTTTTCTTTATAGGTGGCAAGGACAATGAACAAAAGATACAGGCTGAGTTTTCCATGCCCATTAATGAATGAGAGTCCTGTCACGGGCCCCCTTAAGGTTTATCTGTGCGCCAGCTCTGTCCTAAAGGTGGCAGTGTGAGGTTAGAGTGCGAGGAGTGATATAGACCGAGGGGTAAATTCAAACGGCATTGGTGGAGTTCCTCTGCGGCTTGGGGTGGTCAGTACCTCTCCATGTGTCTGGTTCACTGTTTGATAAAAGCCAGAGGCATGGGATGGTGGTGGAAGGGGATTGTGTGGACTCCCTTGGGTCAGAGTCTTTGGTAGAATAGTGCAGTGGTTAAAGCACAGGCTTTGGAATCAGCGAAACCTGGGTTCACATTCTAACTCCAACACTTAGTGCGTGACCCCAGTCAAGTCACATAATCCCCCTCTGTTCTCACCTGTGAATTGGGATCATAGTCTCTTCCTCAAAGGACTGTGGTTAAAGGTTAACTAAGTTAATGTCTATATAGTACTTAACGGATGCCTGGCTAAGTGATCAATTGTAAGTACATGTATTTATTATTATCATCGCTGTTGGTAGGAATAATGAGAATATTAATGATAGTGCTGATGGTGAGAATTCTTCAACCAGGACAGAATTTCTGATTATTGCTGTAAAGCAAAGACATCTATTAGGCTACTTCTTAGGACTTCCTTCTTCTGCCCCTTCATTGTTAGGCAAATATAAGTCAAAGAGAAGTGGTTTTCGTGCCTACAGTACATGGTGCTAGAAGTAACATTTGCAACTGTCCCTAATCCCTGAGACCCTGGAAGGTTTGCAAGGTCCCAGTGAAAGGGTTACTTGTCATTCTGTGACCAAGTGGTAGGTAAGAGGGTGAGCTCTCTGAATTATACCGCACCTTTGCCTGAAACACTGACTTGACGTTTAGCAACTGCTTCCCTGAATTTCTTTTTCACCCACCAGTAGTTGATTCCTCTACGTGGGTTATAACCTCTGTGAGAGCAAGGGCTTTATTTCCCACCTATCATATCTATTATAGAACTTTTCTCAGTATGTTCAACTGCTTTGGGGAAGGGTGGAGGAGAAAAGATCATCATCACCATTATCAGTTACATGAGAATAGCGCTGTCATAATAACTAGTCCCCGCCAGGTGCTATAGAACCTTACATTTGTCATCTCACTTGAGCTTCACCATACCCCTGTGAGATAACTGTGATCCCAGTCTCGCAGATGAAGAGTCTGAGGCTGAGAGAGTGGAAGTAACTTGTCCTGGGTCATAGCTAGTAAGGGGTTGGGCTGGAGAAAACTAGTTATGCTTGGGAATAGGATGCCTGTCTTCGGGGGCTGTATTCTCTCTGAGTGTAGTAAAGTCAGTTGATAGTTTTTGCTTCCACTGAAGTTCTTCTGTTTTCCATTTCTACTTTCCAATTGGATGAGTATAGAGTTGGGTTGAGAAATGGTTTCCAGGCAGGTACAACCACCTACCTTTTGTTGGAGTGACCCGGTCACCTTTATTTTTCCCTGGTTGGCCCCAGTTATGTCTGTAACGTTGGTGTATAGGACAGGATAGTTGGGGTAGACTTAACAGCTCTCTGGGAGAAACAGAGACCAAGAATAATTGTTATGGATTAATAACTTAGGAATCTCCTACTAAATTTGGACTTTCTCCAACATGATCAGTATGGACTGAGGGCCTGTCAATCTTTTTGTTGTAATTATGTTACCATATAAAAGACATGCCCACAAAGGCCTATAGCAGGGGTTGGCAAATAACTACCTGCCTGTCTTTAGCAAATAAAGTTTTACTGGAGTGCAGCCATAGCCATTTATTTGCACATTGCCTGTTTTTGTCTACAACAGTAGAGTTGAATAGTTGTGACAGAGCCTGTGTGGACTGCAAAGCCTAAAATATTTCCTATCTGGGCCCTGGCATATCTGATTGAAATAGAAGCTTTTGGATGGAGGTGTGAGTGTGGGGATGTGTCACTCAGATTTTTTGGCCCCTCTTATAGACCAAGCAGATGGCTGTTTCCTGATGTGCCCAGGTAAGCCTGCATCAGTACGGAGACTCTTCACCCTCTCACACAAGCCTTTTCCAGGCTTTAACGTCCTGTTCTGGTGCACACTCTCACACATGGGTTGCCAAGGAAGGGTCCTGAAGCTTGGCTTTCGTAGGCAGAGCGTAGGGAATCTTTTAGTGGAGGAGATAAACCATGTAATAGCAAAACCATTTGGTGTCAGGCAAACCTGTAGACCTGGCTTCCAAAGCAAGCTCCCCACTGAGAGCCTTGGTGAGCTCAGGAAAATTAATTAACTTCCCCGAATCTTGAATTCCTTATATGTAAAACAAAGTTAATAGTACGCTTGCGGGATCTTAGTGAGGACTCAGCAGCATCTGCATAGTACCTGGCACATAGTAGGTACACCATATGTGATCTGAAACAACAAAACAATGCCTGCTCTTGACGGCATCTTCCTGTATTGTGCCAGCCACTTTTCTCATGTTATCCCATTTGGTTTAATGAGACATCAGATATACTTTAATGATAGCTCGTGTCTGGGCGGCTGGCTCCAGTAAGGACTGGAGTCTCTGGGTCAAACACCTGGGACGGTTTTCTATTAGGGTTCGGTGAAAGACTCTGGGTTCAGGTGCTCTTCAGCTCGCATCTGTGGAAAGTTGCAGTGGGACCCTGTGAAGCCGTGGGGGTGAGAGCTCTTCTTCTCAGCTACCTCGCAGAGGCACAAAGGCTATCCCAGTTTCTTTTACACCCCAAACATCCTTTTTTCACACTCAGACCCTGTGACGCCAGGTTTGTTTTCTGGCCTGGGGACTGTTGATGTTGGAAAGACTCCACTGGGCAGCTGAGGTTTTGCAATAACATGACACATATGCATGCGGCCTCTCCCAGTCCCCTCCTCTCCTCCTGGAAGTCTTGGTCCTTGTTTTTAAGGCTTTGTCACGTGTTCGCTGTGGTCGGTGTCCCCGTTTGAGTGCTTGGCAGGTTCAGCGTTGATGGATTTGCCTCTCTGGTCTTCTTCAGTTCTGTCCTCCATCGTAGCTCCAGCGCACCAGGACTTCTTCCTGCATTCAGGGTGACAATGGACCTGGCCGGCTAACACCCTAGAACTTGGGAGCAGCATCTTCTCATAGATGAGGGTTGGCCAGACCCTCTGTTCTGCTTTTATAAGGAAATATGAACTCTTGCTGAGGGGTGTGTGTGTGTATCAGGGCTTAACCATCAAGGCATTTCTTAATATACCTTGAGTTTAAAATATTTTTTAATCATCTACATTTTATAGAAGAGGGTAAAGAGATTAAATAAATGACGAGAATTAGGCTTCATCTAATTCTTCATCCTATGCCCCCCTGCTTCTAATTTGACTATATGCAGACACTTTCCTACAGCTGTGATTTATATCTTTTTGTTTCTGTATGACAAAATTCTGTGCTTTCTCCTCTGGGAAAGCACAATCTCTCAGGAAATATGGTCCTGTGAGCCTTAACTCCTCTTGGTGTGACACAGCCATGCTCCCAAGGCCCACGCTCGTTCCTGCAGCTGTGGGGGGTTAAGTTAACTGCTGTAGCCTTGAGTGGAGTGCAGTGGTGTGACATCCCTCTCTGCTTCCCCAGCTCTCTCTTTCCTTTGTCCCCATCTTTTCTAGTTAACTTCTTTCATGATCTGACCAGAGACTTCAAGAAGGCCCTAGAACCTGGCCCTCGCTGTGAGTTAAATCCAAAAGGACCACACTTTACCTCTTTGGCCGGCAGAGCTTCCTTCTGTGGATCAGTGAATAGAGCAGCTCTTGGTAACCCTGTTCCCAGAGACAGAGCCATCGGCAGAGACACAGGGTAGAGAGTCTCTGAGTACATGAGAGTGTCTGTGTTTGCCCAAGTCACTGTACCTGTCTCAGGTAAGCTGTTCACAGCATCCTGCCCTTACCTACCAGTGTTAGAGCATCACTCTCCTAGGCCTGCTTCCGGCCCCTGGGTCATATTTTGGATTGCTCCTGCTTCACCTGGGAAGTTCCTGCCAGGATAGCTGCTATGCTTGGGACTTGGGGTCACTGAGGCAGCTGTACCTCCTGGCTGGGTCCCCCAACCCCCAGGCCAGCACTCTTGGCTCATCTAGAAACCGCCGGCTGATGTAATGACCTGAGGCCTGGAAAAATAAACAGCTCACAGGGAAACCAGCGGTAGCCGTTGTAAGCAAATACCCCGCAGCCACCTGGAATCTCGCACATGACGTGATTGGAAGGAAAAATGAGTAATCCACTAACGTTAGCAGCTGAGGACGAGTCTGGGCTTGTGTGCGTTTAAAATATCTATATAAAAACAAACCCTGGATGTTTATTTCTGTAACTGGCCTTCTGGGTGTCTGCCCATCTGGTGCAGGTGCCTCAGTCCATCATGGCCAAGAGAATGGGGCTGGGGACGGAGATGAGTGGTCGTCCCTACGGCTTTCCCCTGGAAGCAGAGGCCTGGTTCTTTCTCAAGTTTTCCCTTTGCGGAGAGAAGCGGTAAACCCATCTGGAGGCCCTAGAGAGCCTAGCCGCAGAGTCCATTTTTACCGTGTTTTAAAATTAGCTTTCCCGGCCGCCTTGCGCCTTCGCCCCACGTGGTCTGCTTGGAACACAAAGGCGCGGTGTGGGTGGGGTGTGTGCCGCGTGATCCCGCGCTGGGACTTGCTGCAGCAGCAAAGGTTTTGTTTCTGGAGGTGAGTCTGTAGTCTTTTTGGTGTTTGATAGCGAAACCACACGTCCCAACATTTTCCTTTCAGCCTCTGCCGCTGAAAAAACTAAAATCAAAGATCCTGCCCAGGTACTGTCTTCGGCTCATTCCAATTTGCTGGAAGTCAACCATGGTCTCTGCTTTGATCTAAGGGTCCTCGTCCTGTGTTTATTTGTAAAATGACTTTGGAAGTAGGCAGGGTATTCATCTTATAAACACACATGTGCAACATTCGTGTTTTGGGGAGTAAAGTGTGAAGTTTTGATACTTTATTTTGACATTTAAAAATATCTCTTCCATCTTCCACTTTTGTCTGTGCCCTCTCCTCCTTTCTTGCCTAAATTTTTTATTTACTGATGCCTGCTCCTTAAAGCACAGAACCTGTCAGGTCAAGGTCAACGAAGTGACTGAGAAAAACTAGAAAGAAGACAGCTTGCTTTTTCTTAATACTTGTTCGTTACAAAAATACTGTTGTTTTTTTTTTTTCACACATTTCATATTCTTTTTGGTGGAAGGGTCATATCTGCTTACTTAATGGCATGAGTCAATAGAGATGGGAACTTTTCTAAAATTTGAGTGGATGTGAGTCAGTGATGCTTTGGGGGAAGAGTGAAAAAGAAAAATGCCTACGTGTTATATTGGAACAATCCATCCTAGAAAAAATACCCTCTGTGGAGTTTCTATCTTGTTCTTCCCTACCCCTTAGGAACTCTGTCTCTGTGTGGGAAGGAAGCGGTCACTACTTCAGACCATGGTGAGCCACGCATGGCCATTTTAGGTTATGCAGAGAGAAACTATTTAGACAGGCTGGTTGGTTTGTAATTTTCCCTTACACCTCCTCACCCATGACACTGCATCCCAACGGCATGCCCTATTTACGGTGCCAACTGTAAACATCCCCGTGGGTAGGTGCCCTCGGCCAGCGTCGGGGGTGTGGGGTGGGCAGGGTCAGTTGTGCTCTGAAGGTGAAGCCTCCGAGACGCGGCAGGTTGGGTATGGCTCGCAGACCACACGGCAGGACTGTGGAAAGGGCGTGAGGTACGAGGGAGAACCCGAAACCACTGAGCAGTCTGGACCTTCACTCAGCCCCCTCCTGGTGCTTGGGTTCCACGGGGACTTGGGAAGCTAAGTCTCGGTGGGGAAGAGCACCTGAGCCTGTCTAATTGTAGGATTGTGGGCCAGTAGAGTGAGAAGGGCCCGAGAATCTGCTAGTAGTACCACTTCATTTTAAATGAGGAAACAAGAGACCAGTTAGGGCTTTGTCTAGGGTCATAGGCCCATCAACAACTACTATGAGCCAAGGCCTCCATTTGGTGCCAAGGGGGTCAAGGGAACTGAGACAAGGAACATCGAAGGGAGGAGCTGGCCATTGGGCAGTGGGGTACTAAAGGGGGGATGATGGTGTGGTCCACCTGGTGGGGAGGAATAGTTTATCACTGACATGGTTTTGAATTACTGGCACAGTAATTATAAAAAGCAGACTGACTCTTAGCTCTACATATTTTCTAGTTCACCTACTAAACTTTATTAACTGCATCTGGAGCAGACTTCTCATCACCCTGTCCTTAGTCAGCCGCTGCAGTCCAGTTGAGGACACTAGTCATTCATAGGAGAACGCAGGAAGACCGGATTTACTCCCCACTTGCTGAGGATACTGCTACCTTAGACAACTAATAAGCGCAGCTACCATTCATCAACTTACTATAGCACTGCGTTAAATGCTTTACATCTCCGATTGCATTTAATCTTCACGCTGACCCTATGAGGCACGTGCAAGGGTTATCCTGCTTTTACAGAGGAGGAACTTGGAACTTTGAGAACTTAACTGGCCAAGGTCATAGAGCCAACAAGTGGTAGAGCCTGATTGATTAACCCCAAAGCCGGTGCTCTTGACTGTCACTCTATACTGCCTCTATTCCAACCCTTGTGGACTTCTATGAAATAGTGACAGAACCTTCTAACATGCCAGACCCTGGCATGGAAGCATGCAGGAGTGGAGTGACAGGCACTTACCAGGGCTTTCGACGTTGCCAGGGAAACCCAAGTATCCCCACTGCTCACTCCAGGTCCCTCTGAGTGCCCTGAGTTCCCTCTGGCCAGTGTATACAGCCGTCCAGCTGAGCTTTTATGCCATCCTCACCTCTCTTTCCAGGGTGGAGCTGGAGACGACCTTCTCTTGGCCAGTGAGTTAACAGAAGGGGAGTTCTCCTGGAGGTCCCTTTGTAGGTCCCAACTGGGTGGTGATGTTGTTTTTCACTTCCTTTTGCTATCAATTCTGTGGGGAAAAGGTTTTTTTTTGGTTTTTTTGTTTTTGTTTTTGTTTTTTTTTTTAGCTTGAAGGAGATGCAGAAACCTATTCCAGTGGAAGAGGTGACTTTTAAATTTGTGCAAGGTCTCTTTCTATTCTCCCCAGCGCCACCTCTACCTGATACACACCTGAGCACAATATCAGGGGCTGACTTTGTTCTGTTTGCCAGTGACTTTTACTTTTTCCCTGCCCTGGCAGGGCCTCTCCTCTGGGCCTTTCCTTTTCTGCATCAGTTGTCTGCCTCTGTTCTTAAAGGAACCCTGAGCAATGGTTCTGTGGGCTCCCCTCGTCTTCAGGGGTTCTCGGAGCCCCTGGATGACTCTGAGTCGCATGGATGTTGAGAATCGGGACTGGTGGCAGGGGACAGCCAGCCCAGCAAATGGTGCTTGGAAAAATGATCCTCTGGGGGCCACTTAGCCCCTCCTGTGAAAAAGTGAAAAGTCCACAAGTAAGAAAAATATCCTGTTCACATAGCTGGCTTGAACCCATAGGTGCTAAACCCCCATGTGGCTAAATAAACAGAAAGGGTCTGCTCAGTGATGCGCCGTAAATCACCCCCAAATGGCAGGGACTCCAGCAGGGCCCCTCCCCTAAGCACCGTGTCTCGTCCCTGTGCTGGCCCTTCCAAAACTGCAGTCAGTTCCTTAAAATCTGGTCCTATCTTTCCCTCTCTCTGCTTCTTCAGTCCCTTCCTCTGCCAAATTCTCAGCCACCCAGCAGTTCTGGAACCGTCCCGACACCACACACGCACTTGCTCACACACTGACCTAGAGAATCCTGAGGCAGGAGCCACACGATTTCTTACGCCTCTGGAATTTCATGTTGTGACTTAGGAAGGTTGTTTTTTAGCACACAGTTTGTTATTGTGGGTTATCTTTCAGCATTTCATTCATTTTTGATAAGAGGCTAGGTGGCTGTGAGGTATTGGAGGGGGTTTCAGGGTCATTGTAGGGGACACAACACTAGTGTTTTCCTTAATATTCTTGGCCCAGCGGGATGATTCCTTTTGCAAGGGAACATAAGTAAGCTCTTCTCAGTTTTCAGGCCGGGTAACATTTTATTGATTTTTCCCCTAAGACAATCCAGTGTCTGACGGTCTGAGGGTTGAGTGTCGCGTTTCCCAGGACGAGTCAAAGGGATAGATATTCTTTGTTCGGCCTCTGTGGTCTCGTCCCTGCCGTTTATTCAACAGTGCGAGGCCCCGTCTCTGAAGTGTCAGGCTGGAATTCTGGGGGAGGAATGGCATAATGGGGGATTCGAGCAGAGAGAGGACCTAGACTAAGTACTCTTTATGGATCCTGCACACCTGAGATTCCACAGTTCTCCTATGGGTAGGGCTGGGCGCCAGGGATGGGCACGTGAAGGACCAGAAAGGACATGGCAGAGTCCTTGCCCTTAGCAGCTTGCAGTCCAGGGAGTGGGGGTGTCCAGGCAGAAGGGTAGATGGGGAGATAGGCGCTCAGCAGGGCCACTCTGCTCCTTAGCCTCCATCTAGGGCAGGGGTCCTCCAGGAAAGCTTCTGGGGTGGAGGGCAGCCACGAACAGGGTGGGTTAAGATCTCAGGGCTTGTTCTTCCTGCTTGCTACATCTTATAGAGCTTTTCTGGCCCCTTGGTGCCTGACATGATGCCAGTGCTTGGTATGTACACATCCAGTAATAGCTTGGGGGAGAACCTGTGGCCACCAAGGTCCAAGACCCTCTTGTGTCCTCTTCCTGCACTGTCATCTCATGTGTTACTCAGTCCTGCTTTAGGTCCTCCTCTCTCAGGATATTGTCAGCTTCCCACCCCCCTTTTCTGTAGTGTAACTCTCTCCTAGGGTGGCTCAAGTAGGTGCCTTAATTACCAGCTGAGCGTCCACTGGGAGGGCCCTCCGGGTCTTGCATCATTTATCAAGACACCTTCCCACTCTACATTTCTATGGCCCACGGCTCTTCTCACCTCTGTGTATGGTTCTCTGTAAGTTTAGGCTTTTCTCTTGCACTCGTTTTTCATATGGACCTTTTGATGGTTCATTTCATGTGTCGACTTGACTAGGCTACTGTGCCCAGTTGTTTGATCAAACACTAATCTAGACGTTGCTGTGAAGGTATTTTGTGGGTGTGATGCACACTTACAGTCAGTTGACTTCAGTTAAAGCAGATGACCCTCCCTTGGGTGGGTGGACCTCATCCAATCAGTTGAAGGGCTTAAGAGAAAAGACTGAGGTTTCTTAAAAAAAGGAGAAATTCTGCCTCAAGACTGGAATGTAGAAATCCTGCTTGACTTTCCAGCCTGCTGACCTGACCTATTGATTTCGGACTCAAGACTGCCCCATTACTCTCACCTGAATTTCTAGCCGACCGGCCAGCCCAACATATCTCAGACTTGCCAGCCCCTACAATCATGTAAGCCAGTTCCTTAAAATCTGTGTGTGTGTGTGTGTGTGTGTGTGTGTGTGTATGTGTGTGTGTTATACATGCATCCACCTCTCTCTGTCTCTGTCTCCTGTTGGTTCTCTTTCTCTGCAGACCCCTGAGTGATACATACCTTCTCTGACCACTGCCTTCTCTCTCCGCCCATCTCCACCACCCCTGCCCTCAACCCCAACCGTCATGAGGTTCCCGTGCTCTGTCTCCCAAAAGTTCACAGTGTGGCTGGCCCACTGATGCCTCTGACTACACTTTCAGAAGGTGCTGGGGTCGCCCAGTACCTCGGCTTTTCCGCCTGCTCCATCCTCAGCAGCCCCACCCCTGGAAGGCAGCATCCGGAAAGGAAGCCCAGCCCAAGGAGCTGAAAGTCAAATCTTACAATGTTTATGTTTGTTGGCCATTTCTGCTTTCAAAAAATGTATAAAGAAGAGAAAAGAAAACAGACGATGAGGGAGAAAACGTTCCTGGGATAAAAGGCTAAACTCTGGGCTAAAATCAAGATGGGGGATTAGCTGAGGATTTAGGTAATCTATGCTCCCCTTTGCTCCGAATCACCACGAATAATCAAGAGGCACAGAGGCTGGGGCTAGCCATAACAGACAGAGCCGTGCTCCATGCTTACCCTGGCTTGGTGAGACACGCAGGAATCTGTGCCCTGGGCCTGGAGACAGGGTTTGTGCTTGTCTGGGCCAACCTGGTCTTTCCTGTCCCCTGCTCTGCCCACTCCTGCTCCGCTGTGGTCCTACATTGCCCCATGCTATGTGCAGTTGGTGGTTGAGAGGGCTGTGTGCTTTCTGGTGGCAAGGGCTGGTCTTGGTCTCATTTCTTCCACAGGATGCTTTTCTGTTGTGTTTCTCCTCTTAGACAGTCAGAGGTTTGTGAGTGGAACTTTAACCACTCATTGCCAAGTAGGGAGTGACCTGGCTCGCTCTTCTTCTCTACGCCATTCCCAGGATAGGATTATAGGGCAGATATGTGTGTGTGTGTGTGTTTGTGTAAGTGTGTGTGGTCTTGTGTTTCCATGCCTCCTGGACAGCTCAATTGTTCTCTGTCCCCTAAGTTTATGCCTTCCGAGTGTTTACAGATGGTTCCAGCCCATTCTCATAGTTACCGGACTTGTCCTTCTAATCCTGTCATCCTGAACTTTCCTAAGCAGAGATTGAGTGTTTTAGAATAGTGCGTGTCCATTTCTGGGGAGCTCCTTCTCTGAACCCATGGTCACGAAGAGCCATGAAGTAGACCCCCGTCTTGAATTCAGGAAGGTGACTTCTTGGTACCTGGGAAAACTGATAGATGTGAATTTCAAGATGCATTTGGGTGGTGACTGAGGAGGACAGAGGGTGACCATGGCTTCAAGGGTGGGCTGGCTTCTGGGTCCTCGGTTGCGGAATGAGCTTGTGTTCCTTCGTACTTGCTGATTAGCATTTGCATGATGTCTAGAGACATACTTCAGGAATGACTGATTGATTGATTAAAGGGTTTGCAGGGGCTACAAAAATACTTACGGGGTCAATTGATAAACAGTTGAGCAGATCTAGATGTTTCAGTTATCTGTTGCTGTGTAACAAACCACTTTAAGACTTATTGGCTTACTATAAAAATACTCTATTCTTTTTAATGTGTCTGTGGGTTGGCTAGGTGGTTCTTTAACTGGTTTTACCTGATTTGACTCTTGAACTCATCCAGGTGGAAATCAGCTGGGCTGGAATGTCCAAGATGATGCCCCTTGCATGTCTGCAGGTGGTGCTGGCTGTAGGCTGAGCCACTTTCATTTTTTCTCTGTGGTCTCTCATTCCCCAGTAGGCTAGACCAGCTTCCCTGTGCAATGGTCTCAGGGAGGCTTCCACAAAGGTGAAAGTGGGAGCTGCGGGCCTCCTGAGGCCTCGGACTGACACACAGCATCATGCCTGCCATTCTATTGGTCAAAGCAAATCACAGTCCACGTGGAGGGGTCCACACAAGGGCATGAATGCAGGGAGATGCAATTCACTGGGGACCATTTTGTAACAATCTCGCATACTGAGTACAAGAAAAACATAGGTTAGAATAAAAATCAGATTAGCCTGAGGCAATGAGAGATGAAGAGAGGTGAAGAACAGAGGTGAAGAACACAGCTAGGGCTGAAATGCCAGCTCTGCCGCTTCCTAGTTCTATGACCTTGATCAAATTATGCAGCCAGTGTGTGTTTCTGCATCCTTCTTTGCTCAGTGAGGGTGATAACATCTCTCTTAGAGGCTTGTAATGAGTTTGAAGTGAGTTAACACAAGTAAAGCACCTAGGACTAAGTGTGGCACATGGTAAATACTCAAACAAATGTTAGCTACTGTGATTCATTTTATAGTTCCATAATGATGTGTGAGTTACAAATTTGATGTTAAGTTTTCCAGTTTCGAGGCAAAGAGAGAAAAATACTCAGGTGTAAGATTTGTAGTGGGTGTGAGCTGAGACGACATCATTGGTTCAGAAGAAGCTGTGCTGTATTGAACACACTTCGTTTTGAATGCAGCAGATTTAGAGCAGTCTGCAAAGAGACTGACCTGGAAGGGCTCACGGTAAAAAATAAATGCATTTTTCTCCTAGAGCAAATGGTTAGAAGCAATACTGCGTAGAGGTTGGCAAGTTGGGCTTGACCTTCAGGATCCCCACCCCCTAGCTGAGTGAACTTGGGAAAATCCACAAACCTCCCAAGAGTTCCGCTTTCTTGTATACAAAATGGGCATAGTAACAGTGCCCACCTCACATGGGCAAAGGAATTATGCAAGTAAAGTCCTTTATTGCCTGGCACATATTACTCAATAAATGTTTGCTTATTGTTATTAGTTATAAAAATGATTTTAAGATTTTCTCTTTGCTGGAAGACAAACTGTGTACTCTTCACAAATGGTTGGTCCTACTACGATAAACCACTCCTGTCTCTTTCTTAGAGGGCACTTGGATTTACAGGAACTGTAATAAAGTAATAAATAGATAAATAATAAAAAACAATAAAATAATAAAGTAGGAAGCCCTGCATTTAGCCTTCTCTTTAATTTCATGCTACTGTCCATTTTTCCAAATTAGTGAGCTTTATCATTTTTATGATTTTATTCTCCATAGAACTTTGCATTCACTGACGGTAAACATTTCGGAGCAACCTTCAAGGACGTCCAGAAATCTGTCAACAGGGCCCCGAACCATGGGTTCGCACCTCTGCTTAGATGGCTCCTGTCCACATTTCTGTGGGTTTCAGGACCCCCAGCGGTGTGAAGTCAGGTCCATCATTCGCTCTGCCCCTGGGGACGTTTCCTCCTGCTCTCTTTGCCTCCTGCTTTCAGGCTGATTTATGGCCTTAGAAGGTTGGCCTGCAGAGTCTTAATTTAAAGCCTCTGTCAGAGGTTGTTACATGAACGTGGTGCCAGAAAAAAGCTGTTTTCCTTTGGTTTCGCTCCTCTATTGCCTCTTTCATGGCATGAAATACGAGGTAGGAAAATAAGGCTACCAAATTGGAGTGGGGGGAGCTATTGAAAAATTCTTGCGTAATCCCCCTGAAGTTGCCATGGCACCTTCCCAGCCAGGGGCTGAAGGTAAAATTCTGGGTCTTAAGCCACATTTCCCAAGGCTGCCCTCCCCACCTGGTTTTTCTATCTCTTTCGTAAGCTGCCTCTAGATGCTGTTCTGATGGTAGTTATTGGAGGCAGAATTCCTAGCCTGATGTCAACTGTTTTAAACTCTTCTCCCTCTAATCAAGGGGATTCTATTTAGCTTTGCTGCATTTGCACTATGAAAACAGTATTTTTAAGAAAATTTTCCACATTCAAAATTATATTTTAATAGTGAATATGCTATACATAGCTGCCTCCTGGCCCTCAGATATTTTTATGCCCTTAAAGAAATAATCCTCTTACCCTGCAATGGGCATCAGTGGGCTATTGTTTTTCCTAGCAGTGACACAAAGAATGGTTTTCCCATCATCTGGCTTCTCTCTAAAACAGCATTGAGCTACTTCGTGTCTCTGTGTACACCTACAGTTTGGTTAAACCTATGTGCTTTGCATATATGTATATTGTTAACAGAGCCATTCATGATAACCAAGGGGTTTGGCTCCGTTAAGGTAGAGCTGAGTGTCTGCGATGTTGATCATGTGTGCATGGTTTTCCAGGTTGCCGATACCAAGTTCCTGGCTCTAAGAATGGTATTTTTGTAACATATTGTAAAAATTCCATGGAATGCCCAAGACTGTATTCCTGTCAACTTCTTTAAGAGGAAAATTATAGAATAATGTTATGAAAAAAAAAGTCAACAAAAAAATGAAAACATAAAGGAATAGGACAAGTTTATGATGTGATTCCTTTTTTGTAAAAAAAAAAAAAATCAGTAGATGTCTACATCGATATTTGCATGAATGCATGTGCATAACTGAAAATTTAGGGAAGGTACAGTGTTTAAACTTCAGTGGAATTAGGAATTTTTGAAAAAATTTTTCAAAAAAATTCTTTATGATAAGAAAAGAAACCCAACACCATTTATTTTTAATAATAGGAACGAAAACAAAAGCAAAAACACCAAAGCAAAGTCTTTTGACTGGTCAACGGGGTAGGATTTTCCGGTACGGGGCTGTGCAGGTGTGAGACCCCCTGGAGCTGGCCGTGCCTGGCACGGGGCGGCGCACACTGCCTCGGCCCGGGCCTGGCTCCAGGGAAACCAGGTTTGGCTATTAAGACGTGTTCACATGTTCCTGAGGCTGCGGTGCATGGACACCTTCCTACTGAGCCTGTTTTCTTCCCCACTGATGGGAGCAGCATTGTGTAATGGGTTGAAGTCCATTCAGCCTCCTTTGTCCAGCCATATTGGAGGGTGGGAAGGAGCCGGAGTTAACCCTTCTGCTCCTCGTGGGTGCTGAGCATCACTCCACATGAGGCTGGTGGCCGGTAGCTCTCTCTTGCTATGTCTGGGCTTGAGGGTGTCCCTGCACACAGGCATTCCTGCATCTGTTCACCACACAGCCAGGCCTCTAAGCCCACCTCTCCTGGAGCCAGCAGGTAGTGCATTAGCAGGAGCCTCTCTGGAACGGTGAGGAAATTCCACCCCGGGGGCAAACTGGCCCTGAGAGGCAGCCCAGAGTGCCCGGCTGGCTTGTTGCCGCAGGAGAAGTTGTTGGGTGAGGATGATGAGGAGCCCTGGCAGTGGAGATGGCCACGGGGAGGCTCTGGGCCTCCAGTGCCCGCACCGTGGGCTGGCGGGAGACACAGCTCTCTGTGGTGACTCAGCAGCTACGCCATAGCTCCTTGGGCCCAAGCCTGGGCCTTTCTATTTCCCTTTGGTGCTGGGCATAGCAGTAGGAAAGATAAATCACAGGGGTGACAATCACCACTCGTGAAGGCTGTGTCTTCTCTTGCAGAGAAAGTCCACTCGTGTGACCAGGAGAGACAGAGTGCCCTGGAGGAGGCCCGACAGAATCCCCGTGAGGGCATCGTCATCCCTGAGTGTGCCCCTGGGGGGCTCTATAAGCCAGTGCAGTGCCACCAGTCCACTGGCTACTGCTGGTGTGTGCTGGTGGACACAGGGCGCCCACTGCCTGGGACCTCCACTCGGTAAGCCCACCCAGAGCCTGTCCTGCACCCCAGGCTGGGTCCTGGGACAAGAGGACCAGCTTCCTGCTATGCTGGCATCTCCCAGCGTTACTGCCCTGCTTTGGTGGGAGTCAAGTCACGAGGAGAGCAACTTCCCCATTCGTGAGCAGTGTCTTCTAGAAAGACCCTGGAACCTGGTTTATGGTCACAGATCTGTCTCTTTCTATCTGTAGACCTTGAAAAAGTACTTATTCTCTCTGAACCTCAGTTTCCTGATGAGAAGGTTATTGTCTTGCCTGAGTCACTGGGTCCTATGGATCAAAAAAGATCCTGTGTGCAGCTGTGAAGTGACATCGTTATTATGCTTGGTTGGTTAAAATGACATGCCCAAACGTGTCTCAATGGGAACATTTATGCTGAAATGGTCTTGTAGCTGCTGGACAGTGAAGGGGATATTTTGCTGCCAACCCTGGGCACTTTAGGCTTAGTGACAACACAGATCATTTCTGGGCAGTAGTGACCGAGGCAGGCTTAGTTGCCAACCCCTCCCAACCTCCCGCATCTCTCTCTTCCCAGCTACGTGATGCCCAGTTGTGAGAGTGACGCCAGGGCCAAGAGTACGGAGGCCGATGACCCCTTCAAGGACAGGGAGCTACCAGGTGGGAGATGCTGCTGCCCGTGAGGGCGCCTTCACCTCCTTCTGTTCCTGCACCCCCTCATCCTGCAGAAGGGGCTCCCTCCTCTGGTCTGTTTGCCAGTCTGTGAGAGGGAGCAGGGATTGCTGGGCAGGGGCATCACAGGAGCATGAAGCCAGGAGCCATGGATCAGCATCCCAGGCTGGGATCTGTCCCTCATTAGTTCTGTGCCCTTGAGTGCCTTGCTTCTCTTCCTTGTGCTTGCCTCCTCATCTTTAAAATGCAGTCAGTGGGTTAAAATCCTGTCTCTGCAGTTCTACAATTTGTTCTCCATCTGAGAGCGATTGGGACATTTTGGGGACTGTGAATCATTTTTTCCAGGGCTGTGAAGAGAAGATAGCTTACTGAGAGGAGTTGTCACCTGCCCTGCAGATACAGATGACCCCTAGTAACACAGGTTGACTACGGATGTGACATGAGACACACAGGCAGGGGCCCTGGGACCGTGAAATGGCTGCTGAGCTGGGTTTCCCTTATTTAGAGTGATCTCTGCCTGCAAGTGGCAGTGAGGTTACTACATATCGGTGGCTTGGAATCCCGTTGTCTTTACGCAGCACAAAGTCGGCTCAGTGCTGGAACCACAGCCGCCTTCCCGTGGCCCATCAGGACTCCAAGTGAGAACTGAAAGCAGAGAGTCCTGAAAGTCAGGGGGTTTCCACATGAGGTTGGTAGAAATCGCTGTCACAAGAATGCAGTTGTGGAGGTCAGGGTGCCCCCTTTTAGCCATCCCCTCCACAAATGTGAATTGAGATTCTACTGTGCCATCTGGTGATCAAAACTCACGTGAGGCTTACGGAGTGGAGAAGATAGACTGTATACAAAACAATGAACATGTACCTTTATAAACTGTTGCAGCAGATACTCTGAAGGAGGAGCACAAGGTGCTGCAAGAATGGCAGGGAGAACCTGCTTTAGAGGCCGCAGCTTCTCTGAGAAGGAAGTATTGACCCCGAGGCCTGGAGGCTTTGGAGAGAGAAGAGAATGAGCCAGTTGCTGCGGGGAGGGCTGTGGTAGTGTGGAGGGACCACACTTGAACTTGTAGGGACACCTTTCTATGCGGTTGAGTGGGTTGAGTGGGGGGTGTGTTCCCAAGCAACACTCAGCTACGTGGGTGTAGACGTGAAAAGGCGTACCTACGAGAAGGTTCATCTGTGTTTCACTGTGATTTGCTGGAATAGTGCAAGGAGGAGAAGAGGAGCAAAGGGCTTAGGAATATTTACAACAGAGATTCTATAATTATCATCTAAGCTGGATGAGGAGGGAAGTGAAAAGAGGAGGTTCTTGGGTAGATGCAGTGGTGGGTCTACTTACGTCCACTTTGGATTTCAGGGGTTCTCTCCTTCCTTTGTGCTCTCACAACCTGGTTCTTACCCCTGGAGTGGCAATTTCCCCACCTTAGGATGCCTGCCTGGCATTAGCTTGAGTATATTGTGAACTTCATGAGGATAAGGACCCTGCGTGCTGTTCATGGTTGTCTCCCTGGTGTTTACCATAGAGCCTGCGTTGGTACTCAGCAGACATTTGTGGAATGGAAGAAAACTGAAAACATTATTATCCATTTGGTCTGATGGGCCCGTGTTGGGAACGGTGGAGGTTTATAAGAATCGTCTGAGCAGTAGACAACCCCCAAAGTGGATTTGGCTGGATAAGGACTTTTGAGAAGTTTGGAAAGGATGGCAGTTGGGGAAGCTGTTTACTTGATTATTTATCTGGCCTCTGCCTTCTAATCTCATTTGATCTTTCAGGCTGTCCAGAAGGGAAGAAAATGGAATTTATCACCAGCCTTCTGGACGCGCTCACCACCGACATGGTTCAGGCCATTAACTCGGCAGCGCCCACTGGAGGTGGGAGGTGAGAATGTGAGCAGGCCCTGCAGGGCAGGGGCCCTGACTTTTCAGATGCTGAGGGTGGCTGGGGGAATGGGGCGGGCTCCGGTAGGGCAAGGGCTGGAAGGCCGTCTTCTTCCTGAAGCCATGTACCCACGGCCTTGGCCCCCTTCTGCTGAAAATCTTCCTGTCCCTCTATTCTTTGGGAGCTGTTTGTCTCTAGCTTTTAGTTACCTGGTTCACAAGCAAGTCCAGGGCTGTCTGGAGACCTCCAGCTGTTTCATCCAGGAAGGGAATGAGTGGAAGTCGTGAATGGCAGGAAGGGTGATGGGCATAGCGTGGGGACTGGGAGGACAGGAGGGCATGGAAGGGGCACAGAGCACTTGGTGATTTTCTTCTGTCCTGAGAATCCCCAGGAGACTGGAGCACGGGAATTGGACACTCGCATTGCCAGATCCAGCTTGGCTCGGGAGTTGATGTGGTAGCCGCAGTGGTCCTGACATGAGGCTCCCCAGGAGCCAGCATCACTGGTGCTCACTAGTTTGGATCCACTAGGTTGGCTGGAGTGTGCATGCTTGCAGCCACCCATCTACTTAGCCCCTTTTCAGCTTGTCAGACACGCCAAGCACTGGGCTAAAGACTAGGTATCCGGGGATATGAGGCAGGTCCACCTTCAAAGAACGCAGCCTCGTGGGGATACTAGACCATATAGACAGATACTTACAAACTATATGGTAAGCGCCAGGACAGAGGTGGAAGAACAGAGAAGGTGGCTTGTCTAAGTCAGGAGGCATCAGAGGAGGCTTTCTGGAGGAGGTGACAGCTGAGCTGAGTTTTGAAGGTTAAGTAGGGCTTAGCCAGTCAGAGAAGGGAGAAAGCCATTCCAGGGAGGAGGAAAGAATATTGGGACTCCAAGAAAGTGCACGTCCTTAGCCCAGTGTGGCTGGGCTGGGGTGGAGAGAGGAGGAGGAGGAAGAGGAGAAGAGAGTAGTAATGATGAGGTGGAAGAGATGGGCAGGAACTGATCCCAAAGAGCCTGTGAGACATGCTAAGTAAGACTTCCAGTTATGAAGCTGGAGGGGGAGGCATCACAGGGGCTGTGGGACATGGGGACAGGGATGGTTTAGGCTCCTTACAGCAGCAGAGGAGGCACCATGTGCTTGGCAGGGTCGGCAGCCTGCCTCTGCGCTCGTGTGGCTCGCCAAGGAGGGGGAGCTTGTGCCCCAGCATCTGCCTAGATGCAGAGCCTCCTCCAAGCCAGGCCACCTTGGTGGCATTGGCGAGACCACAGGCATGTATTTAGGATGGGGGTCTAGGACTCCAAGCATAGCTGTCGATGGTTCTGCATCCTGAGGCAGACAAAGGCAGCTTTCTTGAAAACCCAGTTTTATATCATATCAGAGTGAGCACACACAATAGCCAAGATGTGGAAACAACCTAAACGCCCATCAATGGATGAATAGATAAAGAAAATGTGGCATATGTATATAGTGCAATAATATTTGGTCTTTAAAAGGAAGGGAATCCTGTTATACTAAGGACATTATGCTAAGTGAAATAAGCTAGTCACAGGACAAATGCTGCATGATTCCACTTACATGAGGTACCTGTAATGGTCAGACTTACAGAATCAGAGAGTAGAACGGTGGCCCGGGGCTGTGGGGAGAGGGAACCGGGGAGTTGCTAATCAATCAAGCCAGAGGATCTGCTGTGCACCTTGTCCTTATAGTTAACGGTACTATATACTATACTACACACCTAAAAATTTGTTAACAGGGTAGAGCTCATGTTTAGTGTTCTTACTACAATAAAATAAAATTTATAAAAAGAAAGAAAAGGAAAGGGAAAAAAAAGAGAAAAAAAGTAAGTGCCATGCTTGCCACTCTTAGAAACTGCTTGTCGGGGCGCTTGCTCTTAGCACCTCGTGGTCCTGTGAGCTCGGAGGCTGGTTTCTGGCTCTGGCTCCGTTTCTGCTTCCTTGCGGGTGGGGGCCCGGCCCCTCCAGGAGGAGCACAGCACGAAGTCTGAGAATGATGGAGGCAGGGCCTGAAAGGCCACAGAGCGAGCTGCTCCAGGCAGCTCAGTGTCTAGGACACAGAGGGCCGCATCAGGGTCTCCAAGGAGAGGGGAGGGGTGGCTTTTGAAAAGGCACAGTCAGTATTATATGCCTTTAGGTTATTTGTGTTTAGAATATGAAAAATGCCTATTGTTTCATACAGAAACAGGCAGGAGATATTTATGTTTATTAAAAGAGAGGGAAAAAGAAAAAAGGAAGGACCACACACGGCCAAATCCCCGGTGTGGGCACTTCCCACCCACAGTGCCCTGAAGGCCGCTGGCTCTGCCCCCAGCCCAGGCATCCCCCTGCAGTCCTGCCCCAGTCCTAAGGAGGCTTCACCCTCCTCCCTAGTTGCTTTCACGGGAGCCACAGCTCTTGAGCACTACACACACACACACATATACACACACACACACACACACACACATATACACACACACACACACACATACACACACACACACAGTCTCTGCCACAGGCAGGGGGAGCACCGTGGGCTTTGCTGTTGGGGGAAGTTAGGATGGTGCCTTACCTTCAAATCACAGGCTGAAGGGATTTTTATAGACAACAAAAGCTAGGAAATTTATAATGTTTTTAATACCAGTGTGTCCTCAGGGAAGGGGCTCTTTTCTTTTTTTTAAACCTTCTATTTTAGGTGTAATTTTGAGTTGAGAGAAGTTTTTAAAAAATATTCTTTTCAGAACATGTTTTTCATTTTAAGCTCATATCAGTTTGACCAAACTTGGTTTTGATGGGCATGAAAGGTTTGAGCGGCTTTTGGTGGTTATATTACCTAGAGGCTGGACTTTTAATCAAGAGACAGACAAGACGATCCAAGAAATAGTTTAGAAATCAAGGAAGGGGCTGGGGGGAGAGGGGAAGAAGGAGAGAGAGGAAATCAGGGAGGTAGCTGGCCAGGGGCACCAGTTTTGCTGGGTTTAAAGCCCTCCCAGCTCTTACCATGATATTGGCATGAGCCTCAGCTCTTACCTGAGCTGGCCCCTCGCCCTCCTCGCTCATTCCGTCCTTCTCATCCTTACGTTCCAAGCACTGGTCCTCCTTGGTTCCAGGTCCTCAAACAGGTCAACCTCTCGCCTGTTCCAGGACCTCTGTGCCAGCCGCTCCTTCAGTCTAGAATTTGATTCCCTATCTATCTTCCCATGACTGGCCCTGGTTGTTCATTTAATTGTCACCTTCTCAGACACCGCCCAATCTAGAGGAGCTGCCTGTTCACCCTCTGCCTCAGCACCCCTTTTGAACTCCACTATCTGAAATTTTGCTGGCTTATTTATGTATTTTCTGTCTCCCCCCAACCAATGAGAATTTAAGTTCCACGAGAGAAGAAGCACTTCTGTCTTCTTCCCTGCTGTATTCCTAGAACTTAGAATAGTGCCTGGCACATAGTAGGTGCTCAGTAATGTGTTATATGAATAAACAGCTAGAAGCCTGGATGGACGGATGGGTGGATCCCTGTCTGACATAGAGAGGAATATCTTGATAAGGCATCTTTCTGGCACACATTAGAGGATCTACTCATTCTACCCTTTACTGCAAGACTAAGTAGCAGGCAGATCCAGCCACCAAGTTTAGGTGCTTCTTTGTAACCAGGGCCCTATGGCAACTTGGCTGGACCCCCGGGAACTTGGGGTGCTGTGTGTGGACAGACCCTGGCCAGTCACCCCTCTCATATGAGGGAGGAGCAGAGGCATGGGGCAGCTGGAGATTGGGTAGCATGTCTGAAGCAGGACTGATGAAGAGAATTAGGAAATCCAGGCATCCTGGGTTTTGGCCTTGGCTTTGTAATTCAGAGTTGGGGCTACAAGCATGAGGTTAAGAGAGCCATATCGTATCCCTCCGGTATGCTCTCAGAGTCTGGCAATTAAAGCCGGACATCATCTGAGGCCAGTGGGAAACAGTCCCACTTGGGGGCGTTGGGGAAAAGGGACAGGGAAGATGTTTGGGCAGTGCAGAAAAGAAGGTGTCTCCCTGCAATCTACCACCTGTCAGGCATGGATATTTTGGGTTTGCACCAACTCTCATGTCTCACCCCTTGCCCTCCAGTATACGCTCCATGCTGGGTTCTGGGGATATCTGAGGAAAAGGGCACAGTCCCTGGCCTGGAGGAGAGATATAGAACCACGTGACCACACTGCAAAGTCGGCGTGATAGTAGAGGCTGATAAAGTGCTGCAGGGACTCAGGGGAGGTAGGGTGGGTGAGGGCAGGCTTTACATAGTGGGTGACGCTTCTCCTACAAATGGGAAAATGTCCCAACCTGGGTGGACCAGGGGTAAGCACATCCAGCAGAGGGGCCCACATGGGTAGTGAGGTGTGGCGGGAGGGTGTGGGGAGGGACTTGCAAGAAGTAATGTGGGTTACGGTGGAGAGGCAGGCTGGGGGCAGGCAGGAGATGAGGCTGCAGCGCTGGGCAAAGCCCAGGTGGTGCTGGGCCTCCTGAGTCCTGCCAGGCCTGCACTTCTGAAGACTCATCCTGATGGCGCTATGGAAGCAGGATTGGAGGGAGGAAGATGGGGCAGGAAGGTTACAGCAATTGTCAGCGTGACGGGTGATGAGAGCGTGGGCTGTGGGGAAGGGGTGATTTGCTGTTCTGTATTGAAATCAATGGGATTTCAAGACTTGTTAGCTGCAGGGAGTAGAAGAGAGGGAGGCATCTACTCAGTTTTTTTGCCTTTTAGCCTGATTTGGTAGCAAAAGGCAGTGCTGTCCAGATCTAAAAGCAGGCAAAGTAGAATGGGGTGTCCATGGAAGCGTCTATAGCAGATGCACAGGAGGGGGCACCCTGCAAGTATCATTGGGTGGTAGCCATTCTTAGGGCACGTTTGTTGGCTGAGTGAGTTATCCCCTTGGTCCCTCCTGCCAGGGCTCCGGGGACAGTGCTCCCCCTTAGATCAGCCCTCCCATGACATCCATGAGCATTTGTCACTCCCAAAGGAAGATTTCTGAGATCCCAGCTGGCAGAGTCTTCCAGAGCAAGAAAACCCTCTCCTGGCTCCACCCTGCCCCAGGGAAAGTCAACTTTGAGGGGAGGTGGGATGGGCTGGGTGAGCCTCTTGGTCCTTCCCGTGGTCCCCCAAAGAAAGACCATCTGTGCTGTGGCTTCACTCTTCCTGCCCAGTGCGGTTGCCCATTGATGGCTTTGCAAGGAAGAGGCTGGAATGTGGCTGAGTTGGTATTTCCCAACCCCACCCGCACAGCTGGCAGGGCCTGGACCCAGCTCCAGATGGGGCTCAGTTGGTCTGCTTGGCTTGGCTGGTGCCTCCAGGCCATCCCGCTTTACCTTCTCTAAAACTGCTGAGGACAGCAGAACTGGGCCCCAGATCTTGGCCGGAGCAGGTTTCCCTGTGGTAAAGCGGGCTGGCTCTCCAGCTGTGCGTTGCAGCCAAGGCCTGGCAGGGCTGAGGCTGCAGAAGCAAAACTGAAAGTGCTGCAGGAGGAGGGTGGCCCATGCCTCCTCTAAAACTGGGAGAAGACTCAGTGGGGCCAGTTCAGGGAAGGACCTGGCTTTAGTGGCTTTCCTCATCCCTGGAGGCGAGAGGCAATAGGACAGCCACTAAGACAGCCCAGAGGCAGGGCAGACACCAGTGCTGTATGGAACCACGGTCTTCTGAAACCTGGAATTTGGTACCACTTGAGTGTGTCTTTCCACACCATGTCCAAGGAAACTTGGATATTCTACCTTTTAGCAGAAGTAGAACTTCAGCCATGGAGAAGTCCCAGCCAGTGCTAGTACAGTGATCCTAAGAGCCCTGGCTCCCTCTAGGTTAGGGTCCCCAGCCCTTGCCTGGTGAGCAGCATTGAATATGGCAGTCCTGACATCTCCAGTGGGATAAATGTGTGCACATGTGGGAGAGACTGGGAGCTGGAGGAGAGGGTGCAAGAGCTGGAGGGACCAGTGGGTGTGGCTTTGTGATCAGGGTGTAAACGGTAAGAAGTTACGATGAAAAGGAATCTAGCAGACTGCTTGAGAAGGTCCCTGAAACTCAGGGGGAGACTTTCCTGCCCCAAGCCCACCCAGCACTGCCCTGGGAAAGATGTCAGCAGAGGCCTCTGGTGTCTTCTTCTACACACATGTCCTGCTGGGTTGGCTGTGCCAGGGCTCCTGCTGGGTCTCAGCTTCGACCAGAGCTGGTGTGAAGCACGGGGAGTACCCTGTGGCCAAGCCAGACACTCGATTTACAGAGTTTTAAATCAGATGCCTTCAGTAGTTTTCTTTTTTCTATTTTGTTTTGTTGGAAATATGGAAACCACCTCAAGCCCCTCCCATCCAGTGTCTTTTGTCTCACTGTTTCTTCTAGAAGCATCATGCCTAAATATTCTTCTAGGGCTATGGCTAAAGTCTTCTAGAACAACAGTTCTTTACCCGAGTCCCTGGACTTTGAATGGGCTTTAGGAAGTCCATTAGTCCCCTAAAATCTGGAGCGCTCTGTGTGTATGTGCATTTTTCTAGAGAGAAGGCCTGTGGCTTTGTTTAGGTTCTCAGATGGGTCCACGGGGGAGCATGTGTGGATCACCTATGGCTTACTCAGGTGAACTAGGTCCAGCCAATTTGTCTTGAGCACCCGTCTTGTACAAAGCTAAGAAGTTCTTGCTATAAATGTACTTGGAGTTTGGCCTGGCCAAGGTGTTGAGTTCCAAAGTGTGACCACAGTGCTCCCCAGCTTCGCAGGTAGAGCTGGGCTGTGTTACCTGGAGTGGGGGCGGGGGGCACATTCTGGAGGTCAAGAGAGTTGAGAAGCAGAGTCTCAAGTTAGCTGGGAAGGAAGGAGGATGGGGGCAGGACCCTCCAGCCCACAGAGCTGGCTGCGGTGGTGGCAGTGTTACAGGGAGCCCAGAGGCACTGCGTGGAGGGGCTTGGAGGACCCCTCCCAAGGAAGTGAGCCTGGTGCATCTCAGCCCGGAAGCTCACCTGGGAGTTGGGCACAGAGGTGGGGGTGGAGTGGAGAGGGGAGCCCTGAAGTTGGAAAGCATGGGTGCCCTGCACTGTGAGGTCCTCATGGGAGTGAGGAGAGCAGGAACATGGTTCTTCTGATGTGGAGACAGCAGGACGGGAGAGTCTAAATAGAGGGAGGGACAAGGACGGAGCCAGATGATGATCACTCTCTGGCATGGAAGAAAACTCAGAGGTTGTAAAGTCGGGAAGAAGAACTGCTTCTTGCTGCAAAATAGCCCAAAGGAAGGTGGGGGGAGCTCTATCAATGGAGGTGCTGAAAGCCGGACAGGCGGGAGCCCCAGGAACACATGTTGGAGGGAGCGAGCCTCCCCTGGCAGCGCCTCTGGGTGGGATGACCTCATCCCTTCCCGTCTCTGCGTCTGAGGCTTTATTATTCCAGCCTCTAGGTAGACATTACGCTATGCGGAGCCTAAAGGTTAAAGGAAGAGCTGGAGAGCCTTGGGGCTGTCATGGCTCCCTGGCGGGAGGGGCTGAGAGGAAAGGTCTCTGTTGGCCTCCCCCAAGCCTGGGTCAGAGCCTCTGGTGGCAGAGCAGAGTGACTTCCTTGGGTTCCCCGTCTCTGTGTCCTCCCTGGTGTTTAGGAAAAGGCGGGGGCAGGCAGGGCACGCTCCGTCCTGCACCATGAGCATCCCGGGAAGAATTTTCTGCTTGCCCATTCCATGCGCACCGCAGGGGCGGCCTGGAGGGCCTTGGGAGTGAGTGTTGCCGGTGCACAGAGGGCGATTGAAACCACCAGAGCTCTGTGTAAGCTGGCAACGGCAAAGCTGAGCTCCGCAGTGAATACCTTCATGCCGTTTCAAAGACCTCCTGAGCTTGGTTTCCATGACAGACTAAGCAGATTTCCAAAGAATTAGAGGCAGTTGGCAGCTCTGCACGGCTCCCTCACACCTTCCGCCAGGTACTGCCTGAGTCAGGCCTGTCAGGATGAGGCCCCCCCTTGGCACATCCACTAATTGCGCCCTCCTGGAATCAGGCCAGGATGCTCAGGGCAACTGCCCCAGACAGAAATCCACCTAATTAGGAGTGGGCATATAACAGGGATGACTGGCTTTTTTTTTTTTTTTTTTTTTTTCTGTAAGGAAACTTCTTTTTCCCTGAACTTTGAGGTCACTTGGGGAGTGGGAAGGAGAGGGAGTTTGCTGGCTTGTTCACAGGGGAGAGGTCAGAGATGGTCCCCTCCTTCTGGAAAACTTGACAAACCCCAGAGAAGACAGGGTGGCATTGGCGAGTGCCTTGAATGTTTTCCTTACCAGGTATAGCTTCAGAATGTGCTGGAAGGCCCTGGAACCCTGGGATTTGAATGTGTGGAACTCCTAACTTCAACTTGATTCTCCTTCCCAAAGGGAGGTTGCCCAAGAATTTGAACACACCGGCCTAGGCCACATTCACTCTGTGCCAAGCCCTGGGAACCCCTGGGGCTCTGTTCTTCTGGTCAGAGACCCCATTCAGTCCCCCTGGAATAGACCCATCACTGGCTTTCAGAATTGTAAATATTAGTTACCACCCCGATTCCGTTTGGGGAAAAGATAGGCCATACATAAGTAAATAAAATGCATGGGCAGGACATTGTGTACAATTACACATGTAGACACTGGTGCGGTAACTCGATGGTCACCACAGTGTGTGGGCTGTTAGACGTGGTCGTGACTGCACGTCTGGACACCAGGAAGTGCTCTTGGTCACTCTAGTCCAGTGTTTCTCAGCAGAACCAGCTGGGGGTGTTGGGTCACATGTGGTGTGTTCTGGGCCCACCCCAGACCTCCTGACTGAAAACCTCAGGCTGGAAAGACTCACCCCTAGCAGGTCTGGGATTTGCCAGGTTTAGAACTTCTGTCTGTGTCTGTCCCAGTCGCCCTCTTCTCTCAACTCCTAGTGCCCTTGGTGCCCGGCAGTGAGGGAACACAGGAACTTCGCACTTCGCAACCTGCCTGCCCTCACAGTTAAGGCTCTGTCTCACAGAGACGGTGTGCAGCTTGGGGCCAGGGGTGCGCCTCCCAGAGCACCCCTTCCCACGGCCGTGTCCACCCGAGGGTGCACGTGTGCATGGGAAGAGCAGCTCGTGCACAGTGAGCAGTCGGCCAGGGGAAGGACAGTTGGATTCCAGGTGTGGTTTACTCGGGTGAATTAGATCGAGCCAGTTTGTCTCAAGCACCCATCCTGTGCAAGAACATTTCTGGTTGTGGTAGAGGGTGAGGCATGCTCATGTAATAAGATCACCCACCTGGGGAGCCCTGAGAAAAGGATTGTCCAATCTTGAGATCCAAGTTGGAGAGGATGGCATGATGCTGCCGCAGGCTGAGCCTCCCTGGGTGGACTTTAGCTGGGGGGAGCCGTTCCTACCTGGCAGCTGGCAGCCCAGCATGAGTGCCCTGGCATCCGACCACCTGGGGAGATTGGCAGTGGGGCAATGGGGTCTTGAGCAGGGCACGTGAGGGAGTTTTATGGGCTGATGGTTCCTGCAAGATCCTGAGCAGTGTTGTGTGGGGTGGGGGTGTCTGTCCATGGCCCAGGTTCTCAGAGCCAGACCCCAGCCACACGCTGGAGGAGCGAGTGGTGCACTGGTACTTCAGCCAGCTGGACAGCAACAGCAGCAATGACATTAACAAGCGGGAGATGAAGCCCTTCAAGCGCTACGTGAAGAAGAAAGCCAAGCCCAAGAAATGCGCCCGGCGTTTCACCGACTACTGTGACCTGAACAAGGACAAGGTCATTTCACTGCCCGAACTGAAGGGCTGCCTGGGTGTTAGCAAAGAAGGTGAGTGCCGTCTCCTCTACTCTGGGCCTTTCGTTACTTGCCCCATCCAGGCATGGGGACCGAGGGCTCTCCCCGTGAATGAGATCCCGGGTGCTCATTTATTCAACCACTGTTTACTGGGAGTGTTCTGGGCTTCATGCTGGATGCCTGATACAGTGGTGACATTGACTGATAAGGTCCCTATCCTTGCCCAGGAGACAGAGAGTAAATAAGCATTCACAAACACTGTGGTAAGTGCTGCGAGAGTGTCGGTTAGGGTAGGCCAGGCTATGGTAATGAGTAGACCCATACGTCACGGCTGAACACAGTAGACACTTTTTGTCTTGCCCATGCAATAGTTCAGCATGGCTCCAGGTTGTGGAGTGTGTGTGTGTGTGCATGTGTGTATGTGTGGGTGTAGAGGAAGGAGTAGGAGAGAGGGCTGCTCCATGCAGTCGCTCTGGGATCCAGGCTGAGAGTGACTCTGCCATCTTCATCATGTGGCTTCCAGGGTTTCCCTGGGGGTCATCTCCACTGCCAGTCAACCAGATGGAGCACACATGAAGCAGTGCAGTGAGGGAGTTTTATGGGCCAGTCCTGGAAATGACACACATCCCTTCCCATATTTCGCTGGCTGAGGCTCAGTCACTTGACCACACCCAGGAGCAGGGAGGCTGGCTTTTGGGGAACACTTAATAATCTTTGTCATAGTAGGACAAGCGCAGAGTATGCAGGAACGTATGTAGAGGCACCTAACTCACTAAGGGACAGACAGCCTCGGAAATCTGTGTGCAGGAAGTGATGCCTAAACCAGGGCTCAGCAAACCGTGGCCTGCATGCCCAATCTAGTCTCTGGCCTATCTCTGCATGACCTGTGAGCTAATCATTGTTTTTCCATTTTAAAAGGGCTGTAATTTTTTTAAAAAGAAGAATATGCAACAGGGACTATACATGGCCCAAAAAGCCTAAAATGTTTCCTAGCTAGTCTTTTACAGATACATTTGCCAACCGTGTTCTAAACCAACACCTGAGGCATGAGTAGGAGGTAGCCAAGCAGAGAGGCCAGGGGAAGGGAGAATGTTCTGAGCTGAGGCAGAGGAGGGGTGAAACTCTGGAGGTGCAAACAGAGTTTTCAAGGAAGTGAAGGATGTCTGCTGTGTGATGAATGCATATTTTAAGGTGGCGTGAAGGTGGCAGGTGACAAGAAGCAAGGTGAGGTTGGAGAGATTTTTAGTCCAGGTGAAAGAGTTTAGATGTTATAAGGGCAGCAGAAAGCTGTTGATGGGGCTCAATCAGAGACATGACGAGATGAGTTTTGCTTGGAGTTATTCTAGCTGCGGGATGGGAAATGCATCGGAGATGAACGAGGCAGAGTCGCCTGCTAGAAGGCATGGCATCGTCCAAGCACCAGGTGGTGGAGGGTGGGTGGGGGGATGAAGAGAAGTGGGTGGGCTGGTGGTTGAGTGGGTTTCGGGGCAGGTTGGTCTGGGCAGCTGGAGGGTGGGACTACCCACTGGGTTGGGCAACACGGAAGGAAGAGTGGGTTGGGTGTAGGGGGATGGGGAAGACAAGTACGGTTTGGACACGTCTAGTGGATGCACCCGAAGGACGAGTGGGTCTGCAGAGCAGGTGAAAGTTTGGGCTGAAGATTCAGATTTGGGTGATGCTGACTTTTGAGCATCACGTCGATGCTCAGTAAGTTTTGGATTTTGGAGCATTTCGGATTTCAGATTTTCCTATTTGGGATGGTCAACCTGTACATGTTACTCAAGCATTCTGTTTCAGTTTCTTCATCTGTAAAGTGGGAATAATGATAGCGTCTACTAGCAGGGCTATTGTGCTGATTAGGTGGAACAGTGAGTGAAAGCATTTATCATAGTGCCTGAGACGTTGAGGAAACTCAATAGAGGTTCAGCGTTGCTATTCTTCTTCACAAGATTCTTGCTTCTCTCCATAGCACTTATCACACTGTATTGCAATTTGCTTTTCTGATTCCTCCTTGAAGCCATGGACTCTGTCTTCTCAATTCCTAACCGCTAGCACAGTACATGGCAGCAGTTCCTTAAGTCCTTGTCAAATGAATGAATGAGTGGATGAGGAGGTGCCCTTTGTGGTAATATCATGGTCTGACACACTTGGAATCTGTGCTCATTTTGCAGAGTGCAGGCAGATGGGCCAGTACTGGAAAGAGACCATGCAGTGTTACTGTCAGACCCCAGGCCCTCCAGGAGCACTCCCAGGCTGAGTGGGGATGGTCTGTATTGACCCTGCCCTCAGTCCCCTTCCTGTGCTGGTAGTTCTGGTCTGCACACTACACAGAAGCCAGGGGAAGGCTGAGTGTGGTGACTTGGGGCCCAAAGAGCCCAGGGAGCTCTCCTAGCCTTCCTCTGAAACCTTTCCAGGCGCTGAGTGTCTGCCAATCCCAGTGAACTGTAATGCAGTATTTTGGGACCACTGGTCAGCTGGATGTTCCTCCTTTACCCGGGCTCAGCTGGGGACAGGTTCTAGCTTAATTATCTTCACAGCTTTGCCCACAGGGGCCTCTGGAGTACTTTGGAGTGCAACTGTCATGCTTGTTGGCTCCACACACCCTCCCAACCCTCCCACCCCAAAGGTGGGACTAGGGAGACCAGAGCTTTGGGTCTACTCTTGACCCCTGAACAACTGCCTGGCTGAAAGTCTGGCAGGAGTGTTGTGTCTGTGCATGTATCTGTGCATCTGTGGCATGTCTCTGCATGTGTCTGTATATGCACATCAGTGTGTGTCTCTGTAAGCATGCCTGAGTGTGCACGTGTGCATATCTGTACATATGTGTGCACAAATTGTGCCTATGTCTGTGTACATGTCTCTGTGTGTCTCTGTATATGCACATCTGTGTGTCTCAGCACGCCTGAGTGTGCACCTGCGTGCATGTTTGTGTGTGCATGCATGGTCTGTGCATATGCACATGTGTGCATGTGTGTCCATGTCTTTAAGCATGCCTGTGTATACATGTGCATATCTGCACATATGTGTGCATGTGTCTGTGCATGTGTGTATATGTGCACATGTTGGAGAGGAGAGTCAAGTGTAGAGAAAGGAGGAAGAGGGCACGCAGGATTGACTGACAGGGTAGGGTGAGGGAGTCTATGTAGACTTAAGGCCCGCGGGGAAGTGGAGCAGGATCATTCTCTCTCCTTCTCCACACACACCGTGCATGCACTGCCCCAGGCCCGTGGTCCCGTAGAGCCAGAAGGCTTCTTAGGCCCTTAGTGCATTTTGCAGTTGAGGAGTCTAGACTGGCCTGGAGAGGAGCAGAGTTTGCTCAAGGTTACATGTGAGGCAACACCATTGCTGGCGCTGGGCTCAGCCTCAGGTTTCCTAGGCCAGACTGCCGTCCCTCCATGAGTGTTTGAAGGCATCACCTTGTGTGAGCAGGCCAGTCTTGCCTGAGGAAGCCAAGGGAGGTGGCGGAGCAGACCCAGCCTGGGGCGGTGTGAGCAGGGAGAGAGGCATCCTGAGGGGTTGGGGGAAGCCCACCATGTCCACGTAGGTGGCGTGTGCAGCAGGACAGACTGCTACCGAGAGGCCTGGAGTGGTGAGGGGAGGCACCGTCTAGGTGCAGGTGCGGCTGGAGGTGAGAGTGGAGCCCCTGATGTCAGACAGCCCCAGCTCTTAGTCCCAGCTCTGCCATCTTTGGCAAGTTACCTAAATTCCCTCAGCCTCAGTTTCCTCATTTGCAAAATGGGGATGATGGTGTGTACCTCATAGATTCGGTGTGAGGGTTTAACAAGATAACACATGTGAAGAACTTCGCACGGTCCCTGGTACGAATGCACAAAAGAGATTAGTAGCAGTGGGACGCACCCGGGGCTGGAGGCGTCACTGGCAGCCTGCTCTGTCCTTCTGCTCTGGGGGAGGCAGAAAAACCACCTGGGTGGATGGTGTGTGGTCGCCCCAGGGGACGGAGCCGACATCGGTCATCCGGTATCGTGTGGTGCCCTCTGGTGGGCTGAGAGGGGCTTGCGCACTCAGTGGGGGCAGAAGCGGGGTCAGGGGAGGATTTGGAGCTTTGGGATGAATATAGTTTCATCTCAAAGGGGACTGAGGGATTGAATTTTTGGAAATGTCACATGAACACAGATATTTTTACCAACCAGACTCCTCACTGGGGAGCTCAATTCTCTTCACAGCATGAAAAGACCAGACATTCTGAGAGCTGGGGCCTCTTTTATAATTGGCCTTTCACAATTTATAAAGCACCTTCATCGGGATTATTGTGACCATCTTCTGAGGCAGGCAGGGTGGGGACTGCTGCCTCCAGTTCTCAGAAATGCCAGCTCTTCGTTTAAATAGTCTGGGGATGCCACCTGCCCTGGGGTCAGGCTGTTTCTCTCCCCTGGGCTCCCTGGTGGTCTAGAGCGTGGTCCTGCAGGCAGAGAGCCGGGTCTGAATTCGCTTCACCTCATGAAAGCTGTGTAGGATGCTGGGGAGGTTATTTGACATCGCCAAGCCTCAGTCTCATCATCATAAAGTGGGGATAACTTTGTCACTGTCATATAAAGGTGCTCTGAGGAGTAAGTGACAACACTTAGGTAAAGGACTGGCACAGGAAGCCTCTACAAAAGAGAGCTGGTTGCTGCTGGCTGTACATGTCGCTCCAGTCTCAGCTTGGTGGCAGGACTACTGTAGGCCTCTCTCTAGATCCTTCTGTTCAGCACAGAGAGAAGCAGCTGCCGGAGGGAGCAGAGGAAAGGTGGGATTTGGAGCCAGCAGCCTGGTTCTGCTACTTCCCACCTGCCTGCCTTGAGCCTGTCACTCTCTGAGTCTGTGTCCTCGTCTGCAAGATCAGATATACCAGCATCCACCCTGTGTTCTGTCTTCTCAGGTCTTAAGGAATATTAGCATAACCAGGGGGACACTGAGCCTTGGGTCAGGTGACCGACGGGTGGGCTTGGCTTCTGCAGCACTGGATGCTCTGCAAAGCTCTTCTGCTCCTCCATGAGGCAGTGGGTCCTTAGGCGATTCAGTGACGGAGGCGGAGTGGAAGCAGCGCGGCTGTGGTCCCAACACCCAGCCTGCAGGCCGACCCACAGCTTTCGGTTGTGTGTGCAGCCACGTGGCCCTAAGGGGCCCAGGGGCCGGCCCAGCTCTCGTGCTTGCCCCCCACCTCCCTGCTCCTCCATGGGGAGATCTGGGCCCTGCAGGAGCTGGCACGGCCAGTCTCAGAACTGCTCGGCACCCTGTGGGCAGGAGTGGACCTTGTGTAAGTCACTCATCTGCCCCGAGCCTCTGTGCCCAGATGTGTCAAGTGAAGATGCTGGACTCAGTGGAGGCTAAGATTCCTTCTGCCTCTGGCATTCTGTAACTTGGAAAACCAAGACCCAAGAAGGTCCTGCAAGTGTCCATCAGCACAAAAGCCCTTCTTAGCAAACAGCTAAGGGGACTTCAAAGAGGTACCCAGCAGGGGCTTGACCTTATGAGAAAGGGACGCTGTTGAAAGGTGTTGGCCAGTAAAGGGCTCGCTTGGGTAGGACACGGCCACAGACACCCACAGAACAGGAAGCATGACCATACAACTTCTGGCTCTTTCCCAAGTCCACTCTTCGTTCTGGGGGTCCGAGGGGACAGGAACCCAGATATGGGAGAAGCTCTGCCAATTCTCTGGGTCAAGGCCACCTGAGCGTCACATATTCCTGTTAGTTGCAGGCAGTAGCCTTGGCAGCTTCCCCCAGGGAGATCGAGTAGGTATAAACCCACTCAGTACATTGCCTTGTGTCTGAGCTCCCCTGTTTCCTCTGCGGCCTCCCAGTGAAGCTTTGTGGTGTCACAGGGGTGAAGGGATTGGCTGGGTGACTCCGGCTCCCATTTCTAAGGTTTTTGATGAGGATACAAGAGAAAGACTGGGTTAGTGCTAAGAAGATTCTGCCGTCCCCACCAGCAAACAAATGTCTGCTGTCTCTGCCCCAGACCCAGGTTAAAGGCTGGCCTCCGAGAGTAGTGCGATTTGTGCAGGACGCACACCCCCAACCTGTGCTCAGGAGCGAAGCCTAGTCCTCTGGGATGCCACGCTTATTTCACTTGCTGTGTGGTGCCTCGTGGCAGCAAAGGACTGGCTGGTAAAGTGTGCTTATCTGCAAGTCTAGGCCACCTGCGCCCCACATCTGACAGTAGGTGGAAAGGCTGCTCTTGTGGGGAGATCGATACATATAGTTGGATTTCTCATGGACCCAACTCTAACTTCTTGCTTTTTCACTCTCCTCCCCGCTCTCAATAGGGCGCCTCATCTAAGGAGCAGAAAATCCCAGGGCAGGTGGAGAGTCCAGGGGAGCAGGACGGACCGTCAGACACCTAGCCTTCAGCGTCGCCCACGGCCCAGCCACGTCCCGTGTAACATAAGCGGTGCCCACCATGTTTGCACTTTTAATGACTCTTACTTGCGTGTTTTGTTTTTGGTTTCATTTTTAAACACCAGTATCTAATACCACAGTGGGAAAAGGAAAGGGAAGAAAGACTGGTTATTCTTTCTCTTATTGTAAGTTTTTGATCTGCTACTGACAACGTTTAGGTTTTTGGGGGGGAGGGGTGGGAGGGTGTCGTTGGGGCTGAGAAGAAAGAGATTTATATACTGTATATAAATATATTTGTAAATTGTATAGTTCTTTTGTACAGGCATTGGCATTGCTGTCTGTTTATTCCTCCCCTCTCCTTGCTGTGGGCTGTGGGCACTCTGGACACAGGGTCCAGCTTTCTAGAACCCAGGGCTCCATCCCCAGCCTACGTGGATTCTGTTTGGAGACTGACACCCGTGTGTATATAGAGGGGAGCCCTGCGGTTATATTGCGGACTCCATCAATTCTTTTTTGGTGGGAGGAGTATGCCACCTCATGCCATTTGTTGTCAACGTTGACAAGTCACATGGCCTTGTCCAAGGAGACTGGGTTGGGAGAGGGGAGGAGTCCAGGTCTGTGAGTAGCCAGTGCAGGTACCAGCCTGGCTTGGCTCTAGTGTTCCTGCTGTCCTGACCCCTGGGGGCCCCGGGCCTCTGGGTGCACCAGTATCTTAGTGACCTTCTGGACAGATTATCCACAAAGAGTCTGCTTAGATCGGTTTAAACATTTCCATCCATGTTTAGCATCTACTCTGTATAAAGCATGGCGGGGGGTGGAGGCAAAGAAGAAAAAGACACACAGCAGGGCTTTTGTTGTTGTTGTTGTTAAGTAGATGTTTCATATCTAAGCAGTGGAGGGAAGAGGACAGACAGCCTGCACTGGGGGTGCAGTGCCAACAGGACAGCTTGGAGGTTCCGGAGACATGGCTGTCTCAGTGCGGGGCAGACGGTTTGACCTCGCCTCTCCTGCATGGCCCACTGTTGTCCTCAGTGGGCATCATGGGCCTGAGGGCAGGATGGGTGGGTCACCTTGTTGGTAACACTACAGTTGTTTGTTCTTTTTTTATTATCCAATGCTGAGGTTCTTTCTGTTCCCTTAAGTTTTCTTTTGGGCTTCCAGCCTTTGGGCCAATTCTAGAAGTAACACTGATCTTGGGTCTCCTACTGCTGCCTCCCCTAGAAGGGCAGGGGTACTACGCCAGCTGTGGGGACACCCAGGCCCAGCTTTCCACTGGCGTTTTGCCAGGATTCCAGTGCGGGCTGGTCAGCCTTTGGGTCAGATGCGCAGCTTCCTTTGCCCAGGTGATGTGTCCACTCGGGCGGCCTTCAGACAGGGTAGCGGTGACCCTTAGCGCCTCTTGCCATGAGCAGCCATGGTGGCAGCAAAGGAGGTCAGGTAGCCCTGCACGGGTGCTCTCTTCTGATCGCCCTTGGAAACCTGGCCTCATCTTGTTTCCTATCCCATTATGCCCGCACGTGTGTCCACCTTGGCAGGCTGGGTGTCCCATTCTGGGGCTGGAAGGCACTGGCAGGGTAAGCACTGCCCCATGGGAGAAGCACGGCCTGGCAGGGCATGATCTGATGGGCTGCTGGGCCAGGAGAAAGTCCCAGAGGTTGTCTCAGAGATGACTGGCGGCCCCATCCCACGTGGTAAGGTGGAAAGGAAGCCCTCTCCTGTTACCCCCTGACCAGAAAACGCAGCGTGGATGGACCTTGCGGGAGACGCCAGCCCCATTTCTGGCCTGGAGGAGGCATGAGCGCGTGGAGAAGGCGCCTGCTTGTAGAAATCCAGAATCTTCCGTAGGCATCTTGTCTCTCACATGTGTGTGGGCTGTGTGGTGTGGTTTTCTTTTGTGAGGGAGGGAGGGAAACTATTTGTAGCTTGTTTTATAAAAAATAAAAATGGGTAAACCTTGGCAGCTGTTGCCTATTTCTTTGGGTGGCTTCCTCTGCTGAAGTCTTCATTTCCTAGAAGGTTTAGTCCTTTTCCCTCTGCAGGGAATGATGTAGCTGGCAGGGCACCCAGCAGTGGCCACCAGGTGGTACCCACTGTGCACTCTGTGATTCCTCCTCCTACCTCCACCCACACACCTGCCCCATGGGGTGCCCCTCGCCCATTCCCTCCCTCTCAAACCATCGCTGGAATGTAGAGAATGTTGCTGGCAGAGCTTTGGGGACAGGGCTGGGGGAAACCCATTCCATGGCTGCAGGCTGGAGTGGGTGCATTGGCCCTAATGCAGATCACAAGACTCCCGGCTAGGATGCAGCTGTAGGTGGGGAGCAGACCCCCAGCAGGCTTCATGCAATTCGTGCCCTGGTTTTGTCGAGTACATATTTTGGCTGGCTGAGGCTGCTGGTCTGGTTTGCAGAGCTGGAGGACTTTGGGACTGGAATTGGCAGCAGGGGTGGGGGCTCTAGATTTTCTCCAGTGTGCCTGGCCTCTTTCCCTTTTGCCCACTCTCTGCACACAGCTGTTTCTGGAAATGACCTCCTCGATCACCCATTTGAGAACCTCCAGATTCCTTTTGCCACACTCTCTGTCCCTTTGTCCTTTGCAGGTGAATAGAAGATAATTCGCCTTGCAAAACTCGCTTCCTACCTTTTCTTTAGCTAAGCTTTGCTGGGAAAAGGTCTAAGCCCTTGAATGTGGCCACACGGGCCCCTTTCTCATGGCTTCAGAGGAGAGGACAGCCCGTTCACGGCACACTTGCCAAGTGCCAGACACTGTGCTTGCTGCATCTACGGGCCCTGTCGTCTGCAGTACTCACCACGACCCAGTGACACAGGCATCTTTTCCCCCACTTCCTGAGTGTGGACTCAGACTCAAGAGTTCAGTGACTTGCTGGGGGGCCACCCAGGTGGGAAGGACAGAGCAGGAGTCACCCACAGCTCTGCCCACTCCCAGCTGCCTTCCTTGAGGGGCTAGAACAGCAACTTTCTCTCTCCTGTCCAGCTTGGACGCGGGGGCTTTGCACTGAGCTGTGAGTATATTTTTCCTTAGGGCAGTTAAGGGTTTTTTTAAAAGCCACTACCTTCGCCGAGGCTTGTCACAGGCTTCAGGGATTGGGGGAAGAGAAATAAGGAAGGCATTTGCCCCTGCAGGACCTCACTGGGAGACTTGGGGTTGACCTTGGCTCCAGCAGTGAGACCTGGCCTGATGAGGGAAGGGGCAGGTCTGGGTGAGTCACACTTGACTGCTGGGCGAGCCTGCAGCCCCATCCTGCCTTCCTCTACTTTGTATGACAAGGAAAAGCGCCACCACCTTGGTTCTATGCCTGCCTACTCCTACAAATGCCTGCACCAGGTATGTGACATAAGTGTCTTTTGTCATTTCTTGTCAAATCTGGGTGGGGCACTCTGTCCAATTCCTTCTACTCTTCTGTGCCACCCCCAACCAACAGCTCATCTGGGCATCCTCTCCCACCCCACCCCACCCCTTTTCCCTCTCCCAGGGTGCACTCTGGGAAAGCTCTTTTCCCTGTATCCTCCTCGTCAAAGCATTGACTCTAGCTAATGGTTGACGATCCTGTAGTCGCACCCCAGACTAGGCCTGTCTGCAGGTCCAGGGCAATCTTGATTATTCACGCGCTTGATGGTCACGGCACTGCATCCTCAGATGTGGTCTCTCCATGAGACGGTGGACACACTGCTGAGCTACTCAGAAGGTTCAGGAGAGCTGTGGTGACATACACCCCTCCCAACCTTGGCAGCGTAGAACATAAAGGTTTTTTCTCACTCCTGCAATGTAGCCATTGAGTGTCACCTCGGGTGCTTTTCCACATTGTCCTCCCCCAGGGACCCTGGCCGAGGGCAGCTCCATCCTCCATGATTGCAGAGGCAGAACAAAGGGAACGTGATAAATCACACTCTGGTTCCTAAAGTTTCCATCTGGAAGTGACATTTGTCATTTTGCTCACATTCCAATGACTAAAGCAAATCACATGGCCCTACCTAACTCAAAGGCAGCTGGCAAGTGCCCAGAAATAGAATCAGAAATATCTGGTGAACAACTCTGGTGATTGTCACAGCGTAGGTTATCTTTGTGCTTTCTTTTCCATCTTAATTAAAAATGTGCAATTTTGACATTGTCTACGGACAAAGAGACTTGCTTTTCCCAGTTTACGTGGTGCGTTTTATGGGCGTTACCTCTGACAGGTCCATCACACTATGACCAGTAGAGGGGAACACACACCTTCCCTCTACTTGGAAGCCACCTTTTGGGGAACTGAGGCCCTGCAGCACCTCTGCTGTCCCCACAGTGCTGGAGACTTGGAGACCGAAGGGGAGGCCCAGGTAACTCTGGGGAACGTGGTTGGTTGAGGAACCTCAGCGCCCTGAGGTATATATACATGTGAAACGTCTGTTTCCTCTGGAGTCATCACTTTTGGCTGTCTCCTGCTGTGGCATCCTCCCCCACACACACACTGTGTAGTGGATCCTTTAATGACAGTACAGGCAGTTCCCATAGCTTCCCGGGCACTTCAGATACTTACAAGCTCAGTTCTGTCCAATTACAGAACTTCGATCTCTAGCTTGGTTTAAATCCTTCTCCCCTCCCTGCCCTGGCACAATCTCGTGCTGGTCCCCTGACTGCTTGGAGGGGAACAGTGGGGCCATGGTTGGGCTCTGAGACATTCCTCCTCCACTTCATCCTGACCCAGCAATTCTGAGGTGATAAGAGAAGGGAGAGGAAAACGATGAGGGTCTCTAGACAGACAACAGCTGTAGCCCTGTGTGCTCATTGTGGCAGCTTCTCAGATCAACACTGGCCTTCCCAGTATGTGGTAGGTGCCCAAGTGCTGGCCCTCATATGGGGCACATGTTGGGTCCCGGGGCCTCAATGTGGGCAGTACAGCCCTGGCTTGACCCCCTCCACACTGCTCATGCCAGTACATACCAATACACCCCTTTCCACTGAGCTCTAAGGCCCCTGCCTTTGGTTCGGCATATATGATGTGGCTATGGCTGGCTCCCTTCTGGGATGCCCATTCACCCACAGGAGACCCACACACCCTGGCCACGCCATGTGCGGAGGATGCAGGCTGACCCTCACCTGCCTCCTCCCCTGGTCCTGCATCCCTCTCCACTTTCCTTCTCCCTTGCTTCAGTAAGTGGAGAGGCTGATTAATGTGTCTGCTACATTGCACGTGTCCAGCTGGGAAGCGAGATGCCAGGCGTGCAGCCAACCTGAATCCTTAGGAACAATTCTCTCAGAGCATCCCCATGTTTTTGGCTTCAAGGGGGAGGAGAGGAAGCAATCTAGTGATTCTTGGCTCTCTCTCTCTTTTCTCTTCCAAATCTTCTTTCACAGATTGGGATGAGGAGAGGGTGGCTAGTTGCAGCTAATTCAATGTCATATTAGTTATCCCTGGGCAGAGTGTCAGGCTCCAAATGTTCTTTAGGATATGGGATGCTCAACATCTCTATATGCTTAGTTTTGGGCCCTAATCACCAATTCTGGGGAAACAAAATGTCTCCCCCCGCAAAGTCCTGTTTTGGTGGATGTAGAGATAGTTGCAGGGAAGTTGATCCCAGAGAGATCCTCCAACCCAGCATGGAGGATGTTGGGGCCCCCGTGTCCTGAGCACACAGAATCCCAGCAGCTCCAATCCCAGGCCCAGAAACCTCCAGTCTCTGGCCATTGCAGAACCCTAATGGGCCTGCCCCAGACAACTCTGTCCTTGGAGGCCCCAGACTCCTATCTCCTCCGGGGCCAGATGGGACCCCTGGGGATCCACTCATCCCTGCTGCTCACACAGGCCCCAACGCTGTGTAAATCCCTGCAACTGGTCTGTTTCTGCTATGATCAAACCCCTTGAAATGCTAGCACAGTGGAGGAGTTAGGTCTTTTTAAGCGAAGCAATTTAGAGATGTGGCATGTAGCTGCACACAGAATCCCCAGCCTTTCCCACCCTCCCCACTGCCCAGGGTTTAGCAATTCTTCCCACAGCACACCTCCTCCCTCCCAGGACGAGAACTCTGCTTTCTGGAAGGTCACTCTTGACACCAGGGTAGGAGTTGTGCTGGGCTGAGCTGACCCCAGGACATTTCCTGTGACTCCCTTGAATGTAGGTCCCTTCAAAACCCTTGACTTGATGTGAAATGGGGTTGGTGGAGACTCGCCCAGGACCCCGGAGAGCCTGAAAACTGGAGCATGACTACTGGCTTTGCAGCCTTCTCCTTGGGGAGGGTGGGGAGAGTCAGGAGATGGGAAGAAGGACCACAGGGCCTCAGCAAGAGCCCACACGAGGTGAGAGAGTAGGGTCTGTCTGGACTCAGCACCCTGGTTTTGTTATTGGCCCCGGTGTCTCAGAGTCCTGGACCTTGAGTGGGAAGGTCAGCTTCTCATCCCATTTCAGCCATTGAATTACCTTTGACCTTGGATATCCCTTCATCTTCCATAGATGTAGATTATTTCTGTCTGTGGCCTTCCCTCTACTGCACATGGGGTCAGTGGGTCTTGTACAAAGGGGATTTGTATGTTTCTGGGGAGGAGGGACACATGCAGCGGGAGGAGGTCCAGACACGTTGAGCATGAACACAGTGAAAGGGGCCAGTACAGAGTGGGGAGAGTGCAGGAGCCAGGCCTCTGGGTGTAGAACAGGCGTGAGAAAGCCTCCTTTGAGGAGATGGATCCACATCATAAGGTCTGTGCTTAGCGGTGTAGGAAGGAGAAAATGAGATGAGTATGTTTAGAGAGGAAATAAAATACAGGTGGAGCAAGAGGTAAGGAGATGTGCAGGCGGAGGGAGAAGCAAGGCAAGAGGTAATGAGAGGAGTGGCAGAGAGAGCCTGGGGAAGGGTCGTCTTGGATGAAGTAAAGTCAGGACAGGCTGGAGGGGATGGACGTGGTGGGGAGGGGCAGGTTTGGGAGGTGGAAGGTGGGTGGGGTGGAGGAAGAGGGCTTGGGAGGAGTAAGATGCCTCAAATTGGAGAAACACACTAGAAATAGGCTGAGATGCTCTGATAGGCCATTGGTGTTGCAGGCTTTCATATTTGTAACTAGAAAGGTCTGCAGGGGAGCATGTGGGCTACTTTCAGTTCAGAAAAGGTGCCCAGGTGAACAGCGATTGCACTTGAAGTCTGCTACACAGATCCAATCTCAGGCTCTAGCCCGGGCCTCTGCTGAGTCCAGGCTCCTGGACACTTCTACCTGGTGTCCCCCAAGCCCTGCAAATCCAATATGCCTAAAACTGAACAAATGTCTCCACCCCCTCCCACCAGTGCTGAGTGGAACCCCAGAGCCCTCCTTTCCTCCTCCATCCCTCCTTCCCTGTCCATTCAGTGGGTCACCATGTCCCACAGATTCCCTCTCCTTATTCTCCGCCCCCCACGTTCTCCTCCCCTACCCCATTGCTACCCCTCTGCCCACTTCCTGCAGTAGCCCATGGCTGCAAAATGACCTCCGGTCTCCACCCAATCCACGTCCTGCCTGAACCACCCTCCACAAGGCGCATCAGATCAGGTTACTCTCCTGCTTAAAGTCCTCAGTGGCTCTGAATAGCTATTATGTACTGGTTTGTGACCCCTGCCCCATTCATGTGTTAGGTGCTAACTCCCAATGTGACCATGTTTAGAGGTGGGGATTTTAAGGAGATAATTAAGGTTAAATGAGGTCATAAGGGTGGGGCCCTAATCTGATAGTGCGGCCTTCTAACAAGAGGAACAGATACTTCCACTTCTCTCTCTGCACACATAGAGGAAAGGTAGTGTGAGGACAGAGTGAGAAGGTGGCCATCTGGAAGCTAGGGAGAGAAGCCTCACCAGAAACCAACCCTGATAGTACCTTGATCTTGAACTTCTAGCCTCCAGAACTGTGAGAAAATAGATTTCTGTTGTTTAAGCTATTCATTCTGTGTCCTTTTGTTATGGTAGCCCAAGCAGACTAATACAATAGCTTTCAGGATAAATATGTTAATAGTTGCCTTAGTTTAGCCCACAAGGCTAATGATCTTGATATGGTCCCCATCTTCAGCCACTCCTCCCATACACACATTCCTGTAAGATATATGCTTTTCACTGTGGCAATATTGACACCCTGCGTTGGTGTACCTCCAGTTCCTTCTACTGCCACACTCAAGGCACTCGTCAAGTCACTTACATTACCCCACTCTGCACCACTGCTCTTCAACGCCTCCCTGTTTCATGCTTCTGCCTGGAACAACAGCAACATAAATAATCACAAATTTACAAGGCAATGTGATGGGTAAATGATATCAGTTATGTATTTTAATCTCTCCAAAAATGTGATCTTAATTAGGTAATTAGTGAAAAATGCAAGATTTTAGGACCTTAGGTGGCGTGGTCAAGGTCACTTTGTCAGTAATCTTGAGAGCTAGAACTTGAACCCAGGTCTCCACAAGTAAGCCACTCTCTGCTCTCAACCACTTCTCCTTACAGCGTTGCTCAACTGCCTAGAATGTGTGCGCATCACCTTTCAACTAGCTGGTTCTGCCTGGGCCTTCAAAGCTTAGCTCAAACATCACTCACCCAGTCTGAATCTCACATGCGTCCTCCCGAGTGTTCCCAAACTACCCTTTTCTTATCTCAGCTACAGCCCTGAGCTTTCAGGAGGAACACGGTGAAAACTGGATTCTCTCTATTTTAGGCTTTTTTCTTAACTTATCATTGGAGGAACGGTCAAGTAAAAAATTTCAATTGGCAAACAGATTATCTTTTTGTTTGATTTTTAAAAGGATCTAAGATTAAAACAAACAAACAAACGGTAATAACAATTTTGGCTAATGGTTGAAACTCCACCTAAGCATCATTTCTTTTTGGAAAGAATCCCAACTTCTTTGTCCATTGTACGCTGCTTCAGAATCTAATGCTGCTGCTTTAGGCTCTGATCAGTCTGTCCACATCCCACCCATCGCCTAATCATTAATCCTCACATCTGTTCCACTACTAGGCTGCAGTCACCACCTGAAGGCTCAGAATACCTTGCAAACCTGAGTGAGAGCAGTGACAGTAAAACATTTAAATAACGTAGGAGATATACTGAGATGTTTACATGGAAACATTCAATTAGCACATTTAAAGATAAAATTGGATATACAAATGGAAAGACACTGGGGGAGTGTTTAAAGAGCAGTGTTGATATCTGCATGTTTGCGCATGTAACATGTATAATGAGAGAGAGAGAGAGCATACTTAGCGCACAATGGTTTGGAACAGTGGATCTCCCACTTGAGGGCATATCAGATTCACTAGGAAGGCTTGTTTAACACAGATTACTGGGACCCATTCCCAGAGGTTTGGAGTGGAGTCTGGGGTGGGGCCTGAGAATTTGCATTTCTAATACATTCCCAGGTGATGCTGATGTTTTTTATTTGGGAACCATACTTTGAGAATCATTGATTTAGAGTTTGTCTTCTAGTGTCAGATGAATCCAAGTACACAGGCTGGTGCTACTAAGTAGTTGTGTGCTATCTGGGCAAATCACTCATCTGCTCTGAGTCTTAGTTTTGTCATCTATAAAGTGGGTGGCCATGGTGTCTCAGGGAGATCATGAGGGTAAAATCCTCGGCACAGTGCCTGGTACAAAGCTGGCCTCACTCTCTGCGAGTCCTCCTTCTCCTCCTCCTTTGTGTCGTTGTTGAGTTTGGTACTGGGAGGAGCCTGGATAATCACCTATTCTAATGTTTATACATGAAAAATCTAAAACCTCAATAGGTGAAGTGGCCTTCCCCAGGTCAAATACTTAGCTGGTGGTAGAGCCAGAATCAGAACTCAATTCTTTCATCCCCTAATTTAATATTCTTAACAGTGCTTAATTTGCTATAAATCTAAAGAGGGATATATATATATGGAAAAGTTCATTAAATGTGGAAGGAGGAGTGTGTCTACTGAGTTGTTGAGTAGTGCGTTGTGTCAGTATCTAGAAAGTGAGAGGTTTAGAAAAAGGTATAATGGAATGTCGCTGCTAAGGTGGTGAAATGAGGTAGAAACAGCATGATGGGATGCACATGCCACTGCAAAAATGTAAGATGTGGGCCTGTAGCAGGGGGAGATAACTCCTGGAGGAAAGTTAAGGGTGAAGGAACAACTTAATATCAGTAGCAAAGCCACACAGTATGGCAGGGCCAGGCAGGGCAGTGGAGACAGTACCCACTGCTGGAGTCCCTACCCTGGTCGTGCTGTGGACTAGCTGTATGTCCTCGACAGTCAGCTTTGTCTCTCTGTGTCTCCTCAGTGTTTTCACCCAGGAGTTGCTACTATATGTCGGGCACTTTGCTAAGCCTGTTATCTCATGAAGTCATTGCAACAACTCTATACGGTGTGCAGAAATCTCCTGCCTGCCTCTCTAGATCCATTCTTCCCCTTCTCCACCTGCTGTGTGCTCTGGCCCAGGAGGCTGGCATGTATGCCCTACACCAATGGAGCCCCTGTGCCCTCTGTGTGACCAGGAATCCAGCAGGGTATGGAAGGGTGGGCGGGAAGGAGAAGAGGGTGCCTATTCCCTGGGTTCTTCCCTGTGAGGTTGCCTTGGGCTGTCTCTGTTTTTCCACTGACAGGTATTACTCCTTTCTAAGAAGCCCATCTACCTGACTCTCTCTCTCCTCAGCTCCCAAAACCTCTCCTTCCCTGCAGCATGGGCCCAGGGTGGTAACAGCTCCACTGCTGCTCGCCCTGGATTTCCCACACTCTGTCCATACCTCTGCATTATCCTAATTCAAATGTTCCCTTTGTTTCTATTGGGTTTCTGACTGATACAGGACTGATGCTATAAGTAACCCCAGGAAACAAACTGGTAAAATAGGACTCTGGGTTTGGGCTGGTTATGTATTTGAGCAGCTCAAGAATGGCTTCCTTGAGGAGGGCAAATGGGACACAGGTAGTTCATAGTAGATGGAGGCATCACAATTACTCAAATTATCACTGAATGTGGCATGAAATAAAGTGCAGGGCAAGGTGTTGGCAGATCAGGTGGTTTCAGCACCTGATCACTAATGCAGTAGCAGGATTATAAAACTTGTAGAGTCCCTTGATTCTTTGCATGACCTTAGAAATCATATATGGGGAAAAGGCAAACTAAAAGGTGTGAATATGCATGTGGAGAACTGGAAGTCCTCCCAGGAAACTTTAAAGGAGTCCCTCCTCTCCTGTAGCCACAGGAAAGATAGGGAAATGGACCAAGACCAAGTTGCAGCATGAATTAAATGCTCAACCCCACTAGGACTCTTAAGGACACTGCTAGGAAAGGAGTAAAACCAAGTGATGTATGACCTATGACCTAACCTACTCAGGTAGAACTGGGTGCCTTACCCAACAAATTATAAAATTGGACTTGCACAGCATTCCATTATAAAATGGAAGAAGTATATAGGGCACCCAGCCCAGTCAGGTCAAGAAGGCATTAGTAAACTACATCAACAGGAGACTTAGACTCCAGAAGTAACTGTACCTATAGCTTTGCTACCTCTCCCTCAACCACACTTTGGCTTCACAGGGAGTTTTCTGCAACCAGTAAATAAATGAGAGGAAAAATAGCGAACCTAATTCAGAAATGAATCTGCACCATATGCCAGCACCAGCAAGAGACAGACAGCGCCATCTATAGCCCTACTCAGGGTGACCTTCAAAAACTGTGGTGGATGGAAACCCTCCCAGTGGGCAGAACTTCCTGCAGTACATCTAATGCTCCACTTTGGCTTGAATTACAGATTTACGTGACTCATATGCAGTGGATGATGGGTGACTGTCTCATCGAAGATTTTAAGTGAAGTGGTGGCAAGAAAATTTAGGGAAGATGTATAGAAAGAGGCCAGTAGTGTAAAGATATTAGTATCCCACATAAGTACCTATCAGTGAGCTACCATGGTGGTAGATGTTCTCAATAATCAGATGACTCATGCTGTGAATGTTAGTTGATCTCTCTCTCTAGCCAGTCATCTTGGTGCTTGTTCAGTGGATCCCTGTCTAAAATGGCATGTTAACAAGGATGGAGGCTGTACTTGGACTCAACAACATAGCCATCCCCTCACCAAAGCTCATTTGGCTACTGCCACTGATGAGCGTATAACTTGCTAACAGTAGAAGCAATTGATGAGCCGCTGATATGGCACTATCTCCCAGGAAGACCAGCTGGTTAGCTGTTGTCGCGTTGATTATACTAGACTATTCCCATCATGGAAGAGGTAGCAGTTAGTCTTCACAGAGGATAGACCCATATTCTGGGTATGGATTTGCCTTTCTTTCCCCTAGTGTTTCTTTTAGCATCTTCATTTATGGACTCAGAATGCTTTATCCATTGCCATGGTCTCTTTCACAACACTGTCTCTGACCAGGGGCACTGGTTTACCACATGTTCCATTACCCAAAGGTGGCTTGACATAATGGTGGAATGGTCTCATGCAGGCTCAGTTACAGCACCAGCTAGAAGATAAGACCTTGTGATATTAGAATGCTGTTCTACTGAATGCAGTACATGCTTTAATTGGGAACAAAGATACAGTTCTCTCTGCCCTTAGATAGGATGCGTAGGTCTGGAGACCAATGGGTAGAGACAGGATGATTCTTCTCATTATGATGCCTAATAATCCACTTGAAGAATTTTGCTTTCTATTTATATAGTCTTGGATTCAGTAGCTTTGAAAGTCCCAATGACCAAGGGAAAAATCCTTCCAAGGAACATAGCTATGGTTCTGATGAATTAGAAGTTGAGACTGCCCTCTAGCCAGATTGTTCACTGAACACCATGGGTGATTGTCTTAATTATACTTGGGGGAAATTGGGGTGCTACAATACAATGAGAGTATGAAGGACTACATGTGAAACCTGGGGATTTATTTGGTGTACCTCTTCATACTCCCTTGCCTAAAAGTACCGGTCAATGAAAAATGGAACAACATGCCAAGAATTTAAATTTTGTAGAAAGGAAGGTTTGGGTTAACCCATTAGGTGAAGAACTTCATCTGGCTGAGATGATGGTTAAGAGTAGCAAACATGGAATGGTTGGAAAAGGTGACAGGACGACATAGTGGAAGGTGCATGTACAGAGTCTACCACTTACTAGCTATGTAAGACTCAAAATATTTTAGGGTGACCAACCATCCCAGTTTTCCATGACTGAGGGGTTTCATGGGACATAGGACTTTAAGTGCCAAAACACGGATAGTCCTGGGAAAACCAGGCAAGTCATCCTATTTTTTTTTTCCTCTTCACTACTGTGACAATAAATAATGACTGTCTTATGTACCAACAGGTGCATATAAATGTAATAAGTTACTTTGGTAACTGGTAGACCTAGGTGTTAAGTCCAACTCTGCCACTCACTTGTAGAATGGCCTTGGACAGATTACTTAACCCAAAGCTTTACCCCCTTCTCCCAGCCCACAAGTTGTTTCTGCCCACCCCCTTTACTTATTAGCATGGAAGACTGATCTGACCTGATGCCCCTTTCATGGCTGCCTTTCTTTGACTTAGTGTCAGGTTGGTTACATTGACCAAATATATCCGTCTCACTTCTCCATCGTGCCTAGGGGCTCTCCTGAGTGGGAGGTCCTGGCACATGTTAGATATCTGTCCAAGTCTTAACCTCCCAGTCTAACATTTCTAGGGTATATGATAGGCGTGAAACATGATGGTAATTGACTGGAGAGTGGTGTGTATATGTACACACACACATATATACACAATGGAATATTATTTGGCTTTAAAAAAGAAGAAAATCCTGCCAGTTGTGACAACATGGATAAACCTAGAAGACATTATGCTAAGTGAAATTAGCCAGGCACAGAACGATGAATACTGCATAACTCACCTGTATGTGGAATCTACAAAAGTTGAATTCAGAGAAACAGAGAATTCACAGAAACATAGTACCGGGGCCAGGGTAGTGGAAATGGGGAGATGTTGGTCAAAAGGTACAAACTTGCAGTTATAAGATGAATAAGTTCTATAGGCCTAATGTATAACGTGGTGACTATAGTTAATAATAATGTATTAGATACTTGAAATTTGCTAAGAGAGCAGATCTTATGCATTCTTTTTTTTTTTTTTTTTGAGACAGAGTCTCACTTTGTTGCCCTGGCTAGAGTGAGTGCCGTGGCGTCAGCCTAGCTCACAGCAACCTCAAACTCCTGGGCTTAAGCGATCCTACTGCCTCAGCCTCCCGAGTAGCTGGGACTACAGGCATGCGCCACCATGCCCGGCTAATTTTTTGTATATATATATTTTAGTTGTCCATATAATTTCTTTCTATTTTTAGTAGAGACGGGGTCTCACTCTTGCTCAGGCTGGTCTCGAACTCCTGACCTCGAGCGATCCACCCGCCTCGGCCTCCCAGAGTGCTAGGTCTTATGCATTCTTATCACAAGAAAGGGCAACTACATGAGGTGATGGCTATGTTAATTAGCTTGATTGTGGCAATTATTTCACAGCGTAAACGTATATCGAAAGATCACATTGTAAACCCTGAATATATATAATTTTTATGTGTCAAATACACTTCAATAAAAGTATAACAAAAAAGAAACAAAAGAATGATAAATTACCTTCAAGTTTATGAGTAAAGGCTAATCTCAGTTTTTATAAAGTCAGTTTGATTTCTCCTCTTCCCTGTTCCCCTCTGAAAATGCCAACACTGCCACACGACATACCTACCAGGGCAGTTTTCCAGGAGTCTTTTTGGATACCCTTTTCCAAGAAGATGTCTTTTGAATTACCACCTCCCTGGGGCTAGCTGACTCTCCATCATTAATCGTCGGTAATTAGGCTCCTCCATCCAAATCACTTCATCACAGTGAAATTTCCAAAATTTCAGTCTGCCCTGGGCTTTTCCTGGCATATCAGTCCATTCAGGTGCACCCAGAGGAAGCTCCTTGCTCAGGAAGATGAGACAAAGGAGAGGAGAAGGGAGTTGTAGGACAAGGAGAGGACCAGTTGCTGGCTGGCTTCCCCTGCCTTCCTCCCTGGACGCTGACTGCCTCTCCGTGGAACTTTCTCACTGGCTCGATCCAGCCACCTGTAAGTCTCGTTCTTTGTTATGGTGTTTGGCACAAGAGGTCACAATATGCTGGGAGGAGTTTGGATTTGGAATCAGAAGACCCGTGGTTGTGCCTGCCTCTCACTATCTGTGTACTCCCAAGCAATCATCTAACCTCTCAGAACTTCACTGATAAAATGAAAATATCTACCTCTTGTGGTTCTTATCAGATTAAAACACATGCATGTGGGTGGGTTTTTGTAAACCATGAAAATCCACATAGACATAGGTTCAGACTGCTGTTGGCTATTGATATTAAAATACCTCTCTTTAATCACAAAGGGAGTGTGGCAGATGCAAACATTTGTAAAAAATTTATCCTTTTGTAGTATTCAGTGGTTGTTTGGTCATTGAGAAGTGGCTGGCCAGCCAAGAACTGTATTTCCCATTCTCCCTTGTATTTGAGTGGGTGAAAGTGACTCGCTTTTACTAATAAAAGCTCATATTTGAGCAAAAGCAGTGAGTACTACTTCAGAGCCAAGGCAGATAGAAGTGTGTGCCTTCTCTAATTTCCTTCCATCTGGTGCTGGATAAAGAGGACTCCAAGGCCCCAGAGGCTGGCAGAGTTACAAAGTGGAAGGAAACCAAGTCCCTGAATCATCACATGGAAGAAAGCTACCTGCTGACCAAGAACATCCTCACTGAATTATCATGAGTGAAAAACACACTTTCATTTTGCTAAGCCACTGAAATATTGGGGTTTATTTACTACAGCAGCTAACATTACCTTAATAACACATGAGTCAGAGGGGTGGGAGTGCTGTGGCTCAGTCAGTAAAAGGTGCTGAAAATGAGCATGTGTGCAATGGCTAATGATGTCCTCATACTAACTAATGCACAGGCCACAGGGCCAAGGCATTGCAAAGGGACCTCTGCAAGGCTAGGTCATCTAAGGTTGTCAGGCAGTTTGTATGCGCACATACACATCGCTTTTGTGTATATTCTAGAATCTCACTGTTAAAGCTAGACGTAACGAGTTTCAGAGGTCATTTATTAAAACCTCACTTATAGTTCAGGAAATTATGATCCGAAGAGGAGATGGGTTGGCTCAAGTCCACAGAACAAGTCAGTGGTGGCACCTAGACTATTACAAGGGTATTCAGATTCTGGGGCTGCTTCCCTCAATTCTCCTCCCCATTCTAGCTTCTCTCTTGACAAAGCTTAACATCTGGATAATCCAGGAGGGACTCTGAAAAGGGGAGTGATGGGCACAAATAGATTTTGTGATTTTGCATCTACCATTTAGTCAGCTAAAAGGCATTTTTCATTTTTAACTTAGTGGCCAGCAAAAAACGACGAGCCTTTTGGCCCAACCTTTCTCCATGCCTGCTTTTTTGCGCTGTTTGGTTTTACTTACAAATCCCATTGCTATCTAGTTATCATCTTCCACGGTAGGAATTGTATTCTTGATGCTGCTTTCTTAACCCCATTTTTGGACAGAAGTTCAAGCCCAGGACTTCACTGTAGACAGCTTCTAAACTCCAGCAGAGCACACAGTGGGGCCACAGCTATTCACCCTTCCTCTTGAGCCCTACTCGCTGTGCCAGCTGTTGTCTTTCTGTGACTATGCCATATCCTGTCTTAGCCCGTGCCTTTGAACATGCTCTTCCTTTTTTGTCTGTCCTTCAGTATCAAGCCCCCTCACCTAAGTAAATCACTATTCCATCTTCCTTCAAGATCCTACTTAGATGTCACATTCTCTGTGAAGTCTCAATCCTTCCAGGCTGTGTTAGTGTCACTTTCCATTGTGTTCCCATGGTACTTTGTTTGGGCCGCTCTTACAACCCTCAGGGCATAGAACTGCCGTTTTTATTTGCACCTTGGTGTTCATATGCTTCATAAACTCTTTCTCATCGCGTAGCTTTTGGAAGGGGCAACAGTACACACGATGTCTTCATCACCCTCCTCTCCTTACCTGCGTTGTTTGGACCCGGAGTGGACACTTGACACATAGCAACCAACCCACAGGTGTCCCAGCCACCGCGACAGCCTTCTACAGCATTACCAGAAGATCCTGCCTTCTGGGAATGGCCCTCTGGGGTGGGGAATTGGCCATAGTCTCTCTATTGAGAATTTACACTCGGAGAAAAAGAGGGAGATTCCAGTTGATTGCAGGGAGTGGAGCTGCGAGGTCATGATACGGTGTTAGGGCTGGCGAGGTGCTGGGCCACGTGTAAGGAACGAAAGCAGAGGAAGCTCCTTGGGAGACAGACGGGGAGGACAGGCCCAACAGGGAGGGGAGCAGGGGTGGGAGAGCCTGTGTGGTGCGGGGCAGGGGGAGGGCTCGGTTCCCAGGGCTTTCAGGCTCCCATGCCTGGCTGCACTTCCTGCCTTGGGCTCCACAAGATTCCCCCTTCCAGACCTCCATATTATATTGCCTCCTCCATGTCTTTGAACAAGCTTAATGGGTTTCTGATGCATTTCCCCCATCTAGATTGTGAGTTTCTTGGCCTTCTTTGTGTCACCAGAACGGAGCTCAATACAAGCAGGGTGCTCAAAAATGGTTGAATAAGTGATGAATAAATGAATGGATGTCTGTTGGTAGTAGCCACAGGGCACTGTTTTCCTAGCAGGAATCTTGCCCTGCCACAACTTTCTAATCTGGGAAGCTCCTTCCCCTTTAATCATCACAGCTCTTACTACTAACATCCTCTGGCTTCTCAAAATCTGGGTTTTGACAGGCGGCATTTCCCTGAAGTATTTTTGCTTAAAAAATATTGGGTCTGGCACATTGGCACCTGAGTGTTGGAGGAGGTGACACCTTCAGCTCAGTCATATCTTCTCAGAAGAAACCCAAGGTGGCCCCCGGACCTTTCGCCAAAGAAACGCAGGAAGAAGCAAACTGTATATAGAGAGATATAGCTTTTATTTTTTTTTAACCAACCCAACATTTCCACTGGCAACGGTCAACGTAGTTTATGGCACGAGCACTGTTTCTTTTTTAGTTTTTTTCTTAAAAAAAAGTGTTTAAAATTAAACAGGTGTCTTTTAATTTTTTTTTCCCCTTAGAAAATGTATTTATGTCACTGCAGAAAGCCTAAAGGTCTGTGGGCAGTTTCGTGATGTCGTATGTGTAGTTATTTATGTGTGTGTGTTTTAAAGCCAGGTCCTTTCAAAATTTGCTGGGAAAAGTACTGTAGGGTACGGCAATCTCTTTGTCTAAAAACCCAGGCTCCATGGGATTATGGCAACTAAGATTCCTCTTACTGGGGCAAGAAATACCCCATAGGCTGGAAAAAGAGCTTCATGAAGTTTAAAAACAAGCAGGAACGTGGGAGAAGTGAGGATTCCCAGTTCCTGTCTTGTGTAAATGCTTTCACATGTGACCTGAGGGACCAGAAGAGGAGGGAGCAGCCCCTTGTTCTCTTATAAACCTCTAGGTTTTTACATCACTTCAAGAAATACGGTCGGCCGTCTTCATATAGAACATTAGGAAAGGAGGGGGTGGCGAAGCTGACATTTCTCAGAAACACTGACATTTAAAATAGAATCTTTACCTATTAGGATCCCACTGGTTGGACATGGCCCCTCTCCTGCCTCAGGTGCAAAGCTGAAGAGTCCCTTTGTTCTCGGCCTTTGTCATCGCACACTGTCCCTATTTCTGTCCCATCTCTCCCACTTAGTGGGGCTTCCTGCAGACGGATGCACGTGTAGACATTGACACAACAAGGCATACAGAATGGGACAGGCTTGGGCAGGGAAGAGGACAAGGGCATTTTGTTTGATTTCCACATAAGCACATAAAACTCCTCCTGCTCCAGGTGAAGCCCCTGTTCTTCACCGACTGCCGGTGTGCAAGCCTACTTCCGCCCAAATGCCACCAGCCCTCACAGAAGAAACTGGGAGGCAGGGCCAGCACCCGGGTGGAGCCAAGAGCCCACCGTTACCCCATGGGAGCAGGAGGGCGTGTGTCTGAAAACCCGGGCTTCTGTTAGTCGGCTCAGCCCTGGGGTTCCTTCACAGCACCTCTATCACTCAACTTCAGAAAGAAAACATGAAACAAACAATAAGCAAAACCCCATGGAAAAACAAAGCGAACACAATAATGATCACAATGGAAAGAGAACCCAAACCAGCCACGTGGATCTGACTCATTTTTGCACATTGCCAGCTGCGTGAGATAATAGGGACATACTGAATTAGACAGAGAAACCTGTCCCCAAAGAAACGAGAGGCCACAGAATAAGCAGGAGAAGGTGCAGTAGAAGGAGGGAAGGCGTCTGACCTCTACCGTGGGTCAGGGACACGAGGGGGAAGATGGCGTGGAGGTGGATCTGTTGCTGTTGTTTGTATTTAATTAAATACTTGTCAAGTGGGCGATTCCCCCATTCTGGTTGATTGATTAAGACTGTGCCCTTTCAGTTCACTGCCTAGCTCAGGTGACGTTCGGGGGCTCAGGTCCTGATGCTGCCTCTCCATGGCTGCTCATCCTGGAGAGGTCACTGGTGGGGAGGTGCCCTTCTCTTAGGAGAGGTCCCAGGCCTGCCCTGCCGGAGGCCTTGCTCTGTGGCTCAGAACCCCTTGATGTAGCAATAGGCCTCCAACGTGGCAAAGAGTATGTAGAGGAGCCACAGGCTCACAAAGAGCCATGTCGTGGCAAGCTTGCAGCCACGGGGGCCACCGAGCTCCCCGCCCAGGTGGGGCCGCCGCCGGTACAAGAGCACGCTGATGCAGACAAACGCAAAGATGGTGAAGAGGGTGACAGAGAAGGCCAGCGTGCCGGCTGACACGTGGAACTCCTGTCCCTGCAGGGCCCAGTAGATGGCGGCCACGGACCAGGCCAGGCCGATTCCCAGGAAGACGTTGACAGCGTTGCTGCCGGTAACATTGCCAATGGAGGCGTCTGCGTACACGTCCTGGAGGGCAGCGGCTTTGCTGGCAAATGTATCTGGAAAAGGGAGAGAAGGATGGGAGCTGGCGGGAGGCTGAGGTGTGGAGGGCCTATGTTTCAGTATGCCCCAAAAGCAGCTGGAGCGTGTGGCTGAACCCAGGAGTGACAGACAGGGCTGGGGGGCTGCTCCCAGCTGTGCCATTAACAAACCGTGTGGCCTTGGGCAAGTCACATCACTGCTCTGCGTTCCCTGTTCCTCATCTTCAGGAATCCGTACGATTCCTAAGGCCCTTTCCAGTCCTGATATTTACTGAGTGGGCCTCTTGTTCTCCTCTGACTACTTTTTCGGTAAGAGGAGTTTGCCATCCCATAATATCTCCCCAGGGAACCCTGACACCCTGGGAAGCTGCTTAGAGTAGATGCTGATTGTAACAGTCACGTGGGGCAGTTACTCACTAGGCACTGACGGTTAATGGGCAGTGCCTGCGGGCTCAGGCCTGGGCTAGGTGCTAGATTTACAGGGACAGAGGACACAGTGGAGAGCCATGGTGGGGACATGCAGGTGATCTGTGGGCTCAAGGAGGACGGGCACTGTCTCTGTGGTCTATGTGTGTATCAAGGGGATCGCAGGATGTTTGACTTTAGATCTTGGCAGAGATTGTAGGCACAGAGGGGACTATCGGGGACATCTAGCCCAACCTTTTTATTTTACAGGTAAGGAAAGCAAGGGCCAAGGAATCTACTCAAGGTCATATAGGAAGTTAGCAAGAGACTTGACCCGAAACCATCATGTAAGAACCCTTTCCATATCATCAACTATATCCAAAGAGCTTCAGCCAAAGCCATGAAATCAGATGAATGGACCATGGCATAACCTTCTTAAAGCCCCTTAGAGCTTTAGCTGTTCTATGGACTAATTGCAAGTGCTTGGAAATGCCCCAAGCTGTCTTCCTGCCTGGCATGCCTTGGCTTGTCTCATTGTTGCCAATTTTCTCAGATCTCCCAGAGAAAACCTCTTGCCCTTTCTTGCCTATAACCTTGATTTTTTTGCTTCTGCTATTTCTCCCAATCTCTATTCTTTTCCCCATATTTGCTCCCCGGCCCCACCACGATAGTTCAGGTCCTCCAAGGCCTGGAGATCAGAGATCACAAGGCATCTCATCCACACACTTTCCCTGGATCATCCATCTAATTTCCAGCCACCTGATGCATTTTCGTGATAGCCAAACCTCTTGCATCACTAATGTACAAATAATCCCACTGGTCCGCGCTGGGGTTTTGGGAAGAGGTTTTCCTAAAATGTGACGTAGATTCAGTTACTCTCCAGAAAGAGTGTATTTTCTTAGTACAAGAAGGGTTTCCCTTGGTCCAGCCAGCAGAGTCCTGTCTGGTGAGACTCAGCCTCAACCTTCCTGAAAGGGGATGCCCCATTTCTTCCTGGGACAACTGGGATGCCAGCTCCCTGGTAGGAGTTCAGAGTTCAGATGCCCTGGAGACCCCAAATGAATTAAGTAAGGAAGCTGGGTTAATGCAGCCCTCCTCCACCTGCTGGCCCTCACTTGCCATTCAGGCCCAGCTTCTATGTAACTTCCCCTGGAAGCCATCCCTGGTCCCTGCCTAGCCCAGATTCACTGTTGTCTACTTGCACAGAACCTTCATTTTTCTTCATAGAACTTATTGAAACAATTTTAATTACAGTAGTTGTGTATAGTCTTCTTCACTAGATTATAAACTCCACTTGGAGAAAGAAGCACGCCTGTCTTGCCTCTCATAGTCCCTGCCACCAGCACAGAACTGTATTGGGCATAATAGATGCTCAGTAAACACTTGTCCAATGAAGGAATGCCTACTCTCGTTTGTCTCTGAATGTTTTTAAGGGAAAAAAAGAGAGTGTGTAATTCATCATATGAAAGGACAAAAACTTGCTAAGCCTCCTTTGCCTGTCCTGCTAGGAAACACTTTGTACTCACAGTGTCCTTCCAAGCAGAGGAGGCATTTCTGCTGTGATATCTTCAAGCAGGCTAATCTTTAGCCTCTCAGAGACTGCCAGAGGCAAATGGAAGGAGAATAATATCTGTGTTCTTTGAATCGCGTCATCTGTGGCCTAGTCACATCATGTGGAGGTTAGGAAATTGGGCCACTTACTTTGGCAAGTAGCTTAACTTCTGTGGGCCTTGGTTTCTTTATCTATCAAAGTGGGGACAGGAACTTTCCTTAGGCAGGGTTTGGGGGAGCATTGCAGGGATGAAACATGCAAATTGCTTAACATACATAGTTCCTGTCACATCAAAAGTGCTCAAGAAATGTTAGCTATCATTATTAATGCCACCGTGAATCCCTTGATTGAGTTTTGTGCACCTTAAGGGCAGAGGCTCTGTCGAGCTCAGATCTGAGATAACGAGGCAGAGTGTGGGGGCATTGGAACCAAGTAATATTTTCTTTGCAAACTCAGGCACCTCTCCCTCTCACCTGGCACAGAGGTGCCAAACGCCACAAAAACCACAGCTGTGACTGAATCCTTGAGACCAATGGTGCAGCCGAAGTGGGAAGCCAGGTCCCCGATGATGGCGGTGAGCATGCCGATGATGAGGATGGAGACCACGAAGCAGGCCCAGCCGTGGCAGTACTCTGTGGGGGGCACGCAGGCAAACAGCACCTTCCAGAAGACCGTCAGGAAGTGCATGACATAGTCAAAGCAGGATGGCAGCCTCTCCTCCCCGGATTCGTCTTCGTCCTCGTCCCCTGCTGGAGGCAAGACAAACAGGCCAGAGGAAGGGCAGCGAGGTCAGACGGCTGTTCATGAGAACGCCAGGCCCGTCCCACATCACGGGCATCATGGGTTGAAAGGGGACTCCAGCTCTCTCCTGGGCAGCTGGGGAGGCCAGTGTCGGGGCACCAGAACACAGTCGGGAAACGGGAAACCAGTTGGGTTGCCTCATTGGTCGCTTTGAATGCAGGGCACCAAGGGAGAGTGGGAGAGAGAGGGCAGGGGAATAAGGAAGAGGAGAGAGAGAGAGATTAGGAGAGAGGCTGGGAGAACTTGAGAGGGACAAGAAAGTGGAGGAGAAAGGGAGGAGGACGGAGCAGGCTGCATCTGGCTGCCTCGGTGAAGGAAAGTGAAATGAGCTCTGCGTGCCGCTCTTCACTGGATGCTAACGGGGCTGCTCTCAAGTTTCCTGACTTGACTGCTGCAGCAGCCACCGTGGTTCTGGTCATTATACGTCCCTAGAGGGACGGCTGTCATTCCAGATCGTGGGAGGACACCAGAGAGCCAGTGCCGTCCTCCACATAGCCCCTGGGACAGAGCAGGGATGGGCCCTGATTGTCCTTGCCGGGAAATGTGGGAAGAGCGGCCCACCCAGCAGCCTGGGGGTAGAAGGTGTGCCGAGACACATGGCACCTTGTCAAGGCGAACTCTGCCATGTTGTGGCCTCACTGGGAGAGGCCAGGTTTACAGAAAGCAGGAGTCAGGACTCTCGGGTTCTAATTCCAGCTTTGCCATGAGGAAAATCTGTAAGCTGGGGTGAATTATCTCTCGTTTCTGGACTTCGGCTCCCTCATCTGGGGAAGGAGGGGGCAGGTTATGTGGCCTACATCCTGTTCACTGTCTCCAGGGGCACAGTCGGGTCAGCAGAGGGAGGACTAGAAGGATCTGAGGCGGGCGGTGAGAAAAATAGGGCAGCAGCAGTAGCAGCAGCAGCAAGCCTCTCTTCCTGGCCGTCCTTTTGCTCTGGCTCTGGGGCCTTGGGGATGTGACCCTGTGGGTTGCTATGACAACAAAGTCTTATGAAAAAAGACGAAGCCAGGAGTGCTGGGAAGTGTGAGGATGCCAGGGTGGTGCTGAGAGGCAGCACTGATAGCAGGGAGACCCTTTCCACCCATTCCAGCACGTCTGCAGGCCCTGGGGCTCCTGGCCAGGCTGTGGGTCACTACTGGGGGCCCTGTCAGTAAACGTCAAAGGAGAGTTTTGGAATCATCCGGGGGGAAGGTTTGTTGGAGAGTCAATGCAAAACATTTTACGAACTTCTGACTCCAGCACCTCCACATCAGAACTGTCTCTCATTTTACAGAAAAGTGGGACCAAATTAATGAAAGGAAGGAATGATGGAAACCAGACGTTCGTGTTTGGTACGAGACTCTGTGCCTGTCCACCTTTCTGAGAAAGGCAGCACCAGTTTCCTTGTAGAAAGAGGAAGTGGAGGTCAGAGAGGATGTGCTGTTTCAGGTCACACAGAAGAACCAGGATTTGAAACTAGAGACCGCTATGCTCTTTTGGTTACTGCATGATTCTTTTCCAAAGTGACCCCATGAAGCAGGCAGACACCTAGGACTAGAGCTGGGAAGATCGGACACAGAGCCCTTCCCAGGAATTGGGCTATTGATGTGGCTACGAGCTTCCCTCTCAGATGTTGTCTACTTCTCCCTACAAAGCTACCCTGAGACCCTCCTTACCTGCACTGACGGTGATAGCCTCCATGAACTGGTCCCTCCAGGAATGGGTCCCCACAACCAAGGCCAGGTTTGTCTTCCTGATCAGTTTGTCCACTGTAGTCTGTCAGGGAGAGAAAAACTTGGAACCATGCGGTTAGAATGCTCAGAACCAATGAGGAGTCTGGTGCTTCAAAGGAATGAGAGACGCCCCGCCTTCCAGGGGTCCTGAAAGTTATGCATGACCTGGCCTTGGACGGTACCTTCTGGGAAAATCCTTTTATTTCCCCCTTTTTATTGTTTGTGACTTTTGACATTGGATGTTTAGGGTAATACAATGGAGAATAACAATAACAATGTTAATAAACTTTGCCCCTTAGTAGTGAGTTTTAGTATCTTTGTTTTAAAGATATAGTTAAATAATAGTGATGATACATCTAGGGGCTTTCTAGACCATTTATTCCATATTCTGTGTTGTTTCCTCACAATATTCCTAGCATACAAATGGCCAGCATTATTTTTTCCATGTTACAAATGGGGAAATCGAGACCTGGGGTGGGGAAGTGATTGGTTCAGTTTCAATGTCACACATTCAGTGGCAAAACTGGAGGGAAAAAAAAAAAAAGCCCGAGGTCTTCTGCCATTCATCCTAATTAATTCATTATGCAATTAGACCTCACTGATGGCCTGACCTTGAACTCGTATGACTCTTCAATGATGACCTCTAGTTTGGGGTGTTCACCCAATACTGGCTTTCCCATTTCTGCTATCCTCTTGGCCTCCTCTTCCTCCATAGTCAGCTTCCTGTCTGTCACCTCTGCAACAAAACAAAATCAGACTAGCTTTAGCACCTTTCCCATTTCCCAGAAGTCTATACTCAGAGGATTAGGTGTGGGCAGTGGGTACAAACCAAATGGCTCTTGGGAATGGGGACTTTGTGTGTATTTTAGTGCCTCTTTCTATGAAGTACTAAACACTTTATGACCGTCAGACCATTAGAGGGTTCCTTGTAGGCTTGGGATAAGCATTCCTCTTTCTGTGTCATACCTGGGTGGGCAACCAGAGGCAAAGACCTTCTGAGAAATAGTACCAAGTGGAGTTCTCAAGTAATTCAGTGAGATGTTGGGGAGCTGGGAGCAAAAGCCAAATTTCTTGACCTTCACCTATTTTGAATTTTTGGGCCTGAGTGTTTGTTCAGCTACTTCATGTAAGAGTTCTTGGAAGTACAGAAGTACATTTATCCAGGGGAAATGTCTACTGTTTCTATTAGCATCTGTTTCCAACACGCTTGGCACTCTTTTCCTTATAAAGGAGAAAGGGGGGATGTGCCTAGGAATATATATACTTCATATAAGTGAATATTATCCTCACAATGAGAAACTTGGAAGGTTTCCCCCAAAAGTTCATGGTGTTCCAATGAAAGACCCCCAACATTTTGATATGAGTAAGGCACATTTTTTTGAACACAAATATTCGTTCAAAAACAAAATAAAAGAAAGCTCTTCCTTTATTTTCTTTTGAGGCGTTCTCTGTGTCCCACAGCATCTTGACTCATTTACCAATGGTCCCTTCTCATATGGAACAGTTAGAATTTTTTTCCACTTCAGCTGGTGAGTCCATTTTAAGACCACTTCACCATGAAGACATGTTTTCTGGATTAGAGTAAAATAGAGATTGAATCTTTTTATTCCCCTTTGATTAGAAAATTGCTCTTGGCAGCTTGTTTCTTTCAGAGCTCATTTAAACATCTTCCCATCCAAGTCCACATTCTCACATGCAATTAATTCTTTTATTCGGCTCCTTAATTGCTTTCATTCCACACAGTAAACCTCCCAGGGGAACCTTCTAGTCCTTGGACAATCTCAAGGACAAAATGGGTGAGAGGCCAAGAAGGTCTTCTTTTCTCTCTAGCTGGGCAATTGGTGAAGCAAAGGGAGAGGGGAGGCTCCAGCTCCCGAGGTTGCAAGGAAAGGAATTCACTGAAAAGACCAGAAGCCAAGGGTGTAAGTCACCAAGCAGAGAGCCTCATATTTTATATCAGGATTTTCTTAGTTGGCCTGGATGAAGATTATGTGAGAGTGTGTGGAGAATTTCTGAGCAGGCTGCTTTACTCAGCGTAACACCAGAAGGCAATCCCCAAATATTTGGGAGCTGTCCTTGGTGCTGTCTTCCCTCCAGTGTGGATGGCCACTTTTGGAAACAATGTTTTCACAAGTATCTATGTCCTTCTGTATATTTCCAAGGCAGCAGACATCCTTTAGCAGCCTGACTTCATTTAATCCACTGAATCCGAGTCTTTGATTAGTTAATTCTGAAGGCAAATCTGGGTGAATCTGGGGTTTTCACTAAGAGGCCAGAGATTGTAGAAGCCAACCTGCAAAGTACTCTGGGAAAGAAAACCCTTAGAAAAAGACATATGGATTCCTTATGGGTACTGGTTTCCTCTACTTTCTGGCTTTAGCACCATATCACAATGCCTATCTTAGCAGTGACAGTGTTATTCCACTCCTCCCTCCCCAATTCCCCCATGTCATACTTTACATGTGACACAAGAACTTTATACCAATATAATGAGCTCTCCAGTGACATATAAATGTACCTGTCTAACCTCTGGTCTAGCTATCAATCTAGCACTATATCCATCTGGCAGGATATTGATCTACCTGCTGACCTGTCCACCCCTGTGGTGACAGTCAGTTTTTCCATCTAGCTTTCTGCAATAATCTTTTTGACAAATAACCAATCTTCTATCTTTGGATCCCCCACAGCCCCACAGAGGCACTCTGTAAAAATCTGTTAATTGATTGATTCACATGCCTTTAAATCAATTCTGATCTAGTTTCTTGGTTTGGCAGTAATTCCTGTCTTTTTCTATTTTTGTCGTGATCATTCCTTTAAATTCAAATTAAGTCAATTTCTTGAGAGAATAAGTCTCGAATTCAAAAGACTATAGTGATTCTGATCACTTTTTATGTGGTTCTGCAGAATTTCAAGTAAAGAGAATAAATGATGGGTGATCTGGATATTCAGACGGACTAAACAAACTTTCAGTTCTAGGAATAGGAAGATAGGTAGGGAGGAGAGAGAGAGACAGAGAGGAGAATATGAATAGGATGAGAGATTGAACAAATATTGGAAGAACAAAGAGCTCGCCAGGCCAAACAAGAACAGGTTTCTGTGAATACTCTGCAGGCATCCGCAGAAAAAATCAGGGTGATGCAGCCATTGCTGTCACTCTAAGTCCCCTGAGCTTGGCGGGGTAGCTCAGAATGAACATATTTACTCTGCCTTCCACCACCAGGGATGTTAATCATGTTTGTCTGTCCACCCAGGAAAATTAAAACCAGGATTTGAGATTTCTAGTGGATTTAAAGCCTAATCGAGGGCTCCTAAATTAAAGGCTTAAAGATAGAAAGATCTAGAAAAAGATACTCTTCTTTTCTTCTGCTTTCACTTCTATTGATATTTGCAAGTATGTTAAAAACATAAAGAAGCTTAAACATAATCACACTGTTTGTTGTGTGTATCTGCATATGGGGTGGAGGCCAGAGTTGGAACAAAGAAGCCCAAATACCTTCACAGGCAAGAGGATGAGTGAAGTGGAGAAGAAAGAACCAGTGTTAGAGCCAGAATCAATTCCCTGGGAGAATAGTGGAGAATACAGGGCTGGGGGCAAGCCTATGCTGTTGGTATAAAAAGAAAGTGAGAAACCAAGGAAGCTGGAGTAACTTTTTTTCCACAAAAGAAAATGTAGGAATTACCTACATTTTTGTTTAAGGCTCCCAGAAGGCAAATGTCCTTACTATGTACAACATCCCTTCCTAAATCCAGAGTGTAGCCCATAGGTGACTTTGAATACCAATGAACTCTGTAAGATGTTTTGCCTCTTAAGGACCCTTAATTTTTTTTTCTGTGTTCAAAGAATTGATGAAATATAAGCTGTTCTTTTAAAATATATTGAAAACTGTCTTGTATAGGCCACTCTGCCTGCATGAAGAGTTATAGTATTGCTAGATGTGCTGAAAACATTTGCATATCTGCTCATGAAATTTGGTGCATTTATGATTGCTTTCCACTCATGCAAACATACTCTTAAAGTAGGTGTGTGTCCTCCACCGGATCTAGATTCTGCATGAGAATCTCTCCAAAACAAATTCTCTAATATTTCTATTTCCAGCCAGAACATTGCCCCCCACTCCCACCCATAACATGCTAATTCTTCTTGTTCATGGCACATGTGACTTTAAGGGTCAATGAAAAATGAAACAAAATTCTAGCAATTTAAGTCTCAGCTGTGATGAGATGGAAGCTCTCCAGTTTCAGTAAAATTCTACATTCTTTCAAATCCCATCACAATCTTATTAGGAGATTCCAGCTCTGACTCCCACCTTCTCTTCCCCTACAACATGAGACGGCAGATGAATTAAAACTCAGGAGAAGTCTATGAACCACCATCTCATTGGTAAGTTTCATTTCTCTCCCTGGTCCCAGAGAGGATCAGCTGTCTTTACCCACCTCCACTGACAGAAATGATGCTCAAGGAATTGTCTACTTCCTCACAGTTACTTCATGGAGGAAATAAATCTCCCAGTCCTTGGGAGAATTTGTCAGGTTAACTCAAGCCTGTGGTTTCTATTAGACAAATCAAAGGACATTGGTCTTCAACCAAATAATGGCACTGGCAAGAAGTAGAAAAGAGGGGACAAGACACCTCTTACCTGGAGATAGCAGGAGCACTGTTTGCAAATGGATACCAGACAAGGGGAAGAAAGAAAAGGAAAAAGCATTAAGGTCCCATCTTGAAATATCCCCAGCCTTTGTGGCTGCTGGCAGCATAAGGGAAGCAGTGAGCTTAGTAAGTGAGCGCTCAGCCGCCGCATGCACAAAGCAGTACTTGGGCATGCGCAGCAGCAGTAGCAACAGCAAGAGGTGTGAGCAGCTGGAGAGGCTGCTGAGCACCATGGCCCTGTGGTCAGGAGAGAGTTTTCCCTGCACCTTCCCAACAACCCTGAGGTCTGGGAATGGAGGCGCGAGGGTTGGGGAACCCAGTGGGTGGGGCATTTGTGATCCAGTCTGTAAAGGAGTGAGAATCCAGTTATCATGAAAATTGTATAGGTTGCAGCCCTGCCAGAATAGCTAGCTTACCAGTGGCAGATGTGACCATGGGGCTTGAATAGGAGCTCAAGAGAACTGGGTAGAAGTGTGCAAAAGTGAAACAGCGGCCAGTTGCATGTCTTCTATCCCTAACCTTATAATCAGGTCATGCTTGGCTTTCCAGTACGAGTAAGGTTTCCATGGCCACAAACAGCTTTCTAGCTACTGTGTTGACCAGAACTTTGATTTCCCCTAAAAGAATGACTTAGTGAAAGGGTAAGTTCTGCAGAATGTTTTCCTTGAATGGTTTGTCTTTTTAATAGATATATCCTGGAGGTCGGGCCATAGACAACTACCATTTTGTATCATCTGTGCCTAGCAAAGTCCCTACACTCAGTAGCATTCAAGAAAGGTTTGCTGTTTGCTATCTGTTTTGGCAATTGTCTTTTCCATAGATCCTATGGTGCTGCATCTCTGGGTAGCGGTCTTTTTGTTCCAGAAAGGGCAAGCTAAATCAGAGAGACTGACAGTTGTTGGTATGACTGACTATACCAACAGCTATATGTAAATAGGAGATGACAACGCTATGTGATCCGGGAGACTGAGTTAAAGGCACACCCAACACAGGTTGTTCCTAGCCGCTGAATTTGTATTTATGATAAACTCTCTTAGATTTCAAGGTCTAAAAATTTAAAAAATTCTTGTGACACACCACATTTTCATATCCATGGTATCTTAGTATAGCCCCTCACTCCTTGGCTCTTGTCAGATAAAGGTCTGGGAACCCCTGCCACATATTCCTGATATAGCTGGTGACTGATGAGGATTGCTGAGGAAGAAACGTGTGTATGTGTGTTAGGGTTAGAGGGGTCTGTGAATAGTTTCTTCCAAGAATCTCTAGGAATGCAACTCAGGCCTGTGATCTATCATCCTATATTCATAGCCACTGAAGATACATGTAGAACCAGAGTCTGCATGGGATATAAACAGGGCAAATAGCAGTTGACTTTTTTCTTGTATTCCCCAGCTAGAATTCCAACACATAATGGATCAATGAATCTCCTCACTCATTGAGCTAGATAACAAGAGAGCTTGTTTATTCTGCTCCTTCCGTGGGTCTGCATGGAAGAGCACCTCTTGTTTCCTAAGTTCCAGTGGAAACTTCAATGCACCCAAGTAGGCTGGACAAGGGTAGCTCTTCCAAAAAGGTCTGGGATGCCCTGGTTGTTCACTCAGACATCCCCCCTGCTCCCAACATCTGTCTCATCCCTAGAGTAGTGAGAGGGCCTGCAGCAGCTGGATTTGTATCATTCTCTGGGCATTGTCTCCATGAATCCAAGACTTCCCACTCAGTAGTTATAGATGGGTCAGCAAGATCCAGGTAGCCAACTTTGAGTGACACAATACCTCGAGGGTGTTTTTCCTACTGCTGCTGATGAGAGAAGCTGGGGCTGAACCTTTCTCTTGTATTAATCCCCAAGGTCAGGTGAGACTCATTTATTCCTGCTCAGACACTCCAGGGGCAAACAGGAAAGAGCATAGCTCATTGAGTAATTAGGAAGCATCTGGGCAGCTTGACAGGGTGAGCCCATGGATGTGGAAAGAAGAGGAGCAAACAGGCCCCATTCTGGGGGAAGAGAGCTTTCCTTTCACACCTGAGACTTCCAACGTCCAGGCCCAACCGCCCTGATGATGTGCTCAATGTTGCTTTCAGAAGTCCACTTCTAGACTCCAGGTTTGCTCCACCCTGGGGCAACTTGTTTCCTACCCAATCTCCCTATTTTCCTTCCCCCAGCTCATCCAGAGCTTTTAATTTCACCTCTGAAGCCTGCTTTGTTTGCCAAGAGTAGAGTCTCCTATTTCAGATGCAGTTCTTTATTTTTTTAAAAAATGCAACTGTCATTTTGACGATGGAGAGACTGTATCATTCTGAATGTCTAAGCCTCTCCCATGCAGCAGTGATAATGAAAAGCAATTGCCACTGTTCTGTCTCTCATTCTGAGAACAGCAGGAATTCTGGAAATCTGGATGGGTTTTCATTTGACTCTGAGTCTAGACATTCAGGTTTTATGAACTTTCACCTTATGGTCTGATGCCAAAATATGGGAAAAACTGAAGAAACTGAAAATTAACCCCCTAGACAATGGAATAGGAAGCTGGGAAATTGACAAGTTTCTGATTGGCAACTTCCATCTTGGCGTCTTGGTCACTGAGGAGATCTGGGGGCATATCACACAGATATCTTGCTGAAATCCTTGTCTTCTCACTTGCTCCCTCCTCCAGGACTAGGATCCACCAGGGCTTTGCTGACATCTCCTTGGACAAAAAACTCAGTGCAGAAAAGGAAGTTTTCTCAAAAGGGGGATAGCCATAGACGTTTGTATTTGGTCAGGTCTTTTGAAGGCCTCAAGGCTTATCGTAGGTCACTCTCTGTCATGCTGTTGGAAGGGGTACTTAGGGGAGGCAGGAAATAAGAGTTTCTTTTTTTTTTTTTGCTTTTTTTTTTTTTTTTTTTGAGTCAGAGTCTCGCTCTGTTGCCTGGGCTAGAGTGCAGTGGCATCATCATAACTCACAGCAACCTCACACTTCTGGGCTCCAGGGATCCTCTTGCCTCAGCCTCCCGAGTAGCTGGGAATATAGGCACATGCCACCATGCCTGGTTAATTTTTCCATTTTTTTTTTTAGAGATGGGGTCTTGTCTTGCTCTTGCTCAGGCTGGTCTCAAACTCCTGGCCTCAAGTGATCCTTCTGCCTCAGCCTCCCTGAGTGCTAGGATTACAGGCGTGTATCACTGAGCCCAGCCAGAAGAGCCTCTTTACTAGTGGAATAAAGGCATGTATGGACTTCCAGTCCCTTCCTCTTGTCGAGAGCCACTGCCTTCCTTCTAGTACCTGGTATGATCCTTTGTGTTGCTTTCATTTGCACCTAAGTAGCTGGACTACGGAAATCGATGAAGCTGGCTTACAATGGCCTGGGGTATCTGCTGCTTCCAACCAATTATGGATATGTGGAGTAAATGCTCAAGGGAGGTAGGAACGCATAGGGCAGGTGCTGAGACAACTTCTGAGAATATTTTTGGTGGCAGGAACTGGAAGATCACAGGAATACAACATGGGAAACAATGGAACCACAGATATTCTCTTTCTTCCAGCACTCTTTGGTAGTCAGGCTGATGGCAACATCTTATTAGGTAGCCAAGAAGATGACCAGCAATGGAAGATGGAGAGGGCTTCAGCCCCTACAATACCAAGGGTGTCCAAACAAGTGTCAGCACAGAACTAGTCAGCTCTGCAGAGAGAGTCCCCAGCAGATAATGGGTACTGACTGATCATATGGGTCTGAGAAGATCCATAAAGGAGACTCTGGAAGGTAGCTGTCCTGGAGTGATAGGCTTTGTGCTGTCCTTGTCATGTGAATGTGAAGTAGTTGCAGAATGACCACCCCTTTTTGACAAACAGGTGAATTTCACTGCTGCATTCTCCATGAGGCTCCCAGCCGCATGTCTATCCTGAATGGGAGAGTGAACATCCTCTTGCTATTTCCCAAGAGCACTTCTACCCATTCCCATGTCTATTCCTCCAACACATTCAAAGAAGTGGCTTCTAATCCTTTTCTTCAAGAGAAGATGTCCTTCCTTGCATCTACCCTGGTTGCAATGTTATATCACCCCCTTAGGGATGAACCCCTGGCAGGTATTCTGAGATGCATGTGCTGAGGAAAGCAGGGCTGAGGCCACTTATCCAGTGTGGGATGAAGGCTATCTTGGGATCTGGGCAATATGCTCACTTGCAGACGCCAAGCAAAGGCAGACATCTCTGAACCGTCCAACACTTGCCTCTTGGGGACTGGTACCAACTGCACCTGCCCAATGTCAGCCCTTTTCCAGGGCCCACTGGGAATTTTCATACCTGAAATTACTTCCTTTCTTTTGCAGACTTTCAATTTTCTGTTTTAGAGGTTGCACTATTCCAAAGTAACCTCATTAAGGTATCCTACCTTGGGCTAGGAACAGGGGTAGAATGTGATAGGGTGGGATGCCCAAGAGAGAAAAGATAGCTCAGGGTTCCAGGTCGCACAGTCAGAAGCCAGCTCTAAGAGAAAGCTCTCAGCTGCTGCGGCCTCTGATGGCTGGTTCACCTTCCCGTGGCACAGTCCACCCAACTGTGAAATAGCCAGATAATACACTTACCTCCACGAAGGGCAGAGGGGCCTAAGGGCCACTCTGCAAGTGAGTAACCTGCCAAGCATTCAATGGGGGGTTGGGGAATGCAGCAGAAAACTGCCAAAGCATCATTGCAACCTGGGCCCCATTCCCCACCCCAGACCCTCCCACATTCAATCCAGGCTAGAGATTGAGGGTCATGAGGAGGAAGGCAGGGAGGGGGCCATGGGCATGCATCGCATCACATTCCTTTCTTTTTCTTCTCCTCCCCACCCACCAAGGAGTTTTCACATTTAGGGGTTATAGTGTAGGGTGAGGGATGGGAGAGTGCACGGGCTGGTGGCAATTGGATAATTGGATACTTGTCGCAAAACACGGAAGTCACTCATTAGGGTCACAAGGAGTTGTGGCTGCAGTGCTGCCCAGAAGGCGGGAAAGGAGGAATTTGGAAATAAGCTAAGGCTGAGAAGGCAGAGATGATACCGAAACAGGGTGAGAGCGAGAATACAGGAGGGAAAAGAATAAAAAAAGTCCGTTGGTCAAAAAGAGAAAGGAGGAGAAAGGGAAAAAAGGCAGGGGGAGACAAAAATATAGTTGCTTTTTCTTTTGTTTTTCAGTTTGTTGAAATTATTTCTTTCTTTCTTTTGGTGGTTGTTTTGTTTTTTAAAGAATCTCACACCTGATATTCCACGTTCCATCCATTTCGGTTCACCAAGGGCAATGAAGAAATTCTCTTGCCTTTCGTATTCCTCCTCATCTACTATTTTAACCCTTATGGTTTTCCTGTAGGGACAACAAGAGAGAGAGTATGTCGACTGGGGTGGTTGACGGATTGGTTGGCTGGAGCTCAGCCTTTAAAGTCATTCCCATCACTCTTGGCACATGCAGCCTGGTCCCGCCATGGCGGCTTGTGACGGGACCATGGTGGATTGTGTTGTTCTCACGTAAAAAATGGTCTTAGCTTTTCTTGTCTCCTTGGTTATAGTCGTTCTCATGAGTGAGGGGGAAAGGGAGTGAGGCAAGGAAAGGTAGGCACGGGAGGGAGCCGGAAATCCAGGGAGTAGGGAGGAAGAAGGAGGGGTGGGGAGGAGGCACTTCAGATCCTGCCGAAGGTTAGTAGGAAGGGAGTGGGCAGCACATTCCACTGGGTGTCACATGGTAACGGTGGCAATTCTTTGGACAACAAGTAAACTACTGGCTCATCAGGAATGACCCAGGGTCCACAACAGGAAATATGTCAGCAGAAGCCAAGGCTTGTGTCCCTTCTTTGTGTTTATACTCCATTCTATTGTGAGCCTCATAAAGAAAATTAAAAAAAATAAGTATTTATGAGGAAGGGAAACAAGAGAGAGAAAGAGAGAGAGAGATAGAGAGAGAGAGAAAAGAAAGGGAGACAGAATTCCATTCTTTGTCTCATAGGGCTTCAGTGGTGGGAACTGAAATATATATGTATTAACCACAATATGGTATAGGAATCCTTTGCTATTTGCAGCTGATCCACTTCTGGAAAAATGTGAAGAAAATGATGTAAATCATCAAATTCTAAGTCACCTCTGGACTTCCATCATATAGGGGTGATACGTCCCCAAACTGGCTTCCTTAAATGTTGATTATCATGGGTCCAGGGCACAAGGTGATGGAGGTTTCTGTTTGTCTCTGGGTATCTCAACAAAGCATAGTGTCTTTTAAAAACAAATCACTCAGGGAAGCAAGATTTTCAAGATTCTTGAAACTCACTTCCCTCCACAGACTGGCTCCAGGCTGGCTCAGATCCACAGTCATGTAGAGAGGTTGCTACATGGGCCTGGCTCTTCCTGTGTGGCTTCTCCTGGTCTCTCATGGAGCCCAGCAGGTCCCACTGGTGAGCCAGAATTGTTATTTTCTGCCTTTTTTTTTTGGCCCAGAATCTAAATGCTCTCTAAAGGGCAAAGATGTGCTGCTACTGAATGGTAGCCTAAATGTCTTCTCCAATGTTTTGATGCTCCTATTATATTCCAAAGATGGACTCAGCTTTGCTACCTATGATGTAGTAGACTGATCTGAGGTGGTTTGTTGGGCAGGACTTGCTGCACATTTGTGGGGAGTGTGTATTTTACAGGTATTGTCATGCACCACATAACGACATTTCAGTTAACAGTGAACTGCATATATGGCAGTGGTCCCATGAGATTATAATACTGTGTTTTGACTGAACCTTTTCTATGTTTAGACATGTTTAGCTACACAAATACATGATTCTCAGTTCAGTAACATGCTGTGCAGGTTTGTAGCCCAGGAGCAATAGGCTATATCACAGAGCCGACGTGTGTAGTAGGCTACACCACCTTGGCTTGTGTAAGTACACTCTGTGATGTTCACACAACAACAGAATCTCCTAATGAGGCATTTCTCAGAACATACCCCGTCATTAAGCGATGCAAGAGTGTACATTTTTTTTCACCTTTTGGGCATTTTCATACCTCACTCAGTGGACAAAAGACAAAGCTCATTGGTTGTCAAGAGGTATTTTTGGGAATTTCTCTCTTAACCCTCGATATGGGACCTTGGGCCTATTTAGAAGGTGTGAGGCTGTTTTCCTGCTGCAAGGACTCTGCTGTGGCATGGGAAGGGGTGCTCTGGTGGGGCATGAGGAATAGCTCGGCCAGGGAAGGAACGATGCCCCAGTACTGGCGTCTTTCTTCCCAACAGTGTGGTCTGTCCAGGAAAGGGTTTCCTGACTTACCTATCAGAGGCCATGGGATGTATGGGGTCATTTAAGTTGAAGGCAAAGGTTTCATCCACTCTGAGAAGTCCCATGGACTTCATGGAGAAGCGTCCATTCCGGTCAGAATCCTCTCTCCAGCTGTTCTAACTCTCTGCCTGCACACCCAGATGCTCTTAATGGAAAAGTAAAGGAAGGCAGGTAGGTCTTTGACCTAGACCTGGAACTCAAATCTGTACTTTCAGTTTAGTCAAGGTCAGGGAGAGAAACAGGCCTTGATAGTAGGCCTGTGGCAGATCAGATGGCTCCTGAGGCCTGCTTTAGGGAGTGGGATGAGCCATGATCCACGGACACTGATTCCCAACTTCCAAGGACTTCAAGCTTAGCCCCAAGAATACTGCCCCATGGAGATGTCTGCTGAGTCTGTTTCCTGGTGCTGCCCTCCTGGCTGGTGCTATTGGGTCTTTTCCTTCCTGTGCACTAAGCCACCCAGAAGAAGCCGAGAGCCTCATACATGACACTCTCAGTGCACTGGCGCTCTTTCTCTTTCCCCACACTCATTTTCTCATCCCAGAAAAATCAGCGTTGGTCTTGAGCATCCCTCATGGCTACCATGTGACAGCCCTGCAGGTGTTAAGACAGAGCTGGGAGCAGAGAGAGGAGACAGAGAGGGAGAAATAGAAAGAGAGGAAACAGGGGAAAGTGAACCAGAGAGACAGAAGACAGGAGGAGAGGAGACAAACGGGGTGGAGAGAGGAAGAAACAGAAGGGGAGAGAAGGGCGCTAGTGTTAGTGTGGAGGACGGGGTACTACACCTTTCTGAAAACTCATATCCACCATGCGGGGGCCCATCATCTCAATGAAGTAATTCTTGTTTTTCTCATACGCCTCACCATCAATTACCTTGATGTAAACTGTTTTGCTGTGGATGGAAAAATAAGTATCATAAGCAAGGAGTATGGTGGGGCCAAGTCAGCCAGGAGAAGAAACAGAAGAGAAGGAAACAGCCAAGTGTCCAAGCTTGCTGAACACCACAGGGGCCTGGAGGACAGTGGCTGCCCGGGGCCCCTCCAGTCTCACGGGGATCCTCCCGGGCTTCGTGTGGCTTCATGGCACGATCACATTCGGACACTGCAAAGAAAGAGCTCGAGCTTCCCAGCCAAAGACTCTGGGTTCTAGCCCCACATATGCTGTGTGATCTTGGACAAATCAATTAACCCACATACAAACAGGACAAGTAATGCTTACACCTTCCCAGGGCGGTTGTAATGAAAGACAGCAATGAAACAATATTCACATAGAGGCTCGGGCACTAAGGTCCTCCCATAATGTCTGTTTCCTTATCCCTCTTGCTTTTGGCACAAGAGAGAATTTTTTGGCTTTCAAAATCAGCTGCTGTTGATCCAAAAGGTTTATTTTATAATAAAAAGCAGAAAGGGAGGGACTAATTGGTCTGTGGAAACCTTGCCCAGAGATAATAGAATTTTTCCCTTTCTGCATGGCATTGACTGTCACAGGGAAGCTAGGAGGGCTGTTCTAACCATGTCACACATTCTGGTAATTCACAGCGGGCATCAAAGATTACTGACGTTATCTCCAAAGAAGTTTCTGCAGTCACAGGGACACACTAGCTGGACCCCTTTAATTCTAGGGCACCCTGAATTATGATTAATTTCTACGTCCTACAGTGATCTTGTGGCTAGCACAATAATATTGCTTTTTATGTTAAAAAGTGTTATTTTGTTAATGTAAACATTTAAAAATATAAAACAATTTTAGTAACCCGGCTTTGCATTTCTTTCTTTTTTCTTTTTCAATATTACCAGGAGCTTTAAAAACAGTGGTAGAAATGGACCTCTCCAAATTATTGCTCAATGAGGGGACTTTTCAGGACCAGATCCCAGTCAAGATGTCCTCCCTTTATTCTTTTTTATAAAGTAGGAATAGCTTTCCATTCTAACTTGGGACAACATCTCTGCTCTCCCAATCTTCCCCAAGTCACCGTTAGAGCTTTGAATGTCTACAGAGGCTCCGTTGTCCATCCTGCTGATCCTGTGGAATCAGATCTGGGTCCACCACTCCTGAAGTGAATGCAACAGCAGTTACTAACACAGCCCTCTCCCTGCCACCCCACCACTTACAAAGACAGACTCTAAGCCTTCAGCATGTGTCACACCCACCCCAGTCACAGAAAACCTGGCTAGCCACCATAGAGAGCGTTGACTGTTCAACTCAGGAATGGCCACAATGCTTTGGTCTTCCATTGTCCAGGTAATGGAGACTGATGCCCTGTGTTCAAGTCCCACTGCCGCCCCTCACTAGCTAGGTGATCTTGGGCAACTTGCAAAAGCTCTTCAAGTCTCACGTGTAGAATGGAATAGTAATACTGATTCTGTAGTGTTCTTAAACGAAATGATGCCTGTGAAGCTCTTGGCTCTTGTGCTCCCTACTAAATGTTTAATAAATAGCAGCCATTATTACTAAGTCTGACAATGACCCCAGTTTGGTGGCTTGAGAGTAATATGTAAGGGAATCTTACCATCTCCAGCCATTAAGTCAGAAAATAAGGGGAAATCAATAAATAGAATTGTTGACCCAAAAGGTGGTACAAGCTAGAAATAGAAGTTGGGTCAAGAAAGGTTTGGATAAAGCAGGAATGATAGATCCCAAATGGGTTATTAGAGGGACTGGGAATATTAAGAGTGGTAACAGAGAGCACCTCTCCCATTCTCTCAAAACCTGGCCTGTGCCCCCATCAGCGATGAGCTCTGCTATGAGTTGGACAGACCACATGTCCTACAACATAGCGAAGTTTGTGCTTGTTTTGATTTTTAGTGAGCAGATAAAGAGAAAAAGAGATGCCATTGACATCTTAGTTGGGGACAACAGAAATGAGGGCAGGAGCCCTCATTCTGGAGCCTCATTCAGGAGCCACAGGAAGAACCCAGGTCAGCTAGCTGGAACCACCAGGTGGAGGGAGGAATGGGAGGAGGAGGCAGGTGTGGGATTCCCCCACTGAGATCACTCCTGGGGAAGGCAGCATGTCTGTTTGAACTTAAGGTGTTACCTTGCCTGGAGGTCAGAGAAATCCCTTCCAGCTCTTGAAAACTGAGGAAATTCTCACTTCTGCTCAAGTCACAAATGAGGCCACAAGAATATTTAAATTTAGTAAAAGTCACCAGCCGGTCTTGAGTTTCTCTTTCCAAACTTGTTCCTCCCCCATTCAGTCAATGCCACCATCATCTACCAAACTGCTCAGGTCCCAAATCCAGAGTCACCTGATTCCTTCCTTTCGGTCACTCGTCCCCCCACCACCTTGCCCCGCCCCCAGCATATTTAATTTACCACACCTTTCACGGTGCCATCAAAGCCTAGATTTGGACACCATCACCTCTCCCTTGGACTTTGCAGTATCCACCTGAGAGATTTCCCTGCTCCTGCCTTTGCCCTCCTCATTCAATCCCTTCCCCACACCACAGCCAGGTTATCTATAAAATATGAAATCTAGGTCCTAGGATACCCCCTGTTATTGGAACAAACACAAAACCCTTACCATGGCCTATGGGAGCTTGCACCATCCAGCTACTGTTGGCCTCTCAGACCTCACTCACAACGTTCTCCCCCTGCTCATGGGCCCAGACACACTGGTCTTCCTATTCCTCAAATCAAGCCCTTTCCCATGTAGAGCATCCCCCTGCTATTCCCTCTGCCTGTAACAGTCTTCACCTGGGTCTCTGCTGATCCTTGTCCTTTGGGCTTCCAGTACACACCCCCTCCTCAGAAAGGCCTTCGGTGGCCACCTTATCTTGAGATAGTCACTTTCCATATCATCACTCTGCTCGTTCCTTTCAGTGCACTTATCACAGCCTGAAGGTAGCTGGTTAGTTACTCATTTACTGCCTGTCTGTCCACGTTAGCGTGTAAGCTCCATGAGGACAAGGGGACTTGTCTGTCTTACTTGCCACCGTGGTCCAGTGTCTCACCTAGCGCCTGGCATATAGGAGGCCTCCATCATGACTTGCTAGCACTCTGGGAGGCCGAGGCGGGTGGATCGCTCGAGGTCAGGAGTTCGAGACCAGCCTGAGCAAGAGTGAGACCCCGTCTCTACTAAAAATAGAAAGAAATTATATGGACAACTAAAATATATATATACAAAAAATTAGCCGGGCATGGTGGCGCATGCCTGTAGTCCCAGCTACTCGGGAGGCTGAGGCAGGAGGATCGCTTGAGCCCAGGAGTTTGAGGTTGCTGTGAGCTAGGCTGAAGCCACGGCACTCACTCTAGCCCGGGCAACAGAGTGAGACTCTGTCTCAAAAAAAAAAATAAAAAAATAAAAAAAATAAAAAAATAAAATAAAATAAAATAAAAAATAAAAATCATGACTTGCTGAGTGACTGGTGTGAATTTCTAACACACCCAGAGCTTCATAAAATGAATCTACTCTGCCTTTTTTGCAGTAAAAGTTTAAGTCATCAGGGAGAAAAAATATTTTGAAGGCTACTTTCATGGAATGCCTAAGGATTCTCAGTGGGACAAAGAAGCCGCAAGCCCAGTCACATCAAACCTTGACCCTCAGCTTACATAAGCTACTACATTTGTCCACTCTGCAGAAGATCTCTCCAGCAACACCCCAGGATCTAACTCATTGGTTCAGGTAAGGGTTTTTGAATCCTTTATCTCCCCCTTCCCAATTCCTCCTTCGATCACAGTGGCAGTTACTGGGAGGTCATAGGGGCAGCTACTCCTAGAGCCAGTAACGCTGTCAGAAGCTCCAGGGCCTGCACCTGCCTCTCCTCCAAGCCTTCCACAGCATACAGCATTGCCAGATAAGACCTGGCTGCACTGCTTGGCAAACATGCCCCCAAGAGATCTCCCACCAACAACCCAGAAGGGATTAGGAATGCATTTCTGGGCTGTCTGGCTGGGCTTGCAAAACATTCCTTTGCATCGAGGACATCCAGTTCTAAATCAGCCTCTGATCCTCAGGGTACTGCAAAGGGAAGTATTTTCTTTAGCTGTTGTGCTCCTCTAGAGTGAAAGGGGGAGTAAGCAGCATTTATGAGTTGAATGGATGAATGATACATTGGAGGAGGATGCTGTGAATTTCACTTCATAAAGGAAGAACAAAATCCAAGATAATACTGTGCTTACGTGGTTTTCAGCACCATGAAAAGAACTTTCTTATTTCATCCTTCTGCTATATTAACATAGGTACTATTATTACTTCCTTTTTAAAGGTAAGAAAATAGATGCTCAGAGAGGTTAAGTAACTTGCTCAGAGTCACACAGCTAGCAGGCAGCAGAGCTAGGATTTTAGCACATGTCCTTTCCTACTCCTATAGTTTTTTTCCTACGGGCAGGTAGATAAGCTCTGGGCACCATTCCCAAGCTGCCACCACAGTGAGGAACCACAGAATTGCCCCACTGAAATTCTGGCAGCACAGGCAGGTAATAAGTGGCTCTGCCTCCGCATTGCATTGTGAGTGGGTGGCCTCCTGACCCTTTGGCCCTCCCATCCCAGAAATAATCTCTAAATACAGGCTGGGCTTCTGACTCGGTGACCTTTTCCCTCCCGATTCCTACTAAATGACTCTTCACCATATCAAGAAGGGTTCCTTTTCATCACTTCTAAATGTATCCTTGCTGCTCCAGGCCAGCTCTTGTTCACAAAGCTGCCTTGATCTGGGGCAGCAGGACAGAGCTGGTGGAGGAGCCGCGAGCCTTTCCATGGAGCTTTTAGAAGCCTCACGTCTCTGTGTTGGGTTTTTCTTGTCGTCTCCTTTATCTTCCCAGTTGGTTGCCAGCTGCCCCCATCTCTTCCCTTCGCAGGCTTCTGACTCTGTGAACCTAGGCAGACCCCTCCTCCCCTACACTGACAGCCCAGCGCTGGCACTCTCCCAACCCCTGCCCCGAGGTCTGGGGGAAAGGCTCCTGTCTCAAGAGAAGGCTTAGGACGCTCTAATTGATTTCCCCTTGAAAACAAGTGTGTCCCAGGGTTCCTGAAAGCCATGCTTCTCAAACTTGACTGTGCACATGGATCGCCCAGGCACCTTGTTCACGTGCAGATTCTGACTCAGCAGAGCTGGGGTGGGGCCCAAGAGTCTGCCTTCCTAACCAGGTCCCAGGGGATGCAGATGCTGCTGCTCCATGGCCCGACTCCGTGGAGACGTCTCTCTGGCTCTGTTAAAAATGTAGGGAAGGGGACCTGCTGCTCAGATGCTACTGCCAGTCAGGACATGGGTGGCTGGAATCAGAGTCTAGCATTTCAGCCAAGGGCTGGACTAATTAGGTCAATTCGGACACTACATTTTGAGAGGGACATTAGAGTACACCTGGAGTGGGGTGACTAGGGTGATGAGGAGTCTAGAAACACATTTCAAATTAGTTTACTAATACTTAGCTGATGCATACTTTGTGCTAGGCATAGCTCTAAGCCTTTTACATATATTAAGTAATTTAATTCTCACAACTAACCTGTGAGGTGGGCATAGGCCAGGCAAGGTGCTGTTTTCTCTGCATATGTTAATATTATCTCATTTAATCTTTACAATAACCTACAAGGTAGGTACTCTTTTTATCCACGTTTCCACAGATGAGAAACCGACCAGAAAAGTTAAGACACTTGCCCAAGGTGAAAACCAAAGAAGTAGCAGAGCTGGGATTTGAACTCAGTGTGGCTCTAAAGACTGTGCTTCTAACTACTGGGGTCTGATATGTGGATCCAGAGGAGAGATGTCTCCTGGGGGACACGGTACCCACTCCAGATGGTTCCGGAGCTGTCACGGGTGCTGCTTCTAAAGGGCTAGGACTACTGGCTGGAAGTTCCAGAGAGGTGACTGCACCCCTTCCATGTACCATTGCATCAGTGAGATGAACTGCTTATAAGGAAGTGATTGTCTCATTCCTGCTGGTATTAAAAAAATAAGATGATGACCATGCATGAACAAGGCTGTGGAAAGGATTCAAGCATGTTCCAGGAAGTCAGGTAGATGGCCTCTAAAGAGCTACACCCAGTGGTGGGCTAGCTGGTACAGCAGCTCTCTGGGAATAAAAAGGAACAAAAGACATTCTATATTAAAGACATCTCTACTCAAATGTTTATAGCAGCACAATTCACTATTGCAAGGATGTGGAAACAACCCAAGTGCCCATCAATCCATGAATGGATTAATAAAATATGGTGCATGTATACAATGGAATACTACTCAATTACAAAAAACTATGGTGATCTAGCACCTCTTATATTTTCTGGGATAGAGCTTGAGCCCATCCTCCAAATTGAGCTAGCACAAGAACGGAAGAATAGGCACCACATGTACACACCATCAAATTGGCACTAACTGATCAACACTAAGGTGCTCACATGGTAGTAATATTCTTTGCGGGTTGGCAGGTTGGGGGTGGGGAAAGTTACAATTAATGGATGCAGTGAGCATTGTAGGGGGAAAGGGCATGCCTCAAATCATGGCTTGGGTGTGGCAAAGTCATAACATGTAACCAAAATGTTTGTACCCCCATAATTTCCTGAAATAAATAAAATAAAATAAAAATGGAGGGGAAAAAAGGAACCCTGATTTGGACTGTTTGCCTTCCATGGTGAAAATACTCTCCCTGTGGTCAATTTCAAGCTACTTAACAGTCTAACAATTCCAACTTGCAAAATTCCTACACACTGAAGAATCAACTCTTGCAGGCCGGTAGGTGCCAGCACACCACTGACAGCATCAGATTCTACCAGAAAGTCTGGGAGAAGTTATGATGGGAAAAGGTAGTTTGGATTGATTTACAAATTATGTTGCCATGTGCTACTATTTGCTCCAAGTGAGTACGTATCTGATAAAATGAGGTATGAATGTGCTTATGCAAAAAAGCCTTTGGCAAAAAGGCTCAAAGATTTGGCTTTTTAAAGGGTTGTCGGTGGATAGGAGGCTGTGGAAGGCAGAATTTCTAAAATGTTCCACCAAAGATGTTCTACTCTCATCCCTGGAACCTATGAATATGCTGAGATATCACCTCCATATTGTTACATGGTACGGGATGTGATATGGCACCATTGTTGACCTTAACATAGAGACATTGCCCAGGTGGGCCTGATTTAATCACTTGGGCCCCTAAAAGCAGAGAGCTTTCTCCGGCTAAAGAAGAAGGGGAAGCCAGAAAGATGTGAAGCATGAGGATGATTCCACACGTGGCTTCGGTTTGAAGATGAAGGGCATCATGGAAGAAAAGATATAGGCAACGTCTAAGTGCAAACAGTGATCCCTGGTTGACAGCCAGCAAGAAAAAGGAGACCTCAGACCTAAAGCCCCATGAGATTGGGTTCTGCCAACAATCTGAATGAGCTTGGAATGAGGTACATCCCCAGAGCCTCCAAGTACAATCCCAGCCTGGTTGACACCTTGATTTCAGCCTTGTGAGACCTTAGGCAGGGAACCCAGTCCAGCCTGCCTGGGTGGTTGTGAGCTACAGAAACTGCGAGATAGTAATAAATGGTTATTGTTTTAAGCCTCTAAGCTTGTGACAATTTGTTACACAGCAATACACAACTACTATGGGAGACTTATTTATTTTATGGAGGCAGTAACTGAGCCAGATGATCTCTTGGAACTATCTCACAGCATCTATTTTGTAATCAGAATACTTTGTCCCGACCGAAGGGCTCTTTGCGCAAAGTAGGAAAAGGATGCAGCCCTGAAGATACACAGCTTGACAAGGACAGGGGGCCTTCCTCTGGCTTATGTAGCATCTTGCCACAGGGCAGGGCTTGGTGTGGAGAACACTGGCTGGATTTTAGCCTCAACTTCAGGGTCTTTATGTAGCACACAACCTGCACAACCCTGATGGGCAGACTCTTGCCTGGTGCATGATTCTACATCCATGCCTGAACCAACAGGCATATGGGACAGGCTGAGGCACAGAGATGGATCTTGCTGAAGAATTTTCTGCAGTTTGCAGGGATGGTCAGGTAGGTGGGAGGATGACCAGAAAGGGAAGGATGAAGTGCGAGGGAAGGGTGTATGGGTGTGTGTGAGGGAGAGCGCACAGGGTCCCCTTTGTTTTGGTGTCTATTCTGGACTCTCCCGATGAGGCCTCTGTCACTTGCAGCTTCTCTGCTGGACTGATCAGAGAAAACTCACGAGGGTGTGGCTTACCCTTGGCAAAGTGTAGGAACACTTTATTGACTATTAAGACCTGGCTGCTGGGCATGAGTGCAGATCCACACAGATGAGGACTTGATTCTCACTCTGTTGATTCCGAAAGGTCTGGGCACATAACTGGGCATCACAGCCCATGGGTGGCTCCTCTGTTCTCCTAAATATCCACTTTCGCAGCTCCTGAAGAGCTTGTTACCGATGGCTAGAAGGAAAAAGGCATCTGAGATAACTGTATGATTACAGACCTAGGCTTCAGGATATGATCAGAGACAAGGTGGTGCCCAAAATCCCAAGGGGGCCACTCGCTCTCTCTCCCAAAGGTCAGGGCAAAGTTTCTAATTTTTAGAAAACCAGTCTTCTAAAGTAGGCACCTTTCCTTTTGAAGGTTGTCGTGCCTTGAAGGGCGGCTTTACAGGATAGAAAAGATTTTAGATCAAAAAATTTTATCCTCTCCTTCCTTTCTTAGAAGATAAAGACTTAACCCTTCATCCTAGGAACTAGAAGCTCTTTTTAATATCCATCCATCATCCATCCATCCACCCATCCATCTCTGCAATCTTATCTTTTCAATTTATCCACACAAACTCTGCACTTCAAGATTCGTCATTATGTCCAAAGCAGGTCATCCGTCTGCTCACCCTGGAGATCCTTCCTTTTTTCCTTCCATCCTTCCTCTACCCACCCACCCATCCATCCCTCTATCCATTCATCCCTCCCTCTACTCCTCCCTTTCATTCAATATATATTTATTAAGGACCTAATACATGTCAGGCATGATTATCAAGCAGGAAAGACACAATTTCTGCCTTTAAAGAGTCTTATGTGTAGTGGGGAGGCAGATAATTAATCAAGTAATTAGAGTGAAGTGTGATAAGTGTGACAATAGGGGAAGAGCAGGGCTGGGGACACACCTGGTTTAGAATAAGGATATCAGGCAGTCTTTGCAGAGGAAGGGATATTTCAGTAGAGGCCTGAATGATGAGTCGAGTTGGTGTGGTTAAGAGGAGGAGAGTCTTTCAGAAAGAGGGGATGGCATGTATAAGAGGCTTGCTGGTGAGAAAGTACACGGTGGCTTCAAGGGGGACGGAATGAGTTCAGTTTGTGCTGAGGAGGTGGGGATGGCATGCCCTCCTCTCTATCTTGCCAGGTCCCCCGTGCCCCACTAAAATAGAGTCCACGGACTGTCTGGGTCTGAGAGGATGTTCCTGCACATCCAGTCCATGCTGAGTTTCCTACATTGTGACTGTTGCACTAAATTAATCCTGTCCTGCCTGAAGCATTTCCTGGTTGCTTCTCGGGTAATTATTTTGCCTCCTGGGCTAGGCTATATTTCAGGGGGCTTGGAATATGTCTTACCCCCAGCTCCTCTGCAGTGCTTAGCCCAGCTCTAGGTACAAATCTCTGAAGAAAATGTTTATTGGGTACATGGTCCCTGATTCATCCACCCACCCATTCATTATTTATCAGATTGTTCCTACTCTCATGGAACCTACAGTCTGGTGGTGTGTCCATGTATAGAAAATAGCCCTTGGCCTCCTCTCCCCTTTGTTTGCTTGAGTGGAATTTCCATGGGGCAGGAAGCAATATTAAGCCCGAGACAATTTCATGTCTCTGTGGAGGGAACCAACTTATTAACATTCTTCAGGCAGCTCAAATAAGTCTTTGCTTGAGTATAGGAACAAACTTCCAGAAGGCTCCTGAGCTTGACTAATTCTTGTGGCTACCAAGCAAAGATAAACGTATGTGTACGTGTGGGTATACTCACACCTGTGGGAAAAGGAATGGGCTTAACCATTGTTTCATTACACTCCCTCTGCCAGGACAGCAGCTCTCAACTCTTTAAGCTCTGATAAAGATTCCTCTCCCTTTTTGCCATCCTGTGGGGGGGAGGGGAGTGCGTCCCATTCCTGATTGTGTGTGTGTGCATGTGAGTGGGGGTAAAATGGGGTAGGGTGAAGGTTGGGAACATTCCACTAGACATTAGAGGGAGAATCTGGTGTTCTTGAAAGTAGTCTCTGGAGGGGCATTGCCTAGTTACTCTCAAAGGGAAATTACATTTCCATTCTCCGTAGCAGGGGTCTGTGCAGGCTTCAGCTCTGCATGTGACTCAGTTATTTACGGCCCCATTTGGGCCCCAGGTTTGCCCTGACTCACCCCCAAGGGAGTGGGGTCACAGAAGAGAGGAATATTTGCCACCCCAATTCTCTCCATCTTCTGAGTCAAGAGGGGAAGTAAGAAAACACCAGTGGTCTGGGAATAAATGGATGCTGTGCCGTGAAGTTGATAAATCTCCTTCTTGGAAAGGCAGTAAGAATAATCTATAAAATCATTTTATTTAACAATGTGTCTGCTCCCTGCACTGAAGAGAACAAGTGGCTGGCTATCTGATTCATGGCTTCAGAGATGCTGGGTCTCTCTGTCTTTTTTTTTTTTTTTTTTTTTTTTGAGACAGAGTCTCACTTTGTTGCCCAGGCTAGAGTGAGTGCCGTGGCGTCAGCTCACAGCAACCTCAAACTCCTGAGCTCAAGGGATCCTCCTGTCTCAGCCTCCCGAGTAGTTGGGACTACAGGCATGCACCACCATGCCCGGCTAATTTTTCTATATATATTTTTAGCTGTCCATATAATTTCTTTCTATTTTTAGTAGAGATGGGGTCTCGCTCTTGCTCAGGCTGGTCTCGAACTCCTGAGCTCAAACGATCCGCCCACCTCGGCCTCCCAGAGTGCTAGGATTACAGGCGTGAGCCACCGCGCCCGGCCAAGGGATCTCATTTTAAAAGAATGATTTTAGGGCCGGGCGTGGTGGCTCACGCCTGTAATCCTAGCACTCTGGGAGGCCGAGGCGGTGAATCGCTCCAGGTCAGGAGTTCAAGACCAGCCTGAGCAAGAATGAGACTTCGTCTCTACTAAAAATTAGAAAGAAATTATCTGGCCAACTAAAAATATACAGAAAAAATTAGCCGGGCATGGTGGCACATGCCTGTAGTCCCAGCTACTCGGGAGGCTGAGGCAGAAGGATCGCTTAAGCCCAGGAGTTTGAGGTTGCTGTGAGCTAGGCTGACGCCACGGCACTCACTCTAGCCTGGGCAACAGAGCGAGACTCTGTCCCCTCAAAAAAAAAAAAAATAAATAAATAAAAAAAATAAAAGAATGATTTTGACCCAAGCAGAAAGGAGGGAAGTTTGTATTGTATAAACATGAAATCTTGAGTCCAAGAAAAACCCTCTAATAATAGAAAGAGAGAGGCAGTAGTTCTTCAGGACCTGAGTCAAACACAGTCAAAGCCTCTTGTCTTCCATCTTAAATCCCTGTCCACTAGAGCACGTACAAAGCCAATATTTCTGGTGGATAATTTCTGGAGATTCCCATAAATAGCAAATCCAGGAAAGATTGCTGTCCCTGGGCTGGGCAGAAAAAATACTTCAATTAGAGACTTAACTACATGGAAGATTAGCTGATTTTATAGACATTTTCTTGGCTGAACCAATCAGGGACTAAACTGAGGCAGAGCTACAGCACTGCACATCTGCGCTGAGCTCCAGGCACATGGAAGTCAGTGAGAATGCTGCTCCTTGGCCTTGTGTAATGCAGTGGCCCTGGGGGACAGAACAGCACCCAGGTTGCATGTCAGCTACTGTTATCACTTTGGATGTATTGACCTGTAGGTCCCAAAGGGGTAGTCAGAAATTTCCACCTTCTAAATGACCTGTTTTCCAGTTCAGGCTTCTTCCCTTCTTCTCCTAGTCAAATGAAAAATTCTTATTTTGCACTGTCTAGAGACAAAATGGGGCCCAGATTATCACAGGGTAGGAGCCAGAGGGCCTGAGTCCTAGTCCCAGCTCAGCTGTAGGAGTGGCGTATCCTTTCCTCTCATGTGAAAATCTAGCCTACTGCTAATTTCACACAACCTCGTGATCTTGAGAGGAACACAGGAGGCCAACTTCTTAGGAATAAAGTCTAAAAGCAGAAGCTGAGATTTTCACAAAGGTGGGAGGTGGGGAGCAGAAATCCTATTTCCTTTACATTTAAAAGTCTGAAGTTCCCTGATGTTCAAAGCAAAAGGCTGATGTAGATAAATAACATTTTAATGCAATGATTTTTTTTTTTTTTGAGACATGGTCTCCCACTATTGACCAGGCTGGAGTGCAGTGGTGTGATCATAGCTTATTGTAATCTTGAACTCCTAGGCTCAAGTGATCCTCCCGCCTCAGCCTCCCAAGTAGGTGGGGCTACAGGCATGTGCCACCACTCCCGGCTAAGATTCTTTTAATTTCTTTTTGGTAGAGACTGCATCTCACCATGTTGCCCAGGCTGATCTTGAACTCCTGGCCTCAAGTGATCCTCCCAACTCAGCCTCCCGAAGCTCTGGGATTACAGGGCTGGGAGCCACATGCCCAGCCAGTGATTTTTAAAAGTCAAAATTAATGCAAAAAAGAAAAAATCCATGGTGAGCAAACTATCAAAATTGTAAATAAAGCCATGTTCCTATCCTGCACTTGCATGATTCACCTCACTCATCTACCCTAACCCTAACCCTAGTCAGATCTCTCTAGTGGTCATTTGATGTCTTGTGGTATCATGGAAAGAATGTTACACTGTGAAAGGACCTGAGTTTGAGTTCTGCTGCTGTTATTTTCTTGCTGTAGGTCCCCCTAAGCCATTTGTCCTCCCTGAGCCTATACAAGGAAGACAAGAGGCTCTATTTCTCTTTTGGGATTTTTATGGGTAATGAAATGAGCAAAAAAACCACAGCTCTTGGTTTTAGAAACTACAGGTCTCATTCAACTGTGTGTGTGTGTGTGTGTGTGTGCGCGTTTATTTAATGTAACTAGGGCTCCTAGTTCACCCTGCAGAGCTAATCCCTTAAGCCTTTCAGGAAGCCAGAGAACATTCTCAACCTTTCAGTCTATCTGTTCTTCACTGCACCACTCCTCCTTTGTCCCTCCTCTTCCCCTTCCTCCCCAGAGGAAGTACCAGCCCTTCGCAAGATCTCAGCTCCCCTGCACCAGCCCCAGTTTGCCACAGGCCAGATCTCCACACGCTCCCTATTTTTAGACAACAGGGAGGGGGTGGGAGAAGGGTGGAATGTCTTCGTTGAGAATATGGTCTTTGAACTGCACTCTGGAGAGATGCTGGCCCAGCCTCTGCCTCCCTGCCCTAGCCAGGCTTGTGTGAGCCGCACACACTCCATTTGTCAGCGTCGTCCCATCTGCTTGGAGAACCCTGTTCTCACTGCCACACTGCTCTACTCAAACCATTGTCACCAATGTCACCGCTCACCAGCACTCCTGCAATAGACGCCTAACTTGTCTCCCTGCTTCCATTTCTCTCATCCTGTTACAGTCCTTTCTCCTCTGCAGCCAGAGTACTTTAAAAAAAAATCTTTTTAAAGAAAATCATAATCTGCTGCTCCTCCACTTAATCCTCCCATAGGTCCCCATTGCACTTCAAATAAAATTGAAACTGCATAACCTAGCTGAAGAACTCTGAAACTTTAGCATGCTCAGAACCATCTGGAAGGCTTGATAAAACACAGAGTGCTGATTTAGCAGGTCTGGATGGGGCTTGAGAACTTGTATTTCTCACAAGTTCCCAGATGCAGCTCCAGAATCACCCTGAGATATGCTGATCAAGCCTGCAAAGCTCCACCTTGCTGCCCCTCAACTCACCTTCTACCACTTTTCCTCCACCCATCCTGCCCTAGGCATACTTGCTTTCTTTTCTGTTTTCTAAATGCATCCACCTCATTCCTGCCTCAGGGCCTTTGCACTACCTGTTTCCTCTGCCTGGAACATTCCTTCTCCAGATATCCTCATGACCAGGTTCTTTTTAAATATCTCAGCTTACGTGCCACTGCCCTGTCTACCCGATCTGATCAGTCCTCCGGCTCCTCTCCATCAAATCATCTTGTTCCATCTTTATCTTGTTTATTTACCTATCTGTGTATGGTCTGTTTCCTCCACCAGAAGAAAACCTCTATGAGAGCAGAAACCTTATCTGTCTGATCTGTCTTGTCTGTGGCACATAGACATGTTTGTCAAATGATTGAATGCTTCATGGATACCAGTGGGTGGCGGAGCCAGACTTTGTGCCCAGGCCTGTCTGACTGCAGAGCCCACTGACACTCAACATGTGATTACTGACAAGGTCACTGAGGCAGACTCTTGGCTGGTCTCCCTGACTCCATTCTTGCACATACTACTCCCTTCAGAGCACTATTATTATACTAGGCCACTCTTACGAAAAGATCACTTTAATAGCTCCCCTTTACCTTCCCAAACAAGTCTAAACTCCTTTTCCTGGCCTTAAAAATGTGCATGAGAAGAGTCACCTTGGCTAGAATCCTGGCTCTGCTGTCACTTCAATTATTCAGTGATGACTTTAGTTAAGCGCATTCTCTGTTGTTCCTTCTTGTGACTGATGCCATGAAAATAATTATCCACTTGATCATTTGTGGTTAAGAGCATTGGCCTTAGAATCAGAGATACCTAGATGCAATACTTGTAAGTTTGGGGGCTTGTGGCAAATTACTTAATTTCTATGAGCCTCAGTTTCCTTAACTGAAGCTGGGTGCAGTAATAAAACCTACCTCATAGCGTTCTTGAGAAGATGAAATGAGATAATGCAAGTAAAACCCATAGTATAATAACTGGCATAGAATAAGCAGTCACAAATGTCATTTAAATAGATGATGGGCTGTTTAAGTTATAAAAGGATTTTCCCTCTACTTCCCAGGATAGGGTTGGAAGAGGGTGAGACAGAAGTTTGATAGGTGCTGGTTTGGGAGCAGGAGGGTATTTTGGGAGCTCTGTGGTCGGGTCTGAGGAAGAATGACAGACAAAGGGGTATCCTTTCAGAGGGGGTGAGCTTCCTGAACACCTTTCCTCATTTTCATGTCACTGCATATTGGTCTCACCCTGTCTTAGGAAGGTTGTTTGGAAATAGGGGTCATTGTTCCCCTGTACCTGCTGCTGTCCCAGTGGTAGCTGAATGCTTTTCGAGGGGTGACCTTCCCCCATGATCCCACACTCTCTGCTCCCTCCTAGACAGGAGCCCTAGCGCCATTACAGGGTAGTTCGTTTGCTTATTGTAATCCCATTGGTTGGAGACATATGGGCCTTCAAGGGTCCTCTTTTAGCTCCAAGGGGAATGTGTGGAAGAATCAATGGCATCACCCTCTGCTATTGAGGGCATCTCAAAGTTGGACAAAAAGAAGTTGTCCGTGGATGGCGCAGTGCGTAGAGGCAGCAACTGAATTGCTTCCTTCTAGCCTGATCCTGGGTGCTCCTGTTGACAGATAAGCCCCTCACTCAGGTTCTTTTCTTTTCCCAGAGATGCCAGAATCTGACATTTGTAGTCCCAGAGACAATTTCTCAAGTCCCCTTTCCACCCTGCCCCCGTTGCAGTGACTTCTGAGCTCTCTCTGGCCGGAGAGCAGTGGTGGAAGAGGGTCTGTTTCCCTCTCCGAACACGTCTGCCCTTCCTTACACTCCACCACTCACCTCTGTTCAGGGGCTCGGGGAAAGTTTGCAGTGAATATTCATTTCAAGCAGGACATTTACATAGTCCTGTTGAAGGGGTAAAAAACGAGCTTGGGAAGCCTAGATTTATAGAGAGGTGAGGACAAGCTGACAGGAGCCAGCCCAGAAAGGCTCTGGATCCTGCAGTTCAAAACGTGTTTGTTTATACTACACATCTGGGGGCCGCTGCCTTTCTGATGACATTTGGGACATGAAACAGCCAGGCAGAGCCATTCACCTGAAACAAAGGCGGTGGCACTCCAGGGTGATAAGAGAAAACACAGTGACCGTGACAGTAATATAATACATTTAAAATTCTACATCTGCCTGGAGGGCCTTTAATCAAGGATTTTAAAGCGCTTTCTCCAGATCTTGCCCATTCATCTTTACCACATCCTGGGGAAATATCTGGCAGGTAGGTAGCAGAGCACTAAAAATAGGGTAATGTATCATTATCTTTGATGCGAGCACGATGTATTTAGACAGCATTTTCTCTGAAGAACTAAAGGGCTCCACACACATTATATTATCTAATTCTAACTTATTCATACAACATCCCCCATATTTGCTGCCTTGCAGGTAGTTTGGAAAGCTTTGGATCTGCAGAAATTCACAACTTTAAAGCCTACTCCTTCCCCTCCCACACCTGCATAATTCATAGGCACGTAAGTAGCCAATACCGTAGCCTGATCACCTACCTTGTCTAAATATCACCGTGACACGGGCAGCCTCAGCACACACACTCAGTTTTATGTCAGTGATACCAAGAGCTGTAGGAAGAAGATGTCATAAATTTCCTTACTGTCAGATTTCATTTGGGTCTGGTTTGTTGGGTTTTTGAAGCCTCACTTGTATGGCTATCAGAGAGACCTCACGTTTCTTATGAAGACAGAGGGTCGGGAGTGGATCTGTAGGGCGTGCTGGTCATACAAGCCCATGGCTGACGCTAGTTCGGTCTCTCTCTTCACCTCGACAATGCACATCACCTTTAGCATTGCCCGGTGGATTTCTTTTATTTGTAAGAACTTCTGTATTTCTCTTCCACTGCAATCATCACTGTTATGTACTCATAGTACATGTTACAGTGCAAAGAATTTGTCAATTGTGTAATTGTCTTCTCATCTGTCCTCACAACTAGTCTATGCTTTACAAGGGAAGGGGCTGTTTTCGTTTCCATTGTCTCCGTATCTCCAGAGTTGAGCACAAGTCAGATGCTTAATTAGTATGTTGTTGAATGAGTGAGGGTACAAGTGATGGTATGAATCACGGTGAGCATTCTCTGATATAGGGTTTCTAATCATGCCCTTTTTTCCACTGGTGTAAGTTCCATTTTAGGACATTATAATGGCCTCTACTCCGAAACCATCTCTTCATGCCCCTGGGAAATGCAGCCTTACCAATCCTCCCCTTCATTTTCCTCAGCCCTCTAGGGGCTGCTTGGATAGAAGCCATATGTTTGGCCTAAGTCATCCAGTAACTTAGCTGAGCTCTGGACTCAGATTGTTTATATGACCTGCTCAAAGAGCTCAGTGCCACCAGCAAAATCTCCCACCTGCACCTGTCCATGAGGTATGGAAGAAAAGCATATAAACCCTGAGATCACAGAAACTTGAGTTAACATCTTAGTTCTATTGCTTATAGCTTTGCATCCTTGGCCAAATTCCTAACCTTTTCAAGCTTCTATTTCTTCCACAGGAACATGGAGATGGTCACATCCACCTCAGGTGATGATGTGGGTTGCATGAGAAAGCACAGGCAGCAGGCACAGTAGAAAACTGTTTCCTTTTCTTCCCTTCTATCCTTGACCCCTTCCTTGGACCCATCCTCCCTCCTGGCTGCCAGTTATCCTTTGGATGCTTCTAACTGTCATGCCCTAGGTTTTAGGCTCCATGCTGGAAGTGTTGAGACTCAGACTATATTTAGATGCCTCAGCTCTTTTATTTTTTTACACCACTGTGTTGCTATGGCAATGGTGGAGAGGGGAGAGGGAGGACAGCTTGAAAGGAAGGATGGAGCCATGAAGACCGGTGGCTCTGACCGTGGACTATTCCCAGTAAGCTGGTGGTCTCCAAGGAGACTCACCTGTGTATTCCATCAGGAGATGCTGCGAGGAGATAGGAGGAGGTGCTGCCTAGTCGAGGCTGTCAAGGAAAGGGGCAAAAAAGAGGACTGATTGATGAAAACTGTTCACTCCTCTGGCCCAGACACAGCCCTAACTCCTAGAGCCTTCCTTGAGCAGCTTCTCTAGCAATCAGGTCTGGAGACAGCCACCAGCGGGGTAGGGTGGAAGAATGACATCAGTTATGTTGGAGTTCAGAAGGTGTTCAGACCAGAGTCCTTCCTGGGAAGAAAGTTCCATCTCCATGCTATGGCCCAGGCTTGTCATGAATTCAGTCCACAGGGGAACCAAAGTCACACAAGGGCAAAAAAGGGGGAGAAGGTGCCTTTATTTGTGTGCAGAACTCCATATACTTGCTGGACTTGAATGTGGGCACAGCAGGCTCCAAGCTGAGGATAAAACTTTGCACGGGAGAATGAAGCAGCGTTCCTAAAGCTGTTATGCACACATCATTTCATTGGGTCTTCAAAATGGCCTGGTGAAGTAGGATTATCTTTACATGAGGAGATGACACAGATAGGTTGGAGACTTGCCCAATGTCACACAGCTGATAAATAGCAGAGTAGGGAATTGCACTCAGGCCACCTGGACTCCAAATCTAATGTTCTTTCCAGTATACCAAAGGCTACCCCCCAAAATTTTTTTAAAGCTGAAGAAAATTTATGGGAAGAAGAAAGCCTACAGTGAAATATAACCAAACAAGGCAGATAGAAGCAGAGCTGCTGTGGTTGAAGTGAAGGATCTCTCTCGGACAACCCTCCTCCCACTTCACCTGCAGGAAGAGAGAGTTCTAGGTAGCTCTTCTCCATGTGTGGTCGTCCAAGCTCACATATTAGAAACACCTGGGGTAACCGTAAAAGTGCCGATTCCAGGTCCTGGTCCCAGATTCTGATGCAGTAGATATGGGGATGTTTGCATTTGAACAAGCACCCAGGAGACGCTGATCAATACCACTTTAACTAGAACTAGCAACTCTCGACTCAAAATTGGGAGATGGAACATAATTGCATGGCCTACTTTTTCTATCTAATTCCTCAAGCTCATTTTTAGCAGTCAGAGAGGTCAGACATCCCCAAACAATCAGGCTGGATTGTTGTGTGAGGTTTTCCAAATGCCCTCCATCAGTGGCTGAGCCCTGGGCTCTAGTCTACGAGGGGAGGGTTGTCAGGGTCCAGATGCGGCCACAACCATTGTCTGACTTTGGTGGGGTCATCATTGTGCCTAACAGAGCAGATGTCTATGCAAGGAGGCTCTCGGTGGAGGGCAGGGAGGAAGGACACCACATGCTAGGGCACAGAAGGGATGTTTATCACATGAAAAGTCCCGAAGAAGCATGTGAGATTGGAACTGAAAATATATTTGTTGGCCAAGCACGATGTCTGGAAAATTATGCAGGGAAATGAATGCTTGATTTCTCATGCATGGAAGGGTTGAAAGAACCTTAAAACAAAGGAAGGAAGTTCTGAAGGTGCTGTTTAAGGTGGAAGTCAGGGTTGGACTAAGATTTTTAGCTCCACTAAATTCTAAAGATCTTGGGATGCTCCCCTCTTTATAATAATGGCTTCTTATGGACCACACACTGTACTTTACATAATAATTCATTTAACCCTTCCCAGAACCCTATGAGGTACCATTAGCATTTCTATTTTGCAGATGAGAAAACTGGGGCTATTAGAAGTTAAGTAATTTTTCCCAGGGTCACCCAGCTAGGAAGTGATACAGCCAGGATTTGAGCCCAGTGGTCTGATTCCAGGGCCCATGCATACTCTTACCCAAAACTGATGCACAGAATAAGTGTAAATAGTCCAATTCAATTCCCATGATGAGATTTTTAAAAAATACATCAAATTATTTCAAACATTTTTTTGGGGGGATGACTCTACTTTAGCTGATGGTTTTGGGTAATCCAGCACCAGGTAGGTGAAGGAGTGTCTCCAAGAGGGTTATTTTCCCAATTTTCTCTTTGTTGCTTCCTGCTCTTTCAGTAGATTGCATTTTTTCCATTTTTTTTTTTTTTACAAAATTCTATTAAAACATTCATAACAACAAAGGACCACAGTATATTTATTATGTAAGCCCTGCCTCCAAGGCAGAGCTGAGATCCCATCTCCTCCAGAAACCTTCCCTGGTGACTCAGGCCCTTTCCTTCCTCCAAACCTGGTCTGATTTCCAGTCTGTAGCTACTATCAGGTACCCAGCACCCACTGCTTCTGTCTTCTCTCATCCTCACTGTCCTGTGAACCCCATCAGGGCAGGACCATGTCAGGCATCTCTCTGTTTCTTCAGCACTCGGCAGAGTGAGGTTAACTTAAGCCATGGAGCATTCCATGTGGGGTCAGTAAGTTGAACCAAAGGGAAATGAAATTGAAGGAGGCCAAGGAGTTGTGGGCATAGAGGGAGGTGAAAATGGGCAGCCCCAATTCACCAGCATTCTGTGTAATTTCAATACTGGTGGAAATGCTCTTGAATATATTCATTTCTTCCCCATTTGTACGAATTTTCTGGGGTCACAATTTACTTTCATACTCTGACACTTTGTCCTGGGATCTGGAGGACTAAGTAGGGTGGGGTGGAGAGCAGAGGTAGGAAGGAGACATGACCTAGCCACCACTCACCATCCAAGTTCATGGTCCACAGGAAGGTGGCCGATTCTGGTTCTAAACCCTTCATAAGTACAAGTTCCACATGACTAGTTTCTACAATTCCATGCTGGAGACTGACCTGGCACCTCTGCCCCACATCACCTTCAGTTTCTGTACACATATGTAGGATGATTATTTTTCCAAGAATCTATGCCTCAGGCATGAAGCCCTCTGACTGAGATTTCTTCTCTCTGAACAGCCCTTTACAGTTTATGAAATGCTTTCCCATGCAGGACTCAACTACCCTGTAGGGTAGGCAGGACAGTTTATCAGGGACCTCATTTTATTGCTGAAAATGGAATTATGGAGTTAGTTTTGGGGCATATTGGTCTATTTCCTGTCTCCCAAAGGAAAAACAAAATCCTATTGGAGAGTCAGCTGCAAATGTCTTAAGCATTGGAGGAGGAAGAGAAAGAGAGGAGAGTGGTCCTCTTTCCACAGCATCAAAATTAGCTGCAGCACTAGTCAACAGACAGCTGACCATATTTCCTGTTCCCAGTTGCCTACCACCAACTTTTAATTCCTGAAAAGTATAGAGTGCCAATAATCCTTTGTATTTGGACTGGATGTTTCTGTTTATAGTCATTTCACTTTGTCTACACAACAGCCCAGTGAAGTCCATGAGTCATGCTCACTTTCGTTTGAGGGATGCAGCCATGGAGACCCAGAGGTGTCATGGGATCTGCCCAAGTTCACACAGCTGGTAAATGGTACAGCTGGATTGGGCTTGTGTCTTCAGATACTGAGGCCAGAGACTTTTTTTTAATACTCTACCCTTCTTGCCAGCCTATGAGCCTTAGCTAGGCATTCTGAAGGTAACAAATTCTGTGTATGAAGATGGTCCATGTCAATGGTCCAGGTGTATTACAATATGGAAGAGAAGTTAAGAGCAGAGATCTTGTAGTCAGACTGCCCCATGTTTGACTCATGACTCTCTCACTTATAGCTGAATAACATGGGGAACACCACTTTTTTAAGCCTCTATTTTCTCATCTGTAAGAATTAAGTGAGATACCCTTCTGCAAATTTCTCAGCAAAAATTACTGAATGTATACTCATTGCTGTTGTGATTGTTGACAACACGACTGCCATTAATCACTGAATCTGTTTTAACTGAAAGATCCTGAATAAGATCACAGTACTTGGTTACTTTCCAAGACGGAGGTGGTACCTCCTCTGCTTAGACATCTTTATTTCACAAACTTTTCTATTCTGTTTCCTAGAAGTGGCTATTAAGAGTAGTTTCAGTGCTTCTTGTTGTCAGTCTCGGGCTAGAGGATAGAAACTCTGTGAGTGGGTGGTTATCTTATCTTTTCACCCCGCTGGTCATTATTCAGCCAAGCTGAACACATTTCTGTCTTTTCATTTTTTCCTCACACTCTGTCTAGTCAAGTTTCTAAAGAAGCAAACTTGTCACTGAAGCAATCAGAAGAATACTTAGCATTTTTCTCACACACACACACACTTTCAAAGTACTTTTCCATCTCTCTCCAATGTTCAATCTCTAGAGGGAATGTGTGCCCAGGAGCATGGCAGTAAGAGAGAGGAAAATGGAATATGTTCTCGAATTGCTATATGCCTAATAGGGATTCGGAAAATATGGGAAGAGGAGAAATGGAGTTGGGGAGAGAGATCAGGGACCTGTCCCAGCTCAGAAAACTGGATTGCAGGGTCTGAAGAGCTCTAGGTCTCCAGACTCCTAGAATTCTGTTTCCCGAATGACATGTGCAATTTTTGACATGGGGGATGGAGTGGTGGAGGTGTCAAGAACAATGATGGAAGAAGATGCCTAAGGAAAGTTTACATGCTGTTTATAAGGTGGATGATGGAAGGGAAGATATGGCTAGACAAACTGTGGTAGGGGCAGGATGGGAAAATGTAAATGCCTTCTTGGACTTCAGAAGTTCCATTCCATCTATGGCCATACCACCCTGAACGCGCCCGATAGCGGCTGATCTCAGAAGCTAAGCAGGGTTGGGCCTGGTTAGAATTTGCATGGGAGAAATTCCATTCCACTTAACAAACGGCTGCTGAATTTCCATGGGCAAAGCATGTGATTGGCATTAGGGGCTAAAGGAGTTAAAAAGGTGAGTAAGACATTGTTCTTTACCTCAAAGAGCTTGGCATAACATGGACAAATATTTAGAAACTGTAACCTAGAGCACTTCATGGCCAAATTCACAGCCTACAGATCCCTGTCTGTGGGAATTTCTTTCAAGCTCTAGTCTTGGGAAGGGGAGTAGAATGGCACCCCATTTTCCATGCACACTAAAACAAAACACACCACATATGCAAAAAACCATATAGTAATAGTGCTACTACTAATTATTATTATTTGTTAATAATAGACACATACAAGCAGATTATAATTTCCTCTTTCCTTCCACACATTCTCCTTGGACCCTGTTGGTGTTGATATGAAGGCGAAACATTGACCTGATTTCTCCTGGATAGCAATGTTTGTAGTTCATGTTGGTGACTAATTAATGTGATGCCTCCAAGGCCCTTTTCTTACCTTTAACCTGACCCACCTCCCCACCTGCATTGAGCCACATTAACTGAATCTGTACAATACTCCCAGTACTGTTTGGCATCTAATGAATGGCAGATCTAGTGATAAGATGATGCTATGCTATGCACAGATGAGTAGAACAGTTTCCCTGCTCTTTAAGAATTCATAGTCTAATGGGGAAAGCAGATGTGTAAGCCAATATCTATACTGCCAACTCTGTTTGGTTTATGAAGCTGGGAAGGACCTCAAAGACTTTGAAGTTTCTCTATGTCCTATGCCACACATTATTTAATAAAATAACAGCTAATCCTTACATATCATTTAATATGTTGCAGGCACTGTTATAAGTACTTTACGTGTATTAACTCATCCCATCTCCACAACCCAACAGGGGAGGAACTATTATTGCTCCTCTTCTACAAATGATAAAACTGAGGCACAGGGAGGTTAAGCCACTTGTCTAAGGTCACACAGCTAATAAATGGCAGAGACAGAATTTGAACTGAGGTCTAGCTGCATAGTCCATGTCCTTAACCACTATACTATATGGCCTTTCAAATGAGATAGTAAAAATGGCTTTTCAATGAAACAGAAAGAGTTGTGGCCTCTCTCATCACCTCCAGGTCTCTCTGGCTTCTTTACAATCAGCACTGACTGAATGTTCCTTACGTGTCAGACACCGTGCTAAGTGCTTTCAAGACATCTCCTTTAACTCTCATTACAACTCCACGAGGCAGGTACTAGCATTGCCTCCATTTTACAGAGGAGGGAAATGAGAATTAGAGAGAGTCAATACAATGTCCAAAGTTGCATAGAGATGTGAGATGAAAGCAGGATTCCAGCCCAGCTTAGTCTGATTCCAAGCCCAAAGCCTTCCCTTGACTTTTCCTCTTCCTGTATAATGGGTTATTTTTGCTGGAATCTTAGGGACAGTAGGATAAGTATTTCTAGTTTCCTCAGCTAAGACCAGATATGCCACACCCTCTGCTCTGGAAATGTGCTTGTATCCACCTCTTGCCGAAATGAATCAGATTCTATAAACCAGGCACCCTATGACTGGGGGCCAGTGCTGAGTTGGGAGTGCTGGAGGGAAGGGGGAATTAGCCATAGAGGAGCCCCTTGTAGTCCCAAAGGCCCTGACTGACTAGAGCCTGGGGGTTGCTGCTGATGTCACTTTCCATAGGTACAACTATCCAAAGCACAGGCCTCACTATCTTTGATGATTATTCAAGAAAACAGAAATTCTCAAGAATTCCAAGCCATCTAAGATATTTTTTAAATTGCTACAATTTCCCAAAGGGAAAAATAATTCAAGATCATTCCTATCTACAGCAGTCCTGGCCAAAGTCCAGGCTAGAGTATTATTAGGATAATCAACATAAAAATGAGAAAAGAAAGACAGTTTAATGTGAAGAATAAGGAAGAGCAGACAGGCAGATGGTGTTCTGAAGAAGTGGGGCCTTTCTGAGGAAGCTCTTGGGCTGCTGTGCAACTTCCATTCATCTCTTCCGACTTCCTGGAACACTGGCTGCTGACGTACATCATCTAGCTGTTGATGGCCCAGCAGGCATATAAACGCTTCTTATCAAGGACCACAGGGACTTGTGTCCAGCAGGTTTAGACACTTGCCATTTGATCTCATGTATCTTCCCTTTTTTTAATGCTCTGCTATTAAAAAAAAAACTTGAAAGCTATAATCTCCCTTTTTTCCTGTCCTAAGCAGTTACTCTCTATCAAATCCATTTTCTGGAGGTACAGAAAAATCACTTGAGCTGCCATTCACAATTTTAGCTCTTAGGCAAATCCAACAAGTTCAAAACAATTTCTACAAGAGAACTATAAAGAAAAAAAACTTAGATCCATCTCTCATATGCTTTTGCTTCATGGAATTTGAGCTCCATGTACCATCTGTAGTTTCTACTTTATATAAAAGACATACATGACCAGAAATTTTCAGCACATGTCAAACAGGAAACTATCCAGTCTGCCAAATATTCATGGTGCATCTATGTATACAAGGAAATGTGCTGGAAATTGGCAAAGTACAAATCGGGTTCTCTATCCACCAAGAGATTGCAATATATGTACATAATAGGTAATAGTTAATAGTTATAGAACAGGTGCTACAGTGAGTGTGTAGTCAATGGACAGAATGGTCACTCGGTAAGTATTAAAGTGTTCTTGGAAGGGCTGGGATAGGGCAGGTCATTAAGAACACGAAGGTTCAGGGAGCTGGGGTGAGGAGGTTGAGAGAAGGTTATGAACAGTGAGGCATTGAAATAGGAAAGTATTAATACATTCAGCAGACAATGGAGAGGCCCATGTGGCCAGAGCAGAAGGGCTGTGGGAGCAAGTAATGAGATATAAATCTGGTTGGTGATATTCTGAGAACTAACAAAGCCTTTTATCTAGATAGGAGTTGCTTCAGAATAGAATTCATCTAGATAGGTTTTCTGGGGAAGCCAGTGCCCACCCATCTCCTGTGCATACTGATGTTTCCTTCCCAAGGTTTGCTGTAGAAGCAAATCCTGCAGAGCAGTGTCAGCTGCGATAATTCCATCCTCCCAGCTCCCCTCAGGTAATGGCTCCTTCTCCATCAGACTATAAACCTCTCTCCTGCTGCTTCCTGCCACAGTCTTCTGATGTCTGAGTCACTTGACTCAACATTGAAGCCCTTGGTACCTGGCTTATAGGCTTATGGTCTTCCTGCCAGCATCTTGAGGTGTTAGTGGCCCAAGATGACTAATTAAAAATTCTTGGCCCTCAGTCCCCTGACCTTTTCACTTTTAATGACCTTCACCTCCACTTCAACTATCCACTCTGAAGTCTACACCCTTGCTATCCAATTCAGACATCCCATAGCTGAACTTCTTATCTTCTGTATCAAAGCTGCAAAGCTGCTTCTGCTCCTTCAACCCCATGTCCGTGGATCGCACCACTGTCTGTTCATTCCTGCATGCTGACTCCCTGTCTGGATCACTCCTGCTCCCAATCAGGCACCAGATCCTGTTGTCTTTACCCACTTATATCTTGTGAAGACATTTTCTACTTTTCATTCCCTGCTAAAAGTCTCATTTCTTGGCCACTGTCACCTTTGGCCTGGATTCTGGGAACAGTCTCTTAACTCATCTCCCAGACTGGATTCATGCCCACTTAACTTTATTCTCCCAACATCGTCTGTTCAAGTTGCAGATCTCATCCTGCTCTTCCTTCCCTCCAAACTTTTCAATGGTTCTTTACTGTCTTCCAGACATCTTAGCATGCTGCAAAAGGCCTTTTTCCGAAATGCTGTTCCTTGCTGTCTTTCTTGCCCAGTTCCCACCCATCCTCCAGCTCTGACACCACCTCTCTGAGACGCTTCTCCCAACCTCCTTAGACTGGCGTGGTGAGCCTCTCACCTCCTCCCACAGCGTCCCGTGCTTGCCTCTGCGATGACAACACAATCTCAATGGAGATTGCTTGTTTACAAGACCACCTCTGGCAACAAGAATCATTTCCAAAACATAACAGGAGCTCATAAATGCTTATGAAGTGAACAAATTAAAAGAGATGCAAGAGAAAAACATTTTGAATGCAAAAATGGGAAGCAAGACAAAGTAAAAGATAAATTTAAGGCTTTACACCAGGCAAATGAGGTGGGGATTGTGAAGCAATGGACTGAAAACGGGACTTCCAGAAGAGGACAAGAAGCTGCTTTTAAAAACAACTCTTGGCCGGGCGCGGTGGCTCACGCCTGTAATCCTAGCACTCTGGGAGGCCGAGGCGGGTGGATTGCTCAAGGTCAGGAGTTCGAGACCAGCCTGAGCGAGACCCCGTCTCTACTAAAAAAATAGAAAGACATTATATGGACAACTAAAAATCTATATAGAAAAAATTAGCCGGGCATAGTGGCGCATGCCTGTAGTCCCAGCTACTCGGGAGGCTGAGGCAGTAGGATCGCTTAAGCCCAGGAGTCTGAGGTTGCTGTGAGCTAAGCTGACGCCACGGCACTCACTCTAGCCTTGGCAACAAAGTGAGACGCTGTCTCAACAAAAAAAAAAAATAAATAAATAAATAAATAAATAAAAACAACTCTTTCGATTTGGGCATGCTGACTTTGAGGAAGACTAGATATGTGCCAATGAACCCAGGAGACACACATTTGGGATGTATACACAAAGAAATATATACCTTTGAGTCCATCTGCATAGATGATGTCTTCAATATAGGTTGTGTGGCTTTATCAATCAATCAAGCCATTGTGATTCTGTTTGTTGTTTGTAGGCAGCATTTTGCTTGTTTTTCAATTGGCTTCTACTGTTTTTCCCAACAGATATTTCTTTGATCAACACATTGGCTAGCTATTGATTCCTACATTTCTATTTGTGTAAAGAGAAAGGAGCAGAGGACCAAGCCTTCTATATAGGTAGGACGTTTTACCAATTATCCAGATAATTAAGGTCTAAATGAGATTTTTTTCTTAATTTTCTGAATAATTGTTTTCATTGTTTCTGGTTTTAAAGATCTGCTGGGGATTTTTTTCTCCTTTAACTACTCTTTCTCTTTCTCTCTCTCTCTCTTTTTTTTTTTTTTTACATATTTTATTAACTCCAGCTGTTAATTACCTCATCACACAGTGAAACCATCAGTGACTTCTGTTTGCTGTTTTATGCAGTGTGATGCTTGTTTTTCTATTGGCTTCTACTATTTTCCCCCAAAGGATAATTCCTTTGATCAGCACATTGGCTGTATGGCTATTGATCCATACATGTTTTACCAGAAATATTCTGGCTTGCTCTCCCCCCTGCCTCCTCTAAGCTGATTTTCCATAAGAAATTCTGTGTTCTGAATTTTCTTTTCCTCCATTCCCAGTGAATATTTGTGGATGCTTAAACATATTACAAAATACATGCACATCTTTCTGCCTACTTGTCAATTTCAAAAGCTAAGTTCCTGTTAGTATAATAGATAAAAGTACAGTGCATTGGCACTTCACAGGGGTTACACTTTACCCCTAGAAGTCAAAATCAGCCAGCATTTTCCTAATTGAGTTATAAAGGTTTGATTTAGTGAAATCACAATTATCTTTCAGGGTTGAAATGTAAACACAAGGGCACTTCGTGAATCTAATAATGCTCTTTCCTGCCAAGGGAAGAACCTTTGATTTTCTGGAGGAAACTGTATATTGTGGTTCTGACTCTAAATAAGTTAAATATACTGAATTTCTGATTCTCATAGAATTACTGCAATATGTCCCTGATGAGTTTGCATACTGGAAGCAGATCTGCTGTTGAAGTGTGAAACTGCATCCCAGTTGTGTGAGCTGCCCTGGTCGAATCTGTAAACCTCTAGGTGTAGCAAAACATCCCTTAGCTCTAGGAAATAGTTCTTAGCCTTTTGGGGGGATTACAAACTGCTTTGATAATTCAGGTGCCTCTTACCAGAAAAATGCACATGCTCATATACAATATTTTGTGTAAAATTTTAGGGGTTTCACAGATCCTATGAAAACCCAGTCGTTGATCCTCTAAAGATCCATGAACTCCAGGTCAATAATCCTTGGACCAGGGGCTAAAGATCAGTTGTTGATGGGTGAGGGATTTCATAAACCTCAGGATAAAAAGAAAACAACTGCGACGAAACGTGAACCCCTGGGCAGTAGCTATACCTCCCAGCAGGAGAAGCACGGCTTGTGTACCATCAAGCCCAGCGTGGCACTGAGTGGGCTGCTATCTTCCCTTTTGCGGGATCTCAAGTTTTCTACTCATCCTATTATGAGATTTAATTTTACGGCAGCAGAGCTCTGATTTTATGACGGAAATCAACACAAAATAGCTCCTTTATTTAAAAAAATTTGCCTTACAATCATTTCAGCTAAAACAAACCAGTTTTTTAGCAGGAGGGAGGAGAGGGGAAGACGAGGCTCTTGTGTTAAAGGAGCTGCTCTCGTTGCCTCCCCTCCCTCCCTTCCTTCCAACAAACCCTAGCTCTTCACTTTCTCTGATATCTTATATTTCCTTGACTCCTACTCTCCTTTATTAGGTCTCATTTCATTTTCTTGAAGCTGGCACCTGAAAATCCTGTATCAGTTCCAATCTTTCAAATGTCTACTATTTATCTCATTCCACATTGCTTTGCACATATCTGGTTTCAGAGCCACACACCATTCTCTTGAATCCTAATGGGCAGCTTGATGCTTTTGATCATTTGAATCACCATCTCCTATGGTCTTTTTTAACTTGAGGCAACATAATCTCCCTCCTTCAATACTTTCTTCAAACTTAACTGATCTTTGATTTTTTTCAGTCATGTTTAAAAGCATGACCCAAAGGATGCACCAGCTTGATAACCATGAATTACAAACCACACTGTGATCTATTTTGCCTATCTCACCATCATCCTCATAACAGCATTTATGGAGATTTTATATGTACAGGGAAGCTCATTAGTTACAGGGACAATCTGAGATTTTTCTCTCCCTTCCCAAAGGAAAATCCTCTAAAAGGTCATCATGTCATGAATATACAGTTTTCAGGCCAACATTTCTCACCATGTTACATCCTATCCAATCCTCACAGCCCTATGCTTTGTTCAGGTTGTTCTTTGATTCTATTTTAAAGAAATCCTTTCTGGGTTCTGAGATCCTAACTCCACAAGTATTTTCAAAGGACTTTCATTCTTCTATCCTTAACATCAGGGCCTTGTCACCTTTCCTCTTGGCCTCCAACAGTACTGAGCTACTTGCCTTTCCCAGGTGCTCACGTGCTTCTGCATTTTTGCTAATGTGATTGTTTCCATCTGGAATGCTCTTCCTGCCTTTGCACAGCTCATGACCCCCAGTCACTCTTGGAGAGTGTGCGAGTGCCCCTCAGCTCCGCTGTGAGGTTTTCCTGATGCCTCTCCTCACCCCAATCCAGACCCACATGGACGCCCCTCCTTGGGACTCTCAGGGCTCTTGTGTTGCAGATGGTGCTATACTGCAGCTGTCGGCTTACTTGTCCATGCCCACACCTCCCGCTAGACTGAAAGCTGCTCAAGGTCAGGGACTGGGTATCATTGATCACCTAGAGCATCAACCTCCTTCCTCCACTCCCCTGATTTGGGGTATGTTCATTCCTCCAGCTCTAATCCTGTGGTTCAAATGGGACCTGCCATCTTTTTATATCCCACAGAGTGGATGGTCTAAGCATTCTCTGACACAATCCATCTCCAGTATCGAAGCTGCAGATGTGGCCTGATGGCTTCTTGTGGCTACGTCTCCAGCCTGGTGGAGGGAGCCAGTCTAAGGGAAAAAAGCCAGCATGAAAGAAGAAAGAATGAATCCTGGAGACATCTGAATTCCTGGGTTTGGTCATCCCTGAGACTTTTCTTCTCATGCTTCGCTTATGTAAGCCAACAAATTCCCCTTTCTCCAAAGTGAATTCAAGTTGGGGTTCTGCCATTTGCAACCAAAGAACTCTCTTGAATAATATTGACCGTCTTATCCATGTCTCTACCTCTAGCAGCTGACTCAGCATTTGGCATTCAATACATGCTTCATAAGCTTAGCCACTGTTAGCTCAAAGCCTGAAATCATTTTTGTTGTAATGTGAAACAAGGATCGAGGTGAGAGTGAACACGTGTCATACTGTGATGGACGTATGAGGGTCACACCTTAGAGCTGTATAGTAAAGTACTAGGTCCACACACATTTTGAGCAGCTATTTGGGTCTGAGTTTGTTCTGTTGGTATTTGGTCAACCATCTTGCAGAAGAGTTGGCTATTTCTTACCTAAACAGAAACAATTATCTCTCCTAGAGTACGTCCCCACAAGACAACATGAAGGAGACTGCAGCATGCATATGCAGTGATGGACTATTTTGCTGCCCACTGGCTTTCTTTTTTTGAGACAGAGTCTCGCTCTGTTGCCCAGGCTAGAGTGCCGTGGCATCAGCCTAGCTCACAGCAACCTCAAACTCCTGGGCTCAAGCAATCCTTCTGTCTCAGCCTCCCAAGTAGCTGGGACCACAGGCATGCACCACCATGCCCGGCTAATTTTTCTTTATATATTTTAGCTGTCCATATAATTTCTTTCTATTTTTAGTAGAGATGGGGTCTCACTCTTGCTCAGGCTGGTCTTGAACTCCTGAGCTCAAACAATCCGCCCGCCCCGGCCTCCCAGAGTGCTAGGATTACAGGCGTGAGCCACCACGCCCGGCCCTCCACTGGCTTTCTATTTGCATGGTGCATGGAGTATTGGATGTGGGAGATGAAACAGCTGAGATAGACACCATTTACCAGCTGTGTGGCCCTGGGAAAGCAACTTCCCTTCTCTGGGCCCTGCTTTCCCCTTTTGCCAAGTGGTGAGAGAAACACCTGTCTCACATACCGCACAGGACTGTTGAGAGGACGAGATGAGACAACACATATGGCAGCATTTTGTTGTTGTCAAATCCTCTCTCGGAGAATCATGTTAGGTCCTTTTCTAAACACAGAGGCCACTGCATGGCTGATGGGTCTGCTTTGATAAACACATGGCCTAAGACAGGGTCAGTGCTTCAAGAGCTGGTCTGATGCACCTTTGTCAAGGAGCTGAGGTAGCCTTCCCAAGGCTGACATTGCTTTCTCTTTTCTATCCTCCTGGCTCAGTCGTCAAACAAAGCTTCTGGACAATTCCCTCTCTGCCATAGCTCAGAAGGACTCTCAGCTCAGCCTTTGGTCATGAAACTGGATTCTGAGCCTCCTATCTGTCCCATCCCTTGGAATATACCCCCTGGTGCTTAGCTAATGAGTTGGGCTGAACCTTGGTGAAACCTGAAAAACTGTTCCTTCACGGACTCCCCCCAGCTTGGGCAATGTCCAGGAGGTTTCCGTAGAACACAGCCGGCCCTGTATAAGACCAGATGATGACAGCTGGCCAGATGGTGGAGGCAAGCCTGGGCAAGTTGCCTGGGAGTTTCTGACTCTGCTTCCTTTTTTGCTGACCTTTGCATAAGTAGCTTCCAGCAGCTTCCTAGTCCGTTAGACTGGAAAGGGACATCTTTGACACCAAGACCATGGCCTCCCCTCCAATGGGAGGCAGTTTAAGACAGAGGCTTTGGAGACTTGGGTTCAAATCCCAGCCATGCAGCCACTGACCTGTGGGAACCAGCACATGGAACACAACCTTGCTGGGTCAGATTCCCAGTCTATGAAGTGGGGATAATACATTGCAAGAATGCCTGACAGGTAGCTGTCTGGTACACAGTAGGTGCTTAATAAATGTCAGTTTCCTTTCCTATCCTTCAACTATAAAACAAACAATTCCCATCGTTAGAAGATCTTATATTTCTGGAAGAAACTTGCATGCACAATTTGAATCAACAACAAAAAAACATTTTAGAAAGAAATCTCGGGGAAAAATACATCTCCTTATCTCCCCACGCTGCTGAGACCTAACTTCTGGGTTCTGCATTCCCTCAGCAAGCAGAGAACACAGCATGAGCTGTACTCCTTCTGTGGCATGGGACACTGAGGAGTGGAGCTCAGTTTGTTGGCCTTGCTCAGGATGAAGACAGGCTGTCTCCACTGCCGTTGGTGGGGAGCAGTCACCCCCAGAGCTCTGAGCTGAGTGCAGCTCAGCACAGCCCTGGGGGCTGGTGGCGTGTGACAGCAACAAAGATAATTTTCATCTGCAGGGGCTACTTACATTTTCAAAGCACTTTCTCTTTTTTTTATCTGTTTTTCCCCCTCCAATATCCTTGTGAGATGAGTGTTATCATTCCCATCTGACAGACAAGGAAATGAAGCAGAGAGCAGGAACATTGCAAGTGGTTAAAGCACAGGCTCTGAGGAGTCAGACATAGAGCTGTGTCCACATCCTGGCTCAGCTGTGTGATCTTGGACTAGCTGCGTACCCGCTGAGCCTCGATTTGCTCATCTGTAATGTGGGTCCAAAAGTACCTACCCTGTAGGGAGGTTGTGAGGCTTATGAAGTCTTGTCACATGGTAGAAAGAATATAAGCTTTAGAGACTGGTATTCAAATCCAGGTGTACTTGGTGTTAGCTCCTACAGGGCACCGTGTGACAGAGTGGCAAAATCTGGCTCCAGGACCCAGAGGCTGAGCTCTTCCAGAACTTCACTTTGGACTCTTTTGTCCTCTTGCTCTTGACCTGAGTCTTCCTAAGAGGGCCCAAGGACCCCCTGGCCCGCCAGTGGTCTGAGTGGGCTATGGGACAAAGTAGAGAAATCACATTGCTAAGAAAGATCAGATAGCATGTCTAGGACCTGGCACTACACAAAGGCCAGAGACTGGATCCCAGCCAAGTGCATTCTGTGCTTCAGTTTCTCCATCTGTGAAAAGGACATGACTTATTTCTGCCTTGATCTTTTGAATTGTCACTCTGACTATGACAACTGCCTCCTTTCTGCCCTTTTTGCTGCTCATAGGCTTGGCTGCCATGTCTTCACTCCATTTCTCTGCCTTTCGGCTGGGCCCCTGACCCAAGATTTTTCCCTGGAATGTGGAGTTTTAAGGATACTACAGCTGCCTGAAATGAGGGTATGCAAACTTAGGAGAGTCGAAGCAAGTTTTTCCATGTACATGATGAAGCAACAAAATAGTCTGAGATGAGAGAGAGAAATGAGACAGAGATGCTGAGAGACGCAGGTGAGAAACCATTTGATGCTGGGGAAGACAAGGAGGCAACTTCCTAGTTCCTGTTTTCAGCACCTCATAAGGCCTGTTTGTCCTTCCTTGAGTTCTACATTCAACTTTAAAATATATATATATATAAGCTTGCTTTAGTGGGCTTCTGCTTTACGTGACCAAAAGAAAGTGACACGGAGACCCCTCCTCCTGCCCTGGGATGGGCTGCGTCACTGCTGAAACCTCCATCACTGTCTGTTCCTAGTGGTGTCCAGTAGTTGCGGCACCCGAGCAAGTCCTTGGACTTTAGAGGCTATCGCTGAACACAAGCCATTAACGATGAACAATAAGGTCAATGTCACTCCAGGACAGTCGGTCTCTGCTTTATTGTGCAAGAAGATTTCAGCTGCTATATCTCAAACTCTCCCTTGGATGTTTTCAAGTGGGAAGTCATATGGAGCGGTGACTAAGAGACAGGGTCAGACTGCCCAGTTCTGCATCACAGTTCCAACCCCTTACTGTGTGACCTTGAGCAAGTTACTCCATCTCTCTCTGCCTCAGTTTACTCATCTGTAAAATGGGGGCATTTATGGTACATAGCCCATAGGGATATTGTAAAGATAAAGGTATTTAAAATAACAGGCAGATCCTCAGTACATGGCCCCTATTATTTCCATGTCATAAACAGAGAATGCATTTAGAGGAGAGGCTGTGGCAGGTGGCACTGCAGGTGGATTCTGGTCTCATCTTCTTCACTTTGGTTTTTCAAGGGATGAGGAAAGAAGCTGGTAACTTCAGAGAGAACTAAGGCCTTGAAGAGGGGCAGGTGGACAAAGAGATAATCAAAGAGACTGGCGGGCCAAGAGGGAACCAGCCTGCCAAGCCAAGCAAGGCCCTCACAACCATCTGCCGGCGAAGTGACTGGAGAGAAATGTGGGGAAACAAGCGCTGTCCTGAGAAAGGGGCGGCAGGGGCCCAGGGAGAGGCTCCCGCTGCCTGAGGGTGCGACGGCAGGGAACAGACCTGCAAGCAGTGTCGGGAAGGTGCCGGGGCCCAAGGGAGACAAGGAAATCAATACAAACCAGCTGGAAATGTGGGAAGAATGGCAATGCAAGGGAGTCAGAAGGAACCTCGTGAAAATCTTGATCGTAAGGATTTTTATGAATTTAGATACCGCCCTCAGAAAATCTAAAAAAAAAAAGAAAAAAAAACCCACCTCTGAGAATGAATGAAATCCCAGCAGCGCATCTGCAGAATACTTTCAGTTCATCGATACAAAGTTACTATCAAGGGTTCTGTGCACAGGAAGTTGTTTAAAATGTATGAGGGATCAACCTTACTGATCTAGGACTCTAGGGGATCTCAAGTCCGGTTGCTCAGGTAGAAAACCTGGCTCGGCCACTAATTAGCTGGAGGACCTTGCGTGAATTTCTCATCTTCTCTATGTCTCAGTTTCCTTGTCTGTAGAATGGAGATGCTTTAAGTCCGTAGAATTAGAGATAGGAAAAATGAGTTAACATGCAGAATGCCCAAAACACTGTGTGGCATGGTGAATTCTCAGTAAACCTTAGCTATTACCTCTGCCTGTGGTTTTTATCTCTTTATGGGTTCTTACACAAGCATACACATGCATGTGCCTGGGAGTGTGCGTGCGCGCGCGCGCGCACACACACACACACACACACACACACACTGCAATGCCAATGCAAACAACCAACCCAGCTTCCAGAGCTCTCCCAGGGGCAGGTGAGGGCATAGTCTGGCTGAAGAGCAGAAGCGAGAGTTCTCAGACCCTCAGCAGCCAGGGACACGCTTGGCATCAGGTTCCAGCACCAGGCACACGGTGTGCCCTCTCTCCCTTGCTGCACACTGCCCTCACTCTGCCATCATCCTCCCTGCCCCATCGTGCCCCTGGGAAGGGAAACCTGTGAGCAGCAGCGTTGGTCACACTCCCTGGCTTAAGTGTAACCCTGGCTGGGGCCGGCTGAGCTCATGGAAAGGGAGATCAGAGGTTCCCCTGACATGTGACCAGGACAGTTGTCGTTGCCTGCGTCCACGGGCTTCCAGTGGGAAGGAGCTAGCAGGGGAGCAGCAGCCGCAGCTGCCCCGGAGAAGTGCTCTGTTCTCCCCCCCTTTTGTGAAACCCTCTTCTTCTGAGGTTTTCCTTCTCTTCCTACTTTTTCTTTTTTAATCTTCTCTCTGTCCATACAGTCCCCTCCCCCTTCCCCAATCTCTATCTCATTACGCAACTGCACGGGCTAAAAATACTTCTGGCAGCCGTGATCAAACCCAAACTGAGCAAGATGCAGATTTAATGAGGCTTCCATGGAAACAAGGTTCCTTTTGCCAGGCAGAAGAATGTGTCTGCACCAGAGAAAGGGAGCGGGCAGGGAAACACGCAGGGAGGAGACGCAGGTTTTGGGTAGACAGGGGCAGTGGGGAGTCACAGGAGGCCTCCTGGCCCAGCAGCGCTTTCTGGAAGGGGTTCAGCCCACAGCTGGGGACTGCACCCACTGGGGACAGCCGGCTGCCCTGGTCAGCAGCATTCTAAAAGCCACACTGTGTGAGCTCATCAAAGGGAACCACAGCTTCTGCCAGGCTAGAGATAAATATTTACCACTCGAGTCTCTTAAACAGTCAAACACTTAGCAGCTGCAAAAAAGTTAAATTAAAGCTTAAAAATAAAAAGCTGCTGACTCTAAAGTTTCTGACAGTGCTTTGATTATAACCAAGAAAGCACAGAGGAGAAAAGTTGAAAAAAGTCAGCCAGATGTGAAGACAATTTCTGTCCTGCAGGTTTTCTGTTCACTCCGGGAGGCATTTCCCTCCAGCCCGTGTTCTCTGAGCTGCGGGAGGTATGAGGTTCCTAAAAGAATCTCAGAGGAAAAGTGGAAACCTTTCACAACCGTCAGGTGATTAAATGACCCCTGGTTTCATCTCAGAGCACCGACTGTAATCTTGCTACCTCTTCCAGGTGCTTTTTCTCATCATTTCCCGCTGCAAAAGCACGGAGTTTTCATGCCCTGAGAAGCTGTGCGTGTACTGGTGAAAAAGCAGGACTCAGAAAACTGTGGCTCCTAGGCCAGACCCAGGTCGAACTTGGTCCATGAGCTGTTCTTGTAAAGTTTGTAAATTTAAAATGGTTTTCATATTTTTAAAAGGTGGTAAAAGAAAGAGGAGTACGTGATAGAGACTATATGTTGCCCCAAAGACTAAGATATTTACTACTTTCCCTTTTCAGAAATAGTTTGCTGACCCCTGGCTAAAAGCAAAGACTATGGAATCAGACAAATTTAGGTTCAAATCTCAGCTCCTCCACAGACTAGCTCAATGACTTTATGAATTTACTTAATCTCTTTGAGTCTCAGTTTTCCCAATTGTAAAATTGGGCTTAAAAGCACCTATCTCCTAGAGAATGATGCTAATAGCTTAGCACAGTGTTGGTCACATTAAAGTTCTATACATGGTGGTTAGCACCACCACTGGAAGGATGGAAGAGGAAGTTTGAAGGGAAGCAGGAAAATGACCTAGATTTTTTTCAAGGATTACCCTGATTGCAGATATTCTGGCCCTTGGTTTGGACTAAGCATCAGATATGCAGCCTCCTGATTAATTCAGGAATTAGAATTCCCAGAGTTTTAAGGCTCCAGTGTATTGTGCGTGTGCACGAATCCTGGGCCACAGGGAGTTTGACAAAGCCTCTGATGACGAACACATAAAGCCAGAATTTGCTGCCCACCTGAATCACTACCTCACAACATTGTGCTCTACGCCTGGGCCCATTGTGCTCAAGAGCTTCTAAAACCAGCGTCAGCACATTAGGAACCTTGTGCCAACTTACCTATGGTCTTCAGAATGTGGAACAGCAGGAAGGTGGCAAAGAACATGCGATTAGAAATTAGACAATCTTTAGTAGTACAAAACCACTCTGGCCTACCTTTTTCTCCTCTTCACCTTTTATTAATGACTGGCTAGATAAATGAGTTCAAAAGCCCAGAAGAGACACTCACCCTGCATTCAATCATCCCTTGGAATAAATAACTATGCTGCTGAGCCAAAGTGGTGCTAGAAGGTAGCACTGAAGAGGTCAAGGTTAAACCTGGATCAGCCACTCAGCTTCGCGTGGTCAAACATTCAGGTGGTGTTTCCAGCCTCAGCCAGTTGTCCCGTGAATATCCACGCTGGTTACAGAAGGAGCTAGATGGAGGGTGTAGAGCTCAGCAAAATCACTTCTACCTGGGACAACAGCATGCAAATGACTGCAGGGTTTCTAGATTGATGGCTGATTTTTGGCATAGTCTCTACTGGCTTTTTCAAAAAGGAATATTAGAATGTTTGAGATGCATCTTTGCAACAAAAAGGCCCAAACAACTTTAAATTTTAATAGGGATGGCAAAGAGCCTCATGAAGCCAAGAATGGAGATGGGGAAACTGCTCAGGGTGGGAATTGACAGGAGCAAAACAATTATAAGCCTACATAGAATTTCCTCTGTGCTCACTGATATTTTTTAAGGGCCTAAAAAGCCAACATGATTCCAATGTGAAAAACTAAAACCCTGTTTCAAAACAAGGGTTATATTTTGTATACATTTTTTGCCTATAAATTCAGGGTAGAAAGAACACACGGTGAAGAATGGGAGACCAAGGGGTCGTCTGGATAGAACTCCTGATTAGATGCTGGGAGACTGTTCTAGCCATGTTTCTGCCTCTGGTCGTAGGAGCTTTGGCAAATCATCTGGCTTTTCTGGGTCTCAAAATCTTTATCTGATTATATTCACAATCTTCCTTACAGGGTTTTGTGAGGCTCAGAGGAGCTATGCAGGAAATCCTCTTTGAAAAGTAAAAAAGACTATACGAATGTAAGATATTATATTTATTATCAATGACAAAACGAGTAGATCTGAAAGTCAGAGGTTGATTCATTTATTCCACAAGCATGTATTGAGTACCTATTGGGTACCAGGCACCGATAAATACTGGGGATGTGGTGTAAATAAAAGAAATAGGATCTATGTTCTCCTGGATTATGCATTCTAGAGGGGCAGACAGGCATCAAACAAAAATCACATAACTACAATTTAAATAAGTGCCTTGAAGGAAAATTATAGGGTAAAACAAGAGCATGTAACAGGAGGATGTAACCTAGACTGGCTGGGCCAGGAATGGCCATCCTCAGGAAATGATGTTTCAGTTGAAACAGGAGGATGAGTAGTAGTGAACATGGCAAGAGAGGATGGAGTATTTTTAAGGTGGAAAGAAAAACATGTGAAAAGACCCTGGGGTAGAAGTTCAAGGAAAGAAAGAAGACTAAAAACAGGGTAGTATGGGAGGGAAAAGGTGCAGTAAGAAACTGGAGAAGTAGTTGGGGTTCACATTGTGTAGGGCCTTTAAGATGATGTTGTAGATCCCAAAGTTATCCTAAGGGCAATGGAAAGCTACCAAAGGGTTTTGGGCAGGAAGTGACATGACCCAATTTGTATTTTTAAAAAGATATAAGTTGAACTTGTGCCTCCAGCCATGACAGAATAACTGCTTCTAGAATTGACCTCCCATATAATACAACCATAAAACTGGAAAATATATTTGAAGAAATCATTTTTGGGTATTGAACAACAAGCAGTGCAAAACTGTGATCCTTGAGAGAAAGGAAATATATGAAGCAAGTGGTGCCATTGCTCCACAATTGTCCAGCCTGTCTTATTGTGGAGCAGGAAGGTGGAGCCCAAAGACAGTGGAAGTATAGCTGAGCTGAGGAGGCAGAGATAAGAGTTCTGGGTTGTTGAAGTGGATGGAATTTACAGGGTAGGATCTCTGAGAAGAGGAAGGGTGCGAGGACACAGAAGTTTGCATAGGGGGCCTGCAGGTCTTTGGCTGAAGGCTGGGCTGTACAAGTGTGGGCAAGATTCCACAAGGCCCAGCCGAGATCTCTTCCTGTAGTCTGGAGAGCTGGATGATGAACACGGAGGTCAGGCCATGCTGGGAAACATTACAGATCCAGCCCAACTGGAGTGCTGAGACCTGACCATCTTAGGCATTAGGAATGAGCGTGATAGAAGTAAGGGTCATGCCATAGAGTAAAAGCCATATCCTAGGATTAAGTTTAAAATTAAAATACACTCATTTTAATAAAAAATAAGATCAAGAACAAAAGGATCTACCAGTAATTTAACTGCTTTCAGAACAAAACTCAAAACACTTAAAGGAAGATGATATAATTGATACTGTTTACACTATTTCATCTCAATGTCTATCAGACAATAAATAATTACTAGACATGTGAAGAAACAGGCAAACGTGACCAACAGGCAAAACAAAAATCACTCAATAGAAAATGACTTCAAGATGACTCAGGTTGAAACTAGATGACAAGGACTTAAAACCAGCTTTAATAAATATGTTTGAAAACTAAAAATAAAGTTCTTGTAACGAATGAACAGATGAAGAATCTTAGCAGAGAAATGGATATAAAAAAGGAACCTAAAAGAAATTCTAGATCTAGTGGGCTTAATATCAGATTGGAAGTGGCATAATAAAGGATAAATGAACTTTAAGATAGATCAAGAGAAATTGTCCAATCTGAAGAACAGAAAGAAAAAAAAATTTTAAAAAGGTAAGCCTCAGTGTGATAAGCCTCAGTGATCTGTGGGACAATATTAAGCAGTCTAACCTATGTTTAATTAAAATTCTAGGAAGAGAGGAGAAAGAATAAGGAAGAAAAAACATAAAATAATGGTTTAAAATCTCTCAAATTTGCTGAAAATTGATTTATGGAGTCTAGAGGCTCAGGGAACACCAAGTAGGATGAATATAAAAACAAACAAACAAAAACACTTAGGCCATCATATTCAAAGTGCTGGTGATCACGAATAAAGAGAAAAATCTTAAAAGCAGCCAAAGAAAAACAACACAGTATATATAGGGAAAGAGCAAATAATGAATGACCTCTTCATAAACAATCGAGATCAGAGGACAATGGCACCCAACAGTAAGGGAAAAAACTGCCAACCTAGATTTCCATGTCCAGTGACAATACATTTCAAAAATGAAGGCACAATAAAAACATTTTAAGATAAATGGAAATAGAAAACATGTTGCCAGAAGTCCTGCACTAGAAATGCTAGGGTTTGAAGCAAAAATTATAACTCCTCTGTGGATTTTGCAGTGTATGTAGCTATAATATATATGACAACAATAGCACAAAGGATGCGGGTATACAGACTGCTGCAGGATTCTTATATTTTACGTAAAGTAGTACAATATTATCTCTTAGTTGACTGTGATAAGTTAAGGATGCATATTGTTATCCCTAGAGCAACCAACAAAAAATAATCCAAAGAGATGTATCTATAAAGCCAATAGAGGAATTAAAACAGAATACTAAAATAATTTTAACTTAAAAGAAGGCAATAAATAAGGAACTGATGAATAACAACAAAAAAGATGGGAGATGTGTCAAATAAAAAAAGGTAGACTTAAATCCAACTATACTAATATATTAAATGAAAAGGCAGAAATTTTCAGATAGGAGTAAGAATAATTAAGACATAATAAATTATATACTGTCTATAAAACATACACTTTAAATATAAAGGCACAAATAGGTTAAAAGTAAAATAATGGAAAAATACAAACTATACAAATAGTAAGCATAAAAAAGATCAAGTGGCTATATTAGTTATCAGGCAAAAAAGACTTCCAGACAAGAATTTTTACCAGAGATAAAGAAGGACATTCCATAAATGATTAAAAAAATCAATTCATCAGGAAGATACAGCAATTGTAAATGTATGTGTGTCTAACAACAGAGTTTCAAATTACATGAAGCCAAACTGATAGAACTAAAGAGAGAAATAGCCGAATCCACAATCATAGATATAGATTTTTAACATCCTTGTCTTATTAATTCATGAAATAATTAAAATTCAGTAAGGATATAGATAATCTAAATAACATTATCAATCACCTCATTGTCATTTATAGAATTCTACACCCAATAACTACAGAATACATTTTCTTTTCAAGAGCATAAGGAAGAACACCAAGATAAATCACCTACTAGGTCAGAAAGTATTCTTAGTAAATTTCAAAAGGCTGTTACTTTATAGAATATATACTCTGACCACAGAAGAATTAAACTAGAAATCAATAAGTTATGTGTGAAACCCTCAAATAGTTGGAAAATATCTACATACTTCTAAATAGTTCAAAGAAGAAATCACCAGGAAAATCAAAATACGTTGCATAATGAAAATGCAACATCAGAATTTGCGAGATAACAGCTAAGGCAATGCTTAAAGGGGAATTTATAATTTTAAATATGCTTATTAGTAAAGAAGTAAGTTTTGAAATCAATGATCTCCATTTCCATCTCAAGAAGCCAGAAAAAGATGAGCAAATTAAACCCAAAGTAAGTAGAAGGAAGAAAAGAATAAAGAACAGGAATCAGTACAATGTAAAATACACAAACAATAGGGAAAATAAACAAAAGCAAAATGTAAAGATCAATAAAATTGATAAACTTCTATCAAATCTTCTTTTAAAAAATGAGAGAGGGAACACCAGTACAGATCCTATAGACATCCAAGGATAACATAGGAATATTATAAAAGACTTTATGCTAGTAAATTCAATAAGTTAGATGACATGGAAAAATTCTTTAAAAAACACAAGTCACCAAAATTGTCATAAGATAATATACTAATAGAAAATTGGGAGCTAACTGATGGGCACACATGGGCACAAAGAAATGTAAAGGTTGTTGGAAATCAAGAAGGGGGAGGAGAGGCAAAAACTTACCTATCGGATGCAATGAACACTATTTGGGTGATGGGGACACTAAAATCCCTGACTTTAGTATTATAAAAGGTATTCATGTAACAAAAACATTTGTATGGAAGTCTTTTTTGCCTGATAGTTAAGATAGCCACTTCATCTTTTTTATGCTTACTATTTGTACATTTTCCATTATTTTACTTTTAACCTTAATATTTTGAAATAAAAGAGAAAATATAAGTACTACATATTAGAGAAATTGTATTCTTTATCAAAAACCTTCCCCCATGGAAACTCCAAGTCCAAATGGGTTCACTGGTATATTCTATTGACAGTCTAAGGAAGAAATTATTCCAATGTTATAAAAATTCTTTCAGAAAATGAAGGAGAGAGTACTTCTTGACTCATTTTGTGAGGCCTGCATACCCTTGCTACCTTAAACCTTTGCAAAGACTTTATAAGAAAATAAAATTGTGGACCAATATCTCTCATGAAAATAAACGCAAAAAATCCTTAACAAAATAGTATCAGATTGAATCCAGCAGCATATATAAGGGATAATATATCAATGACCAAGTAGGATTTATGCCACTAATGTAAGTTTGGTTCACATTGGAAAATCAATAAATATAATTAAATTATATTAACAACTTTATAAAGTAAAACCATATGATCATCTCAGTAAATGATCATACACACACACACACACACACACACACACGCACACAAATGAACAAAGTTCAAAACCCATTCATGGAAAAAAAAAACCCACCAAAGTGTTATCAGAAAACAGGAATAAAAACAAAACTCTTCAGTCTGATAAAAGATATCTACCAGGAACTTACAGAAAACATCATATTAAAGAAAATTGGGAGCAAACTAAGAATGTCCATTCTCACCGTTCCTATTCAACATACTGGAGGGCCCAACCAATGCAATAAAACAGAAAAAAAATGATGCACGTGCATCTTATTTCATATCTGACTAAATTAATTTTGCAATATCTTTGTGCTAATACTCTCATATGCATTTTTTGTTTTCTGAGAAAAGGAAATATCCTTGAAAAAACTGACTATATGCAATATCTGTAACTTGGACCCATGTTTTCTTGTGGCAGGAATGTTAGTATTTAGAGGTGCCTTTGGAAAGTGAAGAATCATCTTTTTAATATGGATAATCATCTCATGCAATGTTTGCTTAGAAATATCACACATGATTAACTCTGTTTTGATTATTTTATAATGAAGGTGGTGGCCAGGTTGCTGCTGCTTATAATGAGAATGGTGATTACCTTTATTTAAGAATAGGACAGAGGCTAATGTGCTTGGGAGAGTACCAGGGTGGGATCGTGACATCACTAGAGGAAACTGGAAACTTCATTGTGATGGGAGATCTCAGAGTTGGGACCCACGTTCAATTTGATTTGATTTCATTCTATTAAATTCTTTCCTCCATACCTCCTTTTATACCTTTGTTATTGGATGTTGCACATGGTGTACTTACTTGTGTCTGCCTTCCTAGCAGATTGTGAGGATCTGCGGACACAGATGTTATATACTTGACTTTGTATCCCGGTGCCAAGCACACAGGACCTGACCTATGGGAACCCAAAAGAACAAAGCTCTCCAGTAGGGGCTGGAAGAATTTTCAGAAGCACTGAGATTTCAGCTGGATCACAAAAGATGAGAGAAAACTCCCCAAGTGGAGAAGAGTAAAGAGACCCGTCTGAGCAAAGGTGACAAGTTCAGCATCCCATGAGAAGTTTGGAAGAGCAAGGGTAGCAAAGAATAGGTAGGAGCTGAGGCTGAAAAGGTAGGTTGGGACCAGATTGTGGATCCTTTGGTTCTGATATCAACAGAATATGATTTAAGCTGATTGGTTTATATCTCCTCTAAGAAAACAAAATAACCACACCCTGATGACAGCATTTGGTGAGCAACTTCCTGCTTGCTTCCCAGACTATGGGTGAAATAGAAATTTTAAAAATAGGATAATTCTAGTCAGTCAGTGAAACCAGGCTCCTTATCCATCTACCATGGCTGATAATTTTTATCAGAATCCTGAATAGAAGAGCACGTTTCCCATTCGGGTTGTAAAAATGTTGCCAGCAGCCACTGCATGATTGTAGACATGCATCTATACATCAGGCCCTATCAGCAAGGACACCCAAAGCATTTTCGGTCTCAGGGTAAGGAGACATTTGGCTTGCCCTGTGCACAAAGTGTTGAGACATTTCCAGTAGAAACCAGACAGCCTCTTGATTTGTAGAGATGCTGCAGTAGATTAATGCAAGCCAACACTGTCCAGTAGGGTACTAACACAATCACAGCAGCTCAAACGGCCACAGTGCCTCCTTTTACACAAGCTGCTTTCTACAGTAGGGATGAAAGATGGGGAAGGTTGCAAACTCAGAAAAGAAGTCTTCCTTTCTGTGCATTCACATACCCCAGAAATGACTCCAACAGGCGCTCCCTGCAATCCTTTCAAATTTGTGGAGGAAAAGGATTAGAGAGTGAGGTACCATAGCACAGTGGTCCCCAACCTTTTTGGTACCAGGGACTGGTTTCATGGAAGAGAATTTTTCCACAGACTGAGGGCAGGGATGATTTGGGGATGATTACATTTATTGTGCAGTCAAACCTCTCTGCTAATGATAATCTGCATTTGCAGCCACTCCGCAGCCCAGGTATCACTGCTTCAGCTCCACCTCAGATCATCAGGCATTAGATTCTCATAAGGAGCACGCAACCTAGATCCCTCCCTCTCATGTGCAGTTTACAGTAGGGTTCTTGCTCCTATGAAAATTGAATGCCACTGCTGATCTGACAGGAGGTGGAGCTCAGGAGGAGATGCCAGTGATGGGGAGTGGCTGTAAATACGGATGAAGCTTCATTCACTAGCCCGATGCTCACCTCCTGCTGTGAAGCCTGGTTCCTAACAGCCCACGGACTGGTACCAGTCTGCAGCCTGGGCGTTTGGGACTGCAGCCATAGCAGATAAATTTTGCTGCCCAGATAATTTCCCTTGCCTTTCCTCTCTATTTTCCTTTCCAAAATCCTCCTTTCATCATTCAGGTCAGGTTTTAAACTTCCTCCCTCTCTTGCCTCTGATAGATGTTTGGCACCAGTGCCTGTGTTTGCCCTTCGTCCTTCTTCTCTTGGACGTGTTTATGATGATTTCCTCTTAGGGCTGCTTTCAGCTCCCTCATATCCACTGTGAAGTGGGCTCTCTGGTGGCAAGGGCTTTGCCCACCTCGTTCACTCTCAGATCCCAGTGCAGCCTGGCACACAATAGAGGCTCAGTAAAAATTCATTGAACAGCTGGGTGAGCACTCAGGGTTATGTCTGAGATTCTCTTCCAAATTGTCTCCAGCCACCGAATGGAAACAGGGAAGACAGACTCCTCTGCATAACCCAGCTGAAGGTTGCGGATTAGGGGAAAGGGCTCGCACCTCCTCTCCCCTTTCATCCTTACAATATCTTTTTCCTAACAGGCTGACTTCTTTTGCTGCCTCATCTCCTCCTAGACTCAGGTACTTCTCCAGATGGATCAGTGGGTTCCTCCCAGAGGAAAATGCCCCCTTGATGAATCAGAGCTTTGTCTCACACAGTGTTTGGCAGGAGGACCTGCTCTGAATTAGAGCAGCTGCTGCTCATGGTGGTACGGTCCAAGTGTACAAGAGTTTATTTAAGAATCTGCCATCCTTGGAAAAATTAGCTTTAAAATAGCAATGATATTATTTTAGGATGCAAAACTGCCTTAAATCTTCCATGTTTCCTTTTACATTGAGAAGGAAATCTAAACTACTCGCTGTGGCCTAAGAGGCGTTGGCTGCCTCTCCACCTCTACCACTGGCCTGCCACACTGGCCTTCGTTCATTTCATTTCTTCACCAGCCTCTTCCTTACCCTGGGCCTTTGCAAATGATGCTTTCTCTGCCCAGGTTGTTCTTTCTTCAATACCTGCCTGCTTAACTTCCATTATTCTCTCAGGTTCACCTAAATGTTGCTTTGTCAAAAAGTCTTCTCAACCTCAAGTTCATCCATTGATTTCTATTGCAACACCCTTTTATAGCACTTACAGCATTTTCTACAAATTATAATTACATATTTCTTTGCTATTTATACCAGTTTTCTTCCCTAAGCTGAAAATTCAGCTGTTGTAGAATTAGGATGCTCTGAATGTTATAAAGTTGTTTTTATATCAAGTCCACATTTCCTTTCTCTAAAGTCCACTCATTGGTTTTAGTTTTACAATATGGAGATACTCAGATTAAATCTACTCTCACTCTTCCATGTGCCAGATTTTCAAGTACTAGATTTTCAGGCTGTAGTGACAGTCCAGAAATGCTGCATTTGTTTTACACATGAGGCCTTGTTCCAACTATAACAAAAATATTTAGCCCAAGTAGCAAATCTGTATTTTAAAATGAGGATCACCATGCTTAAGTGATGAATATTATCAGGATTAAGGGTCACCATTTTTTTATTTTTATTTATTTTTATATTTTTTAGAGATAGAGTCTTTCTCTGTTACCCAGGCTGGAGCTCAATGGTGTGATCACAGCTCACTGTAACCTCGAACTCCTGGGCTCAAATGATCCTCCCTCCTCAGCCTCCCGAGTAGCTGGGACTACAGGCATGCACCACCATGCCCAGCTAACTTTTAATTTTTTTGTAAAGAAGAGATCTCTCTATGTTGCCCAGGCTGGTCTTGAACTCCTGGCCTCAAGCAATCTTCCTGCCTCAGTCTCTCAAAGCACTGGGATTACAGCTTAATTTGAAATCATTTTGTAAGCCATCAAGTGTGATACAAAGGTAAACTAATCTTTTTATTATTTGTTATCATAAGTAAGGCCCAATACAGAAGGAAAGATGTGACCAATGTAGAAATAATCATAATAGGAGGCAGAATATCATAGGAGGCAAGAAAAATATGAAGAGGAATCCAAAGGCGGTAACATATTGGCTAGCAATTTACCTTGTCTGATCTCAGTTTCCACATCTGTTGAAGGACTAATAAATCCTTGCCCTTCTCAGCTATAGGGTTTTTTGTGAGGCTTAGTTGAAAAAGTGCATATGGACACATTTTGGAAACTGTGAAACACTATTCAAACCCAACGCTAAGGTGGCAGTGGTGATGATGGCAACAATGGTTTGGGATACATTTTAAAGTAAGTCCTGGATTTTTGACAGGCCATGCTGGATGAGGGGAGAGAGGGGAGTGGGCCAAGGCACAAAGGCCGAAGAACATCCAGAGTGCCAGGGACTTTGAGCAAGAGAGGAAGTACAGGAGTGACGTAGGAGGCACACACGCACCACACAGAGGAGTGTCTGTGAGCCAGCCCCAGTCTGCTGCTGCAGAAGAATTTGGTTTTTGTGGTAGGACAGAGGCATGCCCTCTCCAGCCCAGACTTCAAGCAGTACTTGGGAAGATCTTTTCTATCGGCATTTAAGTTGACATTGGCTCAGAGGGGAACCCCAGTCCATGAGGACTAGTTAGAAATCCACTGCAGTGGTCTAGATGAATGTAACGAAAGCCTCTTTGATGGTATTAGGAGTAAAAAGAAAGAAAACCCAAAAATGAGTTTTGAGGGACAGTATGAGGCTAGAATTCAGAGGACCAGACCACCAGTTAGATTTGAGAGTGACAGAGATGACAGACCTGAAAGTGGCTTCAGAGTGTCTGGGGAAGTAGTGATGCGTGGACAGCAAAAGGGCTCAGGAGGAGGAGTGGGCTTGAGGTTGGCATGGAGATGGAGAGCCCTAAGACAACAGAGGGTGGCGGGATGGGCAGAAGAGCCAGGTGCAGAGAGAAATAGCATAGAAGAGGAAGAGTGTTTGGAAAAAGATGATGTAATCAACTTTAGGCATGTTGAGAGTGAGGTGTCTGTTGGATATCAAGACAGAACTGCCTAGTAGGCAGTTGGAGAAATGCGTCTAGAGATTAGCAAGGAGGTCTGGACTGAGGATAGGAAATTTTGAGCCATTGGCCTGCAGGTGTTAATTGAAATTATAGAAGTCATGTGATGATCCATGGTTGGCTAGTAGGATGAGAAGAGTAGGTGGCCAGAGAAAGTGGGTAGAGGAAGAGGAGCAAGTCAAAAATATTGAGAAGGGAGGAAGGACATTGCAGAGCACATAAATAGGTGGAAAACCATACCACGCTTGTGGATCAGAAGAATCAACATTGTTAAAATGTCTGTACTACCCAAAGTGATCTACAGATTCAATGTAATCCCTATTAAATTACCAACATCATTTTTTACAGATATAGAAAAAATAATTTTATGCTTTGTATGGAACCAGAGAAGACCCCGTTTAGCAAAAGCAATTTTAGGCAATAAGAACAAAATGGGAGGTATTAATTTACCAGACTTCAAACTATACTACAAGACTGTGATTATTAAATCAGCTTGGTATTGGCACAAGAACAGAGACACAGACCAGTGGAACAGAACTGATAATCCAGATATAAAACCATCCTCATATAGTCATCTAATCTTTGACAAAGCAGACAAAAACATACACTGAGGAAAATAATCCTTATTCAATAAATGGTGCTGGGAAAACTGGATAGCCACATGTAGAAGACCGAAAAAGGACCCACACCTTTCACCTCTCACAAAAATCAAATCACGGTGGATAACAGACTTAAACTTAAGGTGCGAAACTATTAAAATTCTAGAAGAAAATGTTGGAAATACTCCTCTAGACATTGGCCCAGGCAAAGAATTCATGAAGAAGACCCCAAAGGCAATCACAGCAACAACAAAAATAAATAAATGGGACCTGATCAAATTAAAAAGCTTCTGCACAGCCAAAGAAACTGTCACGAAGGCAAACAGACAACCTACAGAATGGGAAAAAATTTTCGCATGCTACACATCTGATAAAGGGCTGATAACTAGAATCTATTTAGAACTCAGGAAAATCAGCAAGAAAAATATCAAACAACCCTATCAAAAAATGGGCAAAGGACATGAATAGAAACTTTTCAAAAGAAGACAGAAGAATGGCCAACAAACATATGAAAAAATGCTTTACACCTCTAATCTAATTTTTGGGGAAATGCAAATCAAAACCACAATGAGATATCACTTAACTCCAGTGAGAATGGCTTTTATCAAAAAGTCCCAAAACAATAAATGTTGGCGTGGATGCGGAGAGACAGGAACACTCATACACTGCTGGTGGGACTGCAAACTAGTGCAACCTCTGTGGAAAGCAATATGCAGATACCTTAAACAGATACAAGTAGACCTACCATTTGATCCAGCAATCAAATGGGCATTTATCCAAAAGAACAACAGACATTCTATAAAAAAGACATCTGCACTCGAATGTTTACAGCAGCACAATTCACAATTGCAAAGATGTGGAAACAACCCAAGTGCCCATCAATACATGACTGAATTAACAAAATGTGGTATATGTGTACCATGGAGTACTACTCAGCTATAAGAAATAATGGTGCTCTAGCATCTCTTGTATTTTCCTGGATAGAGCTGGAACCCATTCTACTAAGTGAAGTATCCCAAGAGTGGAAAAATAAGCACCACATGTACTCACCATCAAATTGATTTCACTGATCATCACCTAAGAGCACATTTAGGAATAACATTAATTGGGTGTTGGGCAGGTGTGTGTGGGGGGAGGGGATGGGTGTATACCTACATGATGAGTGAGATGCGTACCGTCTAGGGGATGGACACGCTTGAAGCTCTGATTGGGGGGGAGGGGGAACAAGGGCAATACACATAACCTAAATTTTTGTACCCCCATAATATGCTGAAATAAAAAAATCTAAAAAAAAAAAAACTGTAGAAATGACCTATGTCCAAAAATAGGGAATACTTGATGCAAATTACATAAGAACCTTTCAATGTAATATTATATTTTAACTATGTAGATATCAATAAAAAGTAATTTAGCAATTTGTTAATTTTGTATAAATAAAATATAGCATTTTATCCATGAAAAAATAAGATATTGAGAAGGAACAGTCAGAGAAGTAGGAGGAGAACCAGAGGCCAAGCAGGTTCCAGAGTTTCAAGAGGAGGGTGGTCCACAGGCATAAATGCTGCAGAAACCATGCAAACCATGATCACTACATGAAAATATGTATGTGTGAAAGGAAAATTGCAAAAACTCACACAAGTTTTGCATTCAAGTGTGAGGCTATGTGTGATGCTTACAATGTATATCTGCCATATTTGTATCTTTAATGCTAGTAAAGAGACCACTGGGCTTGTTGACTTAGAAAGTCCCAGGTGGCTTTCCAGAGAACATCAGGGTATTGGATGTGGGCAGAAGTCTGTCTATAAATGTTTGCTGAAGCAGAAGTCGTGATGATTAACAATTCTGTAAAGAAATCTGAAGGTAAATGGAAATCAGGTAGTGGTTTGAGAGGTACGTTTGTTGGTTGGTTTGGTTTGGTTTTATTAATAGAGACGAAGGCCTGCTTGTAGAAAGGCACTAAGAATGGACGGGGGCGGAGCAGGGGGAGAGACTGAGTCCAGCTGCTGTGTGGGAAGAGCTGATGGAGCAGGGTCCCTGCAGTTGCCAGAGGGGGTCGGGATCTGGAGCACAGGTGAAAGCAACCGGATTAACTTTTGGGGGATACTATTCGAGAGCTACATGACTTCCTTCGGATACAGGAGGCAGGGAGGGCTCTGAGGTGAGGAGAGAAGGTAAGAATGTTCTCGTCAGTGCCTCAGAGTAAATCATCTGTTAAGGGTGAGTCAGTGAGTGGATCTGGGCCTTGAGAAAGGTTTGGAACAGTCACCGAGGGAGTGGGATAGACAGTCAGATAGTCACCTACAGAGGAAGGCTGGTCGCACCGCCCTGAACGTCAGGTTGGGACTAGGGAGCAGGATTTATGGTGGAGACAGTTTGCAGGTTCCACAACTTCCTGTCACCTCAAAGCCTGGATGTGAGGATGAAGAGAATGAGGGTTTCTGGCTCTCTCCTTGTGCTGCCCGCACACCTCTTTATCCCGGTGGTATTATATTAGTTTTCTAGAGCTATCGAAACGAAGTCCACAAGCGGGGTGGTTTGAAACAACAGAAACTTAGCGTCTCACATTTCTGAAGGTTAGAAGTTTGGAATCAAGGTGTTGGCAGGGCCGTCCTCTCTCTGAAGGCTCAAGGGGAGTATCCTTAGGGAAGGATCTAGCTTCCGTGGTTGCTGGCAGTTCTCGCTGCTCTTCGGCATGTGGGTGCATCACTCCAGTCTAGGTCTTTGTCCTCACATGGCCTTCTGCCCTCACTGTGTGTCCCTGTCTCTTTTCCTCTTCTTATAAGGACACTAATCATGTTGGATTTGGGGGCTGCCCTACTCTGGTCTGACTTCATCTTAACTTATTACATCTGCAAAGACCCTGCATCTAAATAAAGTTATATTCTGAGGTCCTGGGTGGACTTTAACTTTTGGGGGACACTATTCAATTAAGTACACTGGTCTTTGTGCCCAATGGGGACTCCAGCTTGAAGATGGTCTTAAAATATAGTACTGTCATGCATCGCTTAATGACTAGGATATGTTCTGGGAAAAGCATTGTTAGGCAATTCCATCATTGTGCAAACATCAGAGAGTGTACTTACACAAACCTAGATGGAACAGTCTACTACACACCTAGGCTACAGCCTGTTGCTCCTAGGCTACAAACCTGTATAGCATGTTACCGTACTGAAACTGTAGGCAATTGGAACACAGTGGTAAGTGTCTGTGTATCTATATATGTTAAACATAGAACAGGTACAGCAAAAATATAGTCTTATAATCTTATGGAACCATTGTCATGCATTCAGTCTCTCATTGACCAAAGCATCATTATGTGGCACATGACTGAATCTAGAACTGGACTCAATGCCATGACTTGACTGAGCAGTACACAGGGAGAAAGCATGTGGCATTTGCCAAGTGCAACAGAGCTAAGAACTCTTCCTACTTCTTCCTTTATCTTCTTTTATTTATAAAGTCATTTGTATTCCAAAAAGGCTGTTATTTAGCCATTCTTACCTCAATGTTGATCCCTTAACACAGAGAAAATGATCCTGCTAAAGGGGAAGGGAGATTAAAAATGAGGTGAATCACTAAATTGTTAGCACTATAACCGCAGGCTAAATCAACATGCACAGATAGAGCCAGGATTGCTTAAAATTGGTTTGGAAAGCCACATTTGTGCCAAAGGAAGCAAGACATTTTAAAGCATTTCTTTAGGTCACTTACCTATCTTGTTCAGTTATAGCAAGTTCAAGGTCAAATCAGAATTCAGCAGCCTAATCCGACCGTGGCATGGGGCACATGTTTTTCCTGATGTTCCTGGGTGTTGGTGGAATTTTATTCTCTGAAGATTTGAGAATAAGCCTCATGAACTCCCAGAATTGGGAATAACTCAAACCATGCCCTTCCTAGATGCATTCATAATCCAGAAATGTAGATAGATGTCTTTGATCTTCTGCCCAAGACAGTTTGTAAAACAAAGCCCTATGTTCTTAGATAACTTAGGCAGACAGGAGAGGTTTTATCAACGGAGGTAACTGAGAACTCTGGGGTGGAATAAAGAAGTTAAACAGGAAAAAACTAACCCTTTGTGGACCACATGACAGCTCACAGTCCTGGGGCTTTGGCACTGTTGACATCTGAGGATCATCTAGGACTTTAGAATTGAAAGGGACATTAGGATCCTTTGGTTCAACCTTCTCGTTTACAGATGAGGAAATTGATAGGGGAAGTGGCTTGCTCAAGGGCACATTGCTGGCCTTTGGCTGAACTGGGAATAGACTCAGGACTCTTGACTCTCAGCCGGGTCATCTCTTACAAAACAGCATCACCCGCAAAAATATAGGTGCAAGAAGGTGAACCCAGCTCTCGCATACCCCTACACTGATTTAATTAGCATTCTCCAATTTCCCCTCTGAAAATTCAAATTCAGTAAAGCAAAAGCTAAAATTGTTGGGAACGTATTGGCTTCAAAAAGCACTCTCTAACCAGCTCTTCTCCCTGCCCCCATCCGTACCATCCTTTGGCAATTCCATTAAAATAGCTTTGACTTGAAATTGGCCTGGAGATTATCATCGGCTCTGCAATTATATAACCCCTCCACCGAACGCATTATCATACCAAGCAAAACCCAGATGAATTTACGGTGGGGCTGTGCTGCCTGAGAGGGAAGCCAGATCCCTGCTGCGAGTCTGCAGATGCTCAGAGACTCAGATGTGCAGATTCAGATTCCTCCTCTCTCGTGTGTGTGTGTGTGTGTGTGTGTGTGCGTGTGTGTGTGTGTGTGTGTGGTGTGTGTGTGTGTGTGAGAGAGAGAGAGAGAGAGAGAGAGAGAGGGTATGCTCCACAGAGTCTGAGAGGTGGTGCTTCCTTGTCTCGGCCTCTCCCATGGCCAGGCAGGGCCCATACACAGTGGGCTTTGCAGATGCAGGTGCTGATGGATGAGTGTCTGACCCCCTTTGTCAGGAGATTCCCTGCGCAGAGATAATTTGAAGGATATAGACTCATAGATTCTTTTTTTTTTTTTTTTTTGAGACAGAGTCTCACTCTGTTGCCCAGGCTAGAGTGAGTGCCGTGGCGTCAGCCTAGCTCACAGCAACCTCACACTCCTGAGCTCAAGCGATCCTCCTGTCTCAGCCTCCCGAGTAGCTGGGACTACAGGCATGCACCACCATGCCCGGCTAATTTTTTCTATATATATTTTTAGCTGTCCATATAATTTCTTTCTATTTTTGGTAGAGATGGGGTCTCGCTCTTGCTCAGGCTGGTCTCGAACTCCTGAGCTCAAACGATCCGCCCACCTCGGCCTCCCAGAGTGCTAGGATTACAGGCGTGAGCCACCGCGCCCGGCCGACTCATAGATTCTGAAATTGCTAGTGCTCTAAGGGCACTAAAAGATCATCTTGCCTGCAGACCCCTACCCTGTTTTTTCTCACATGAAAAACCTGAAGCCCCAGGAGATAAGGGACACACAGAAGACACTCGGCAAGACAGTGGCAGAGTCAGGACTAGACGCCAGGCACTTAACTCAGTGTCCAGTGTGTTTTCCTTATATGGAGCTTTGGGTTGGGTCATCTTTTCTCCGCTACTCCTCCCCCTCCAAAATTTAAGAAAGGAGCCCTTTCCTCTGATAAGTTGCTAAGAAAATAATCTTTTGCAAAGATGAATCCGGATACCAGCCTTTTCACTGCGGGCTACTTGCTTGAGATCCTGTGCTGGTTAAAAGCCCAAATTCCTTTGGTTTGGCTCCCAGCACCTCCATGTTCCCTTCTGCAAAATAGGCGCAATAATGGCTCTTTCTTTACAAAGTTATTATAAAGAATAAGTGGATTGATTCATGGGAAGCACTTAGCACAATTCCTGGCACACAGTAAGTGCTGATAAATGCAAGCTGCGCTTAGGACTCCTCAGCCTGTGCACGAGGAGAGGAGATGGGAAGAGCCGCGGAGCAAGGAAAAGCTACTGCTCTCAGCGAGTGTGCGATGGTGGGTGGCATGAATGACCACCTGACTAGCGGATCACACAGCCAGGGGTCAAATGGGCTGGAGGAGTTAATTTGGGTTCTTCCACTCAGCAACTCTGTGAACTGCGAACTGGGGCCGGTTACCAAACCTTTCTAGGCCTCAGATCTGCAAAAATCAGAGGGTGGAACTACGTGATGCCCGAGGCATATTCCAGCCCTAACATTGTAGAATTGAATAAAAAAAACTTCCTTCCCATTGTCAGAAGGGAAGAAGCAGAGGTCCTATGCCACCTGAAAAAGCATCTCCGGACTGTCCCTCCCATTACCTTCTTAACAAAACTTATGTCAGACATCTTCCAACGTCAGGCCCAAGTTTCTCAAAAGAATGCCTAGGATTATGTTTATTTTGCACTGTGCACGCATGCGTGTGTGTTTGTGCACGTGTGTGTGCAGGGTGGAATGGGAAGGGTCTGTGGAGCCCAGCAGCAGGTACAGGCTGAGAACTCTGACTCTAAGAAGTGTGGCACTTCCAGACGCAGTGGAAGCTGGCCAACAGCCGCGGTGCAGGTTCCGGCTGGCACAGGCCTTTGCAAGTGGACAGACACATCACGTCACCCACTTCATCGCTGGTTATCAGGTACACCGGTAAGTCTGTGATTTACAGGGGCTGGAAGGTAAAAGGAAGCAGTGGTATGCCTTTATTTGTGATCTCAAACAAGTGATTTCCACCAAGTCTTCCTCCTCCCAAAACAAGGGAGCCCCAGCTGTCCTTTCTGGCAGAGCGGCTGCTTCTCCACTTGAGAGGGAGCTGGCACTTGCACACTGGGTCCAGAAGGGGCACCAGATGAATGGCTGCCTTGAAAAACAAATCTCTGAGAAAGAAAATGCCGTGCATTGGATTCTCCTCTTGGAATTTTTAGTAATGGTACTGCTATATCACAAGCATGCCAATAGATAAATTTTATCCGAGAAGAATCGTCAACAAAATCTGTATGTGATTCTCAGACTTTTCAACACGAATAAGCCAATCTGGTTTGGTGGCTTTTCCTTAGCAGAAAATTGAGATATCTTAACCACATAGCTTCAGACACATAGCTTGATTAAAGAAAAAAAAAAGGGGGGGTAGGTGTGGTGCCTCGTGCCTGTAATCCTAGCACTCTGGGAGGCCAAGGTGGGAGGACTGCTTGAGGTTGGGCGTTCAAGACCAGCTTGACTATGAGCAAGATCCCTACCACTACAAAAAATAGAAGAATTAGCCGGGTGTATTGGCACGTGCCTATAGTCCCAGCTACTCTGGAGGCTGAGGCAGGAGGATGGCTTGAGCCCAGGAGTTTGAGGTTGCTGTGAGCCATGATGATGCCACTGTACTCTAGCCCAGGTGACAAAGATGACAGAGATAGACCCTCTCTCTCTCAAAAAAAAAAAAAAAAAAAAAAGAAGAAAAAAATGACCGATGTCTTTCAGGGGATCCCAGCAGGGGACCCAAACTACTTCTGAGATTGATTTGTCATCGCAGCTCTAGTGGACACTGAGGTGTGCTGCCTGGGTTTCCCTTAGGCACTGAAGCCCTCTTCCTCCAGCTGCTAAGGGTGTTGGCGACCAACACACTGAGTCTCCCTCTTAGAGTGCCCTGTGTATGGAGGGCTCCCTCACTGAAGCCCATGTCCCTCCTGGGGTGAGGTGGGAAGCCCACATCCAGTGACTGGCCCGACTCCTTGCCCCAGTCGGGACATTTTTGAAGGGCCCTCTGTGCTCTCGAGGTCGCCTTGGACCAGGATCTGCTGAGGCCTTTGCATGGCCGGCATCACATTCCAGCTTCTCCTTTGCTGCATAAAGTGGCGCTTCCTTCTCTTCCTCCACAGGCGTGGAGCCAGAGTCTGAGCATTAAACTTCCTTCTGCAAATCTCCAACCCAGAATTTGGTTTCTGGGAAACCTGACCTGCAACACTATCAACTCCCTCGGGCTGCTCAAAAACTAGACCTCTTGCAGGTGTGAATGGATCTAGTTTTTTTTTTTTTTTTTAATTTTCTGTTATTTTATGATGCTTCGACATCTGGACCCTTGCTGTCCCAGGAGAGACTGCCCTCCTAGGGCCAGCCGATCTCTAGAGATGGTAAAGGACTCACCTGCACATGTGCCTTTCACAGACATATTAACTGATCCGAAATCCAGGCCTCCAGCTGCCTCCTTCACTGGGTCCCACACCCAGGCCATGATCCTCCTGTCCTAATTGCCTCAGGACCAGGTACTAGGCAACAGAGACACCCCACAGCTTGTGGAAATTATTTAAACTGGATAACCCTAAGCCTGCTCCCCCTGCCTCTCCCATTCCTTCCCTCAAAAACCACAGGAGAGACACATGTCCGTGTCTTCCCCCCATTCCCTCTGTCTGTGACCTACCCTGGTGCGTCTCCATGTGGCCCTTCGTGGTGTGCTGGGCCTCCCCTTTTGAGGGATCTGTGAGTATAAATACTTCTTCCTTCAGGACAGGCATTTTCATGTCTGTGCGTCTTACCGCACCCGCTTAAACTGAATTCCAGGTACATTTTAAAATTAGGTATTAAGAAGAAGTGTCTCCAAACCAACAGAATGTCTGAATCCCTGCGTAGATCCTGCCCTCTAAGATGGAGGAAGCATGGCGAGATGTCAGTGTTAGTCGTTCCCCAGCGAGCTGCCTGCGCTCCCTAGGCCAGGCTACCACAGGCAGATTCCAACTGCTCCGTGCTTTCCACCCTGTTGCCATTCACCCTCTGACTCCTCACATTCCTGTCTTACTCTGGAACAAGCATGAACAAGAACTTTTACTCCAGAGGAACCTATCCAATAAACTCTTGGGTCTTCTGAAGCTACTCTTGAAGCTTATCTGCTTAGAACTCAGTCTCTTCAGCTCTGGTTGTGGTAAGGTCTAAGCTCAAGTCTTTGTTTCTCCTTTCTGGCTTCTGTGGGACCATCCTGCTTCTAGAGGCACAATTCATTCCCAAGAAGGAATGCTCATAGTAATGGCAAATATATCCCTACATAAAAGGAGAAATCCTTTTGGTCATGCTCTTTCTGTTTCTTAACCACCTGTCCAACATATCATAATATAAAGCCTCCAAAAGACATTATAAGTGGCTCAGGGAGTGTCTCCTACTTCCAGATTTGGGAAGGAGGAACCCAGGTCGGGGCTTGGCATGCTGTGGGTGGAGGCATCGGGAGACGTAGAAAGGACAAAGCAGGTGCACACACACACACACACACACACAATTGGTCTCCTCTGTACACAGTAAAATATAGCTTTGCTATATAAGATCATTCAAGGATTTTCCTTTCATTAAATATTTGTCCCTAACATTGAGTTTGGAGTTCACTCTTTACCATCTGAAACCTCTAAGGAGAAGTAATGCCAAGTAATTCATATTATCTTGAGCCCTTTAAGAGCATGTCAATGCCAGAATCCTACAGAACATTGCTCATCAAAGTCCTACTGCTTGCAGTTTAAGTGCAAGCATTTTTTGTTGGGAATGATTTGTTTCCATGTGGCATCTTTTGGTTTTAGGAAACCAGCATTTTGGGCACAGAAGCAGTGTTTTTTCCTCTACTTTGGTGGCAAAAGTACTATACAAAAAGTCCTATTTTGGCTGGGCATGGTGGCTCACACCTGTCATCCCAGTGCTTTGGGAGGGCAAGGCAGGAGGATTGTTTGAGATCAGGAGTTCAAGACCAGCCTGGGCAACATAGTGAGACCCTGTCTCTACAAAAATAAAAATAAAAATTATCCAGGCATAGTGATGTGCACCTGTAGTCCCAAGCTACTCAGGAAGCTGGGGCAGGAGGATCACTTGAGCCCAGCAGTTCAAGTTTACAGTGAGCTATGATTGTGCCACTGCACTGCAGCCTGGGTGACAGAGTGAGACCCTCATCTCTAAAAAAATCCAAAAAAGTCCTATTTCCAAGGCTATCCCTAATTCACTTTGAGGGTTTAGGGGAAAAACACTCCCTTTTTCCTGTACATTGATTTCTTTATTAGGTGAATGGGAACACTTTGACTTGCTTTCCCCTACATGGACACTGTGAGGCTTCATGTTTCTATGGTGCACTAGGAAACTTCTGAAAGGGCCTCGCCACGGTAGAGTAACACTGGGGATTCCACCCACCTGACAGTCATATGGTGTCCCAGCTGGAGATCAACCTCATATCTTATCCCGTTTAACATCCTCATTTTACAGAGGATAAAACCAAGGTCCAGACAGAAAAGTAAGTTGCTGAAGATCACACAGGCTACTGAGTTGGCCGATGCAGTTCCTTAAGCCAGAAGCTCAAAACAGGAGAACATATCAACTATGAGCTTGAGCTCTGAAGTTGTGGCTTAAATTTTGGATTTGCCACCAACTCCTTACGTAACCTTACATTAGTTAAGTTACATCTCTACAATCTGTTTTTTCACCTGCACGTGGAGGAGGATCATAACTTCATGGGGTTGTTGTGAAAATATTTATTATTTCATTTAGAAATAATACTTAGCACATTGCTGGCAAATAACATATTGCATAAATGCTAGCTACACGTGCTGGAGACCAGTAAAGATTTGGGTTCTCCTTCCATAGTGTAGAGTTGTTGCTGGGACGTGTTGCTGACCAGCCAGAGGCTACATTTCCCAGACCCCTTTACATAAGGGTAGGGCCACGTGACTGAAAGATGGTCAGAGGAGTGTAAGTAGAAATGGTGTGTGTCACCGCTGGGCCAGGTCATCTTAACTAATGCAAGGTTATGTAAGAAGTTGAGAAACTTCTACCAGTTATCTTGAGTCATGACCTTGGAAAGGAAGGGGCATTTGAAAAAGCACTGCCACTCTATGCCCCATGAAGGAGCCAGGTGAGTGTTTCCCACTGCAATGCCAACCAAATTCCTTGCTTTGAAAACCCCTGGATTTCTTCAGCGGACACTATTGAACTGGGAGACTCTTGCTGCTCTCCCTACACATCCTGATAAGTTTTGCTCTAATCATGTCTAACATCCACAGCCCGGATATGTGGTTGCTGAGAAACCACTGGACTAGTTGCCTCCCTAAGCCTTTCAGCCTCAGTTTCCAAGTATCTACCTTTTACAATTGCATTTAAGCATTCATACTGCAAAACTAGTCATGCTGTCAAACAGGGGTAGGGATTGGAGTGTGGATTGTGGGGAAGAGCTAATAGTTACCTTTGGTCGAAAGGATTCAACCTTCTGAGGAAAACAAAAAGCCCCTTACTTGGTTGCCATGGGAACAGCTTGGCAATGCTAAGGATGCTCTGCAGGAGGCTGCCTTGGAGCAGAACTGGGGAGAGGGCTTTCTTTCCAATGAGGCAGGAAAGCTGTTTGTGAAAAAGCAATTCTATCAGCTCTTCTGATTCCTGTAGGGGCTGGGAGTGTTGCCCCAGTCTCTGGCCCTAGGGCATCTTTTCTTCATAGCGTTGCTCAGTCTGGCAAGAAAAGGGGCCATGGCCCAAGGTTTACTCCAAATGATTATGGAGCAGGGCTCTCTGTTTAAGGATTCAAACTCACTGTGGAGGAAGGCTTCCTTGTCTCTGCTGATATAGCTCAGCCCCTGTCCCACCAGGATGAGATGAATGGGCACCACTTGTCTGAAGGAGCCAGAGATAGAACCAGAAAGAGCGTTATTTCAGAGAAGACTTGGTGGGGGAGAGTGATGGGAGAGGATGGGCAGCCACAGGTCTCTTCTATGTGACTTTGGAATCCCCTGTTGCCCCTGCTCCCACACCACATGTTCACACAAAGATGAACAATGATTATTATCTCCTACATGTTTTTTCTTTTGCTCTGTTGCACAGAGGACTCCTTGCTCAGCCCACTCCCAGATGTTTCTGACTCAGACACACCCCCGGGGCCATGTCCCTCAACCATCCCTTTTGAAGAGCTCCAGCTTTACTGGGTCAAGGACAGTGGGGAGGGCTCTGGTGGGACAGTGGTTCAAAGCATGAGCTCTCAAGTCAGACAGGCCTGGCTTTACCTGGCTCTGCCACTGCCTGGCTCTGTGATCTGGATCAGGACACTAAACCACCGTATGAATCTCAGTTTCCTCATCTGTAAAATGGATGGTGAATAACAACATCCACTTCATAGGACTTCTGGCCATATTATATGATATATCGCATGGATAGCACTTAGCCAAGGGCCTGAAACATAATGTGTATTTAATAAACGTAGGCTAAACAAACAAACCAACCAAAAAGTTTATACCTGATAACCTTTACAATTCTCCCACTTGTAAGAGCCTGTGATTTTTATTCTCATTTTTCTAAAAAGAAATGTATTATGACTACTCTCCATGGTTGGGATTATTTCGACTCTTTTTATAATGTTTTGTTCACTCTCTCCTTTTCTTATTCTCCCTTAAAAATAATTGTTTATATTAAAAGCAAAGAGCATGGAATAAAGAAATATAATAAAATGTTAACAATGTATTTGATGGTAGTGACTACATGGAGTGGTTATTTTTCTTGTTCTCCAACATTCTGACTATGTGATCTCCATTCTCTTTTTGATATCTCATTCAGAGGTCTTAACCGTTCCCAAACTTTAATTATCTTTTCCACAGAGAATATTTCCAAGCTTCCATCTCCAGACCTGGCCTCCCTCCCAGTCTCTGGTCCCCCAGGGCCAGCATTATCCATGTGGATGAGCCAGAAGAATCTATAACGAACCAACTGCACATGGTCTATCAGTGTTTACTGAGCCCCGACACACTTGTCTTGCTTAATCCTCCAGATAGCCTTGTGATATCACTATTGATATCAATATCCCCATTTTACAGAGGAGACAGCTGAGACAAATTTAAAAGCTTGCCTGCTCCATTTCCATTTCAGTCCGTAGATAAATGGTGGAACCCGGAATCTGAACCCAGATATGCTGATGCCACTTCAGAACAGGTTTCCCCCTGGGTGAAATGTCTGGACACCTCACGTTGATTATCTCTGCACTAAATCTAGTGACCTCTTACCCCTCTCTTTTCACTAATGGCATTGCCATTTCCACCCTCACCCCATCCCCAAACCTGGTAGTCATCTAACTTCTCTCACTGTCTTCTCCACTGCTTCACTTAATCAATCATGAAGTCCTGTCCATCCTTCTCTCTGAATGCCTCTCAAATTATCCCTTTTCCTCCATTCCCATGGTGGCCCCTCACGTCCAGGCCCTTGTCACCTCGGATCCTGAGGATTCACCTGTGCATCTGGTCTCACAAACTGCAATCTCTCTTTCCTTCATGGTAACCAGGTTAATTTTATCTACATGTTCTCCTGCAAAGATGTCAATAGCTCTCGATGGCCTATGAAATAAAGTTCAAAATCACTGCCTGATAGGCAAGAACTTCCTTGACCGCCTGTAAATGTATCTTTCTTGGTTTAATTTTTATTATTCTCCCACTCAGTCATCTAACTCCAGCCATATATGTATGATCTGTCCAAGAACAGCAAATGGAGTTCAAGAGATCAGGTGCCAAGAGATCAAAAGGTGACATCTGCCTGGAGCCCTGGGTTGAAAAGGTTTATAAGACTATATTTGGGTCAGAGAAAAAGGGTGCCAAAACCAATTAGCAGTATCTGCCATTGTCAAAAGGAAGGGGGGTGAGAGCTGGAAGAAGGTGGCTTTTTTTCTTATTCCTTATGTCTTTTCTATTAGTTTGAAACCTAGGCCATGACCTTGCCTTTTTTTCCCCGATCTAATTTCTCTACTGCCACTTAACACAGTGCCTTGCACACAGTAGACACTTAGTAAATATTTTAAAATTGATCCATAAATTTTTCTATACTCATTTTGAGCTACAGTGAGGCAGGGGTCCCCTAGGAGAGAGCAGTAGTTCTCAACCCTAGGGAGCTTTAAAAAAAATTCTGATGTCTGGGCCTCATTTTCATGGGTTCTGATTTAATTAGTCTGGGATGTATCTGGTATTAGTAGCTTTTTAAAAGCTCCCCAAGGTTGACAACCACTGGTTTATGGAAAAGGCCGTGGATCTCAGAAGTCCTGGTTTTACTGAATAGCTATATGGTCAAGAACAAATCACTTTACTTCTCTGGGTCTCTATTTCGCCTTTTAGAAAATAAAGTGGTTCTACTGCATTATTCCAAGGTGTGTTCAGGTTCCAACAATATTCTCTTCCTTTTCCTAAAGACTTTCTATCAGCAGAGACCAGTTCTTATGATGGGGGATCTAAAGGCCTTTATCAGATGCTCCCAGAATTAGAAGAAATGGAGAGCCCAACATATGTTCTTTTCTTTTCTTTTCTTCCAGCCTGCTCTGGCCATTGGGAACATTGCTTCTTCAATCAATCAATCTATCTATCTATCAACTGATGATAATAAGGAGTAACATGGGGGGGGGGATCAATAAGCTCCACCCATTCTTAAATATACACAACTGACATTTTCCCTATTTGTGAAATGTGATTTAAGAAAAGTCCCTAAATTTCTCTTCCAACCAGATTGTTGCCTCTAAGGCTCCTCCTACATGAAAAACTGGAAGCTGCCTGAATTCAAGGACTTAATGACTTATTATTACTTAGAACTATACAAGGGGCTGTGTGGGGAGAAATCCTGAGGAACTTAGAATGTAACTGAAGAAAGAAAATTAACACACATACACGCATACACACATGCACACACACACAATTTAGAAGAAAATTTGGGGCCTGGACAGGTTCAGGTGGCACCCAGGGAAGGGAAAGTTGCATGTTCCCCTGCCATTCCTAGCTAGGTCTTTTTGACCTTAGAATGTTGGTATCATCCCAAACCTACTACAGGTTGAGTATCCCTAATCTGAAAATACAAAATCGGAAATGCTCCAAAAATTCTAAATTTTTTGGGTGCTGATATGATGCTCAAAGGAAATGTTCATTGGAACATTTCAGATTTTGGATTTTCAGATTAGGGATGCTGAACTGGAAAGTATATAATGCAAATCTTCCCAAATCAGAAAATATCAAAATCCAAAACACTTCTGGTCCCAAGCATTTTGGACAAGAGGTACTCAACCTATATCAAGTTTATTCATGCCATGACCAATTCCTGGCCCCTGGGAGGGGCTCCTAATTGCTCAGCACATCTTCCACCCTTCCCATCATGTCTGCTTTCTATTCCCCTACTAAGGGCTCCCAAATTCATTCCCAAATAATTTACATGCAAATTAGACTAGAAGGAGGCAGAAAAGATTGGGGGTGGGGGTGGGAGAAAGTAAGCTATATCCCAGACACCTGCAATTGAGAACCAAATGTTCTATTACTTAAAAACAGTCTGGGTGACGCTGAGACTAGATCCACAGAGGAATTGGTTAGTGTGGACTTTGCAAAGGTCAGACACCTGGGTCTTGTGTGCTGAGCAGGCAGACTTTTTGAACCTGCCCAAGCATCTTACCTACTGTTTTATTGACGGTCTTGTAGACTAGTGTTCTTTGGCCACTTCCAAAGGGTTAGCTCTCTACTCCAATTGCTTCTCTTCTGGTGAGGGTGATCAGTGGTAACTAAAGGCTGGCAGTGATGGAAACAGATTAAGCTGAACCCTGCTTATGTGGGAACAGTGCTGCAAAGTGTCCTCCCTGTTCTAGACTTTCTTTGCTTATTTCTTCCTTGATGTCCTGTCCTGATACCAGCTGGTCTGTTACATGCTCTCCAGATATATTTCACAGAATGTGGACCATCCTGTCCAACATCTGATTTTATAGATGAGGAAATTAGGCCCTTGAGGATAAGGAACTTGCCCATAGCCACATGCCAGGTGCTGTTATCATTATGACACTGATGGTTTGTGCGCAGGTCTGAAGGGTATGGTGAGGAGAAAGGACACCACAGGCTCAAACTTTGGCCTTTTCTTTTCACTCTAAATTCTCCCCTTTGGTGATCTCATCTGTGTTCATATCGTCTATATCACCTCCACTCTGCTTAGCCTCTAATCTGAGTCCCTCATCCTGATCCTATCTTGAACACTAGGTCCATATTTCCAATTGCCTAAAATATTTTCACATGGACATCCCATTGTTATCTCAAAAGCAACATTTCCCAAATGGAATTCATCGTTGACCCCCAAATACCTTACAGACTTGTTCCTCACTTTGGATTCTCCATCTTACTTGCAGGCAATTCTATCTATGCTGTCATGCTGGATTGAAGTTGGGCAGTCACCTTTGACCCTTCCCCCCCATTTTATCTCCATAGTTCCACTCAGACTCCAAATCTAATTTTCTTTGCTTAGTTCTGCCTCAGGATGTCCCATCCTGATACTAGCTGGTCTGTTACCTGATCTTCCAATACAGTTCACAGAAAGTGGACCATCCTGTCCAACCCCTGATTTTATAGATGAGGAAATGCGGCTCTCACCTAGAAAAAGAAAATCTATTTTTCGTCATGGAATGTCTTCTTGTTCATTTCCTCCTTTCCCTTTCAGTGGACACAATTTCTGCCAGACTAACTTTTTTACAACACAGATCTGTCATGTCATTCCATTGCTCAAAACCTCAGTGGTTGCTTTCCTGCCTACAGAGTAACATGCACACCCTTCAGCTTCAGGCTCTCTATGTTTAGTCATGCTCTGAAGTTCTTTCCCCCTACACCTGCTCCAGCCACATTTTACTACCCACTGCTTCTTCAACAGGCACTGCATTTTCTTCTGTTGACCAGAAATGTCCTTCCTCTCTACTTCTTCTTCAAGACCCACCTCTTTAATAAAGCCACCTTCCATCCCACCCATTCTCCCTGAGTGGTTGAAGTTTTAACATTTTAAAGTTAATTTTATGACATGGTGATTATTTAAGACTATGATAAGAAGATGTTAGAAGAAGCAAAACCATAAAAAAACCTGGAGAAGGTGCTTATGGGGTGCCGTCTTTGAACATGTTTTCTCTCCACTAATCAATGATCAGGCCTCAGGCTGTTAAAATCCTTCCCTCCTGCCTTTTGTAGTTTGTATCCCCATTTTAGCTCTTACCATCCATCTTCCATGAGAGGTGTTGGTATAAAAGTTGTCCTCTATTAATTGAAAAGCTCATGCAGAACACAAAGGGTGTCTGAACCTAGGGTGTCTTGACATTTGTCAATGTCATCAGCAGGTTAATTGGCCTCTGCTATAGTTATGGGCTTGAGAGTTGCTGTGATGATAGTAAGAGGTGGCTACATGTGAGAAGTGGGTCCAATTACTGGCTTGGTCTCTGGGGCTAAATACCAACATATAACTCCTATACCCTAGGCCAGACAGACTTTGGGAAGGCATATTTTCCTATACAGTGTATACCTAAATATAATTTCCCTCTATACTCAAGCCCATCTGAGATCACACCCTCCTCAAGCTTGGAAAGGCAACTCTCAACGTCTGAGTGGAGGATGACAGAGCAACAGATCATGGGCTGAAGCACAGTGACCTTATTTATACTCCTAGGAAAGCTCTCATAGAAATTGTGTGTCCCAGAGTCTGGTCATTCTGATCTGGACTCCTGGACATAGAGTACAGGATGGCTAAATAGCACTGAGAAAACTTGTCCTAGAGGTTACCATTACAGTAGTAGCCACTATCCTTGTGAGCCACGTGTTTGTATTAAGAGCTTTATATATATTATCTCACTTGATCCTTCCAACAACCCTATGTGAGCATTATTATTATTATCTTTATTTTACAGAGGAGAAAAACAAAGTTTAGGGTGCTTTGGGTTTTGTGGCTTGCCTAGCAGAGCATTTAGTAAGCTACATTAATGCTTTAATGCATTTATTGAGCATTTTATACCAGGTACTGTGAGAGACACAAGGACAAGTCAGATAGGCTCCCTGACTCAAGAAGTTCACAGCCTGGGGGTAGGGGAGGGAGATAATTATGTATTCATGTAAATCAGATTTTCTTAGGGAGAGGGAGAAGTTGCCACTGACTCAGTGGTCTTGCTGAGAAAAAAGAATCTGGGCCAGTGGCCTTGACAGATAGGTTAGACTTCAAAAGGCAGAGATAGGAGGGCATGTGCTTTCTGTGAAACTAAACTGTAAACTCGTTAAGGGCAGAATCCAATTTTTGATGCGTAGTTCAACTCCACAGATATTTATCAAGCATCTTTGATGTACCTGCTGGGGAAGTATGTGTATGAGGAGGAGGTGGGATTTCAGGATAAGTAAGACAGAGCTGTGGCCTACAGGTCTTGGGGCAAACATCTTCCTTAGTCACTGACAGTGTTTCCTCCTTGGGCTGCCCCATCTGTGTCCTCATTGTCTTTCCCTCGGTGAACACTTGCTGACTTGTTTATTCTACTGTTCTTTTCGTCTGGGTCAGACAACCCAGAACAGCACCAGGGGCTGGAATTCTGAGATCTGAAAGATTATGGGAAAGAGTGTGACACCCTAAAACATTTGCAAGTTACTCACTGAGCCTGCCTATGCACATCTCAGAGGAGATTTAAAACCTCCCTTAAGGACACTCAACTCACCTGAAGTTCATCTGCTGATCCATATGTTCCCACCCCTTGATGGAAGTGCGGCAGTGCCGATGGCTGGGAAGGTGGAGATGCTGGGTTTCCCCTTGTTTGCTTTTGTCCTGTGCATGCATGCATGCACATGTATAAGCTCACGTGAGTATGTGTGTGTGTGTGTGTGTGTGTGTGTGTGTGTGAGAGACAACATATGCTGACACAATGATACTTCTCAGGGTCACCATTCACATCAGGGGAACCCAGCCTTCCTGCAGTTCCCCTCAAGGGGGATGCCTATATCCAGGGAACTACCCTCAAGCCTGGCGCGCTGACCTGAGTGGCAAGGCAACTCCTCTGGGAACCCCCAGTGGCTTGTCTGAGGAGAGCCATGAACACTCATAATACAAAGGCAAAAAAAAAATAACAACAGTCCATCTTGGCGCCCCGGCTGTAAATGGCTCATTTACTCTGGCAAGAGGAATGGAGTTTTAATGACAAATTGTAATGCTGCACAGCAGGCCTGGTTGTGTGCTGTAAATTATTTTGAAAGAGGCACTATGCTTTAATAAAAAGAGGATTGCTTTCTGCTGCAGAGTCCAGACTCAGCCGTGGAGCGAGAGCCACCGGCATGCCTGTCAAGCATGCAGGTAGATGGGCCCAGCAGGCAACTGCATATATGGTTAAAGATGCAGATTTGGGTCTTGTCAATACGGAAGTTGTGGACAAAACTTGGGTGCATGAAGTAGATGGAACAGACTGTACAGCAAGGAAGCAGGAGGCCAAAGGTGGGACCCTCAGGGGCACCCACATTTATGGGCATGGGGAAGAAAAAGCTGCCAATGCAAGGGTCAGCTGAAGAATGAGAAGAGGCAGGAGGATGCTCTGTTCTGGAGTGCATGGGAGTAGGGGCTTCAGGAAGGCCAGTGACCAACATGGCCAGACACAGCAGAGAAGCCTTGAATGATCTCAGAATGGAGATCAGACTGCAGAGGGCCAAGTGAACAGAGGTGGGACCCAGAGACAGTGAGGCATTCGAGAAGTTTGGAGGGGAATTGCAAGTAAGAGAGTGAAGAAGCTGAAACAATGTAAGATTAAGAAGCAGAGAGGGGAGCTTCTGCCATGCTCTGGAGACCGACGGGGCTTGGTTAGAACCTCAGCTTCGGTACAACTGTGTGGCTTTGGGATAATTTAAGCTCTGAGCCTGTTTCTTCATCAATGAGGTGAATATAATAAAAGCTAGCATACAAGGTGTACAGTAAGTGCTCTCAAATGGAGCTGAAGGAGGACACAGGTCATAGGAGAGGTTTTCTAAACAACAGGTACAACAGAAATGACAGGGACAGACAGGACAAATTCAGACAGTGGCCCTAATAACATCAAGCTGCATAATTCAAGTGCTGCTGATTTCTTTTGCTGAAACTGGGAGAAATCGTGGGTTTCTTAGATTGCCCTGGATGAGGGAAATTTGTCAGTTACAGAATGTTTCAGAATTTATAATTGTTTAGGAAGACCTTGCATACATGTGAAAATCAGGTTGAAGTCCAGCTACATTAGAAAGTCAATCTGGGGGATCACAATGATAGTTCAGAAGTGGCGGGTACAGTGAGAGAACAATTGAAGAACCAGGAACCAGAGGCCAGATAGGGCCAAGTCACAGAGAAGGACGTGGAGGTGGTCATGGAGGACCACCTGTCTTTAAATCAGAGGAGAGACATCTCCAGGAAGTAAGCCTTCTGGGAAAGTTCCCAAGTGAGTAAATTTCCACCACGGAGAAAAGAGTAAAGAGATCATCCAGGTTTCCCCTTTCGCCTGCAAAGGAAGAAGCCGAAGACCAGAATGGCTGACTTAACGGAGGTTACACGTGTAGTTAATGATAGAGCTGGAGCTAGAGCTTGGGTCCCTTGGCTCTTTCTGTGGCATTTGTTTGGTTGAAATGAATTAAAAATGAAAGAATTAGGTTGCCTTGGTTTGGCGAGTTACCCTTTTGGTGACCACATATTGCTGGATTAGAATGGGAGAGAGGAAACCAAACTCAGAAATGGAAAACCCTCCCTCAGAGAAAGTAGTGAAGTCAGGAAGTGCTGCAGGCTTCACTGCAAGATTTAGGGGCCGGTCGCCTTGCACTGTGTAGTATTTGAGTTTATTAATAAGAATCTTAATGTTAGTGCTTAAAAAAAAGTTATGGAACAGCCAACTCATTTTACAGACGAACTGTTTGCCAAGCGCACAGGGACTCTGTTGCCAAGCTGGGACTAGAATTGAGGTGTTCAGACTTCCAGCCACAGGAACGTCATTGTATGTGTGCGGTGTGGGCAGGCGAGCAGGGCTCTGGCTGTGTTGACTTGCTCCTCTAAGTAGCTCAGAAGGCAAATGTGAAAGAAACAGGAAACTCTTTGTCCCATTCTCCAATTGCATTTCAGGTTAGACTTTTGAGGCCATGATACTGGGAATTTGGCATTGAAAGAGGGATAGGTATCTACATTAACCAGATAAATTCAGCTTTTTGCTTTGCTGCTAAATACCTGACTCTGTGAGCAAATGTGTGTTGTTTGTCAGCCCCAAGGGAGGTGAGCTGAGACAGTGGATGCGGGAGCTCAGGTAATCACAGCCCACCCTCAGGCATCTGGGAATTCACTACATGACAGAATGAGATCTTCACATTCCCTTTTTGGGGTAGCCACCAATTTCCCTCTCCCTGCTGCCCGCCGATGGCAACATTGTTGTCCTCTCTGCTTATCACTGACTATTGTCTTCTGATTCTAATTTACTGCCAGGTTTGACACTCAATAAAAGCCAAGAAAACATTAGTTAGGAAATCTTTTCTTCCCTCAACTACAGCCCCCTCCTCCAATCTCCCCAACTCAACTGATGTTTTTTGAAGTTACGCAAAGAAAAGAGGAGCTTCCTTTCCCAGGAGCATGGCAATAAAACCAAGGCAAGATGACTTGGTACCTTTAATAGAATGGCCTTTACCATTTGTTCAAGCCCAAAGATGAGACCTTGAAGGAAAATAGATGGAAGACAATAAAATAGGATATGAATGATGCTTAAAACTCTCTTGTGCTCCCCATTTAGACAGAATGACCTTCACTCAATAGGCTGGACAATATAGGCTGGTCCTGATATCAGGCTCTGGGGTGGTCTTTTCAAGGATAGTAGGCCGTGCAGCTACCTCTTCCTTCACTATCATCCAGAAAAAACTACAAGAGAGCTGGGGACCCTGTCTGGCATAAGCAAATGCCCTCAAATATTCTTGGGTGATAGTATTCTATTCAGAACAAGATGCATGGAGGCTATAGGGGAGCTTATTCGGAGCACCTCTTTTGGAAAAGTCCATGTGTGGACCACATCAGATGGTTGGAGAGAGACCAGTGGGGTCACACTATGCCAGTTGCCAAAGCCAGGATGTCGCTGTTGATGTTTATCATCCAAAATGCCCAAATTCAGCAGATCTGAGAAATTCAAACAAAAAATAGCAATGGAGATACAGGCTGAATACGATGCTGAGATGAAAACCCAGCTCTGGTAGAAGCAAAATTCTGGAGCTAGGGAGAGCTATTTCTGGGAGAGCCAAACAAGATGGCATATCAAAAATAACCGAGTCAAGAGAAAGTCATGGTCATGGTGGGTAAAGCCCAGGGAACAGTCCTCTAAAGAAACCTTAGCTTTTAGCCCAGATGTTACTCGACTCCCTGTTCCTCAGTTGTATGTGCTCCTCTCACCCCACCCCATGCCCTTCAAGTTTCCTCTGTCTTCCTTTCCAGCTGGTCTCTGTGGAGGGAACTTGCTACCTTTTAGCTCTGTTATGCTGGCCCTTTTAGCTAGTTGCTTTTGGGTGCTGGTCCTACTCCAGCTCACCCACAGCCCATCTAAGGGAAAACCGTGATGCCAAGACACTCTGCTGTGGCCCTTCATTGCTTTTTCTGAACTTAGCGTATTCTCTCTGATGTCCTGTTTGTGATTTTGTCTCCTCTCCCAGTTGATGATTGCTTTTCTGAGAAATGCTCTCTGGCTGACTGTGTTTCCTCTCCCAGGGATGTTTGCATTTGGACAAGAGATTGCACTTTCTGACAAAGGAATGCTTTATTACTTATGATATTTCAGATACAAGCAAGATGCTGTGGATTGGGGGGGTAGGATTTCTAATCTTCATCTCAGCATTTTCTCCATTCCTTCCCCATTCACATCACTCACAGCCCCTAACCTGATCCTCTCCAAGTTTGTCCCAACAAGGTAAATGGCACCACAATTCCCTCATGATTAAATTAAAAAGCCTAGACACTACCCCAAGTCTTTCCTTTTCCTCACCCCACATCCAATCCTTAGGCATGTTTTGTCTTTCTTTCTACAAAAGATAACTAAGCACTATCCACTTCTCTCATCTCCACTCTATCATTTAGTAATGCCGTCATCACCTCTCACTTGGACTGGCCCTTTCCTAGTCACCAACTTCCATCCTCACCACCCTCAGGCTGTCCTCACACCACAGCCTTTAGAATATCACATCATGCCATCTAACTGCTTAAGACACTCAGGACTTCCAGGTAGAATAAAGTTCAAATTCCTTACCATGGTGTTATGGGTTGAATTGTGTCCCACCACAATTCTTATGTTGAAATCCTAAACCCCAGTATCTGAGAATGTGACCTTATTAGCAAATAGGGTTGCTGCAGATGTAATTGGTTATGATTAGATCATACCGGAATGGGGTGGACCCCTAATCTAGTATAACTGGTGTCATTATAAGAAGATGGCTATGTACCAGAATGTATAAGGAACTCAAACAACTCAATAGCAAAACAACAAATAATTTGATTAAAAAATGGGCAAATGACCTGAATAGACACTTCTCAAAAGAAGACATATAAATGACCAACAGGCATATGATAAAATGTTCAACATCACTAATCATCTGAGAAAAGCAAATCACAACCACAATGAGATATCATTATCTCACTCCAGGTAGAATGGCTATTTAAAAAAAGACAAAAAATAACAAATGCTGGCAAGGACGTGGAGAAAGGGTAATGCTCTTATCTTACACTGTTGATGGAATGTAAAGTAGTACAGTCATTTTGGAAAACAGTACGAAGTTTCCTCAAAAGACTAAAAATAGAACTACTAGATGATTCAGCAATCCCACTGCTGAGTATATATCCAAAAGAAAAGAAATTGGTCTGTTGAAGAGACATCTACACTCCCATGTTTATTGCAACATTATTCACAATAGCCAAGATATGGAATCCACCTAGGTGTCCATCAACAGATGAATGGATAAAGAAAATGTGGTATATATGCACAATGGAATATTATTCACCCATTAAAAATAATGAAATCCTGTCATTTGCAGCAACATGGATGGAAATGGAGGTCATTATGTTAAGTGAAACAAGCCAAGCACAAAAAGACAAATATCACATGTTGTCATACATGGGAGCTACAAAGGTGAATCTCATGGCGATAGAAAGTGGAATTGTGGTTACCAGAGTCCAGGAAGGAGAGGGGGAGGATAGGATTAAGAGAAGTCAGTTAATGGGTACAAAAATACAGTTAGATAGAAGGAATAAGTTCTAGTATGCGATAGTACAGTAAGGAAATTATAGTTAACAATGATTTATTGTATATTTCAAAATAGCTAAAAGAGAAAAATTGTAATGTTCTCAGCACAAAGAAAAGATAAATGTTTGAGGTGATAGATATCCCAGTTACCCTGATTAGATCATCACACATTGTATGCAGGTATTGAAATACCACACACACCCCAAAATATGTACAACTGTGATACATCAATAAAAAATACAAAATAAATAAATAAATAAAAAGTTCTGTGCTTCTGGACACACACACACACATACACACATGAAGATGCTATGTGAAGACAGAGACACACAGAGAAAATGCCATGTGATGACAAAAGCAGAGACTCGAGTTATGCAGTTGTAAGCCAAAGAATGCCAAGGCTTGCCAGCCACCTGCCAGAAACTCAAAAGAGACAAGGAAGGATTCTCCTCTGCAGGTTTCAGAGGCCCTGCCAACACCTTGATCTCAGACTTCCAGCCTCCAGAACTGTGAGGTGATACATTCCTGTTGTTTGAAGCCACCCAGGGTGTGGTGCTTTGGCATGGGAGCCCCAGGAAGCTAATGCACATGGCTTCTGAGAACCAGGATGATGAGACTCCTGCCTACCTCACTCACCTTCTTTTGTGCCATCTACTCCTACTCCAGCCACACTGGCCTTTCTGCAGATTCTAGAACATAATCCCATTCCTCTTTGGAGTCTTTGTGTATACTAGTCCTTTTCCACATAACATTATTCTTCTAGCTCTTCATGTGATTGGTGTGTTCTTATCTTTGTGGTTTTGCTTTAAATATCCCCACTTCAGGGAGGCCTTTCCAGACCATTCTACCTACCTAGGTTCAATGCATCCTGTTTATTTCTCTCACAACACCCATCTCAACTTTAAAATGTTTAATTTTTCTTTTTTAACCATTTGTTTACTTTACTCTTCTAGAATACAAGCTGCATAAGGGCATGGACCATTACAATGGGATTGTTGTTTGAACCCGAGCTCACGGTCACTGTCTCAGAAGAGTTTATTCACCAAACATCCTTGGCATTTCACACAGTGCTTGGAATATAGAAAATACTCAATGAATACGTTTTGAATGAGTAAATGAAAGAAGGAATCAATGCTACATTTAAGGTACAACCTGTGATATTTTCTTTTATTAGAGGATGAATGCTAACAGTCTTGGAGCACCGCCTATGAAACACAGAAGGTCTAACCAATATAGGTAATAATAGACTTTATTGGAATTAGAAATGAAAACCAGCCCTCTAAGACTTAAAAATGCATGCTTTTTCTACCAGTTCATGTTGAGAATATTATGAAAATTTCCTTATAAATCAAGTGATATTTTTAAAGTACTGGGGGAGCTGGCCACTTAAAAGGAATACTAAGGTAATCCAATTTTTAAAGTGAGCAATAATTTCCTAATTCATAATTTGTGAACACTAAGCTTTGGAGTTACTGAGGTAGCTGGTATCAGGGCATAACTGTGGTTTCTGCTTCTGAAAATGCAATGATGTTTATTTTTACCACCTGCTCAGAAATGGATGAATTTTCAATATAAATTCCATGCCTCCATCTCTTTTTCAAGGTTAGATGCCAAATACAATGATCTTCTCAAAAATAAAACAAAAAACAAAACAAAAAAGCAACAAACAAAAAGAACCCAAAACACCCAATAGCCTATCTGATTTGAGAGCTGGTGGTGACATTTTTTTTTTTTTTCTAATTTGGAAATCTCCCAACACCTTGTTAATTTGGCTCTCTGAGAAAAATGGGATCTTCAATTCACCTCCTTAGGGGAGAACAATGGATGACTTAGCATGGCTTGTCCTTTAAGCAAGTCTCCTCATTCTCCGTGTTGGGCAATGATTCACTTTCACAGCGCCTCAATCCATCACTCCTCTCAATCCCTTCCATACACCTCTCCCGTCGCTCTTCAGGGAGGGAAAATGGATGGCAGATGTTCCCTGAGATCTTGTTTTCAGACAAGGGGAGGCAACAAGAAAGAGGTGGCCCTGCTCACACTGCCAGGGGCTACAGCCCCCGACCTTGAGCGGGTGGGTGGCCCGCAGAGCATCCGTATGGCCTGTGTGACTCTGTGAGCAGTCAGCCCCAGGACAGGAGGAGAGCAGCCTGTGGTTTCTCAAAGAAAGAAAGTGGCTGCTGAGAAAGGGGTGTTCAGTCACTTGAATGTCAGCTCCACAAGCAGGGCTTTTATCTGCTTGGATCACTGTTATGTCTTCAGGACTTAGAAGAGTGCCTGGCACACAGTAGGGACTCAAGACATCTTTGTTGACTGAAGGAAAGAAAGAATGAATGATTATGCACACTTCCCACCAGGCTACAAAGCAACTTAGACATGACAGATCATTCTTTGAACCAGTGGTTTCCTGCTGCTCTGAGCTCAGAGCTCTACCCACTGTACCACTCATTGGGATGGAGCAGACTGAATTCTGGTTCAAACCTCTCCCATCATTGCACCAACTCTAAGTCCTGGAAGGAGAGGACTTGAAGCTCTGCTTACAATAACCATTTCTTTCCTTGGTCCCCATACTTGAAGCTATTTCAACCACATACCCTGATTTGGAGCTCAGAAAAAATAGTCTCTGTGGCTATATGGTGCTTTGAATAGAGCTGGCCTCAATAAACATTTGTGGAATAAGCATGTCCAGTCTTTGCCTTCCAGACTCCTGGGTGGGATAAGGACACAGGGCAGAGAGGACCACAGTCTCAGCACTCTGTTTATCTTGCTATGTGAGGACAAACAAATGGTCTTGGACACTTCGTAGGTTAAGCAAAGAGGAAAATAATATAGTAGGTCTCCCATTGGCTACCACTTAGAAAACACCTGCCTGGTGCCAGGCACTGTGCTAATATGCATTACATATTTAGCAGGACGTTGGACGGAACTCTTCCTGCTATCCCAACATTGGCAACTGGTGTGCAGAGCTGAGGCAAAGAGGCCTTAATTCTCCCCAGACGTAGAGAGAGCAGCCGACAGTTGAGGACAGACACCACCTTCAGGACTTGGCAAAAGGCAGCTGAACTGGCTCTGCCACCCTCAACCACCACTCCAGTGCCCCTTCCCAGCCTGTAAAACACAGGAGACAAGGAGGGGGCCTGAATTGTTGACTAGCGGATGGATTTTTGGCTTCGCTCTCTCCTTTCATGAGAGAAAGGAAAGAAGTACCTGCTTGCACCTTGGCCAAGCCAAGTGAAAGGGCGCCAGGAAAATTGTTCAGAAAGATTCGGGTTACCTCCAACAGGGGACACTGACATTCCCTCCCAGCTGGTAGCCCACAGCCCCCTCTGGTACTGCCATCAAAATGAGCAGAGCAGAGTATTGAGTTCTTAAGCGAGTGGATGTGATCCGATGGGCTTGGGGCATATGAGAACACAGGGATTCACACCTGCAGCTTCTTAGCCTGAAGGAGGCCTGCTGGGGTGGTGGAGACAGCCAGGGGAGGAGGGTCAGTGGTGCCAAGTGCCTGCAGAGAGGGAAAGAAGCCCTCTCCTGGCCCCCGCTACCTCTGGACCTTAGAGGGTGTGGAAGAGGAAGGCAGAGGTTCCGCTTCCTTGGAGCAGAAGATAAAGGCTGGAGGCGGGGAGGGGCTGTAGGCTGGACAGGCAGCTGCTGGATCAAGCAAGGTGGTGCCCCCACAGTGGTGCCCCCAGGGCGGTGCCCCCAGGGCTGGAGGAATGGACCCAACCTACGGAAAGGATGGTTGTCCCCTCTGTGAGGGTCCACAATGACTGAGGAGCTGTGGTGAAGCTGAATACTGTCTCCAACAGCCAACACATTGATAGAGGATGGAAGCCGTGTGAGTGACAGCCTCACACACTTTTCCTTTCCCCTTCCCTGACCCAAAGCGCCAGAGGAGCTCGAGCCTAGCAGTGAGGGGTGTGTCCCGGAAGCAGACCATGGGGAGGGGGGAGTGGGGACGAGAAAGACTTGAGCAGGAGACCACGCTTGCAGTCCCCCATCCGCCTGCAAGTCCCTTGAGTCATGAACTTGATTCACATCAAAGGAGGGAGTTTCAAAGTACCTTTGAGATTGGTGCTTTAAACTAGACAGACAGAATAATTTTAACAATAAAAGTTGCCAGAAAATCATGGATTCTGCCTAAGATGTCATTAAGCTCTGAGCATAGGATAAATGCCCCAGAGAGGGAGGACAATTTAACATAAGACGCTTGGAGACAGTGAATGGAGGAAAATAAAACTGCCCGATGGTTACACCCTCTGAGCTCAGACTGCCTGATGAACCAGTCACACACACATTATGTCACTGCACACATACAACAGCTCTACAAGGTGTGTATATACAATCTTCATTGAACAGATGAGGAAACAGGATGAAGGAAGTCAAATAACTGGCCAACAGCCATATAGGGCTGGTTACCTGGGCTCCTAACTTCTGCAGAACACTGCCTCCCTCGTCCTGTCTGGGCATCGATTCCAGATGTGTCTGCAGGCAGACGCTCTGGGGCATGTAGAGCAAGGAGCGGGGGCCGCTGTCCTTGCCCCACCTCATACCCTGGGATTCTGGGCAAATTACTTAATGTGTCTGAGCCTTGCTTTCCTCCTCTATAAAATGGGAATAGTATCTATCAACAAGGTGCTGTGAGGATTTGATAAGAATATTTTTCATAGGGTCTGGCAGGTAAGTAGACATTAATTACTAATTCTCTCATTCCTTTTCTTGAAAGCCTAGCTCAAGGTGCATCCTTCCTCCTTCACCCTCTGTAGCATCAGTGAGATTTTGCTGAACCCTCTATCTGCAGCCCTCAGCATTTACCACAAGCCACTCGGTATATTGCTAGTTTCCCTTCTATCTGATGACATCTCTCTGATCAGACTATGAGCTGCCTAAGGGCAGGACCGAATTCACACTTCAACACTCTATGGCCTGTAGCCACACACTCAGGAAGAGTTCAGTTAAACCAGTGCTTCTGCTGGAATACTGCTCTGCTAAACAGCTGGGAAAACCTGAAATCTACAGAGAAGAGGTGAGGATAATGATACTGGTAATTACAACAGCTAATGTACTGAGCTCTTACTCTGCATCAGGCACGGTGCCAGGTGCTTCACACGCATTCTGTCGTGGACTCCTTCCGTCAATCCTGGCTCAGAGGCTTGTTTGCTGGTGGGTTAGTTGGTTGGCTTTAACTAACATTCAGCAAGAGCTTACCATTGCACAGACACTACTGGAAGTGTGTTCAGCATGTGTTATCCCATGTAGAGCTTATTAAAAAGCTGTGTGGTAGACACCAGTATACCCATTGTGGAGGTCAAAAAGGGGGCACACATGGATGAAATACATTGCCCAAAGTCACACAGCTAGCACATGAAAGACCCCAGATTCAGATCCTTGAAATCTGCTTTGGAGCACACCCTGTGCCCCAGTGCACAGGGTTAGGTGACTCGCCAAAGTGTATGTGGCTAATAAAGGACAGTTGGGAGATTTGAACCCTCTGGCTTTAGAGCTGAGTTGGTTCCCATGTGTGGTAGCAGAAGCAGGACTGCAAAGCAGCAACTCATACATGCAGTAGGAACATTTGTTTCAATCTGTGGACCTCTTCAATAGGACAGAAGAGTTCATGGGTCCCTCTTCTAACCTCTTATACTTGTTAACAAAATAAGCTCTCTTCAGACTCTGGGAAGAATGGTGAGGTTTTAGATGAGACACCAAGAAGATAGTCCTTAGTTTCAATAGAATACCAGAAATTAATTAATGCATACCACCAGAAGTTAATGCTATTAATATCATTCTAGGAATATTACCCTTCTAGAGAGCTGTCTCCTCTCACACCCCCAGGGACTCAGTGCCTTTCTTAGATCAGCTCTGTCTTCCCCCCCGGCTGACCTCATGGTGCAACTTTCACCTCTGTAATCTGTTCTCTCCGAAAAGGGTGCCCACCTAGCTGCTCTCCCTGGGGTATGTAGATCCCTCCCAATGGTCCTCTCTCTTGAGTCCTGCCATAGAACACAGAGCCCACCCCAGCACCTGATGGCCAATGCAGCCCCATCCGAGCCAGGAGAGAGAAACCAGAAGGGCTGGTGACCGGAGCTGGGCTGATAGGAAACCCCACGAGAGAAGCAGGCCGGATGCATAGGGTGACACGTCAACTGATTCACGTTACTGCCACAATCAGACAGCTTTCCAGCCTCTCCCAATCTGCCCTGGGCTCTCTTTGGACATGCCATACCCTGTTCTTGCAGAGCTCAGAAAAGGAGCTCCAAATCTTCTGAACCTCAGATGGACTATGATCATCCAGATTTCTGTGAAAGCAGGGTGGGTGATACAAAGGATCGTGAGTTTATCTAAAAGATTCTTCATTTGACTACCAGGGCTCCCTGAAATATGATATATTCACTAATATGTGTAAAATAAAGTGATCAGGTAATTCTTTGCCAGAATTAGCATAAGGCTGTGTTCTTTTCCCCACTAATCTTGACAGAGGGGACCAACTGTGTCCAATTTAACCACAGGCTGGTTGATTTCCCTCAAAGGTAAACACAGGAAGGTCATTGATTTTCTCTTGGGGCTCACACACAAGTCCATGTACTGCCTTTTGAAGATTGCTCTTGGAGAGAAATCTACTCATTTACGAGGGAACCTCCTCTGTAGGAGACCTAACTCAAAAGCAGTTGTCTGAATGTTAGTATTTTGGTGGAGGGTTCTTTTGTTCTTTCTCTCATTCTAGTTTTTTTTTCATCAACTCTAGAGGACAAGGTTCTGTCCTATGTATTGACTTAGACTAAATATAATCCAGATTCTTCTGCCTTCTTAAAAAAGAGGTCATAGTTCCAGAGTTTTTCCTCAATGGATGCGAACCTAACTCATTGCCTTTGCCTTAGCAGCAAAGTTTTGGTCTAGGGGCTGTACTCACTTCATTATTTTATTGTTGAGCACAGATACGTGATCAACATTCAAGTGTTTTCCTGAGCCTCATTCTGTTCCCAGCCATCCCCAGGTAACACTGTGTGGTTTATTCTTCCCTCTGCAGCTCATGGACCTCCCAAATGAGAACGGTTGGAGACAGGTTTTTACCTCTGAGAAGTGTTCACAGATTTTTGACTTGGTGACATGAACTTTCTTACTGTTGACTTACTTATGGCTGTTCCCTGTGGTTACATTAAATGTTGAGGGCCTAGCCCACCAGATCTGTGTACATGCTTATTATGAGCCGGGATTATTCCTTGTAAACCTCTAATAATCCTATAAGGAGGTACTATCACTGTCCACATTTTTCAAATTAAGGATTTGTAAAGTTTAGGCAGTTTAGGAACTTGCCCAAGGTCACTAAGTGGTGACATCAGGTCTTAACCCAGGTGGCCTTGGTTCCAGAGCCTTGGCACATTTGGTACTGCAAGAAGCCTGTCCACTCATGAAGGGCTGGGCCTGGGAAGACCTTTGGAGTGCAGATAGATAACTTGGAGCAGTGGTCCTCAACCACAGATCTATATTAGAATCATAATACATAGGAGTGCTTTTAAAATATATTGATGCCCAGGCCCCACTTCAGAACAATGAAATCAGACTCTCTCTCCCAGGCATCAGTATTTTCTAAGCTCCCCAGGTAATTTTAATGATAAACCAGGCTGAAAATCACTCATCTTTCCTGTGTTTGGGTTGTGCATCCCAGAGCTGATCTGAACCCTAACAGCTCCAATAACTTCCTGGTTTGGCTGCTGCTGTTCTAGACTCCCAACCCCCTTCTACCCCCAGCCCAGAATCAGCACCTCTATTCTCTTTCACCTGGGCTCTGGAATGTGACATGGCTGTCAGGTATGTGCACATTGCACAGCACCTCACTGCTCACTTAATCCTCTGCGGATGCTTCCCCTGCACTCATGGGCCCTTCACTCTCCTCCCCCACTGTTGATCGTTCCCTCTCATGAATTCACGTGACAGCATGATCATCCACCTTGGAGAGTACTTATCTCATTGTATTGTCCTTGTCTATTTATAAGTCTGTCTCCCCCACTGGACTGTGAGCTGCGGGGGTCTGGGGCTGTGTCTGACTCCTCTCCATGTCCCCACTGTGCGGCGAAGCACTTGGCACAGAGGGTGGACCCAGACAAAGTAGGTTGAAAGAATACACTCAGGCCTGAACGACTGGATTCTAATATCAGAAAAACCTTTCTGTGTCTGTTGCCACAGCCTATCTTACCATTCACCTCCATTTGACACAAAGACTTTTTATAGGAAGTAAAAAACCTTTCCTATAAATTAAAAAAAAGTAATTCACCCTTCAAGATTTGGCTCCAAACCTACCTCCAAAAGGAAGTCTCTTGGATTGCCCCCAGCTCATAATGATCCCTTTTAATGAATTTTTATAGTCATTACAGTCTGTATAATTCGGTTGTCAATTGCATTCTTCCATTACCATCTTCAATAGTTATTTTTTAATGCTCATGGGTTTATGTTCCACCTTCCTAACAAAACTGTAAACTCCATGAATTTCAGGACTATTTTTAAGATGGCAGCATCATTTTGTTGGCTCACTTGTTTGAAGTCTCCTGACAAACTGTAAGCTCTTTAAGGCCTGACAGTCTCATACATTAATCTTCATATGACAGCCCAGGCACGGTGCTGGCACAAGTAGGTGCTCAGTGGGACTTTGTTAAATGAAGACATTTGGTAACCCCTTTTAGCCCAGTGCCCTGAACTTATTAGGTACTCACAAATCATTTTTGTTAACTGGGTATGAAATGAAAAAGCATAATTCTTATTATAAGATGTGGTTCACATGAGACACAGAATTTCTTGGTATAAACCCTCTTTCAATTTCTTTTTCTACTATTTATAAATGCCTGATTATTCAGCTCCAAAATTGAATGAGAAGTATTGTGGAAGAAGCCCTCGCCCACTTGCAAATCCCTTACATACCAATTTTACACAAAGCCCCTAAACCTTAAAACCCTAAATCACCCTGAATGCCATATACCTCCTTTATTAAATTCAATATGTCACTGCTGAGAAAAGACAGTGGTGCCCAGTGGGTTTGGTTGGTACCTGCACACCCACACATGCACCTAAGCATAATTTCTAAATATGAAATCAGATCTGTTTTAATTTTTTAATGAAGGCAATAGATGCCCTGGCTCCCTCACTAGAGATGCTGTGCTGCTGTACCAGCTACAAAACACAGGGTCCTGCTCTGTTTTGCCAACTGATTATATAGGCGGGTTCCCTGTGGATACTCACAGATAGCCTCATTGTCAGACAGATCATTGTTTTCTGTTTTCCTTTGGTGCAGTAAAAGTCTATGTGGGAGGATGGGAACACAACGGAAACAAATGAACTCACCTGGCCCAGAAAACCATTCCAACACTCTGTCCCCCAGCACCAAATCCTCAGCCCCATTTTTGGCCCTCCAGCTGCTATTTCCCAGCGCACAGCTGCTGCTGCTAAGCTCTAATGAGCTGCAGTTAGCAGGGTAGGAAGGAGGGGCGGGTTCCAATGCCACTAATGAGGAAGTGCCAAGACGGGCACTCAGGGAGGTGGTTTTAAAGCAGATGAGTGGAAGGCAGGCAAGCTGGTCTAGAAGACAGCTTGTTCCAAGATGTTGGAATGGGAGGCTCAGTATAAGGTGTCTTCCGGAACACTCTGAGTGAGCTTCAAAGCCACCGCCAGTTGAAGCTGGTTACAGTCCTTCACCACATGCAGACGAAAGAGAGGAAAAGGCATCTTGTGCAGCCGACCCACAGCCAGCTCTGCCCACTTGTGCCAACACGATCCCTTCAGTGTTCTGCTAAATAAAATGGCTACCGAGGACGTTTTCCTACTTCAGGCAGCAGAAGATCTGTAATGTCGCCAATGCCATGGCTGGGAAGTTCCAGCCAAATGACCTTTGGCAGGAATCTGGATCTGCAATGAGGCCAGGGAGGTGGAGTCCCTGTCTTCAAAAGGCTCCCCCAGCACATTTCATCTGTTAGTACCAAGTGACTGGCACACTTGGCTTTTTCTCTGCAGCGGCCCAGTTTTCCTTTGTTAAGGGTGTCTAGAAGAGTTGTCAAACGTATTGGGGGGATGACTGCTCTCCAAAGAGGTCCAGCAAGGGAAAAGGGTCCTTGTTTCTGACATTTGCTCTAGTTCCTCTCTCTAGTCATTGAAAAAAAAAAAAATTAGAAAAGGATTTGAAGGGGAAAGATCTGTTATTTATACATATATTTTAAAATACATTTATAAGATTTGAGTGACCTGACTGCACATTCACAGCTGAAATAGAACAAGGTGATGCTCTTCTTGTTTTAGCTCTCATGGCTGTAAACAAGTGTCCTGTTTGCAGTTTATTGAGTGCCATGTTTTTCACTTTTTGTGTTTTTTTTCTATTGTTCTGCTGTTTAACTTGGTCCCCAAGTGTAATGATGAAGTGCTGTCCAGTGTTCCTAAGCCCAAGAAGGCTGTGATGTGCCTTAGGAGAAAATATGTGTGTTAGATAAGCTTCATTTGGGCATGAGTTATAGTGCTATTGCCTATGAGTTCAAAGTAAGTCAATCAATTGCATAAATTACATAAGGTGTCTTTAAACAGAAACACACATAAGACAAGTTTATGTATTGATCAGTTGATGAAAATATTGTGACCAGAGGCTCACAGGAACCTAACCCTGCTCCCCAGGAGCAATGCTTCAGTATTCATTCAATGTTTGTGCTAACTCTATGGGATATAACCACTATAAATAATGAGAATTGGCTGTATTTTGGGGGATAATTTTGGCTACTTGAAATGGTTTTCTATGGTATTTCAAATCAAAGAGACAATGGGATAAGAGAACAACAAAAGGAAGGATAGGTGGAAAATTGTTATATACTTTTGTCTACTATTTGCCAGATTTCTTCAACCTATTGTATCTCATTTAGTCTTTGTAGTAGCCCTATATGGCTGGTTTTATTGCCCTTTTATTCCAGATGGGAAAGTTGAACCTTCAAAATATTAGTCCATTTACTTGAGGTCACATGGCAGGAGAGACAGAAAGGCAGAATTCTAACGTGGCCCTAAGATTCCTTTCCCTCCCCTACGTGCATGCCCTATATAACCCCTTCCCTCAAGTGTGAGTGGGACCTGTGAACATGATGATGATCATATGCCACGATTCCGTTACATGGCAAAGGTGAAGGGACTTTGAAGATATGATTAGTTCCCCTAATCAGTTGACTTTTAAGCCTTGACTTTAAGGGAAACAATCCCAGGTGGGTCTGACCTCATCAGATGAGCACTTTAAAAGAAGTGAGAGGTTCTCTCTCCTGCTGGCCTTGAAGAAGCAAGCCATGAGTTTTACAACTGCAAGAAAATTAATTCTGCCAGCCACCACCTTAACTTGGAAAAAGACACCCCCCCGCCCCCTGCACACACACACACCAAGCCTCAGATAAGACAGGAGCCCCAGCTGACACCTAGGCTGCAACTAAGTTGTACCCAGACTCCTGATTCATGGAAACTGAGAAATAAATGTCATTTGTAGTAAGTAGTCATGGAGCAATAGAAAACTAATACACACAGCCAAGGAGTGGTAGAGTCATTGTTCAAACACAGGTCCGCCTGCCTCCAAAGCTGATGTTCTTTCTCTTTATACCATGTATAGAGGGTCCCTGACTTATGACAGTTTGATTTATGATTTTCAGCTTTACAATGGTATAAAAGTGATACACATTCAGTAGAAACCATATTTTGAGTACCTATACAACCATTCTAGAATGACAATATTCAATAAAGCACATGAGATATTCAACACTTTATTATAAAACAGGTTTTTTGTTTGATAATTTTGTACAACTATAGGCTAATGTAAGTATTCTGAGCACGTTTAAGGTAGGCCAGGCTAAGCTATGATGTTTGGTAGGTTAGGCGTATAAAATGCATTTTCAGTTTGCGACATTTTCAACTTATGATGGGATTAAGTGCCTTATAATAGTCTATTGGGATGTAATCTCGTTATAAGTCGAGCAGCATCAGTAATACCACCTTTTGTTTGTTGTTTGCTTGCCTGCTTGGTGGGCATTGGTGAGGGTTAGTGGAAGGGGATAGGGAAGATATTCAGATACAATGACTAAGGTTTTAGCCCTATCACAAGAGCTTGGGTGTAAAGACATGGGGAGCTTCTCCATGTCAAGAGAGGAGGGATGGGCATGGGCAAGTATTTTATCTCCTTTTGCTCAGGAAATAGCTAGTGGGGATCTGGGGACAGCAGGATTCACAAAGGGACAAGCTAAGAACACTGGGTCCCTAGTGTTGGATGAAACACATACAATTGCCAATACGAATATATTTTTGATGTACACAAACAGCGATTACATATGATTCAACCAATATGTGCAAGGACAAAGCTTAACCAGCAGTTAGACCAGGGCCAAGTCAGTAACCAGAAGCAGGACAGAAGCCAAGTGTTCTGTAGGAAAGAAGTTCTACAGTGGGAAGAGATGTGAGTGGGGCCACAGTCAAGGCAAAAATCCAACAACCAGAGACAGGAGGAGCTATGTCAGTGATCACATTCATGCCTAAACCATGTCAAATTTTAGTTAAGGGCTCTGCACAACTGTGGGAAGGATGAACACCTGTGAAACCCAAGCCCAACCTTCACATTTCCGACTTTGATTCAGTGACAAGTTGTGCTGTGAAAGGGGAAGCAGAGGCAATGGTCAGGGCTGGGATGGGGTTATACCATTGCAGGCCTCATGTAATGGCCAAAAATAATGTATGTCAGACACCTGCTGCAGTACCTGGCACGTGGTAGGTGCTAAATGAATGGCAATATTATTATTTGGCACTTCAATAGATAACAGAAAACTGCCTTGCTTAGGTAAGATGAAGGCAAGAGTGAGGAATCTCCAAATATATGGATAAAAAAGAAAGGTATAAAGTCCTGATTGGGAAAACCAGAATCAGGCTGGAAAACAGTTAATTCCTTAATTACTGAACTTCCTCCTCTGGGGCTGCATGGGGGAGGGCAGCACCTTCGGCAGTGCTACGGGAGAGTTGTGAGTCTTGCTCAGATGCCCTGGCCATCAAGAGCAGGGCTCTGCATCTGAAGGAGTCCAGGCCCAATGGGCTTGTGGTTTTCACCCCCATGAGCCCACAGATGTGACTCCACTCTGAAGCTGTAATCATTCTGTTTAAGCTTCTTGATCATCACGGGCTCCGAGGAGGAGGGTGTATGTACTATGGGGCATGGGAAGAGGGGAAGAGGCCTCAATACGGCATACGTGCTGCTCAGAGACAGGCCCAAGAGCCCTCTAGAGCCTGCACGGTAATTATTGTAGCTGTTGCAGCCCCAGAGTCCCACTGGCAAGTGATTTCACATGTAATTATCCTTGAGACAAGGACTTTGTGCATCCTCTTCCCAGCCCTTCTTCCTCCCGCTTCTTTTATTCTCTTCTCTCTACGTTCGTTCTTTCTTTCCCTTCATCTCCCAATGAAGTCCATCAAAGTCCACATTAGGATGCAGAAGAGTCCACCTCAAGGTCACCTTCTGGCCTGGCCTGGGGCTGCTCTCTCCTTGGGGAGCAGCCTGTCATGTTCCCTGACATCGTCAAAGAAAGCCCAGATAATGACACGTCCCTCCACCTTCCTCCAGACAATACTCTTTGACTTTCTATCTTTAGATTAACTGTCTCTTCCTAAAAGCCAACCTTGGGCTCAGGGTGGAATACAACTACTGATGGGGAAACCTGAACAAAATGCTGGTACAGATAGGTCAAAATGGCTGGGATGTGTCCGAGATTCTACTAGTTACTTAACTAATAACTAGCAGGTAATACCCCTGGTGAGCAATTTAGCCTAGGCACTGTGCTCAATGTTTTATATTTAGCATGATTGTATTCAATCCGCACAACGACCCTATGAGGTAGGTGCTGTTATTACCCATGTTACGTAAGTGAGTAAAGGGAAAGGCTAGGTAACTTTCTCTAGATCACATCACCAATAAGCCAGCCTGGGACTCCAACTCGGTCCATGCATTTATAACCATGCTGCTCTGTTACCCCCCCCCCCCCCCCCCCACTGTGTGTATCTGGGCTTTAGCCCACACAGTTGCTTTCACACTTCTGTTATTGGTGATGTCCTCGTGGCAATGATGATGCAAAACCTGTTCTTCCAGCTCCTGACATTCTTGTGGTGCCCCACCCTCCTACCAGTCATGGACAGCCATGGCCTTGGCTGCCCTCAGGTCTCCTGTGGTGTCGTCAGCCGTGCCCTAGCCAGGTCTGCCTTCTTTTGCAGAGGAAAGCAGGTAACATATCTGCATTTCAGGGCACCAGGTAACACACCTGCAGCTCAGGACCAGCTTCAAGGCACCAAGGAACTCCAACGGGAGAGAGGATTTGGAGACCAGGCTCTTCTTTGCTTCTGCATCACAAGATGAAAAACTCAACTACACAGTGGGGTGTTGCATTCAATGACCCAGAAAGGGGTTGAATGAGGGTGTGTCCTGCGTGAGGACCATTTACCCCTGAGGCCAGCTCCTAGGAATATTCATGTGTGCCCTACAAGCCGAGGCAATCAGTCACCCCTTCTTAATAGTCCTTCTGAATCCACTGGAGGAGGGGGTCTGCAAGTCACCTTTAATGACACCAAACTGAATCCCCCAATGAAAAGCAGGAGGACATTAAGGATCAGACAAGAAAATGCAGCTTGAGGCTGCTTCAGCATCAGCTGGAGCCTCTGGGCAGTTGTTTAAGGTCTATCAAGGACCAGGGCTAAGGAGATTGGGAATAGAAGAGGAGGCCATTATAACCGCTATGGTAAAGTGACTAAACAGATTGGGGTATGTGGCTTAGAGAAAGTGGCCTTTCTTTTTTTTTTTTTTTTTTTTTAACCTTCATCTACTTGCAAACAGGAATTGAAGAGGTTTGCAATTGGAGAAAGCAGTTGAATGAGTTCTAGCCTCCTCTTGCCTTGGGAGCTTTGGGTCGGTGTCCTCGAGGGACAGTGAACCCCACAGGCAGCACGGGGGCCGCTGTTCTATCAGTCCTTTGACCGCAGGTGTGAGGTCCCTAACTCGCATATTGAAGTCCGGAGTAGGCAATGTGCGGAGCTTATGTAGAGTTTCCTGGAGCTGTGACAAATTACCACAAACTTGGGGGCTTAATACAGCAGAAATTTATTCTTTCACAGGTGTGGAGGCTGAAACTCTGAAATCAAGGTGTCATCGGGGTTAATTCCTTCCGGAGGTCTGAGGAAGCCTCTGTCTATGCTTCTCTCCTAACTTCTGGTGTTTCCTAGCAATCTTTGGAGTCCCTTGGCTACCTCACTCCAATCTTTGTCCCTGTTGTCACATGGACTTCTTCCCTGTGTGTCCTCACATGGCCTCCTTGTAAGGATACCAGACTAGGATCTAGGGCCCACCCTAACCCAGTACAACCTCATCATAACTAGTTACATCTGCAAAAATCCTATTCCAAAATAAGGTCATATTCTGAGGTCTGGGGAGACATATATTTGGGGGCTGTGTGGGAGGGACACTATTCAACACAGTACAGCTTGCCAATGGCATTTGGGCAGATCTCACATCAAGGCAAGGAAAGGACTCGGATTCCCCAAAAGGAGAGCTCCAATAAACCTGGGCCCCTTCCTCCCGGTGTGGTGGGGGAGGGGAGCAGCACCACCCTGAGCAGTGTCTGTCTCACGGAGGCACCGCTCATGCATCTAAACTGTGGCATAGCAATCAGGCCCAAAGGAGCAAAAAAAGTCATGCAGAGAATGAAGGCAACTTCCCCCAAAGCTCAAGACAGAGCAGGCACCTTTCTCCCAAAACATTTGCCGTTTGGAGTACCCAGGTAAGATGCCGAAGGTAGCTCAATCAATCTTACCCCCTCTCTGCCCAAGCTAACCTAGAAAACAGGCAAAAGTCTTTGGTCTTCTTTCCTCTCCCTTCCAACCCTCAGGAGGGCTGGGGATGCGCAGGGAATCGGCTCCCCCCAACATCCAAGAACCATCCTGGGTGGAGCATCTCATGGCAGAGAGAGAGCAGGGCTGAGGGAGCCCTCAGTCCCCCAGGGCAAGCCTGTTCTGGCAGCCAGGAACGTGTTTCGGAGGCATTCAGGGAAGTGTTGCACAGAACCGCGTCCAATCCAGGCTGAGCAGATTAGCTCCCTCCCAGGGAAAGGTTCTGGGCAGCTGAGCAGGGCAGCTCCCTGTGCAGTGGCAGGGGCTGTCATTACAAGGCCCAGATAGGACATAATTACATGCTCCCCGGAGGGAACTCTTAATTGAATTACAGGGTGTCTCCTGAGCATCAGAGGCAGCCCGGGCTCCGAGGTAGCCGAGCAGCACAGACGCAGACCCTCTGAAGAGCTGGCGCCTGGGCAGGGGTCAGGTGTGGAGAGGCCCAGGGACACCAGTGTGCAGAGGGCTCTGTGGATCTTGCTGACACTGTGAGAAGAGAGGGAACAGAAGACAAATAGAGAGGGTGGGCGTACCCTGGTCCTTGTGCCTGAGAGGCACGTTTCACTCCCAGGTCGCCCCGGGCTTGCTGCAACCTAGAGGTGGCACACAGGCAGAGGGGGTGCTGGGAATTCTCTCGTTCACGCATTTATTCATTCAGCTGACATAAATTGTGTCCCTGTGCTGTGTGCGGCACATCTACTAGACACGGGGGAAGAGTCAGGTGCTGCTCTGGTCTGAGGAGGCGGCTGTGTGAGGACCATTTACCCTGAGGCCAGCTCCTAGGCCTAACTGTGTGTGTTCCACCAGTGGAAGCCAGTCAGTGGTCCCTTCATCACAGTCCTTCTGAATCGGCTGGAGGAAGGGGCTTGCAAGTCACCTCTAGTGACACCAAACTGAATCCCCCAACAAAAAGCAGGAGGGAGGGTTCACGGCTGTGTAGCCACAGCCCTTGGTAGTTCTCTCTTTGATAGCAACTAGCACACACAGTCGTCCTCCCCACACTGTGACCTCCCTGAAGGCAGAGACTGTGCCTTTTTTCACTGTGCTCAGCCCACAGGGAGAGCCCCACACATGTCTGCTGATTGTACACCAGGCAACCGACACCCACCTCCCTGCCTCTGAGCTCCTGGTGCTCCTGGCCTCCTTGATTTGGAGCAGCACAGGCTCTCCTGGGCTGCAGCTGGGACCCCCCTGCTCTCTCTCATCATCACCCCACTCCAGCTCTTGGTCCCGGCTGCCCTCAGACACTGTGGGCCCGGCATCAAAGGAGGCCCCCAGGATCTCAACTCATGGTCCTAAGCCAGCCTCACCCTGTTTCCCCGGGCAGCAGGCCAAAGCACCATCTGTTGGTAGTTCCTGGTGACGAAGTGACACAAACAAGGATCCTCTGTAGACAGGCTTGTGCAAGGGTGGGTCTCAGCCAGAAGTCAAGGGTGATGAATCCAGATTTCTGAGCTGGGCATTAAGGAGTTTATTGGCCCTTGCCAAATTCCCCGGGCTCAGTTGCCCCTGATTTAAAAGGAAAGAAGCCAACTCTTGCTATTAAGGAAGAAACGTGGGATGCCCTAGCTTCCTCCATATGAGGAAAAGGAGGCCTGCTACTTTCAGCTTCATAACTTTATTCTGATGCTAAAATATGTAACACAATAGAAAGAACATGTGATTTTGGATCAGAAGAACTAAGGGGTTTTTTTTTTTTCATGTTTTTGGCATTTTTATTATTAAAGAAATGCATGCCCATGTTAAAAATTCCAAACAGCACAGACTAGTATAAAATAAAAAGTTAAAAGTCGTATCTCCACCATCAGTCCCACTTCCCAAAAGAGGTCACTCTTAAGAGATTCTTAACAGTGCGTCAATACCACATGCAGCCCTTCCACTCTGCACCCAGCTACCCAACATACAATGGCTCTCAAAGCCATCACACATGCAAGAATGGCTGCCTCTGCTAACCATCTGACATGGCTGGGTGCCAAATCCCTCAAAGCAAAGAGGCCAGAGAAGCACCATGCAGTAGGAAGGATACAGTCTGGCTTAGGACTCAGTTCTTCTTTGCTGTTTTTTTTTTTAACTGTATATATTACCTTTTACTACACATTTTCAAGCATCATCCTATATGTAATTTTATCACACTCTTAGATATAATATAAAACGTTACTCTTAATGGCTACATAATTTATGTTATGTGAATATACTAGAATGTTTTTATCCCCTGTATTTTTATCTAACACATAATAATTGTACATATTTATGGGATACAGAGTGACATTTTGATACCTGTATATAATATGTAATGATCAAATCAGGGTAATTAGCATATCCATCACCTCGGACGTTTATCATTTCTTTGTACTGTGAACATTCAAAATCCTCTCTTCTAGCATTTTGAAAGTATACACTGAATTATTGCTAACCATATTCACCCTACAGTGCTACAGAACACTAGACCTTATCCCTCTTATCTGGCTGTAACTTTGTATCCATTAACAAGCCATTCTCTATCCTCCCCTCCCCTAACACTTCCTAACCTCTGATGACCACAATTCTACTCTCTACTTCTGTGAGCTCAATTATGTTTTAGCTCCCACATACGGGTGAGAACATGCAGTATTTAGGAGTCTTTAAAAGCTCTGTGTTTCCAGGTAAATTACTTAATCTGAACAAAATGATGATAGTCACCCTAATGGCATGACAAAATCCATAATAACTTTTAAAAGTTGAATTTTATGTTTTCATACAAATATTAGAAGTGTTATTATGTAAAAAAAATAACAACAGTAGTAAGTTTGCCTAGAGGGCTGAACACAATGATAAAGCCCTGGTAACCAATATTATGCTCCTTTTCTCTAGAATATTCTGATCTCCCTCTGGGGTTATCCTCATCAAAACAACTTTAAACAATTAGTGCCTGATATTTTCAAAGAATTTTACATCAGTTAAATGTCCTCTGATAGTCAGCCCTTGGCTGTGTTCATTCTACTCTCTCTCGTCAACCCTCAAAATAGAAAGTCTATATTCTTCCAACAGTCCACACAGGTTAATTAAAATGCCATTTCTCTCTGCTTTGGCTAGAATTACATTAACTTGTCATAGTCATACTAGTTATCTTTTGCTATGTTTTATGAGGAAAAAATGGAAATCTGATTAATTATGAGCTAATGATCTTCTAAAACATGGTTTCCATGGGGGAGGGGACAGATAATGAAAGAGGTCTGTGGTAGGGAATTGGTCTGGGAACCACTGGTCTAGTATATGAAACCCACTAGGTTAGCAGAGGTTCTGGAAGATGCTAGTCTGACAATGAAATTATCTGCTTCTTGTGTCCAATGAGAATTTATGTCTAGCCTTTTGAAAATATGGATTTCATGTTTTCCCTGGATTCCTCCAGGGAATAGAAGAAGCTTCTGTGTTAAGTAAGATAAAGAAGAGAGTGATTCCAGCAGGTTTTCCACTGAGGATTGGCCCAGTATTAAAGAGATAGTGACAACTTCATACTTACATATGTCAGTGAAATGGAGACTCCAAGTTTCCTTATTCCATAAAGTTCTTTCTGTGTCTAGTCCCACGATTAGAGTTGGCAGATATTTGGCCTTTTCTTCTCACATCAACAGCTGAGTCCAGACACAACCTCACAGGTTCTTTCCAAGGTGGCCCCCTGGGCGGCCACTGCTCATTGACTGGTGGTGACACAAGAGGACAGTCCTATTTTCCACCCCAGCCCTGGGCCCAGAGCCATGGGCACCTGATGGAGCCACACACTGTGCCACCTGTAGATGAGAATACACTGGCTTCTGGGGAGTTCCTGGAAAGGCATCAAGTTACAGCTCCTAGGATAAAGCAGGGGTGCCTGCTGGCTCTAGAGAAATCCAGCTGACCAGCTGTCCAGAACGGGGGAGAGGCTCCAGGAGCGCCGTCATTCTGTCCCTGGCAGGCAGGAAAAGCAGGGAGGCTTTCTATCTCAGTCTAGGACACAGGCTGCTCCGGAAACCCAAACCCAGAAACCGGCTTTGAAAGTGACTCAGTACCCAAATAGTGCACCTGAAAATGACAGCAGATAATCTTCTGACTCTAGTGTCCTGGAAAGGACAGAGCAGAAAAGAGTAGACCCTGGTAGCCTTGAGATTTGTGCCACTGAGCACCACCCACTAAAAATATTTTCTGTTGATCTGGACAGAGGCCAGTTTAATCTTGGCTACAGAGTCTGTCGTCAGCTTGATGCATTTGATGGTGCTGGGAGCTCCAGAAGTGGCTTTTTCTCCCATTTCTAGCCTACTGCCCCAGCACAGACCACTGAAAAATGAGTGCTCTCTGGGAAGCACTGCAGACCTTAGATAGTATGCCAGTTTGGAGTTGACAGGTGTCTGTCTCACCTGTGACTCCCTTCTAAGTGACATTGCCCACTACCTAGAGCTAAAACTGCTTAGGTAGCTTATCATGGAATTCCCATGGCAACTTCATTTTTCCACCCCATCATCCATTTATGACAGATTAACTGGTGGGGGAGGGTTAAGGGTGGTAGAAGTGGATGATTGATACAGGGAAATCAACACATATCTGGCCAGGAGTCTTTGACATGACCAAGTTGGGAAAAAGAGAAAAAGAACCAATCAGAGTTCTTCTCTTTAAAATTTGAGCTAGAAAAGTAGAAAGAGCTTTCCAGGTAGGAGCAGAAAGCATATATAGAGAGAGGAGCCACGAGCTATGACTGTTGGTCTGTGAGTGTCACTGCAAGTTGGAAGTAATGAAGAAGGTCAGTGAGAGAAGCAGAGATGCCAGGAGACAGACTACACGGCCCAGGAGGGAGAACACTGGAAAGAGAAAGTGGTCCCTAATGGCTTTCTGATACCAGTCCTAGTCTATGCTGGATACTTACAATCAAGTCTTACTGTCTTCACATACAGTCAGGCAAACACTTTATGGTGCAGAACAAAAGAGCACCACAGTGAGTGGTTTGTTTCCTGGGAGATGTCAGTCCTCTCGGTGCAATCATGATGCTAGTTCTTTCTGCCCAAGTGATAGGCTACCTTAAAGGACACTTTCAAAGAACCTTCTTGATCAATCAAACAAATCATAGATCAGACAGTACACAGAAGGCAACCCAAGTACAGATGCCACCAGTACGAAGGAAGGGACTATCAGGAATAGGGTAAGATTAAAAGAGGAGACGCGGCAGAAGGAATCAAGGGGGAGGCAATGAGCTCAAGGAGAAGTGGACACCCAACACCAGCCTCTGCAGCTCCAGGAGCACATACCGTTAGAGAAAGAAAGGATGCAGTGGAGAATGTTTAGAGGGACAGCAAGTGTAAGAAAATAGTACCCAAGCAGAAAGTAAGGTATAAACAGGAAATAAAGTGAACATATGTAAAGACTTGCATCCAGGGCCATGGTTAGTCTTTGAGATGGTGGCAGAGTACACCTGCCTCAACACAACTGAGTTGGGCACACTAAGAGCCCAGACTTCACCACTATACAATATATACATGTAGCAGAATTCAACTTGTACCCCCTAAATCTATTGAAATTTAAGAAAAAGAAAAGAAAGATATGGTCAGTGATGGTAGTAGGGGGGTCAGTGAAGGTCATGGGGATACATGAGGAGAAATACAAAGAGTTGATAAATAAAGACCAAGCCATCTGGGAAAAGATGGATTACTATGGAGCCACGGCAGAAGTAATCATCTGTAATCATTAATTTGTTTCACAGCCATATTTTGCCATACTCTGAATATTAAGTTACTATTAAAAGGTAACTTAATTTGAAAGGACCAACTAAAGAAACCACTACAGAGTGTTTTCTATGGGCCCTGTAAATAACTGATTCTTCATGAACCCTACTCACCAAAAGGTAATGGGTCCGGGCTCAGGCAGGGACAGGTTAGCCATGTTGTGCCATGCATGCTGACCCTCAGCTAGGAAGGGGAAGGATGGCGCCACATTGACAGCTGAACTTCAACATACACATGTAGATATCTGGTGATCACTAAGTTTTCAGAAAAATAACTTTTATCCACATAGGTAAGTTCTATCACTTTCAACTTTTAAATTCCTCTTTACTTATCCAGGTAATTTCTTAATTGGGGACCCAGTAGGTGGTAGGGGTGGGAATATAATTCCTATGAATAAGTAATTTCATGCCACCTGAGAATACTTACCTAGCACTTTCCTTCATGGTCATTTAGCAAAATCTTCAAAGCATTTGAATCTCAAAAAATGCTTCTAGAATGTGGAGAATTTAAGTATGGGAACCTTGCTCTATTTATAAATCAAGGGCTTCTCTCTCTTCAACTGTCAGTTATATGCTACTGGCTCTACGCCAGGATTTCAGACTGGGTTCTGGAAGCACAGCTTAGTTTCTCTTTTAAAAACCCACAATAAAGAAATATTTTGAATAAGTAAAAGATCACAGCTCTGATCTCTACAACTTTCCTCATGGGGTTTACGAGGGCACAGCCAAAGGGTGGAGAAGGCCTGAGTGCTCATGCCCATGCAGATACATCTGGGAAGTCGAGGACAGGCTGGACAGCCAGGAAGAGTCCTCCTCACTCACCTGCCTCACTTTGCTCAAGTATCCTTTACTTTAATTCCTTTGAGTGAATGAGGAAACTTTGACCTTAAGATCCAGAAGAGTCGAGAGAAAATAAACAAGCCCCATGGCTATATCCTCATCTACATCCCCTTATCACTGGGGCCCGAAACCCCAGTTAGCACCTCTCTAAGGTGCACAGAAGAGCCTGCTTTGAGGACGAGACTGCTTCATTTTCTGAGTGGCCAGTCATGTGATCATCTCCACCCACAGTGTGTCTTTCCTAAACCCATACTGACATTCCCCAGTGGGATCTCCAACCCTGTACCTCTGAATTTTCTCATATACCTTGGCATCCATGGGTTCTACCAACTGCAGGTCCCACCAACCGTGGGTGCCGTGGATAGAAAATATTTGAAAAAATTAAAAAATAAAAAGTAATACACACAAAAATATATAATAACAACTATTTACATAACATTTACATTGTGTTAGGTATTAATATTATAAGTAATCTACAGAGGATTTAAAGTATATGGGAAAATGTGCCCATGTAATATGAAAATACTATGCTATTTTAACAGGGACTTGAGCATCTGCAGATTTTGGTATTAGAGAAGGGGTCCTGGATCCAACCCCCTGTGGATACCAAGAGCAAACCAACGTGAGCAGACCCAAGCGGGCACACTGTATGCTCTGTGGAGCTGACCAAGTCAGGCAGAAGGAGAATTGCTGATCTAGTGTTGACAGGGGATACTGCAGGGCTAGACCCTAAAACAAATCAACCAGCGTGGCTCTGGTCTTCCTGGAGACTTCTGCAGACATGTAAGGTTCTCAGCAGATTTGGGTGTTTTATGGATACTGGAGTTGGAATATGTCAGTCTTTGACATATTCTTTGACAATCTCATTAATTAAGAAGAAAAGAGGGGAAAAAGACATTTTATCAGGACCTGGGGGCTTTCTGGACACATTAGCCAACACTTCTGCCAATAAATCCACATAGGCTTTAATCACTCCTGTGGGTCCAGAGGAGGGGAAATTGTGGTTGAACAATCCTACTTGAAATGCTCCGCTGTACTGCTAAGTACCCTCACTCAACAATTGGCTCAGAAATGAAGTCTCTTCTTCAGAACAAATCTGTGCCAAGTACATAGCTCTACTGAGGGTTTCAGGATACCACGGTTCTAGTGACTGAATGATTGTTTACCTCAAGATGGGAAGGGCTCTTGCTGCTGGCACTGAAGGCAGAAGGAAAAAGGACGGGAGAGATGTCAACTAAGGGACAGTTGTCACCATCGTCACCCGACTCTCACTCTTACTGAGCTTGCAGCCTGTGACTTCTCTCAAGCACGGAAAGGGCATTCTAGAGACAAGCCGTCTCCCTCTGTGGCCAGAAAGAGACTGTCCTAACAGCTTGCTGAGCCAAAGAAAAAGAAAAAAGCCTACCATGTTTTAGTCAAAGTGGAGAATGTGCAAATGGTATCCTGGAACACTCTAGATCTTTACAGATTTTCATGGAAAGATTTCTTGGGTTTGAAACATTACAGAGAAAGCTCCCCTGAAAGAGAATGGCCTGCATCATTTTTTAAAACTTGCATTCTTTCATGGAACACGGCCTAGTCTACAGTTTACTGGCACTGCCTAAAAGATATCCCAGCTACACCTGTCACCTTTTCTCAACTAAGATATAGAGTTTTTTTAAAAATTTCTGTGGGCTCAATAATTTTCTTCCTTAACGGTTTCAAGGTGAACTAAGAGATTAAAAATAGTCTATAGTATATTATCAGTAGTAGTTAAGATGTTAGTCACATAATACTCTTGGGTTTGTACTTCCAGGGCAAGAATTGCCATATCCTTTTCAAAGTTAACATTTTACTCATGGATAAAAATAAAATTGAGAAGTGCACATCAGGAAGAGGGGGCATTAAATCAGTAGCTTCTAAAGTCCTTCCCAACTCTAACTTTCTATCATATCTAGCTATGTGATCTTGGATAAGCCACTTTCCCTCTGTGAATCTCAGCTTCATAATTTATGAAATGGGAAGTCAGATACCTTCCAGCTTTAACATTCTGGTTTGGTTAGACAATGTGCACCACAGCCAATACTGTCTTCTTTGAAAGAAGCCTATGCTATTTATTAATAATCATAGTAGACCTTGGCATTTGCATCTTTGACATCTGTGGCTTTCACTATTCCCAGAGACCCCAAAGGTCCATGAGCTGCAATAATCTGTTATTTTGCAGAGGTGTTCTACGAGCCTGGGATATAGGAGCCAGTCACTTCTTTACTGAGTGACATTAGTGTGCAGGCAGAACCTGTATGTCCATGAGGTTCTGTCATTGTACGCTGCAGTCTTAAAGGCCATAATTCTCATGAACTATTAGAGTGATAGTCTCAAAGGTGGAGATTATTCTAGATCATGAAGACATCAATAATATTTCTCTCAAATGTCAAGGGTTTATTATAACATAAGTGTAAATTAATCATGTACCTATTCCCACTTCACCCCAGTCACTACTACGTCCTTAATGCCAGTTGCTTTAGAAATTTTAGTGGTGCCACACATGTGGCAGGGAGCTCTCTTTCCTCTTTTATTGAATCTATCTCAATTATTGCACTTCTCCCACATGTTTTGATTTGTCTGTACACTTTGATCCTCTCCACTTGAGAGTGAGATCCTTGAAAGCAAAAATGCCAGTGTGCCTGACTCACTTATGTACCCAGTACACAGCAAATATTTAATAAATGTTTGTTGAATGACTGAGTACCTTCTATGAGAAGGCACTGTGCATTTTTTCATATTTGTATTTGGTACTTATTACTCCTTTGAAAGACAAATACTACTATTTTTAAAAATCTGGGCCTTAGACAAATGAAGTGACTTGTTCAAAGTTATATAGCTGGTAAGTTACTGATTCATTTTTTTTTGTTAAATTCTGAAGTTCACACTTTTCCATCCTACCATGCTGATAAAGACATCTTTGAAGAAGTAAAACATAAAACCAAACAAGTGAATTCATGGATCCAATATTATTGTTAAAGCACAGACCTGGCTTCAACTGGATTACATTTAGAGGAGTATGGTGAGGGCAAAGTTACAATACTACCAGGCTAGGTAGGCAAAGAAAACTACACCAAGAGGGAAGGATTAGAAAGCAGAATCATTCCAAATATCACACAGCTTCTGTCCAAGTACCCTGAAGTTTTCAATTTCAGTTTCCATACTGGGATTGCAATTATCAGGGCCTCAGGGGTAAGAGCTGGGTTCTAGGTAAGTCGGGCTTGAAAGTGGAATCAGAGAACAGGCATTCACGATTCAATTGAGCAAGTCCTTTGAGAAACCACTTTCTTTTCTGGGTCTCATGGTTTGATCAAGAAGCACTAGTCTAGAAGATATTCTAAAGTCCTTTCTGGCTCTAATATTTTATGAGTTTAGGTTAGGACTCTTCATGGTAACCAAAAAACTAGCATGCTCATTAGTTACGGTCACTTATAGATCCAAGTCACCTGATCATCTCAACAGTGTCTTCTGAAGAACATTGCTAATTCATCTGTATTCCTACTAAGGCCTCGTTTACTGAGCACATATCATGTACCGGGTACATTGCACACCATATCTTGAATCATCATAATAGCCCTGCAAGAGAGATATTATTATCCCCATTTAACCAATGAAGAAATGATCTCATAGGTTAATAAAGTTTCCCCAAACCACATGATTAAATCAGCAGCAGAGCCAGAATTCTAACCCAGAGTACTTAGAGCCTATGATTTTTCTGCTACGTAATACTGCCTCTGGTTGTAAACTTGCAATTTAAAGTATCAAGGGTAGGGCCGCTCTGTGAGGACATACTACTGGGTTTTGGACTCATTGTTCTGCAATGAATGATATCTAAAAAAATGCAAAGGGATAGATGGGAACATAGATTTGCTTCCCAAACCCTAGAATATCTGGGCCAGAATCTCAAACTTCTGGAGGTTGACATACATTTAGAACTAATATCACCCAGAAATAATCATTCACAAGGCTCATTTACACCAAGATATTATACAAACTGAAAACACGAACGAGTTTGAGGAAGGTTTAGTCATATGCAGAGATCCTAGGTCCAAAATTGATTAACAGAATGAGGAAATTGGGAGCCCAGCCTCTGACCTCTCAAAAACTACCCTTCTGTGGCATGGGTAGATAAGGCACTGAGTCAGAGGAACCACAAGTCTCCTAAATTATGGCAAATTTTGTGGTCTTGATGTCATTTAATGTCTGACAATAACCTCTTACATACTGACATTGCCATAAACACGTGTGAAATTTCATGAAGTTTGTCTTCCCAGCAAGAGCCTGTCCTTCATTTGCATGTATAAACACTCTCCCCAGAGCACATATAAATGGATAGTATTCTCTGGAAGGCACAGGTTTTTACTTACGCTAACAAATGATTATCCTTCCCAGCAAAATGACTAAACAGAACTCTAATAAATCAATTTGCCAATGACGATTTCCCTTGAGGAGGCAATATCCCCTGTTCCATTTTTGGCTAGTGCAAATATGTCCGACACTGAGCGCCTGTGTCTATGGTTTAGAAAATCTTAGAGCTGGAAGAAATTGCAAAAAGATCTGACCCTGCCTCCAAGCAAGGAAAGTATTATTATTCCCATTTTGCATATGAGAGAGTTTTGTCCCAGAGCCACTAAATGACTTGCCCAAAGTCACATTATTAGGATGGGACTGAGTAGGGACAGGGGCGGAACCCCATGGGTCACTCAGCTCTGTTGCCAGCACAGCCCAACCCTTTTTGAGCTCTGTCTCACGGCTGGACCTGGGAAGAAGCACTTCTATGACACCTCTCCTTAGGTTCCTTGGACTCCCCTTTTCCATGATCTCCCTCCTTCCTCTTCTAGAAGTTGTATAGTCTCATTTCCCATTGAAAGTGCAATTAGCAGGTTCCTGGAGCAATCTGACATCCTCCCTTCCTATATGCCCAATTTATACTTCACACCGTCTCCTGCTCCTCCTTATTGCTTGTGGACATGCACAGTATTCAGAGCAGTATCCCTGTCTCATCTCCATCCTTCTAGGCTACCCTGGAAAGTCTACCCTTGCATAAGGTGGAAATCCTGGGGAAAGTCATTCTGCTTTCTTTTTCAAAGCTATTCATCTGGGAAAAGTACAGAACACCCAATTTGCAATGAGTTCAATGGGGAGAGACCTTAGGGTAATATAGACAACAGAAGTGCAATACCCATAGTTTCTGAAGGACTAAATCGGGCAGAAACCTGAGAAGAAGTATTTCAGGGGAGTCCTGGACTTCGAAAAGAGAAGGCTACATAGAAGATGTATCTTCTCCCATAATTCTTAAGATGCTTCTCCTTCACTGCTTAGCCAGATTTTGGAGAGTAAACTTGTGACTAAAGACAGGTGGCAACTGCCCTGGGAGCTCTGCTTCTCCAAGATACCACCAGTATCCTAGCCATACTGAGTCATCTCACCTAGGCTAGGCAAGACTCAACACCATAAAATAGGCAAGAGACATTTATAGAGACTGCCAAGTTTAAATCAATTTTGCAATTTCCAGATTAAAGAAGGGATGTCTGAAATCTGGCTATACAATATGGCATCCAGGAAAAAAGCCAATGCCACTTGTTTCCTTGAGAATATTCTGATTGGGCTATTGCTGTCCTAGAATGGTAAGGATTGGCTTCAAAGCTCATATACACCCTTGCCATGAGGAAGGGAGGAAGGAGAGGCCCAAGCAATTTCCCAGCTCTTGCTTAATCACAAGAATTCTCCAAAATCTGATATCACAAAAATTCTGTCACCCCACACCCCCAACAACCACCATTTTGAGTTTCAGTGGACAAAATGTTCTGTGACCTTAGATCCTATCACAGGATTCCTTGCCCAGGAACAATTTCAAGTAAGAAAACTGAGGGAGAGTTTGGAAGTGGACGGAACCTGTCCAGTAGTGGCTGCTGATCCTGAATACCTGTGATGGAACCAAAGTTTGACATTAACACAAACATAACGGAGAGTTTTAAAGAGCAGTACAGAAGGACAGAAAGAGATGGCAAGGGATGGAGTGGGGGAGGGGCAGAATACAGAAAGGTTACTTACACAGTCTCGTCATTCTTGAATTCCAACTCCCCATATGTGTCTTCAAAGTCCTCACCACCACCCTTGGCTGTCCCTTCTACTGTTCTAAAGGGGACAATGACTGTACCCCGGGCACCTGATGTCCGCAGAACCTTGACCTCCATAACACCAATACTCTCACTGACATGAATAGTATCACATTCGAAAGTGAAGATGCCTGCATGGTCATCATCCAAGATAGTAACTGTGGCCACACAAGGGGATGCTAGGACAGCCCGAGGCAAGGGAAGATTGTTGAATATTGTTGGAGGCATCCCCTCCTCTGGCTGCTCCTCCTCTATACGGACATTGTTCAACCTCACAAAGAAATGTTCATCCTCCTCAAAAATGTCATCATCAATGATGCCCACAGAGAACTCCTTCTGGGTCTCTCCTGGTTTCAGAACCACAGTGCCCTCTGTGAACTCATAGTCAGCCCCTGCATTGGCAGAACCATCCTCTGTTTTGTAGTCTACATACACGGTCTTGGACATGTCACCCCCTTTCCTCACCACTGTCAGGAGTACAGCCCCACAGTTCTCCAGGCACTGGTAAGAACATGGGTCAAAGAAGACCTTGGAGATGAAGTCCTCAGGCTCATCAGTGTGCACCTCACTCATGCTGGAGGACTTCTTGGCTTGTTCTGCTGCATGTTTCTTGAGGATATTGCCTGCACCAGTCATCATACGGGTGGCTTGAATACGGTAGAAGGCGCGGCTCTTCTGTTGATGGGAAAGAGCATAGTAATTGGCCATCTCCACCAACTGATCTAAGTCCTTCTCTGGGTGTTTTTGCTTCAGGTCCTTGAGAATCCGGATCATCTCCCTGCGAGACTCATCCACTTCCTTCCCTTCCAGGGGCACTAGGTTCCCATCCAGGAAATGGGAATTCATCATTTTCCCATCCATCTCAATGCCTTTAGGGTGGTCACCCTCTGTTTCTATGATAATTCCTCGATGTTTATCTGTGCGGTACTTTTTGTGCATGTATTTGTAGAAGAGCAGTCGTTTATCTGCCACCCAGGCCAGAAGAACACACACTGGAAAGAAGAAAAGAGTGAGGAGGCCTTCCCAAACCTGGACCACACCAGGGGAGAAGACTGCCAGGATCATATAGAGCCAGATGTATGCAAAGATACTCCAAGCAGCGGTGACAAAGAAGACTCGTAGGTGCTTGATCTTGCGAGTCTCTCCATCGGGGATCACATAGACACAGATGCCAATGATGATGAACATGTTGAAGGCTGCACTGCCTACAATGGTAGAAGGTCCCAGGTCACCAGCAATGAACCCGTGACCACACACCTCAATTAAAGAGAGAAGTATCTCAGGAGCAGATGAACCAAGGGCCATAAGGGTCAGATTGGAGACAGTTTCATTCCAGACCCGAATAGTGGTTGTGCTGGTCTCTCCATTGGGCTTTTTGATAGTCACCTCCCTCTCTTGAGAAGTTATGACTTCAATAGATGCCATGAAGCGGTCAGCAATGATGGACACCCCAAGGAACATGTATATGAGGGCCACAAAATAGACAATAACCCTGGCAATCTTGTCCCCAAGGGAAGGGTTCTCCGGGTACCAGATTGGTAAGATGACACCCTCCTTGCAGTCCGATGACCCTGAACAGGATTCATTGTTCTGCCCTGTGCTTGGCACATCCCCTGAGCCACCAGCCTCTGCCCGAAGACCATTCAGGAAAAGTACAAAGGTAATCAGCCCAAAATGGAAGAAGGCAGAGGTGAGAAGCTGCAACCTTAACCACGCCATACACAAGACTTAGCCGCTGGCTTCTACCGCAGCACCAATCGTCCTCCTGACAGGCCAGAGACCTAGAAAAGATCAGAGAGGCAGGAACAGGCATGAGGAAAAGGGGGCCAGCAAATGGCAGGTTCCCACCAATACAAACTGATGCTTCACCTCCAGTGACATATTGCACTAACATATGGGGCAGTCTCTCACTTGGAAAAATAGATGTCAATGGGAGGCACAAATAGCTGCTCTGTCCTCAAAACCATCTGGTGGAGACTCTGTTGAAGAAAGGTTTTAAATAGCTGGGAATATTGGGGAATGGAAACGCAGCAAACCTGTTGAGCCCTGTTTCCCAACCCCACTGGCACCTGTGAGAGCTCTCAAAAAGCAACTTAAAATAGGTCACATATGACCTGAATCTTCATCTCCATGTACACTATTTCTAGGGTTTTCAGCCTTTCTTACCCCATTGTCAAATACTCAAGAATCTTGCATGACATAGGCTTGCAAGGCTGCATATTGAATTGAATTTTCATGGGTTAGTCCCCCCAGGTAGAATACTTTGCTCTGTGTGTAATTGATCCCACTTGGGACAAAATTCCTTCCCCAGATGCAAAACTTCTGGAGGCAAGTTGTAATTCTGAGCTTGCTTAGGAAATCAAAAGAGTTGATCCATAGGGAATGCTACCCACACTATAGCTAAACTGACACCCTGTAAGAAGTGCCTAAGACCAAGACCACAGAAGCTCTTAACCCTCCAGCAAAACATGCTTATGGACAGTTTAGGTGGCCAGTTACAGGAAGGTGATTCTCTTCAGCCACTCAAATTCCAAACCCAAACGTGGGAAGGGCCAAGTGGTAGAAATCATTATCAGTATAACATGGAAATGGATCTCACATAAGTTTTTTAACTGGAAACAATATTTTGGGGTGAAATGTAGCCTCATAAGCTGGTCTCAAACCACTAAAAGGTGAGTTTGAGCTCAGAAGAATGGGAAGTAACTCAATTCAAACTATACTCATCTTTCTACTTATTGCCTCATTTGCATGGAATGGGAATGAAAATAACCGTGCAAACAAATGAACAAAAACCAAAAAAGGCAACCTGCCCATTCATCCCCCTCTGCTACAACCGTGTGTGGGGCACTTTCAGTAAGAGGAGTGCTGGCGTGCATTTGCACAGCACCTCAAAGAGTTCAACATCCTTGTCCTTCCTACCTGCTCCTCTTTCCTGTTTCCCATGTCAGAAAATAGCACCTCCATCCGCCCAGTTACTCATGCTAGAAAACAGGTGCTAGTCTGCAAGACTTCCTCTCCCTCCTGTCTCTTATTCAATCCAGCACTAAATCTTATTAACTCTCCTGCAATCTCTACCACCATCATCACAGCCTAAGCCACCAACAGTCCTCACCTGGTGAATCTATTGCAGTAGCCTTCTAACTGAACTCACCATTCCTACTCTTGCTGGTTCTCAGTTCCACTTGCCTCATATAGCCACAATCTTCAAAAAAAAAAAAAAAAAAACCACCCCAAACTTAAGCATATCACTCCCCTATTTGAAGCCCTTTAATAGTTTTCTCTTGCTCTTGGTATAAAGACCAGATTCCTTACCATGACCTCAAAGCCTTGCATGAACTCATTCCCTCTCTTCCTCCCTCATCCCCGTCACTCTCTCTTTTATTACATTTTAACAACAGTGGCCTTCATTTCTGCTCCTGGTTTAAACTAAGTTATTGTCCACCTCAGGACCTTTGCACATGCCATTATTCATCCTTGAAACAAGGGTTTCTTCTTTGCATCCCCACTCTTAATAATGAATGCTTTAGATCTCAGCTTAAAGGGCACTTTCTTAGAAAAACTTTCCCTCATCCCTAAAAATGGTCAATTCCGTTTGTTATGTTCTCTTATCATACACTTTACTTTTCCACTCTGGCATTTGTTAAACTTTGAAATAACATGTTATTTTTGGGATTAGATGATTAATGTCTAACTCAATCATATTAAACTGTGAATGACATAAGAGCAAAGACTGTCTCTCCTCTGTTTAATGTGGTATCCTAATAGTTGGTAGGTACTTAGTAAATGTATGTTTTTGGAGCAAATAAATGTAGCTACCAAGGAAGTTTCTCAGACATCAGCCTTCTTTAAAGCCATTTTATGATCTAAATTATAGCCATTTGCTTTGGAAATACATAGAGATCTCACAGACAAATCCGCACTAGATTTTAGTGGTTAGGTAGGACCTTTTTAAATACCCAAAGCTTGTACTCAAAAAGAGAAATTCTCTTCAGGACACAGTATGCCAGATGCATAACCATAAAGGCCTTCCTTCCAGGGGCTCTGTGGATTAACTTGGTTTCACATTCCCCAGAGCGCTGGCCAAGAGCTAAGCTCCACAATTCCCATTAGTCCGGGTACTGGGGGCTGCCATAACAGGTGCATGGGGCCTCTGCCTTTGACCTCACTCAGAGGAGAAGAGGTTATGAGGATCACTGTGGAAGAGCAGGGTGGTTGAAGATGTTCAGCAATCATATTCAAAGTTTGGGAAAGCTCTTGTCACCCGTGATGTGTACAGAGACCCCCATTCAGAGGTTTGGCACTCACTAGTCCTGGACAAATGTGGAGGGAGAAGGATCTTGGCTCTTTGCCTTGACTTCCAAAAACACTGATACTTTGTGGATACTGATAAGCCCCATGCAGGAGGGGACAGAAGGTAGGCACAGCTGGAGCAGCTCTTTAATCATGAACCAACATGGTGACAGGAGGTGGCAGCTGTGAAGGCCGACCAACCCCAAGGTGGCAGGGTATCCACGGGGAAGGGAAGAGGGCTGGCCTTCTGGAGTAAAAGGACGTGGAATGTTGAGGCAGTAGATTAACAAGACGCATGGAATCCTGTTTATCTTCCCTACCAGGAGAATTAAGGGGGAGCATGGCCTTTGCTCTCCCTCAGTCTTGCAGACACTTTGTGGCAAAAGGTTTTGATGGAGAATATGCTATCATATGGTCAGAATTAGAGACACCTTTGAGCAAGGGCAAGTTTAGAAAGACTATTCCCTGAGAAAACAAATGAACTGAAGGAAAAGATGGAAAAAAAAAAAAAAAAAAACAAGTCAAGAAAGTGAGGTGGCCAGTAAATGCCTGCACCCAGATTTTGGAATTGAAGGGGGAAAATGCTCTGTGAATTCCCAGTTGCGCTTTCTAGCCCTCCCAGGAAATGGTTACTGGCTGAGATGTTCGAGAGAGAGGGGACACGTGTGGTGACCAAGCCAACAGTCATTTTTCATGCCATTTCCATAGGCCTACGCACCCATTGAGACAGATCCCAACTTCCTGGGGGTTTACCCCAGCCCTTTAGAGACCCAAATGATCTTCTGTGGTTCCAGAAGCCTCTTAATCAACCCTGAGGCATACTCAGAGATATGACTCAACTTGAGACCCCTAGGACCCCTTGAAATAATAAAGATATTAATAATAGTTATTAATTATTATTAATAATTTGCAATTAATAAATACTTATAATAAAGGATAATATTTACAAGTGTTTATTGTATACACAATGCTAAGTACTTCTGATTTAATTTTTATAATAACCCTATGAAATCGGTAATATTTTTATCCCTAGTCTACATTTTGGGAAACCGTGTCTTAGTTAAGTCATTTACTCAAAGTATGCAGTAAGGAAATAGCAGAGCCAGATGACATAAACTATGGTTTTAGTCACTCCATTTTCCCAAGATGTCCCACTTTACTGTAGAGCATCCATGGCCCCTAATCCGTTTCCAGCCTGATGTAGATTTGGGGGCAATGTGACTGTCCCATACCTGCTCAGAGGACAGACTAGCCACTGGGTAGAGCTGCTCAGTCCCCAGGCTCACCAGGGGTGCCCTGGGCTCCTGCTGCAGTCTCCTCCCTGAACAGTCTCCTTCCCATCAGCTCAGTTTGACAAATATTGACAAAAACCTGTGATTTCCCAGGGCAGGTATTAGATGCCAGTGGGTAAAATGAAAAATAAGACACAGTGTTTGTCCCCAAAGATACAATCTAGCAGGGGTGGAGAGATGCACACACGGACACTTTTTCTATAAAAAAGCAGGAGGCAAGGGCAGAATGCGGTGGGAACATGGAGAGGGCACGGAGCCAGCTTAGGGATTCAGGGCGGCGCTCTGAAGGAGGCGATCCCTGAAATGAGCCTTCAAGCATGAGCGAGCTTTCGTCAAAATAAATAAATAAATGAATTAAATAAAGAGAGGGGGGGAAAAAAAGAAAGAAAGGGAAGTGGGAAAGGCATTTGAGTCAAAGAGAACAGCCCAAGCAGGGACATGGCGACAGGAGAAAGCCAGCCGTGTGGGTGGGATCAACGGGAGCTCAGTGCGGGGCGGCAGGGAGGGTCAGGACATGACAACGGGCAGTAAGGAGACGGGGTTCATGGCCAGCCTCACATGCCAGGCTGAGAAGATGGGATTTTATCCTAAGGGCAGTGAAAAACCAATGATTGGATTTTAAACAGGAGAATGACAAGGTCTGATTTATATTTCAGAAAAACCAATTTCACTAAAGGGTTGAGGATGGCTGGAAGGGGGACAAGAGTGGAGCAAGAAGAGAGAACACTATTGTGGACAGAGCAGATGTAGATAAGGAGGCCGGGCCCAGGGTAGATTCTGCCTATGATGATCTCCTGCCCCCACGTCACATTCCTCTCCCTCAGCCAAACTGGTACCCTGGCTCAGCCCATGGCCTCTCTTCTCTTTCCTGGACTATCCTCCTAATGCCCCCAGGGCCATGTGCAAGGTGTCTGTGTCCTCAGCAGTGGCTCCTCACATCTTTTAATATCACTGGCAAATTTAATTAAAGTCACTGTTCCTCTGCTCTTCCACATCATTAATAAAACAGTGCCACCAGGCCAGACTGAGCAAATTCTCCCTCTTGCTACGCCCTCCACTTTCTCCAATGGGAACACTGCTCCAGGCCTGTCACCAGCTTGGGTAGAGCCGTCCTGCTCTGCTTCTAAATCTGGGCCCCTGCACAGGCGTCACAGCCAATTTACATTAAAGTTTTAAGTGCAGCCCGGCTGCGCTGGCTGTGACGTGTCACCCGAGTCTGAGCACACTGCATCTTCTCTGCACTTCCTCTGCCTACAGGGGGTGAGAATCAGCGAGGAGTCCTTCTCTCCATGGAAATACTCCCTGAGAGACATAGGAACTAAGCTCCCTACTCTCTCAAGAGTAGGAAAGAAGTGACCTCCGCTGCTTGGGTAGCTTAATTGCCACAACTGGAACTTGGATCTGAGGAGGAAAACGTAATGATGCTAAGTGTTTTTCTTGCATTATTATCTTTTTGAATCTTCACAGTGAAGGAGGTGCTATTATCATCATTATAGATGCCAAATTAGAGCTCATAGAGGTTGAGTAATTTGTCCTAGATCACAGTTAGTAAGTAGGAAGGTAAGCATTTGTGTTCTGGCTGTCTGCCACCAGGGCGCATGGTGTTACTGCTGTGCTTGGTATGTACCCTCGCTTTGGTGACCCCTTCGAGAGCAAGGTAACTCTTTCTAGATGTAGAGGCCTCCCCGCAAGCTTAGAGGCTCTACATACTCCAAGACAGAGGGGAGCAACGGTAGAGCCCCAGATTTGGAAGCAGGGGGCAAGAACTTCCTTCCCAGATGTGTCTCAATGTGCTGTGAGACCTTGGAAAGTCAGTGACCCTCTCCAGGCATCAGCTTCCTCATCCATAAAGTTCAGGTTGGGTTAGATGATCTCCATAGTTCCTTTGAGTCAAAGATGCTTCAATTATAGGAAAGGAAACAAGCAAAAAGACACATTGCTCTTATTTGTCCCAGAGCAGTATGAGAGCCGGGCATGGAATTTAGACTTCCAAGGAGACCACAGAGGATAAGAGAGTAAACTAAGGGAAGGTAGTAGGAACTAGGGCCAGGAAGAAGTCAAGGAGAGCCCACATTCTGGATTTACCAAAAGCCTCTTAGATCAAATTCATTTTCTAAACACCTGCTTTTTGCCCATTTTGGGCCAAAAATTGTCCTAGAGATTGGGGGTACAGCCATGAACCGCATCTCCAGCCTTACAGAGTTTACCTTCTCATGAGGCATTGAGCCAAACAAGTAATTATAGGAATAATTGATTACAATTATGTCCTGGGAAATAATATCTTTTCCTTCTTCTGCTCTGAGCTCTCAGGTTGGTGGCTCTATAGATGCCTCAAACCACGTGAGCAGTGGCTGCAATGCAGCAGGGCTTTATAATGTAGAGAATCTTACAGTAGTACACGAGATGATATTATATTGTTCTTGCGTCTCCAATCTCATGCAATTGTCACATTTTGCCTTCCCTGAAGCCTCTCAGACCCTTAATGATGTCTGAACCCTATGACAGCATCATGGAGCCCTAATGACATTCTCCCAGGTGCCACCACACAAGAGAAAGCTCCCTAGACAGGCCAGCAGCCCTCAGTTTCCTCACAAACCAAAGACTTAAAGGAAAATGACAATAGCTCTGATCATATCCTTTCACTGAGTACCTGCTCTGTGGCTGGCACTGCACTAGGCCCTGTTAGATCTGCTTTTATCAACTGTTTTAGAAATGAGGAGACTGAGGCTCAAAGTCCACCCAAGGTCCACTAGCTGAGCCAGCGGTACAGCTGGACTATGAAACTTAGTCGGTCAAATGCTAAAGTCTGCTTTTAAGCCCCTGGCGATGAAAGGGGTGGTAGAAAAGCAGGCTAGGAATCTAGGTCCCTTAGGTTAAGAACCTCAGGCTCCGGAAAGCTCTACCTCTTCTGGGAAGCCATCCCTGACAGTGCTCTCCTCTGTTACTTTCAAAATGAGTCATTTACTCCCGTGGGTTCCTCTAGCACTTTGGTCACCACTGAAGCACTTGTCCCACTGCATAGGCCTATCTGTTTACATGTCCATCTTACACTGTCTTCTGGAAGCTTCACGAGGGACTTCAACTTAATGTAGGGAAGTTTTTTTTGTTTGTGTGTTTTTGTTTTGTTTTGTTTTTTGGCAACTGTGAACGTCACACTCAGTGAAACTCTATTGATAGGGCTAAGAGGTTGGACCTGACCTCTGATATCCTCTATGCCTCTAAAATTCTGTTTCGAAGATGCCTGAAGTTCATCAGACTTGTGGAAGCCAAAGGACTTTGCCCTCTGCAAGTCCCTGACGAATCTGGGAAGTCACAAACACTGAGAGTGGACCAGAGAGCTAGGAAGAGGGAGGGCTTTGCTCAGCCTAGTTATGTTCTGCTTCTCCCACTGCTGGATCTACATCTGCATTAGTCATCCCCCAGTTGGAGACAGCGATGCAACCAGGGCCACATTCTAGAGATGGCTGTTCCTCCGAATCACTCTGGAGTTCTAAAAAACATACAGACATCTGGATCCTATTCCAGACTTAAATTTTGGACTCACAGAGGGTGGAGCCTAGATATTTATGTTTTTGAAAAGTTCCTTATTTGTTTTAAAGGAGCAGGCCAAGCCTGAGCATCCTGGGAGAGAAGACAAGGATCATAGCCTGACTATGGCTTCTGTATCTCAGGGATTCCAACACTAGAGACTTTAGGCTGGGAGAGGGACTCTCAGTAGATCATGGGTTGACTTACAAATAGGAACCACAAGGCCTTTCTGTGCACTGGACAAATATTCCACACTCCTGGACTCTCACTTGCGTTCATACCTTGCCAAGAATGGTCAGCATCAATTCCCTACCCACATAAGCAGATTTTCCTTTTGTTTCTCCCTAAACCTGCTGTCTGCTGGGTTTACAACTTTTACTGAGGAAGTATAAAAGATCCAGAGGTCCCTTATCTTCATAGGAAAATGATGCGACTCATCCATTTTCAGCAAGACATGTTTCTAGTTATTTTTCCTTTCAGTGATAATAACTTAGATCAACTTCTCCACATCTCCTCCTGGCCTCTTTGTTTGTTCACTTACTCATTTATTCATTCATTCATGCACACATGCATTTGCATGAAACCCAGCCTTATGTGTCACAGACTGACTTTCACGGAATTATGGTGAGAAAGTTACACTGGTTTTGTTCCAAACACATTTTTTCCGCATATACTCAAAAAAATTTGAATATAAGTTTCAAGAGGGTAGGAATTTTTATCTGGTATTTCTGTATCCCCAGTGCCTAAATCAGTGCCTGACATATAGTAGATGCTGAGTATATATTTATTGAATGAAGGGATACACTGAATGAATGTGCAAAAATAGAAGGGGATAATAGCCAGTGATTTCTCCCATCTTTGGCAGTGTTCAAATGGAGGTTGGAGTACCATCTGTCAGGGATGCTGTGAGCAAGGTTTTTCAAATTTGAGTAATATGAACAAAATATAATCCCTCTAGAGGAGCACACACTTCACTGGAAAACAGTGACAGAAAATCAAACAATTACGACAAAACAAGTACTAGATTTGGAAGCATGTGCAATGTGCCAAGAGCACACAAGAACGGAAGGTGTAACACTGCCTGGGGTCATCGGGGCCAGCTCCACGAGCCAGGTAACATTAGATCTAGGTTTTGAAGAATGAACAGGAGTTAACTGGGTGGAAGCCAGTGCATCTCAAACAAAGGCAAACAGGACGCCCATGCTGAGGGGCATGGAAGCCTGAACGAGTAGTGTCTGGTTCTAGATGGGTGAGCAGTGTGGCTGAAAGACAGCACTTGAGAGAAGCTGCAGAGGTAAGTGAGGAATTGCTGGTAAAAGGCCTTGTGTGCCTGGCCAAGGAGTGTGGGCATTATCTGGGAGGCAATAAGGAACCACTGATAGGTTTTCATCAGAGGAGGGGCAAAATCAATGTGTTTCTTTGGGATAGGCAACCTAGAGTGATGGCAGTGTGGGACCTGAATAGGTGAACGAAAGCAGGAAAAGACTAAAGGCAGGAAGACCAGTCCAGACCCTCCCAGCATTTGGGCGAGAGGCGATGGGAACCTGAACCCAGGCCGTGGGAGCAGCGCTCCTGGAGAAGGCATGGATTTCAGAGCTACCAAAAGGAGAATCAAGGTAAGTTGGAGAACAATGAAATAGCAAGGACCAAACCACATCAGGCACCTCTTCATCCCACTGGCCCTGCAGAGATCCTCCTGATTCAGAGATGTGCAGGCCCAAAGAAATGGGAGCTGAAGGAATCAATGCAAAACATTCCATTTAGATACCTTCTTAGCTTTGGCACTTCCTGCACCAGTTGGACAAATGTTTTTGTAAACTGATAAATGCCAGTGAGAGTTCTAGGCTCCCCAGGAGAAAAGCTGGAACTTCCTGGAATTCAACCAAGGCCTTAGAGTGCTCCTCGGTCTAGTCAAGGGAATGACCATTTGTGAATTCAATAGCCCAGACTGTGATAAGCTCTGGAGATGCACTGATGAAGCAGGTCTGGTTCCTGCCCTGAAGGAGCACATAGAAAAGTGCACAAAATCAGTATCTAAATGTGAGCAAAGGCCTTTGTGCCTTACGAACACCGCCTGAGAGCATCACAGAGGTGGTGGTGTTGGATATCTCAGGCCTGTTTCAAATGAGAATGCTGTTTCACACAGAAGAAAATGAACTCAGGGAACGTATTGTTCCTGAAAAACCAGTGCTAGCTAGAAAAGTAAAAATTATTTTTAAAAGATCCAACATATTGAGGTTAACTCAAAGTCTAGAGTGGCCACAAGAAAGCCTGATTCTGTTCATTGATTCATGAATGAAGTATTTGTGGGGCACTTACTATGTGCTCATCACAGTTGTAGGTGCTTTGAAGATCATTTCTGCCTGGATGTCTTCTCACATTTACCAAGTGCCAAATATGTGTCACACCCGTGCTAGCTGCTGGAGATTCAACATCACACCTCTCACCTGGACTGCTGCGAGGGCTGCCAGCTTTGCCCCACCCCTCGCAGTCTACTCTCCATAAAACAGCCAGAAAGGTCGTTTTAAAATCTAAATAATTTCCAAGTGATTTTGTAAAGGTGCAACCATAAGGGGAGACTTCAAACTTCCTGACAAGCCTTGGGGTAGAGAGGTAAATGGTTAAAGCCAATGACCTCAGAGAGCAGGTCATTCAGAAGAACTAACAGGGCCACATTGTTTGGACAGAAGTTGTGAGTCTATTTCCAAACACAGCCCCCTCTCCCCACCCTGGCCCTGTCATTGGCACCTCACTTTTCCTCCAGAGTATGGCATAATGATACCCAACATTTATACTGCATCATTCATTCTACAAGTATTAAGCAACACTATGGGCCAAGAGCTCACAAAGACCTTCTCACTCACATGATCTTATCTAATCCTTCTTGCGAGAGTGATCATACAGAGGAAGAAACTGGGGCTCAGTTCATTGCTGAGTTTCTAAGCCAATAAATAATGGAGCCAGAATCAAAGCTTGGTGCTCGGGCTGCCAGAGGTCTCCTTGCACCAGGGCCTGAAGGAGTATGTCATGTTGAGAAGGACCAAGACAAAACCAACCCCTGCAACTGGAAGGAAATCAGGGCCGGGGTCAGAGGAGTCAGAAGCCCAAGGCACCCTGGGAGGAACATTGTTCCTGCCTCTCCCTGTTCCCCAGAGAGAACCTCCCAGGCTCTGTCTTTTGAGGTTACCCATAGGAGAGGGCTGACATCCCTCTGCTCCGTTGCCGAGCCATCAATGGATACCTGTGATCAGACTCCTGTGTGCACATTTTCCTTAGAGCGTTCTCCATGAGCCTGATTTATTTAATGTCATTTAATTTATCTTAATTTTTTAAATGTTGAAATACAGAATTAAACCATACCATTGCCTGAGTAAAGAACAAATAAAATCTAGCAAGCCACCAAAGTCATCCCTCTGAGACAAGGCTGGGGAGTTTTCTTGCTCAGTCAACTCTAGGGATGCTCTGGGCCCTCCCATTACAAGAGGGTGCTAGGAGCAGACGCTTCAGACTCCCAGAAGATCTAGCTACTGTCTTTGCAGCTGTGCTCTCTCCCCACTCCCCTAAGGATTGTCCTTGAAGTTGATTCCCCCATTAGTTCCCTCTGGGGGGCTATCAGGCACAGGCTCAAGATGATTCTTCCTGTCTCCCTGGAGAGGTGGTGTGCTGGTATGGTCATGGGTGGGCAGAGCCTCTAGAAACCCAATGAGCAAAGCCATCCCACCAGACTCTCAACAGCATCTACAGAGCTCTAAATACATCCTTCCTGGGGGCTGTAGGAAAGCATAGGAGTTGAGACAGGACGGCTGGAACATTTGGGGGCCTAGAGCACTATTAGTTGTTCTGTGAGTGCTCTGGAGTATGGCAGTGGGGCTGACTGGTAACTGCACACTGGGGAGTGCCAACCCAGGGTCACCAGGGCACTCAACCCAGCGCAGGGCACCTTGGAGGCCAGGCATGCAGACAGCTGAGTGGACCGGCCAAGCTGACCTCTAGAGACCCAGTGTGAGAACAGACACACTAGGGGCTTCAAGTTACAGCTGGATGGTTCTGAAATGCAAGCTATTGACTGTGAGCACTAAAAGTATGCTTAGTAGGTGGCTATCTATGTACTTTGAAACAAGACTCACAGAATATAGAATTGCCAGATGAGGGAGAAGCTTGAAAGTCAATGCATCCAACATAAACTCTTTTGATGGGCAAGGAATCCAAGGCCCAGAGAGAGAGATGGGGCTTACCTGTGGTTGTCAGAGTGATAAGAACTGGAACATAACCTTCTTACCACCAGTTCAGCGCCTCTCCTATTATAGTACCGTGTTGCCTATTCCTGCTTTGATTTTTGACTCCACCATTGTCTTCTTTTCTGATAAATAGTATAGAAGCCCTTTCTTGACCTTGTTTCACCTGCCTCACTCATTACTCACTCCTGCATTTTTCACTGAACACCCACTGGGTGGCAGGCATCATGTGACATAGAGTGGGGGAGAGAAAAAGCTCTTGGTACAGGAGGGGCAGTAAGCCACGTGCAAGGAAAAATATTGCATTTCCGAAAAACGTAACTGGCTCATGAAAACCAGATGCTGTGTTATCAAAATTCACAGGAGGAAGGGACTTCTTCTCCATGAAGCCTTCCCATCAGGAAGAAGCATTTGAATTGAACATTGAAGAAAAGGTAGAATTCTTAGAGAAAGGTAAAGTGGGAACAAAGGCACAAAAGAAGAAAGGGCAAGTTTATTCAGGTGACCAAACAGGGATTGTAAAAAGTAAAGCTAGATGTGGAGTGGGGATCCAGGCCACAGAAGGCCTTGGATATGAGGAGTTGGAACAAATGGAAAGCACTTCAAAGTATTTGTGTAGGACAATGACGAGCTTAGAAGGGTGTTTTAGGAGGGGAATTTTGTAAATGTGGTTAAAATGAATTGAAGGAGGGAGAAGCTGAAGTTTGGAAGATGGTAGAAGGCTATGTTTTATAGTATAATAATAATAGCAACTATTTCATACATCTGTGGTAAGGATTAAATGGGAAAAGCAATGTAAAGCACTTTGCAACAGATTAGCTGACCAGTGGTAAACACAAATATCATTATTATGCAGGAAGTTATAAAATTTGCAAGTAAGTAGTGGTAGTAGGGATGGAGAAGAGGGTAATGGGTTTTAAAGACACCAAGCAATAGTTGGGGAACAACGGGGGAGCAGTGAAAGATAAACTTAGGGATTTTGAGCTGGGTGACTGGAAGTTTGTTGGCACCATGAAAAAAAGTGGGAAGTCAGGAGGAGCAGCTCATAAGGATGGAGATGATGTCAGGTTAATAAAACTTCAACTTGAGGAGTTGACCCATCCTCATCCTTTTGGAGATATTATGAAAGTGGGCTTGGAGAGCTAGAGTCACAGACTCTGGGAACTACCCACATGGGAGTGACAGCTCAGATCACTGAGGGAGACTGCCAAGGGATAATGGAGAAGGGACCAACTGGGAGGGAGGGCAGAATCCTGGAGCAGAAGTGGAAGAGGGGCCACACAGAGAGTTAAGGAGACCTAGAGAGTTCAGTGCAAAAGAAGCCAAAAGGGCAAAGATTTCAAGGTCAATATTATCTGATGGGGGTGGGAAGGGAGTTGGGGGTGGGGAGAGAGAGATATTGAGAGAGAGATCAATAGATAGATAGGTAGATAGATAGATAGGGTCTGTGGAGGGAGAGGACCCTGTGTTGCAGAAGAAAGAGACTCCAGATAAGAGAAGGAGCCAGGGCAGTTTACAAAAGCAGGGCAGGGGTGGCCCCTGAACACTGTGCAGGAGGATAAGAGAATTTTTTTCCCTGAGATTAGTAACATGGAAGGATGAGGAACCAAGTGGGGAAATTAGGGTACAAAGGAAGGAATGTTGACCAAGCTCACACTGTTTGGCTTCATTCTTTAGGACTTTGAGGTCCTCTCCTCTCAAATGATTTGGAAATTACCACATGAAAGCCAAGGCAGGAGTCCAGTTTCCAGTACCACTTCCGGATCAAGTCCCCACATGACCCAGCGTTCCTGCACACAACCAGGAAAGCCCTATTTATCATTCCAAATACCAAGGCAGTAAATGCTGCTTGGTGTATTCCGAATTAGATACAGGATGAAATAAAGCTGTCTTCCTAGTAGATGTGATTCTGTATACTATATTCAAGTACTCTGGATCCTGGAATTAACCTTAATTCACTCTCCATATTATTAAAAAAATCCACATACATATACATGTGATTCTTCCTATCTAGATATCTTGCTCTATAGTCTCTGTGTTTCTAAATGTGGCTCTAAATCCTCCTTACCCTTCGGGGCCCCTTCTTGAGGCCTTTCCCAGGTCTCACAGATCTCTCTATCTTAACTCTTTGGGAGCCTACCTTGCTCGGCAGCTCAGGAAATGTGCCTTATACCTTGCAGACTCTTTTCTCCTTTCCCCCAAGGCACCCTGCCCAGTGCTGGGTTTAGAGTGCCCATTCGAAAATCAAATGGACAACCACACATAAACCAAGCTCATCAAAGTAAAGTAGTGGAACTTCTTCCTAGAAGGGCATCTCCAGTTTGTACACTAAAACAAAAGCCATACACCTGGGTTTCTACGACAGCCTCCTCACTCTTTGCTGCCTTCTCTTGCTCCACGTTCCACGTTCAGCAAACTATCCAAAATGCAAAACTGACCCTTCACATCAATAGTTAAAACCTTCCTAACCCCTCACTGAAAACTCGTGTAAATCCTTAGCATGGAGTACAAGCCCTTCAAGGTTTGCCTCCTGTGGCTTCTCTCCAAACTCGTCTCCCCTGCATTTTACTTCCCAGTCATTTGGAAGAGTTTTATCCACTTTAGGACTTTGCATGCTGATCCCTCGCCCAAAACATTTCCTTCCTCCTCTCTCATTTCCTCCCTGCTTTCACCAAGCTAACTCCTACCTACCCTTCCTTTCTGGGCTTTGCTGTCCTTACAAGTCTTCATTAAGCCCCTGTGGAGAGGTGCTCTTCCTACATGCTTCCATTGACCTGGGATTTACCCTCCACTGGCAGAAACCAATTTATGCTGTAATTGCCTGCCCACTAGTTGATTATCCCTGCTGGAATGTATGTTTATGAAGAAAGGGACCGTTCTATTTTATTTGCCTCTGTGCTTAGCACATGCCTGGCAGAGTAAGTGGTTGTTGAATATTTATTGAATAAATGGCTGACTGAATGAATGAATACGTGAATGCTTTTGCTTTTGGAGTCCAGTGTATTTCTGAACCACACCAAGCATTTGAACCTCTAGGCAAAGCAACTAGGCTGGAGTGGAGGGGGAATTCCTCTCTTTTTATCCAACCTGGGTAGTTTAAAGAAGAGTCAAGATGTGTGACATATTCCCAACATCCAGATTGTGGGCAATGACTGGACCATGCAGGCTGGCGAACAATGGCCACAGTCACTGCCCGTAACAATACCAGTCACTGTGCCCAGAGACTGTACAAGGAACTGCCCTGCACAGGGACAGAGCAGGGCTGGGGAAAAAGGACACCCAATCAGCTTCAGGGTCCCAGCCCATGGAGGAGAACAGGGGAAGGAACTTGTTTTTACAGAGTCAATTTGATAACCATATTCTCCCTTCCCTGACCAAGGGGCTGTGGAGGGCAGTGTAAAGTAGATATCAGAGAGCAGGAGTAGAGGGGGGGAGGATGGAACTTGTCCCTCCAATTCCATTCATTCAATCAACAGGTACTGAGTGCCTACCTATGCCGGCACAGTACTAGGCCTTGTGGCTACAACGTGAATAAACAGTGATCTTTCCTCCCTCTGTGGAGCTTACTGTCTAGAGGTGCACCCAGAATTACTCAATCACAGAAATAAATTTAATGTGCATGTTTAAATTACTTTGAAATTATAGGTTCAGGTATGGATATATAATAAAAGGAGACCTGGCCTAGTCAGGGAAGGTATGGAAGGCTTCCTTGAGGAAGTAACGAGCTGAGAGCCCAAGGGTGAGTAGGAGTCCATCACAGGTGTTGGAAGAACAATAAAGCATCCCAAGTACAGGGAACTGCATGAATGGCCTTACCCTCTCCATCAAGTTAAAGAAAGAACCACTTCAACCAAGTTCAGTTTTGTAGGCTCTATCTGTTTCTTCTCAACCCAATTTCTATATTTTATTTAAAGAAAAAGGAGGCTGTGGAATGGACTTGTGTGAGGGGACTGCTGACAGGAAGTGTAGATGGCAATGAAGGGCCGTGATGTGACCAGCCCACATCTAGTCACCCCAGGCTCTGACCGTCAGCCAGCCTCAGCTGGAGAACTGCAAGGCACGAACGGACAGCTTTCTCTCAAACTTGGATCCAGCCAGCCAGGCCAGCAGAAAGAAGCGTGGCGGGAAGCCAAGCGCCCATACACAGTGAACTGATGCCCCTATTTCAGGAAGAGCATGGCGCAGCAACTATATTTGAAAATCGAGGTAAACAAGAGCTCGGCTCAAGTGGATGGGGCACGACAGCTGTGGAAGATTAATCACACACGGCTGCAAGTCACCAGGTCGCCAGAGGCTGGGAGGCTTCCCTTTTGGTGCCCCACCAGAAGGCCGGATGTGCTCCTACCACGTACCCACCCCACCCCCAGCGCATCCCGCTCACCGCCCCGCCCCCCACCTCGTGTTTCTTCAGCACCCAGGAGCTCGGCGCCTGGCTCCCAGGTACAGCCTGCGTTTCTGATAAATTGCACCCAATTTCAATCCTTCTGCCCGGGAGATCTAACTATCAAACGTCCAGGGTTTGCTTTTTAATCTTCAGGAGGGGGTGGAAGGCGGAGGGGAGGAGAGAGAGAGGAGGCGGGCGACGAGCGGGTAAATTTATGGCACTGCATTAAAGGCGTTTGTTCTATTTAATCCCCCCCCCCCACCACCTCCATGGTTAAAAATAAAAGGCAATGAATAAAAACGAAAAACTGCTTCTCCTCTAACCAGATCGCTTTTATCATCTCCCCCAGAGGCTCAGGTCCTCGGGGCATGTCAGCCAGGGCCTGCAGGAGCAGCGCTAGCCTCTGAATGAGGGCTGTGGCTGTGGCTGTGTGTGTGTGTGTGTGTGTGTGTGTGTATTGGGGGGGATTAGGATTAGTTATATACTTCGCTTTTCTCCACCGGGCCCCAGACCGCGCAGACCACTAGGGGCTGGAGAGCGCAGGACCGGAGAAACCCTTCTTCCCCCCGACCCCCTCGGCCACTTCGGGCAGGTGCCCTGGGGCTGCAGTTCCCGACCCGCCGCGGTGGAGTCCCGAGACAGGGATGTGCGCGTGCGTGCGTGTGTGCACGCGGGCGCGTGCCAAGCGGCTAACGCGCTCCCCTCCTAGCCCCCAAACCCGGCGGACACTCACAGTCCCAGGAGCACAACACGCCCTGGCACAGGCGGCTCACACATGCACACATGCATCCAGCACACAACACAGCACTCTCTCTAATGAGCACCCGCCGCTGACCCAGCAAACCCACGGCCCGACTGTACGCATATGCCCAGGCATCGCTTTCTGTGCCCCCACCCCCGCACCCTCCCGCAGACACTCACTCTGCCAGATCTACCTCCCCCCCAACACCGCATACACAATGTACACTTTCCGGGGCACCCTCCCCCCACTCCTTCTGGCACTAAATCCACAAGAAGGCGGCTCATATGAATGATCTTGAGAAATAACTCAACACCATCATTCACAACCAGGGACCCTCTTGGGGACATTCCAAGCCCCCCAACCTCTGCCTCCCTTGTCTCAGCTGCCCGCTAAGGGGTGGGGGGAGGGCAGGAGGCTCGCCCCTATTACTCACCTTTTCCTCTTGGCCTCCTGAGCAGAGTGGGCAAGTGACGGGGGCGAGGAAGGTGCGCTATGCGCCCACCGCCGGGCTCCTCATCGGCCGCAGAGGCTCATCGCCCCCGCGGGCTGCCCGCCGGCCGCAGCCGTGTCCGGGGCATGTCAGTCCGCCGCCGCCGCCGCCGCCGCCGCCACCCGCCCGCTGGGGCTCGTGGGCTCGCAGCTGTCAGGGAGCTGCGGGGCAGCGCATCTGGAGCGCGAGGTCTGGGCGAGAGGGTGGCAGGGGCCAGGGCGAGGGGACCGAGGGAGGGGTCCTTTCGAGCCGCTGTTAGAGGGAAAACCCCGACCTGGAGCGCGGGCTGGAGACTACGCCCGGGAGAGGCCCGGAGTCCCGGCCGCGGGCGGGCGGCGGGGGATCCCTGCCGGGAGGGGCAGGAAGACGAGCAGCCTGGCGCTCCCAGGCGTCTCCGAGGGACCCGGGCTTGGGCTTGCGGTCGCGTCGCCTGGGCTTTCCCGGGGCTGCGAGCGCGCGGGCTCACCGCCTTGCACTCTGTCACCGCGGGGGACGTCTCGGCCTCGCTGCGCGCGGAGGGGACGCGCGGAGAGGCTGGTTTCTGGGCGAGCCCAGAGCTTTGCCCATTAAGCTGCCGCAAGAAGCCAAATCAAAAAGCCAATCTCCAAGCCTCCAAACTGAACGTCACCCTATCAGCTGGGAGAAAGAGCCGCACCGAATGACAAGCCGCGCATATTTATCCTAGCGCGCCGAGGGGAGACTTCCAGATAGCTTCCCGACCCGCAGCGGGGAAGTGGAGCCGCACCGAGCAGCCAGAGAGCCCCTAGGAACCGAATTCAGATGGAACCCTGCCCCGCGGCCACCCACCCAATCGTTGGAGCCCGGTGCCCCGCGCCTCCTGGCCTGCAGCACCTCGAGACGGCGGCGCGTCCTGACCGACCTGGATTCCGCAGAGTTGGGAGCTCTCGGCAGCAGGGCGCGCGGCACCGGCTTTCCCCTTGTCCTCAGGAGACGCTGCCTGCAATTCCTAAATTAAGTCTCCACCAAACACATCTGTGGTTTTTAAATATAGCAAGGAACGATTACCCAGGCAGGGTCCACCCAGGCCTAGGGGAGGAGTCGAGGGGGATGGAGGTTGGCAGTGGAGGGAAAATAAAACTCCTTTTTTCCCCTCTTTTTTTCTTCTCTTCTTGGTGCAGAACTCAGCCTGTCATTTTCTCAACCCAAATCAAACAACAGCTTACGAGAGATGCTTGGGTGAGCTCTGGCATGTTGGTTTTTTGGGTTTTTAAGTCTAAAAATAAGAGGGGGCTGCCTCCCAAATTGCTGCTTACTCTGGGCCTGGAGACTGGAGGAGAGATGGTCCTTTGATGAAGCAGCAGGACCAGGGCTTGGGGCTTGGCTCAGGCCAAGTGTACACACGTAGCCTTAAATCAGATGCCTGTAATTTCTGCTATATTTGTCGGGCTTGGTCCTGGAGGCAGGAGGGGTGGGCAGCCCTCTCCTAAGAATGGGGTTTCATGCCCCTAGTTTATCGTGGCAGTAGGCAGATCTAAAACCAGCACAGTGGCTGGCCTTTTGTAGTGACACCAGTGCAGATGGGACAGAATTTAAGGGTGGGAGGAGGTTCTCTCTCTCAGGCCTCTGCTGCTTGAAGCCAAGTAGGAGGGGGCCAACATATAATACTTACCAATGATCAGCATCTCCTCAGGGCCAGAGGTGGTGCTAGCAATCTGATTGTATTATCTCATGACATTCTCATGAAGCTCTATGAGATAGGTACAATTACTAACTCTAATTTTCTGTTGTGGAAATTAAGCCTGACGGAGGTTAAATAACCATCCCAAGGCCACATGCAGCAGAGCAAAGGATTAGAATAAGGTGAAACCAACCAGAGTTGTGCTGACACCACAACAGTGTGTGCAACTTTTGGGATCCCTGGCTCCCCTGCCCAGATGCTCTGGAACAAGGTTTGGTCCAAAGAGATTAAGTAGGTATAAGGACTAGAGAACGTCTGAGCCTGGGATGGCATGAGTTCTTTTCGCATCCCTGGACTCGGTGTTCCTTGAACAAGTCACGTGCTGGTTTCGGTCCTGAGTTTGAGTCCCAGATGTGCTCAGTTAGGAGTGCTTTCAGACCCCTGAACCTTTATGGATCTTGAATTCAGTTAAGATTGGGGCTGAAACAGTGACTTGGAAAGTTTCCAATAACTTCTAAAGTTGTGGGATTTCAGGATGTGTCAATGAGTGAGATTTACCTTGTGTCTGTTCCTATGGAAAATTACAATGCTGAATGGTCTACATTCAAGACCAAGAGATTGCTAGTGGGCATATAAATTGGCATAGCTTTTAGGGAGGGCAATTTTGAAAGATATAGCCAATTCCTTAAAAAATGTGAACCACTGTGACCCAGTAATTTTACTGGAAAAAATTTATTCTATGCTAATAATTAAGGACATGCTCAAATATTTAGTTACAAGGATATTTATGGTTAGTGTTTATAAGAGTTCAAATTTGGAAATATGTTAATTTTCCAACAGAGAGAATTGGTGAAGTCAGTCATGTTGAGTTGACACAAGGGTGTATTCTACCACTATACAAATACTGATGCAGCATTCCATGTATTGACATGGAAAGGTTTTCATGATATATTACTGAGAGAGAAAAAAACCCAAACACAGAGTGTGATACCGACTGTGTGTGTGTGTGTGTGTGTGTGTGCATATGTGTGCATTATGTGCATGCCCTGGTAGCATAGAAATACCAAAATGGTAATAGTTCTTTCTTGGTGATAGGACTTCTGGTGATTTTCTTTTTCTCTTTAGATCAACTTTATTGAGGCATAATTTACATACTACAAAATTCACCTGCTTTAAGTGTATAGGTCGATGAGTTTTGATAAAAGTATATGTAAGTAGAGCAATAACCTCAATCGATATACAGAACATTTCCATCTCCTCCAAAAGTTGTCTCAGGCCCTTTTTGTATTCATTCCCTCTCCCCACAAGCAACCATTGATCTGTATTCTGTCATTATAGGTTAGTTTTATTTGTTCCAGAATTTTCTTTGTCTTATTTATATCTATTACTATTTCTTCAATGAACATTACTTATTCACTAAAACTGCAATAGCAACTCTGCATTCTGGGCCTCAGTGTCCTCATGAGTAAAATGAAAATAATAATAATGGTAATAATACCCCCCTCATGGGCTTGTTGTGAGGATTCAGAGAGATTACAGTTTCTGGTATAAAGCAATTCCCAAAGATATGTTGATTCTCTTTCTTCCTCCTCTACCCCTCGCTACACCTTAATCCTGCTTCTCTCCCACTCTGAGTTCTATAGCCAACTTTCATGTTGGCCTGTGAAGTCTCAGACCCCTTTAAACTCTGAACTTTTTTTTACTTTCTTTTATTTTTTTTTTCTTTCTTTTTGCCTTGAGAACCACGACATGATCACATTTTTTCCCTCTCTACTACATTCATAAAGGTTTGGAAAACATCAAATGTGATGACAATCTGCCTCCCACTTCTGCCATTGTTTATTTATTTCTTGTCATGCTAGAACCTGAGGAGATTTTCACAGGAAAGCCAGCAAGCAAGCTATTTGTCATTAGCATAGGGAACAAGAGCCCCAAACCTCATTTTCAAGTTGGGAGGAAACTGAGGCCCAGAAATGTTAGGCGATTCCACCAGTCACAGAGCTTTGTAAGCAATAGAATCTATTATGAGCTGAATTATGTCCACTAAAAGTCCTATGCTGAAACCCTAACCCTTAGTACCTCGGAAAGTGCCTGGATTTGGAGATAGGGCCTTTAAGGAGGTGATCAAATTAAAACTAGGTCATTAGGGTGGGCCCTAATCCAATATGACTGGTGTCCTTTTAAGAAAAAGAGATTAGGATACAGATAGACAGAGAGACGACCTTGTAAGGACACAGTAAGAAAGAGGCCATCCGCAACCAAGGAGAGAGAAACCAAATGTGATGATACCTTGATCTTGGACTTCTAGCCTCCAGAACTGTGAGAAAATAGATTTCTCTTATTTAAGCCACCCAGTCGTTGTTGTTTTGTGATTGCAGCCCTAGAAATCTAATGCAGAATCCAAGTATTTGGGCTGATTCCGTGAGTTCTTGTCATAGAATGTTCTTCTTTTTCCCGAGGGTGAGCAGCACACCATGGGCATACTGGCTGAATAGTGGGAAAGGGCTATGAAGCTTCTTGGGGATGCCCTACGATTTACCATTATGCCTCAGAGTCCCGCAAGTTGGTGCCTCTCCAGAAGTGAGGCCTCATGCACATCACAAGTAGCAGACCTGCCTACCCTGGCTACCATTAACGCTGCATCTGGTACAAACCTGTGTTGCTTCTCACAGGCAACTTACGCGCCAGCATTCCACAGCCCTTGGATTGTGCAATCTGATAGCCACTAAGAGGCAAGAGCAGACAATCAAGTTGAAGCTTAAAGAACATTCTGGAACAGTTCTTTAGGGAGAAGTTTAATAAACACCATTTGATAATAGGGTAGTTTAGTGAGACACAATCTTGTTTTAAGTTTTATTTCAAAAATGTGTCACTTAATGATCTTTTCTTTTTTCCTTTAATAAAACTGTTTATTGCAGTAGGACATGCAGCAAATGTGTACAAGTCATAAGCATAAATTCAAAGAATTTTCACAAACTAAATACATTTCATTTAATCATCACCCGGAATAGTAAATGTTACCAGTAACCCAGGTGCTCCCCTCATGCCCTCCAATCATGCTTCCTCTTCAGAGGGAATTCTGGACTTCTCTTGACTCCTAAAACCATATAGTAGTCTTATGTGATTTTGGACTTTATATAAATGGAAGTAGATTGAGAGTAGTAGTGTTGGGTCTGGGTTCTTTGCTCAACATAATTTTTGTGAGGTTCATCCATATTGTTGTGTATAGCAGCAGTTTGTTACTTTTCATTGCTCTATAGTTCTCTTTGAATGAATGTGCAATCTAACTTTTCATTCTGCTCTTGATTGACATCAAAATTGTTTCTAGTTTTTTATTATTTTGAATAATGCTGCTGCGAACATTTGAATACATGTCTTTTGGTTCACTTATGCACTTACTCATCTTGGATCTATACCTAGGATGGAATCACTGGCTTATAGGGTATGTGAATATGCATCATTCATGGATAATGACAGTTTTCAGTCATTTGTACCAATTTACACCCTCCCTTCCCAACATTGTTTTGTCACATTTTTTGCCAGCACTTGGTATTGTCTATTTTTTTTTTTAAATTTCAATACTTTTGGGGGTCCAAGTGTTTTTTGTTACATGGATGAATTATATAACACTGAAGTCAAGGCTTAAAAAAGGTGTACTTGTCACCAGAATAGTGTACATATACCAGATAGGTAGATTTTTATCCCTCACCCCTGCTCCTCTCCCTCTTCTTAGTTTTCAATGTCCATTACATGACTTTATTAACATATATACCCCTCACTTAGCTCCCACTTATAAGTGAGAACATGTGGGATTTGTTTTCCATGGTAGATATGTACTACATTTTTTTATCCACTCATCAGTTGATGAGAACTTAAATTGATTCCATATCTTTGCAATTGTGAATTGTGCTATGATAAACATTCAGGTACAGGTGGCTTTTTAATAAAATGACATCTTTTCCTTTGGGTAGATACCCAGTACTGGGATTGCAGGATTAAATGGTAGTTTTACTTTTATTTCTTTGAGGAATCCCCATACTGTTTTCCATTGTGGTTGTACTAATTTACATTCTCACTAACAGTGTATAAGCGCTTCCTTTTCACTGCCTCTATGCCAACATCTATTGTTTTTTGACTTTTTGATAATGGTCATTCTGACAGGGGTATGGTGGTATCCCTTTGTGGTTTAATTTGCATTTCCCTGGCCATTAGTGATGTTGAGTATTTTTTCATACGTCTGTTGGACATTTGTATATCTTCTTTTGAAAAAAAACCTATTCATGTCTTTTCACTACTTTTTGATGGGGTTATTTGTTTTTTTCTTGCTGATTTGTTTGAGTTCTTTGTAGATTTTGGATATTTGTCTTTTGTGGATGTATAGTTTATGAATATTTTCTCTCATTCTGTAAGCTGTGTATTTACTCTGTTGATTATTTCTTTTTTAATTTGATCAAGTCCCATTTATTTATCTTTGTTGTTACTATATTCCTTCTTGTGGTCTTAGTCATAAATTCTTTGCCTAGGCCAAAGCCCAGAAGAGTTTTTCTTATGTTTTTTCTAGAATATTTATGGTTTCGGGTCTTACATTTAAGTTTTTAATCCAACTTGAGTTAATTTTTGTATATGGGGAGAGATAGGGATCTAGTTTCATACTTTTGTATGTCACTCTCCTATTTTCCCATCACCATTTATTGAAGAGGGCATCCTTAACCCAGTGTATGTTTTTGTCTGCATTATCAAAAATCAGTTGGTCATAGCTATACGGTTTTATTTCTAGGTTTTCTATTGTGTTCCTTTGATCTATGTGTCTACCTTTATACCAATACCATGCTGTTTTGGTTACTATAGCCTTGTAGTATAATTTGAAGTCAGGTAATGTGATGCCTCCAGATTTGTTCTTTTTGCTTAGGGTTGTTTTTGGCTATTTGGGCTCTTTTTCGGTTCCATATGAAGTTTATGATTGCTTTTTCTAGATCTGTGAAATATGATATTGATAGTTTGATGGGAATTGCATTGAATCTGTAACTCATTTGAGGCACTTTAGGCAGTATGTGCATATTAACAATATTGATTCTTCCAGTCCATGAACATGGGATGTTTTTCCATTTGTTGTGTCATCTATGACTTCTTTCATTAGTGTTTTGTAGTTCTCCTTGTAGAGATCTTTCACCACCCTAGTTAAGCATATTCCTAGGTATTTTATTTTTCTTGCCTTTATTGTAAATGGTTTTTGAGTTCTTGATTTCACTCTCAGTTTGACTATTACTAGTTCTTCTTCATGAGTATCTAGGTTATTTTTGGGCCTATGCAATTACACATAAATTTTAGAACCAGCTTGTCAGTTTTCATAAAAATGTCTTCTGGAAATTTAATTAAGATTGCAATGAATTTATAGATCAATTTGGAGAGAATTGACATCTTTACAATATTAAGTCTTCTGACCTGTGAACATGGAATATCTATTTATTTAGATATTTGTTAATTTCTCCCATTGTTGTCTTAAAATTTACGATGTAGTGGTCTTTCTCACACAGTTGACCCTTGAACAACATGAATTTAAACTGCACACGTCCACTTATATGTGGATTTTTCAACCAAACACAGGTAGAAAATACAATATTCTCCAAATGTGAAACCCGTGTATACAGAGGGCCAACTTTTCACATATGTGAGTTCTGCAGGGCAGGATTTGGGTCCTGGAAACAATCCCCCAAGTACACCAATAGATGATTATATTTCTTTAAATTCATTCCTAGGTATTTGGGCTTTGTCATACCAAGAAAATGGCATTTCTTTCTTTTTGTTCTCATTAAACAAAATTTTATGTTAAATTGTTTTTTAAGGTAAATAAAAAATTGATTTTTGTATACTGATTTTGTATACAGTGATATTATTAAATTACCTTTTAACTCTAAATGTTTATTAGTATATTTTTGGGTTTTTTTTTTTCCCTCATACATAACCATGCTTACAAATTTGTTCCTTTTGAATCTTACTTTTTCACTGGCTACGATTTCAAATACAATGATAAATAGAAGTGGCCATAGCAGAAATCTATTTCTTTATTGATCTCAATGAAAATGTTTTCAGCATTTTCTCATTAAATATCATGTTGTTTGTAAAAATATTTATCAGGTTAAAGAAGTTCCATTTTCTTCCTAGTTTCTTAAGGTTTCCGGGTTTTTTTAGTCCTAAACTTGTGTTGAATATCATCAAATGCTTTCTTTGTGTCTATTGAGAAGACTGTATGAGATTTCTCTTTAGTCTGCTAAAGTGGCAAATTATAATGACTCATTTTCTAATGTTAAGCAAACTTTACTTTCCTGGAATGAATTCATATTGATTGTGTTGTATTATTCTTTTATGTGTATTACTGGATTTGGTTAGCTTATAATTTGTCGAGAATTTCTGTAGCTACATTCATGACAGAGACTGATAATTTTCCATTCTTGTAATGTCCTTGTCAGATTTTGCTATCAAGGTTTTCTGACCTCATTAAAAGAGTTGAAAGCATTCCATCTTCTCTATTCTTTGGACGAGTTTGTGTAACACTGGTGAAGCCAATCTGGAACTGGAATCTTTTTGTGAGGGAAGATTTTTAAATCAGGGATTCTATTTCTTTAATAAATTTTATTAGTTTTCTATGGCTGCTGAAACAAATTACCACAGACTTAGTGGCTTAAAACAATGCAAATTCATTATCTTACAGTTTTATAGGTTAGAAGTCCAACACTGGTCTCACTGGGCTAAAACCAAGGTATTGGCAGGGCGTCTTTCTTTTTTCAAGGCTCTAAGGGACAATTCTTTTGCTTAAGGTCTTCCCCACCTTAAGCTTATGAAAATGTTTTCCTAAAATTGATTCTATTTTTATGTTTTCCCTTTAAAGTTTTAATTCATCTAGAATTATTTTTGTGCATGGGATGAAGCAGGGGTCTAATTTGTCTTTCTTCAGATGCCAATTCTGACAGCATAATTTCCTATTAATAAATATACTCATTATATTTTCCATTTTGTCAGATGCTAAGACTCATATCTACTTGAATCAATTTTGGATTTCAGTTCATTGATTTGTCTTTTATTGTGCCAAGTTCATACTTTTTGGTATTGTTATTTATGCTAAATTAATAAACTTTATTTTTAGAGTAGTTTTAGGTTTACAGAAAAATTGGGCAGAAAGTACAGAGAGTTCCCATATACCCCTGTCCTCCCATACTCTATTTTATTACATTAGATTTATAGCAAATTTTAATACATAGTAAGTCACATATCATCCTTTTATCTTTCCATAAAAATTTATTGACTACTCTCAGCTATTCTTCCACTGATCTTTAAAAGCATTATATCCAGTGTAAAAATACCAAACTAGTATTCTAGTTGAAATTTCATTAAATATATGAATAAATTTAAGAAAGGTAGATAGTTTTATATAATATGATTCTATCTTATAAAGTTATTCCATTTAGATAGCTCTTTTTTCATGTTTTAATAAAAATTTATAGTTTACTTATTTACGTCTTTTGCCTTTCTTGTGAATTTTATTTCTAGATATTTTATAGTTTGATTTTCATTAGAAATGGAATCCCCCCCCACCCCCGCTGAAACTTTCTCCATATCAGCCATAAGGCTGTTTTACTTTCTCGTCATTCGTGAATTCATGGAGTAGCACTTTTAATTTCCTTCAAAAACTTTCCCTTTGCATTCACAACTTGGCTAACTGGAGCAAGAGGCCTGGCTTTCAGCCTATCTCCACTGTCGACATGCCTCCTTCACTGAGTTTAATCATTTCTAGCTTTTGATTTAAAGTGAGAGACATGTAATTTTTCCTTTCACTTGAGCACTTAGGCCATCGTAGGGTTTACTAATTGGCCTAATATCAATGTTGTTGTGGCTCAGGATATAGGGATGCCTGTGGAGAGGAAGAGAGATGGAGAAGTGGCCAATTAGTGGAGAAGTCAGGACACACACAATATTTATTGATTAAGTTTACTGTCTTATATATGGATGTAGTTCATGGTACCCCAAAACAATTACAATAGTAACATTAAAGATCATTGATCACAGATCACTATAAAAGATATAATAATGAAAAAGTTTGAAATATTGCAAGACTTACCAATATGGCACAAAGACATGAAATGAGCACATGCTGTTGGAAAAATAATGCCCATAGACTTGCTTGATGCAGGGCTGCCACAAACCTTCAGTTGGTAAAAAGCACATCATCTGCAAAGTGTAATAAAGGGAAGCACAAAAAAACAGGGTATGCCTGTACATGGCAGTGTTCTAGGTACTGGGGAACATCAGTAAACAAGAGAAAATTCCTGTCTCATTGTGCTTCTACCATAATGGAGAAGGAGAGAAATAATAAACAAGTAAAGTAGGGTATATTTTTATAAAATGAAACTTCCGATGAAAGTAAGTTATATGAAGAAAACTCAAGCCAGGTGAGGTGTTAGAAAGTGACTGTGGTGGGGGATGTTTTGGTAGCAATTTAGATTGAATTTCAGAGGATCTATTATGTACCGAATGTTTGTGTGGCCCTCAAATTCATACGTTGAAGCCTTAATCCCTAATGTGATGGTATTTGGAGGTGTGGCCTTTAGGAGGTAATTAGGTTTGAATGAGGACATGAGGGTGGAGCCTTCATCATGGGATTAGTGCCTTTATAACGGGACAGAGAGACTGAACTCTTTCTCTTCTCCCCATGTGAGGATACAGCAAGAAGGCATCCCTCTGATAACCAAGAAGGCCCTCACCAGGAACTGAATAGGTCAGCACCTTGATCTTTGACTTCCCCAGCCTTCAGAACACTGTTGGTCAAGCTACCCAGTCTATCCTATTTTTGTTATAGCAGCACGAATTGTTTAAGACAGAAGGTCTCTCTCAGGAAGTAACACTTGAACAGTGATTTAAATGAAATGAGGGAGTGAGCCAGGTACAGATGCTGGGGGCTGAGGAGCAAGAAGCCGTCTTGGCAGCGTCTAGTGAATAATGGGGAAACTAGTGAGAGGCAATGAGGGAAGACCCACAGCTCTGGCTGCTGGGGAAGCCACACAGCCTGCAATCCCTGAGGTTTGAAGCTTGATTTCATCTCCTTTAAATACTTCCTGCCTAAGATATGTTATTTTTTCTCTTGGTTTAAGTAGTCTTCCTCCTAATGGAAGGCTGCTTCCCTTCATGGGGTCTTGGTTGCCTACCTGCAAGGTACTCGGTCTACTGCATGTTTGCCTACAGTTTGGCAGTCAATAGAGCTAAAAATAGCAGAGTCTCTAATGGAGCACAGTGATTAATCTGCTAAATTCTCCAGAGGGCCAGGAGCAGCATCAGGCCAGACAGAACAGCCCTCAAGTACCCTGGGCAGTCTCTCCCCTAGGAAATCATCACAAAACTTCTGGTGTTGATGTATTGACTATTGTCCCTTTCCTCAGTGAGAAATGCATTCCTTGATGAAAAGAAAACAGCTTTTAAAAGGTTTGCTCCTTCCCAAGATGGTGCACAGACCAGCTGTTGTAACAGCATCTTCTGTGACAATGATTAAAAAAGAAGAAAAACTAATGATTTTTACCTCATTATGAAAGCGATGCATATTTATTGTTGGGAAATTAGACATGCAGAAAAGTATCAAGAAGAATCATCCAAATGCCACCACCTGGAGATAACTATTATTAAGTTTTCTAATTTTATATAATTACATACATATATTTGGGTATACCTGATATCATTTGGTAGCTATAAGTTTTTTCTAATTTTAAATTTAGCATAATATGGTAGTCAGTTTCCCACTGACACTGTCTTTTACTTTCACAAACTGGCCTCTAGGCTCTAGTGGCACCAAGGAAATAGCTCAGGGAGAGGCTGAGGTTGGCAAAAGCCAAAACTATGTCACATGTGGTTGTTTTTGGGGGGTACACACCACTGTGTTAGAATCTTGGCAAGTTCCTGACTGACTTCCCCAATTCATAAGACCTCAGCCAAATTGGACAGGGGAGACTCACAAACCCAGGGACTGGTTTTTAGAGCAAATTACTGTATTTGGTGTGTAGCTGTCAGTCAGACTTGTTTCAATGCATAACAAGCTGAGGAACATACACACATACACACAAAAATGGCATTTAAAATTGTCCTTCATAGCACACACATCCTGACTTTTGCCCTAATAAGCTGGCCTTTCTAACCAGGGGAATTAACCAATTCTTAGTCTTCAGCAAAGATACTGCCAGAGATTTTCTGTCCTCAGCCTGACTTAGAACCACAACTTCAGTTACCTTGTTATTTTTGGCTGGACTATTGTGATCTGATCCAATTGTCTGGCTAGGCCACACCTGCGAGGGTAAAGGGATGGAATTTCCTCTACAGCAAGGGATGAAAACTGAAGTGCTTACACTGTGACAGGCAGTAATTATAATAATAGGAAACACTTATAAATGTCAAGGAATGGTCTAACGGTTTTACTTGAATTGTTACTTTAAATCCTCAAAAACCCTATCAAGAAGATACTATTATTAGCTCAATTTTATAAAATTAAGAAATCTATACACAGAGAGGTTAAATAATTTGTCCAAGGTTACAGAACCAATAGGTAGCAGAGCTTGGATTGGAATCTTAACCGTTATGGTATGCTACCTCTTTAAAGTAAGTGTAACACATCCTTGAGTGAAGCTGACAGAATGTAAGTGAAAGGGAGAGAGAAGCTAGGAAAAACAAAGTACTGAGTACAGAGAGCGTTGATGGACAGCAAGTTCTGCTACAGAGGAATGTGGGCCCAGTGTTTCCACATCATCTGAATTTTCAAGAGAAAACTGAAATCTAGATTTATATATGAAAATCCACAGTTTTAAAATATGCTGCTGAATTTTTATGGTGTCAAGTCTTACATTTAAGTCTTTAATCCCTCTTGAGTTAATTTTTGTGTATGGTGAGAGGTAGGGATCCAGTTTCATTTTCTGCATGTGGCTCTCCAATTTTTATAGCACCATTTACTGAATAGGACTTTTCCCCAGTGTATGTTTTGTCTGCTTTGTCAAAAGTCAGTTAGCCATAGCTATATAGTTTTACTTCTGGGTTCTATATTCTGTTCCATTTATCTATGTGTCTACTTTCATAACAATACCATGCTGTTTTTGTTACTGTAAACTTGTATTATAATTTGATGTAAGGTAATGTGATGCCTCCAGATTTACTCTTTTTGCTTAGGACTGCTTTGGCTATTCAGGCTCTTATTTGATTCCATATGGAATTTGGATTGCTTTTTCTAATTTTGTGAAAAATGATGCTGGAATTTTGATGAGAATTGTGTTGTATCTGTAAATCACTTTGGGCAGTATGGATGTTTTAACAATGTTGATTCTTCTAATCCATGAGCATGGGATGTTTTTCCATTTGCTTGTGTCATCTATGATTTCTTTTGTCAGTGTTTTGTAGTTCTCCTTGTAGAGATCTTTCACCTCCTTTGTTAAGTATATTCCTAGGTATTTTATAGTGCAAGTATATTGCAGTTGTTGTAAATGGTATTGACTTCTTGATGTGATTCTCAGCTAGGCTGTTATTAGTGTATAGAAATGCTACTAATTTGTATACATTAATTTTGTAACCTGAGACTTTACTGAATTTATTTATCAATTCCAGGAGTCTTCTGGGGGAGTCTTTAGGGTTTTCTAAATATAAGATCATATCATTGGCAAACAGGGATAGTTTGACATCCTCTTTTCCAATTTGGATGCCCCTTATTTCTTTCTCCTGCCTGATGGCTTTGGGCAGGATTTCTAGTACTATGTTGAACAGAAGTGGTAAAAGTGGGCATGCGTGTCTTTGAAAACGAGATTTGTTCACTTTATTTTATGTAAAGTATACCTGAAAGAAAGAGCTTGAAGAAAAAAAGGAGAATGACTTTTGAACATTGATAACTCGGGAATCTTTTTTTTTCATTTCAGCATACTATGGGGGTACAAATGTTTAAGTTACGTATATTGCCATTGCCCCCTCCGCCGAGTCACAGCTTCAAGCATGTCCATCCCCCAGACGGTGCACATTGCACTCATTATGTATGTATATACCCCTCCTCCCCCCTCCCATCTGCCCAACACCCGATGAATGTTATTCCTGTATGTGCACTTAGGTGTTGATCAGTTAAAAACAATTTGATGGTGAGTATATGTGGTGTTTATTTTTCCATTTTCAAGATACTTCACTTAGTAGAATGGGTTCCAATTCTATCCAGGATAATACAAGAAGTGCTATATCACCATTGTTTCTTGTAGCTGAATAGTACTCCATGGTATACATATACCATATTTTATTAATCCACTCATGTATTGATGGGCACTTGGGTTGTTTCCACATCTTTGCAATTGTGAATTGTGCTGCCGTAAACATTCAAGTGCAGATGTCTTTTTTATAGAATGTCTGTTGTTCTTTTGGGTAGATGCCCAGTAATGGGATTACTGGATCAAATGGAAGATCTACTTGTATCTGTTTAAGGTATCTCCATATAGCTTTCCACAGAGGTTGCACTAGTTTGCAGTCCCACCAGCAGTGTATGAGTGTTCCTATCTCTCCGCATCAATGCAAACGTTTATTGTTTGGGGACTTTTTGATGAAGGCCATTCTCACTGGGAATATTGATATCTCACTGTGGTTTTGATTTGAATTTCCCTGATGATTAGAGGTGTTGAGTATTTTTTCAAATGTTTGTTGGCCATTATTCTGTCTTCTTCTGAAAAGTTTCTGTTCATGTCCTTTGCCCACTTTTTGATAGGATTGTTTGATTTTTTCTTGCTGATTTTCCCAAGTTCTAAATAGGTTCTAGTTATCAGTCCTTTATCAGATGTGTAGCATGCGAAAATTTTCTCCCATTCTGTAGGTTGTCTCTTTGCTCTTGTGACAGTTTCTTTGGCTGCGTAGAAGCTTTTTAACTTAGTCAGGTCCCATTTATTTATTTTTGTTGTTGCTGTGATTGCCTTTGGGATCTTCTTCATGAATTCTTTGCCTAGACCAATGTTTAGAAGAGTATTTCCAATGTTTTCTTCTAGAATTCTTATAGTTTCAAGCCTTAGGTTTAAGTCTGTTATCCACCATGAGTTGATTTTTGTGAGAGGTAAAAGGTACAGATCCTGTTTCAGTCTTTCACATGCGGCTATCCAGTCTTCCCGGCACCATTTATTGAATAAGGATTCTTTTCCCCAGTGTATGTTTTTGTCTGCTTTGTCAAAGATTAGACGGCTATATGAGGAGGATTTTATATCTGGGTTCTCGGTTCTGTTCCATTGGTCTGTGTCCCTGTTCTTGTGCCAGTATCATGCAGTTTTAGTTACTATAGCCTTGTAGTTTAGTTTGAAGTTTGATAAATTGATGCCTCCCATTTTGTTCTTTTTGCATAGGATTGCTTTTGCTATATAGGGTCTTCTCTGGTTCTATATGCAGCGTAAAATTATTTTTTCTATATCTGTGAAAAATGATGTTGGTATTTTAATATGGATTGCATTGAATCTGTAGATCTTATACCTAGAAAACGCCAAAGATTCTGCCACAAGACTACTGGAATTGATAAACAAATTCTGCAAAGTCTCAGGTTACAAAATCAATGTACAGAAATCAATAGCATTACTATACGCCAACAACAGTCAAACTGAGAACCAAATCAAAGACTCAATACCCTTCACAATAGCAACAACAAAAAAATAAAGTACCTAGGAATATATTTAACTAATGAGGTAGAAGACCTCTACAGGGAGAACTATGAAACACTGAGGAAGGAAATAGCAGAGGACGTAAACAGGTGGAAAACCATACCATGCTCATGGATTGGCAGAATCAACATTGTTAAGATAACTGTTTCTGACTTTTTTCACTTAGCATAATGCACTCTGGATCCACAAAATGTCACAAATGACAGCATTTCTTCTTTTTTAAGGCTCAATAATATTCCATTGTGTATATATACCACATTTCCTTTATCCATCCATCTACTAATGGACATTTAGGTCAATTCTATAACTTGGCTATTGTGAATACTATGTAATAAATATGGAAATGCAGATATCTCTTTGACATACTGATTTGCTTTCCTTTGGATATATACTCAGTAGTGGGATTGCTGGATCATATGGTAGTTCTATTTTTAGTTTTATGAGGAATCTCCATACTGTTTTCCACAATGATTGTACTAATTTACATTCTCATCAGCAGTGTAGAAGAGCTCCCATTTCTCTGCATCCTCACCAACATTTGTTGTTTTTTTTTTTTTTTTTTTTTTTTGTCTTTTTGGTAATAACCATTCTAACTGGGGTGAGAGGATATCTCACTGTAGTTTTAATTTGCATTTCCCAAATGATTAGTGATATTGAACAGTTTTTCATATACCCGTTGGCCATTTGCATGCTTCCTTTAGGAGATGTCTATTCAACTCATTTGCCCATTTTTTATTGGATTGTTTGGGGGGTTTTGCTGTTGTCCGAATTATTTGTATATTCTGGATATGAATCCCTTGTCAAATGAATAGTTTGCAAATATTTTGTCCCATTCTTCAGGTTGCCCAAAGATATATTTTATTGGATTAGCTTTTAAATAATTGGCATGGCTACTGTTGTATTTTAATAATGGATATGTGACCTTCAAACTAGCATTTTTGTTGCTTATTCTTTAATAAGCATTGCATTCTACATAGACTTTAATTATGAGAGCCCTGACCCATGCAGACTTACTACATGCATTCATTGTAAGAGGAAACTTATAAAGGTGCATAATCGTTCAAGCTAACTTTGGGTGCAGTTTGTGCCTCCACTTCTTATAATACAACAAACTCCAGTATTCAGACAAAATAATCAAATAAACAATGATAGCACAGTGATTATAAAGGCAAAGAAATAAAACTTGAATTCCTTCAATTCTGTCATTCTATATGATAAGTTGAAATTTTTGTGTTTAAAATTTTAGATTATAGAGATATTTGAAGACTGCTAGAATTGATCCTAAAGAAATAAAGACATGGCAGTTTCACAATTTTTGGATTTTATTGAGAAATTGGATTCATATGAATCTCTGCTTATCCTTTTGTTTAAAGCTTTTCTTAACTGTTTCATCATTTTACTTCATGTTAAAACTTTTGAAGTTAAAATTAATAAAAAATTAAGTGATAAATCTATACTATCTATTGAGCATGAGTATGTGAGGTTCCATTTTATTGAAGTCATAGACAAACCTGTGGAAGTTAAAGCTCAATAAAACAGACACAGTAATGCTGCTATTCATTTCTATGATAGGCCAATATAAATTAACTTTTACTATTCTTTGAAAAATATACATTAATATATTTAATAAATGTTAATTTATTAGCTTTTTACTACTCCATCCTTTTATACGACCCTATTTATTTATTTTTTAGAACTCTTCCAATGGTATTATTATATATAGAAAGTTCAATGAAAGAAAATTTCAGTCTCTTTTCCTTTTATAAAATGGGCTCTTCATTTTCACTGATTTATTTTTACTGATATATTACAAGGTTCAACAAAAGAAAATGTTCACTGTTTAAATTTTTCTGGTCATTAATTATTTGTTTCATTTCATGATTATTTCTAAAAATAACTTGGGTCATATAGAGGAAGAAAACTTAAAACATAATCCACTCTAACTGTCAAACCCAGTAGATAAAACACTGGGATTGGATCCAAAAATAAGTGAAGTCTATTTCTAAGCCAGACCAGTTAATTTTTTCCCCCGCAAGCATCAGGGTTCCTGCCTCACTCTTCTCTCTTCTTTCTGCTCATTTTTCTATTTCCCTCTGCCTCACTGCCTCACCTGACTCCTAAGTGCCATTTTAATATGATGGATCCACTGATAATAAAAGTGACTCTTAGGTGAATTCAACAGAACAGGTTGCACAGGAAACTGAATGAAAGGCTGTGCATCACAAACCAGGGAACCTGGGAAGGCCAGAAAAGGATGCTTTGTCCGGTGGTCACCTTTTGGTAGTGGAGTGCTGGGCTCAATTTCCTGTCGTGAGAACTCTGAATGGGTCTGATCTAGATGTTGGCTGGCTCCGTGGCGCAATGGATAGCGTACTGCACTTCTAGCTGATCTAGATGCTACCGCAAACTCTTTACAGGGGCAGCCATGTAGGGGAGAAAGCAGAGAGCCAGGGGCATTATGAGGTGGGGAGGCAAAGAACTTAAACAAAATGCACCATAAGAAAGGGAAGTATCTTTTCAAAACATAATGATACAAATTCCTCCTTTGCTAGTGATTTCTCATCCTGGAGCAACAGGGGTACTACATATCCAAACTGGAGCAAAATGACTCAGAAAAAGTGTTGCTAGATTAAGGATACTAATGGAAAATTCCAAAAAATAAAAATAAAAATAAACAAGCAATAAATATGTGAATAAAATATTAAAACTCATTACAATTCTAGAAATATGAACAAAGAGTCAAGTTGGCAAAGATTAAAATAAATCACGGAGTGTTGGCATGGTAAAGATAGACAAATAAGCAATATGTTGTTTGTGGAGTATAAATTGGATACATTTCTTGGAGTACTTAGCAATATTTATCCTTAAAAATCTATGTTCATTTTAATCCAGCATTTTCACCTATAGTAATTTATTCAGAGGAAATAAGCATGGTTTTGGGTAAAGATATACCCTATGTAAGTTAATTATAGCATAATTTATAGTACAGAAAATCTGGAAATACCTCAACTGTCCAAATATAGTGTTTTGATTAGATATAATATACCTAATTTATCCAGTGTTTAAAAGTTATGTGTTATCAAATATTTAAGGACATAGAAAATATACTCTTAAGTAAAAAAAAAAAAAAATGACTAAACATTACATTATCCCCTATGCTTAGAAAAATGACCGGAAAGTTGTATATTGAAGTAGAAAGAAAATCTCCATCCCCTTCTCTCACTCTCCTTTTCTGCTGTCCCTCCATTCATCTCAATCCCAAGGAGGAGTCCTAATGTTCTGTCAAATTCTGTTTGGGCCACAGTCACTGATTGTGTATTAAAAAGTCCTATGTGTGGCTCTCCCTCTCTTGTTTCCTATCGCCCTCATGTGGTAGGACCGGTAAACTGAATCAAAGTCAGCTTGGACTAAGCAACTGCTAGTCGCCTAGTCTCTTCTTTGCACTCATCATTGTGTAGGCCTTCTGTACCTTGTGGTGAGCCAGAGAATGGACTATCACAAGAAATGGAAATGGGCCTGGGGAGAGGTGGAAACTCTGCTACGTTTAACAGGCAACAGGTACCTTGTCTACCCATCAGTATCTAAGGTCCAGGCTGTCTAAACCACAAGGGAGGAGAGAGCATTTGTAGATCCAATCAATTACTTAAATGTATAAGAAAAAAAGTTCAAGGAGTGGAGGCTTTTAGGGTGAGGAGATATTTTCTACTAAATATAAAATTAGTAGAAATTTTATAGCCAGACTTTGTCTGAAGGGCAATGAGAAATAGTAGTTAACAAGTGTTTTTGCTTATCCTGCATCTATTTTTTCTTATTCTGATAAGAGCACCATACTTCCTCCACTCAGAGTTTGATTTGCATGAAGCTAACCCCTTTCCTGGTTTAGCAGTTGTCACATGGCATAAACCTAGCTGATATGAGGTCTGCATTCCTCTGTCCATGCTATTTTATTTGGAGCTGAAAATATGCACACAAAAAGATGTTTCCTTGGAACTAGGCACCATGTTTGGTGCACTGATACAAACTGCAACTCTAAAGCCTGAGAATTTTGTACAAATAAAAATAATATATAAAGAAGTCGGCCGGGCGTGGTGGCTCATGCCTGTAATCCTAGCACTCTGGGAGGCCGAGGTGGGCGGATCGTTTGAGCTCAGGAGTTCGAGACCAGCCTGAGCAAGAGCGAGACCCCATCTCTACTAAAAATAGAAAGAAATTATATGGACAGCTAAAAATATATATAGAAAAAATTAGCCGGGCATGGTGGCGCATGCCTGTAGTCCCAGCTACTCGGGAGGCTGAGACAGAGGATCGCTTGAGCCCAGGAGTTTGAGGTTGCTGTGAGCTAGGCTGACGCCACGGCACTCACTCTAGCCTGGGCAACAGAGTGAGACTCTGTCTCAAAAAAAAAAAAAAAAAAAGAAGTCATCTAGGATGAGCAGTAGAGAACAATTTTTGAATGTAATATCAATAGATCAATAAATGGCACATAATAAGAGATGCCATAATATTAACACTAATATTGCTAGTAGTAAAACACAAACATTCTTAGAGTATATTCGGCTTTGGATGTCAAAATTTGATCACCATCAGAAGAGTGGTTACAGGTCGAACTAATGGTATCTTTTTATTATTATTATTTGTCTCCTTTTTTTGAATGGAGACAGGCTTTTTCAGGGCATAAGTCAGATGGCTAATGACAGAGTAGAATGGTTGGTGTAGGATCAGATCAAGTGGCATGCTCAGTTTTGACAGTAAAAAGCAGAAGGGTCAATGACATGAGTAAAGGCAAGTTCTAGGGAGTATCAAGGTGTAAAAACTCAGAAAGCTAAATTTGTGTTCAAGTCCAGGTGGTCAATTTTGGGTTTAGAATGAAAAACAAAGACAAAGTTCAGACTCTGAATATGCTCTGGATTCAAGCAGGGAGAATAAAAAAAGGAAGTGGACAAAGGAAGAGAGAGGGTCAAAGTAATTGCCTAGAATTGGAAGTGCTGGAGATTCTACTTATGGGATCAAAGCCAGTGATTCCTGGATAGATCAGTGTAGTCTAAAGCTCTATGAAACAAACACCAGCTCTCTAAAGATCTTTCCAGTGTATTTATTTAAAAATAACAGAATAAATGATAAGAAAAAAAATTGGAAAACTGGACTTCCATATTTGGCACTATGTTAGACTACATGCCCAGTTCCAAGCTCACATATGAAAATAATTTAAAATTCTGCATAAGTTTTTTAACCCTCTCAATTTCTTAATATCCATACTTGTGCTAGCAAGAAAGTAAAGGAAATCCTCAGAGACCAAAAATGAAATAGAAGCAGGAATCCAGAGAGGAAAGTGACACTGAGGTTGGTACCTTCTCTGAGGGTATCTGCCCATCCTTGAAGAAACTGAGCTTGTACTTCGATGGCCGTATGTAATGATGGGGATGGTAGGCAACGTCTGGGCTTTGTCAAGGAAGACATCCTATTAGGAGAGCCATAGAATAAAAACAAGGTGAATGAATAACAAATATAACCTGTAGACAGGAATAACAAGCAAAATTTCCTTTTACCTTTCTTGGTGGGAAAAGAGACAAATTCACTGTGTTCCTACATACAAGCTGGCCCTTGTGCAGTTTGGGGGAATAAACTGACACTACTTTATTTACATGGCATTAAAAACTTTAAGCAATAATCTATTTTTGAAGGAATACTGAGTGGTGGTATTTTCAAGGCATGGAAGTAAAAAATGCAAACCCTCTCTTGGAAGAAATGCATTTTCAACTTAGACTTCATAAAATTCCCAGATATAATTAATGAAACTTGAGTTTTTGAACATCACAAAACACACAAGGAAACAAGATCCCATGAATAAGTCAACAATAAAAACAGTAGCAGATGGAGGCCGGGCGCGGTGGCTCACTCACGCCTGTAATCCTAGCACTCTGGGAGGCCGAGGCGGGTGGATCGCTTGAGGTCAGGAGTTCAAGACCAGCCTGAACAAGAGTGAGACCCCGTCTCTACTAAAAATAGAAAGAAATTATATGGACAACTAAAATATATATATACAAAAAATTAGCCGGGCATGGTGGCGTATGCCTGTAGTCCCAGCTACTCGGGAGGCTGAGGCAGTAGGATCGCTTAAGCCCAGGAGTTTGAGGTTGCTGTGAGCTAGACTGATGCCACGGCACTCACTCTAGCCCGGGCAACAGAGTGAGACTCTGTCTCAAAAAAAAAAAAAAAAAAAAACAGTAGCAGAATGAGATTTACAAAGAATTTTGCTACTCATATTATCAGACAGAATATAAAAATATGTTTTATAATTTCAATAAGAGAGTATCAAAGGTATTAGTAACAAACTATAACAATGGCTAGACGGCTTTTAAAAAAACCAAATAGAACTTGAATTATATATATAATTCAATATGTATATTTAAACAATATATAAATATATATCAATTCAATATATATATAGAAACAAAAAAACCAAAAGGGCAAGTTTAACAGCAGGTTATACACAACTAAAGAAAAAAAATTAGTGAACTGACAAATAGTTCTAAGGAAATTATATAGTATAGAAAAAAGAGAGGCCAAGAGATAAATAATATAAGATAGGTGAAAAATCCCTAGACATTAGAGCAAGATGATCTACCTTACATCTAATCAGAGTTTTAAGAGAGAATCAATAAAGACAATAATCCTAGAGATGAAGGCTGAAAGTTTTCAAAACTGATGAGAGACAAGAATCTTCAGATTCAAAGCATCTAAATCCCAGGAGGATAAATTAAAGGACTTCCACACCCAGACAAATTATAGTGCGTTACAGAAGAGCAAAGAAAAGAAGATTGTAAGAGAAGCTAGAAGGAAAGACAGTTTAGGTACAAAGTAATGGCAATTTTATAGCTGAATTCTCAACAACAATGGTACTGTCAAGACAGTAGAATTATACCTTCAAAATCTGAAATGAAAACCTAGAATTGAGTACCCAGGAAAATTAACTCTGGCTTAGGAAAAGGGAAGGGTGGTGAAATAAAACCTTTTCAGACATACAAAAATAAAGAATTTACTACCAACAGATTCTCAGCTGAAGGATTCTAAAGGTTATATTTCACACATACCCCAAATTAAACCTATTAAGTAGTAATATAAGAGAAGGAATAATGAAAGTGGTAAATATAACAATATTAATAATATCTATTGGAAGATAAAAAAGATAAAAACTAATATCCTGGGAAATTTTATATGTTAGGAGAAATAAGAATTAAAATTTTCTAATGTCCTTACATTATTTTAAAAGAGGCTAAAGATACTAACTTTGTGCTTTGTTGCAGGATGTTAATGCTACTCTTTAGTATGTATGGTTCTCCTCTCCTTTTGGGAATGAGGAGGGCCTGGACCTCCTTGCCTATTTAGAAGTTAGCTTTAGCCATAAAACTAGCTTTCATAAATGAAGTATGACTGTGTCACTTTCAAGAGAGAGAGTATTTAAGACCTTGTTTGAGTAGCCATTCTCTTTCTCTTGCCACCTTGACCAGAGACAGGTACTATTCCTGTTGAACCTTCACTGCCTGTAACCTGGAGTGAAATTGTGAATGAAATCTGGTTCCTTCTGAAAACTTGGGGTTTTGTATGACAACATAACTTACTTTATCCCAACAGAAACAAACGTTGGTACTGGAAGCAGTAAGGAATTGCATACTGAAGGTGAGAAAGATGTGATGCCAAAATCGTTGGTAAATGTTATCTGCCATAACTTGGGAGTCATATTATGTACCCAATAAAGTTATATGTAGCTCTAGGGGAGTAAGTTTGAAAACAAAACTTTACTGGTAAGTGTTGGTTATTCTTGGCTGTGTTTGGCCACCTCTTGAGTTTGGTAAAGAATCTGTACAGGATTCTTTTTTGCAAACAGGAATAAAAGGGAGTAGAGAGAATGTAAAAATCCTTGAGCTTTCAGGAATGGAAAACTACCTCACCACCCTAAAATGTAAAACTCAAGTGTAAGAAAATCTTTGAGTAGCAAAGGCCAATTACACTCAACCTTCAGGCAGAGGTCAAATTAAAAGTATAGACATTATACCCTTGTGAAAACCACTAGATGGATTGAGGGTGGATCTCAGGACAAAAAGCCAATTAAGGGTGTGGTACCCAACAAACTGCTTCATTTTGATAAAATAACTCAGGATAAAGAGCTAAAGTGTGTGTCTTTCCCAGTGACCTCTAATAGACTCACATTACCTGATATCAAGGGGATGTGAAGAGGTGAGGATAGATGTGTGAGAAAGCAGAGAAATGTAACCCCTAAGAAAGCACATCTTACAAAGGACTGTGGATATGGATACTGGCACATACAGTTGATTGGAATCAAATAGATAGGAAGCCTATTACATTTTTAGCAGTTTTATTGACAGAAGAAATAGGACAAGAAGAGGGCTGAGAATCCTGCATGGCCCACAAGGAGCTCTGTTGTCCCCTATTTCAGATGTGACCAGAAGGATAATGGAAAAGGAAGAATTTTCCAGAAGGTAGAGTCAGGGCCACAGAGAACTATAGAAAAACAAGTCCCTGCACCCACTGGAGAGTAGATTTCAAGGAATATCCACTCCTACCCCCAAGGATAGAAGGCCTTAACCATATTTGCCAATCAATATTTCATTTATTATGCACCAGTAATTGTTATGTATCATGAAGCTTTTCTTTTCCAAATGGGAGTGCTCTTCTGGTCGTGCTGCACTTGTTTCATTATTGTATATTGGGTTGTATACTGGGTGCTTGAGATGAATACAGTTTGTCTTTTTGGTTCAAAGGGCTTATATCAAGAGAAACTATATCAAGGTCTGACGTAGAGACTATTGTGTACCTGCCCTACCCTGAAATGTAAAGGGAACCTGACTCTGAGCTAAACTTTCTAACTAGACGGGATTTGGGGGTTGTCTCCTTTGAGATGGGAGTGTGCTCTACATGGGAGAAGAGTGACTCAAATATCTGGTGAGCAGAAGGGCAAATGGGTAGACATTACATCTCCTCACCAGTATTTCAAGTTTTCTTCTCCTTCCACTCACACAAGAGAATTGTATTTCCCTGCTCCCATGAATTTTGGTGGTCATGGAGCTTTTGTCCAGTGAAATATAAGCAGAAGTGACCTGAGTCTTACACATTTAAGTGCCACTACAAACTATCTATTCTCTCTTCTTGTTGCTACAACTGATGATGTTCCCAAGCGGCAGATCCTCCAGCAGCCCATATATTGTAGAGGAAGAATAGAAATCGTTATTGTTCTAAGCCACTGAGAATTTGAAATTGTTTATTCCCAGTGCAGAATATAGCCTATCCTAATGGATATTGGTATACAAGTTAAAATATATAGGTAAATAACTTTAAAACATATAGAATGTAATTCTAAACTATTAGGGGAGAAAAGGAATTTTAAAAATTTAGAAATCAATCCAGAAGAAAGCATAATAGAAATAAAAAAACAAACACAGAGAGCTATACATAGAGAGCAACAAATAATGTGGCAGAAATAAATTTAAATGTATTAATCAGATTTTTGGGCCGGGCGCGGTGGCTCACGCCTGTAATCCTAGCTCCCTGGGAGGCCGAGGTGGGCGGATCGTTTGAGCTCAGGAGTTCGAGACCAGCCTGAGCAAGAGCGAGACCCCATCTCTACTAAAAATAGAAAAAAATTATATGGACAGCTAAAAATATATATAGAAAAAAAATTAGCCGGGCATGGTGGTGCATGCCTGTAGTCCCAGCTACTCGGGAGGCTGAGGCAGGAGGATCGCTTGAGCCCAGGAGTTTGAGGTTGCTGTGAGCTAGGCTGACGCCACGGCACTCACTCTAGCCTGGGCAACAGAGTGAGACTCTGTCTCAAAAAAAAAAAAAAAAAAAAAAAAAAAGATTTTTGTAAGCTCATTCTGCATTAACAAGTCACCCACAAATATCAGTGAATTACAGAATCTAAGGTTTATTTCTCATGCACATTACATGGCAGTCGTTAGTTGGCTTTAGCTGTTTGTTCCATCTGGGACACAGAACGAAGGAACAGCCTCAGTGTGGAACGCTGCAGGGATGGTGGCAGAGAATAACGCAGAACAATATGTTGACTCTAAAAGCTTCTACTCAGAAGTGGCACATTTACTTCCATTCAATTTTAATTGGTTAAAAAAGAATCACATGGCCAACCCTGTAAACAGGCTTACATGTTAATGGGGTTAGAAGTATAACACTTTAGCAGGGATATGCCTGGAAGAAAGGGGCCTTATAAGGAGGAGCTGTTAGGGTCAGTGAATATTTTGATAATACAAGTTTCTACCATACCAAATATAAAACTGATCCTAATCAATGGAAATTGTCTAAACTATCCAATTAGAAGGCAGAGATTGTCAGACTGGGTTAAAAATAATCCAACTTTATGCTCTTTGTAAGTGCCTCGTCTAAAACACAGGGACATAAAAAGCATGAGAGTCAAAGCCTGGGAAAAATAGACTAGGAAAATACTAAATGAAGAAATCTGGTGTAGCTATAGTAATATCAGACAAAATAGACTTTAAAGCAAAAAGCACTCCTAGAGATACAGATGATCACTACACAATGATAAAAGCTTTAATTCATCAGGAAAATATAACAATTCTAAACTTATATGCATTTAATAATGGTCTCAAAATACAGGGACAAATTTACCATCACAGAAGATTAATTTCTCATAGCAAATCAAAGAGACAAAAAAAGGAATATAAAAACTCTGAGCAACACAAGTAAAAAACTTAATGAAAAGGATATGTGTACAACACTGCACTCAGTATCTACAGAATATTGTTTATGATAGTGCCTAAAACAAGTCTCACCAAGTTTTATTTTATTTTTTTCAAGTATCTTCTTTTTAGTGACTTAAATATCAGCTCCGAGACTCAGAATTTAAACAGTCTCATTTCCTTGTTCTGTGGTTTGGAAGGGACAGGAACTGCCTTTCCTGCCTTGGCTGCGTTAAGTTGAAACGTTGTCTTGTAAATAAATAATTTCCCAACAAACACAGCAAATCAAAACGAGGCCTAGTTTCCTCCAAGGGGCAGGATGTCGAGGCATCCACTGCCGCTGCTCCCGAGGACCTGTCTGTGGCCGCCACAGGGGAGGGGTGCATGAAGAGGGGGTGCCACTCTCCTGAACTTGACTCTCCTGAGCTGCGAGGGGCGGCTGCTTCCCTTCCGCTATTCGCCGCTCTCCAGACAGACGAAGAAGAATCTACTCCTGCTTGCCAGGGCTTATGTAATCTTATTCCTGAGAAACTTATTGCTGGGGCAGATTCTCTAGCACCACCGTGAGTGATGGGAAACTGAGACTTTGTACAAACCCCAACGGGCAGGTTGTTCTTGACATTCGTGGTCTTAGCTAGAAGATTTAATGAGTTAATGCTGTACTTGGGCCTTTCTCAGGAAGACCTGGATTCAGGTCCTTGGTAGAGCAGCCAAAAAAATGGCTCAGGCCACTTATGGATATGTCCACAACAAACTGAGAGACTGTATGAGACCTGTGAGGCTGAATGGCCTCTAGTTTTAACTGGAAAACTATGGCAACCCAGACCCAAACCAACCATGCTAGTTCTTGCTGAGTGGCAGACTGTTGTCAAGCTTTGTTGTCACTCCTTTGGCACTTAATCTGATCCTTGTTCTTAAGAATAACTCTCTTTTTAATGAGAACAAGAGTGGAAAGTTGGGAGGCCTGTAAAAGGCAAAAGAACGAAGTTTTATAAAAATGTATGACCACCCATGTTTTAGGGACCATGGACTCTTCCCTGGCTCACCAAATTCTTCAAACAGTGAAGCTCACTGCCTATGGCCTTGGCCACTTCAGGCACCACAAAACCCTCACTGCTTGAAATTACCTTATATGGCAGTCCGACAAACGAAATTCTTAAAAAAAAAAAAAAAATAGCAGTAAAACCTCAGAACTTCTGTGCAACACTTGTAACCTGCCCACTTATTGAATAAGCAGAACACCAAACCAACTGAAAGCCATGCAAGTGGCAGGCTGCCCTGAGCAGAACCCTGCCTGCACACCCATGACCACCGTGATGCAGGAGCAGGATCCGGTTGTGCTGGAAGAGAGGTGGTCTAGCTCCTGACTTTCGCTTGACCTTGGGAGCCCCCAGTCCTAACGCTGTATTTGGCAGCTGGATTTATCCAGCCACATAAGAGGTAAGGGAAGCAGACCGATTCTCAACTCCTTCCTGTGTTTCTAGCAGGGAAGGCAGGCAATGGCTTTAGTCCCTCTGCCTTTAGGTAAGAAGGCAAAGGCCTCTGAAACCCAGGTAGAGAGGATACAGGGAAGGTCTTGTGTCTTTTCCCAATTCAGGATGGGTAGGATGGGCTCCTAGAGAAAGACAGTCCTCCTAGCACATGATCCTGAAGGCTTCTAGCACCAACAGCTCACTAACTCCTTCCCTTCTGCCTGCAGGTAAAGGGGACAGGAGGCGGAAGAACCCTTCTCCTGATCTGTGCCTGTTTAGAGAAGGCAAGAAGGCATCTGCCACACACCTTCCTGACTCCTCCCTTGATGGTACGAAAGCTCTGGGCAGGTCAGTGCAGTTCAATGAAAGCCTCTGGCTCTTCTGGGATAAAGCCCTTGTAGGGGATCTTGTTTTCGTCCAGGGCCCGGGCTGTAAGGCACTGCAAGGTCACATAGTGGAAGAGCTGCGTGGTGCCCCTGGCCAGCAGCTTCTCAGCCAGTAGCTGGTAGACCAACTTCTTGAAGGCATTGGTGACGTTCATGTGGGCCCCTGCTTTGATCAGGGTGTTCTTGATTGCTGGGCATTTGTTTTGGGCTGCTGTGTGCAGCAGGGTGTTGTCGTTAAGGTCCCTGCTGTCCGGTTCAGCCCTGCAGTTGAGCAACAGCCTGAAATCTCTGAGAGCTCTGAAGTATACATTACACCACAGGGTCTGTCCCGCCTTATAACAAGGAAGTGAGGCTCTTGTACCTCCACACCAAGCATCAGGCAGTCATTGTTTACAGGTTGTTACAGGGAAGAGTGCATAACTTCCAGACACCTCCTGGTGATGTTGTGTCAATCTACCGAGGGCAAACCTCTAGAGACTGTTCAGGTGTGAGCTATTAGCAATAGGTGGAGAATAGGCACACTGAATCAATCACAGGAAACCCAGGTAATCTGGACAGAACACCAACATTTTCTGCTATGCTCCCTTCCTAGTACCACTCAGGTCCACTTGCTTCATGCATTAGGTTCACTTTATTCTTTTATGACTTCTCCAGGATTTTGGTTGATTACAGTTTCTAGGAAAACTTAGAAAGTTAGTAGGGGGTTGGATCATAATCCCAAAAGACACTAGCTTGAATGCCATAATCCTGAAATATCAAAATCCTAATGTCTAAAATCTCCAAAAACACAGTCACAAGAAAGTTGCATCATGTTAGGCAGAACTATTACCTTGTTATTGTCTTTATTTGGAAATTAAATATGGTTTAAGAAGATGTGTATAGGTGCCAGCTTGACAAGGGGTGGACTTGTAGACCTAATTTTAGGTGTCACCTTGATTGGATTAAGGAATACCTAGAAACCCAGTAAAGCATTATTTTGGGTGTGTCTCTGAGGATGTTTCCAGAGGAGATTAGTGTGCAAGTCTGAGCGGATTAGCTGGAGAAGATCTGCCCTCAATGTTATCAGGCACCATCCAATTGGCTGGGAGCCCAGAGAGAGCAAAGAGAGCAAATTGGTCTCTCTGAGACCTGGGACAAACTTTTCTTTTGCTGTCTTGGATATCAGAACTCTAGGCTCACTGGCCTTTGGACTCCAGAACTTACACCAGCAGCCTCCTGGGTCCTGAGGCTTTTGACTTCAGACCCAGAGTGTTAGACCACTGGCTTCCCTGGTTCTGAGGCCTTCGGACTTGGACTGAGGCATGCTACTGGCATCCCAGGGTCTCCAGCTTGCAGACAGCCTGTTTTGGGACTTGTCAGTCACCTAAATTGCATGAGCCAATTCCCCTAATAAACCACCTTTCATATATCTATATTCATATCCTATTGGTTCTCATTCTCTGGAGAACCCTGATTAATAGATTGGTATTGGGGAAGCCTGATTTCAAATCAGTCAAAAGTGTAGTTTATTATATCTCAAACAAGAAGCAGTACAATTAATCAAAGTATGAGCCTAAACTATAGACACAGGTTTGCCATCTTAACGGTAGCTTGTTTACACCAGCAGTGAAGAAGCCTGGAGAACGAGTGGTGATGAAATCACCAAAGGCGTTTTCCACAGCTTGTTGAGAATTAAATATTTTTCTTTGCAAGAAATGATCCAAAGCCTGGAAGAAGTGGTAGTCAGTTGTTGCAAGGTCTGGTGAATATGGTGGATGACAGAAAGTTTCCAAGTCCAGCTGTTTTAGTTTGAGCAGCATTGTTTGTGTGACACATGGTCGAGAGTTGTCTTGCAAAAGGATTAGCCTATATCTCTGTTGACCAATCTCAGCTGCTTCATCACAAGTGTCCTCATCATTTCATACAATTAGTTGCAGCAGACAGCCGCAGTAATCGATTGACCAGGTTTCATGAAGCTGTAGTGGATAATACCAGTGCTGGACTACCAAACAGACAACATTAGCTTTTTTTGATGAACACTTGGTTTTGGACTGTGTTATTTCATCTTTATCCAACTGTTGTGCCAAATGCTTGCGAATGTCAAAAAGAATCCATTTTCCATCACATGTAACAATACACTGTAGAAATGGTTCACTTTTATGTCATGAAAGCAAAGAAAGGCAAGCTTCAAAACGATTTCTCTTCTGATGCTCGTTTAACCCATGTGGAACCCATCTATCCAGCTTCTTTACCTTGCTAATTTGTTTCAAATGGTCCAATATTGTCGGAATAGTAATGTCAAACGTTGCTGCTAATTCACATGTAAGTTGAGATGGATTCACTTCCATCACAGCTTTCAGCTCATCATTATCCTTGGTTTCAGGTCGCCCGTGTGGCTCGTTTTCAAAATTAAAATCACCAGAAGGGAACTTCTCAAACCATTGACGTACTGTGCATTTATTAGCCACATCCTTCCCAAACATTTCATTGATATCTCAAGCTGTCTGCACTGCACTGGTTCCACGATGGAACTCATATTCCAAAATAACACGAATGTTTGACTTATCTGTGATTTCACAAAAATTGCTCTAAAAAATTTTTGAAAGATACTCACAAGCCAAGACGTGTGTTTGAAAGACTGAGGATGTATAATATCTTCACAATAAAAATAAAACAAGAAGTGTCAAAGTGAAATGTCAGAGATATCAGCTGTCAAACTTAGTACTTAAGGAAATAAGACATTTCATACTTAACCTTAATACCATTCCTTCTTAATGTATCCCTTACAACACAATGGAAGAGATCTGTGAAATTGTTCCCTCAAAAAAAGGCTGTGATGGGTTAAGAGTAATGAGGCTATGTAATGGTGAAAGCTAAAGGTTTAAAAGCTAATTATTATTACTGAGTGCTGTGAAAGCAGAAAATTGCTTAATTGCAATGACTGAACAGCAACCAGACTTTCAAATGGACTGCATATACTCACAAAATTTGTAGACCCCAACCACTCTCCAAATACAAGTGCAGCGAGTATTTAGAAGACTATAGCAGTGAAAATGAGGGTGAAAAATAGAAGAAATCTCCCGTCATATCATTCAATCATGTGTGACTTTTGCCCCTTCACACATAGCACCATGCTTGCCTTCAAAAAACACACTTTGTCAGAGAATAAAAAGAATTTGACAAACACAGTGACTCTCTGAACCATAGACACTTGCTGATATTGCAGTTCCTCTGGTGTCACAAGATATATTATTATATGGTGAACTATTCTTGACTAGGGATTTGACTGTTGAAGAAGACAGACTTCTTATATTTACCACTAAATCTAACACAGAAAAGCTAGCACATGGTTCACTTTGGCTAATGGATGGCACTTTCAAAACTGTCCTCACTGTTTTGTTTTGTTTTGTTTTGTTTTTTAATCAACTATATACAATTCATGCCCTTGTTGGATCTGAAAATTCTAAAACTTATCTGCTTGTTTATGTATTAATGACTGGAAAAAGTGAAGCATTTTATAAATGTTTATTTGAAGCTTTGGTGGACTTTGCAAAAGAAAATTAATGTCAATTGAATCTCCAAGCCACAATGACAGATTTTGAATTAGGTGCAATCAAGGCTTCTAAAAGTAAATTTCAAGGTGTTAACAATAAAGTTTTTTTTTTTTTCCATTCAGCCCAATGCATTCAGTAGAAAATTCAGATGAGTGCCAAATCTCACTGGGATTGGCCACGTAATATGTTAAGATGAAAACTTCAGTTTAAAAATGCATCTTTTGTGTGTATCGGCATTTCTTCCAGCTGATGACATCAGGAGCTTTTAAAAGTTAAAGCTGAATTTGCCTGAAGAATCCAACAAAGTTACTGACTGGCTTGAAAATACTTAGTAGGTACATGATAGAATAAGAAGACACTTAGGCAATGGTGTTCGATCACTACTGTTTCCACCAAATGGGTGGTCTCTATATGAGTGCATGCAAAATGGATTTCTGAGTGCCCAAAACAACATAGAAGCATGGAACAAAAGATGGGAAAATTTCATAGGAAATGCTAATGTCCATGTATATCGAATCATAGAATAATTTCAAAAAGAGCAGCACCACGTAGAAAATGAATGTGAACGTATTCTCCGAGGAAGGCCATGCCCTAAAAAAACAAAATAGCTATTCGTTGCAATGTAAGACTTCAAAATATAGTTAATGATCATGAAAGTTGGCCAGCTCTATGGACTACCTCTGTGCAATTGTCCATAATTTGTCTCTGTAATATACTTTTTTTATATGTTGAATTTTCTTTTTAGTTTTTTTCTTTGATGTTTTAGTTTTCCCCCACTATTTTAAATTGTCAGCATTATTTTTTATAATTCATTATGTTATATATTTCATCTTCCCATTACTTTCAATACTGGAGGTATAAATTGTATAAAGACTTTTAGAGAGTTCCAATTTGTGTTATACATTTTCTTGCAAATTTGACTCCACAAAGAGGCAATATCACAATGGTGACTTTGTGTGTAAGCATTGTGTGTACATAAAAATGCTGAAACTTCCTCAGTAAATGAAGAGATGTCCTTTTTGTTTATCTGCACTTGTAAAAGACAAGATTTCTCAAGATCTCAGTTTTTCAGGCTACTGCATATGCATTGGTGACCCACCATGGTTTTTGATTGATCTTGTCAAAAGACAGGCTGTCTGTCACAATATTTCAGATGATCGCAGTTATATTAATATAAGCTATTTCTTTATGAATATAGTTCATCTGCTTATAACTATTATATCCATATGACTGTCGTTAGTATACTTAAGTGTTTATGCTTGCAAAAATATTATTTATTGCCTATTTTATCGTATAAAGTAGCCTATGAAGTGTTCTGTCATGTTTTTATGTGTTTCTCAAACATCCTCTTTTTAAAATGTAAATAAATATCTTTAAAAGAATTTTTAAATTATTTTTTTCCCCAGAATTATACTTTTGGGATTTTGATCTTTCAGGATTGGGATTTTAGACTTTAGGGCTTTCAATCTTTTGGGATTTCAGCATTTGGGATTGTGTGTTTCAGGATAATCATTGGCTCCCAGTTAGTGGGATGAAACCATTAACTTCCATTGCTGCAGTTGGTCCTGAGGTCAGAATTGACACTGATTCCTCTCTTTATTTACTACCATTCTCTATTTCCCTCACTGTCAGACAGCACTTCTGTTGGTCCAGGTGGATTGGCTGGTAGTGTCACTTGAGGGATATGAGATTTTGGTTACCATACACTTAATCTGGCCACAGTTGCTCTACTCGACAATTTACAGTTTAAATGGGGGTTGAGATTACCAAGAGATACCCCAGTGGCTCCTGTGAGTACTAAATATATTCTTTCCTGCTACCATTATGTAGCAGTAATAATTATCATGAATCCTCATCATTATCAAAGTCAATTACCCCTTCAAGTATGGAAACCCTTTTCTTGCCGGCCTACTGGCACAATGGGCCTAAAATGATCAGTGGCAGCCATAGCTTTAAGGTTAGTTACTATCTCTATGGAGTCACTATAGATTCACTTTTTAGGGACATTTAATATAAATGGAATCATACAATATGTGTTATCTGACTGGCTTCTTTCACTGAGCGTAACGGTTTTGCAATTCATCCATGTTGTAGCATATATCAGTACTTCATTCCTTTTTATTGCCAAATAATATTCCATTGTATGGATATGCCATATTTTATTTATCCATTTACCAGCTGATGGACATTTAGGTTGTTTCTGCTTTTTGACTACAGTGAATAATGCTGCCATGAACATTTATGTTCAAGTTTTTGTGTGGTTGAATGTTTTCATTTTTATTGGTGATCTCAGGGAAACTGGATTCAGGCATCTCTAGGAAGGAGAGCCTCCAGTCCTCAGTGAAGTTGGGCTCAGGTTTACCCCCTCCTGCTGAGGAGGGAGGAGAGGCAGTGTCCCCAGTCCCAGCTAGTTCATTGTTAGGCAACCAAGGAGCACTCCCAGGATCACCACCAGTACAGAGTTTCTACAAACATCTATATACTAATGGTAAAAACTTTCTCTTTTATAATCAGAAACAAGACATTTCTATACAACATCGTACTGAATGTTCTAGCCAGTAAAAAGCAAGGAAAAGAGTTAAAAGTTACAAGGACTGGAAAGAAAGAACCAAAATTGTTATTATTTGGAGATGCATAGAAAAATCAAAATAATTAATGAAGTATTGGAATTAATGAGGGAATGTTGCAAGGTTACTGTATTTGGAATCAAAACCAAGATACACAAGTCAGTTTTTTTTACATATACCATCAAAACCACGGCTAATTTTAAATTTAAACCTTAATTTTAAAAAGATTACATGTAACATATGAAAATAAGACCAGGATAAATCTAACCAAAAATATACAAATCCTCCCTGGGAGAAAGTGTAACACTTTTTGAAGGACACTGAAAATGACTTCTTATAAATGGAAAGTTTATATACAGGTAGATTCAATACTGCAAAGATGTCAGGTCTTCTCAAATTGATTTATAGATTCAATTCAATCCCAATCAAAAGTGGTTTTTTTGATATTCCAAAAGAAAAAGAATAAAGTGGAAGACTTGTTCTGTTAGATATCAAGGCTTATAACTAAGCTACGTTCATAAGCTTGCATTGCACTTGTACAGAAACAGACAAAAACAGGCTAATAGATCAGAATAGGGAACTCTGAAACAGACCACATATTTATGCAAACTTGATTCATGAGAGGTGATATTGCAGATCATTGGGTTAAGAATCCTTCAATAAATGTTGCTGGGAAAACTGTTTATCCAAATGGTTAGATATGAAACTGGAATTTAAATTTTTATAGCCCCTTTGAATTTTGATTTTTCATCCTCAAATAGTATTAAAACTGTGCATACTGTATGATCCAGAAATTCTACTTCTGGACATACATGCTGGAGAAACTTACACATTTCCACCAGAGCTCATGTACAAAAACATTCATAGTAATACTATATGTAAGATCAAAAGATGGGGGAAATGTTCAACATATCCACTGAAAGGAGAATTCATGAATTAGCTGTGGACAATGAACATAAAATATAGTAAAGAAAATGAATGTATGCAGCTACATGAATCAATATGAATAAAATTTTCAAAGATAATATTGAGAAGGAAAAGTCTCCAAATAGTATACACAGTATGATTTCACTTATATTGAGTTCGTAAGCATGTAAAAATATATATAATCTAGGTATACTTACATCTGAGTTAAAATGTAAAAATAAAATAAAGTAAAATAAGCAGAGTGATAAACAAATAATTCAAAAATTCAGGCTCATTAATGCCCTGACGAGCTGGAGTGGGGAGTTGGTTTAGGTTAGGGAGGGTGAGGCATGAGATCTGGGGTAGACACTTCAAATATAACATTCTATTTCTTAGGCTGGGTGATATGTCTAGAGCTTTTTCTTTTATTTCTACTCTTAAGGTGTGAATGTTTGGTGTCCCTACAAAATTCTTCTGTTGAAATTTAATCTCTACTGTGGAGATAATATGAAGTGGGGCCTTTTGGGAAATGATCACATCATGAGGGCTCCATCCTTGTGAATGGGATTGACACCCTCATAAAAGAGGCTTCAGAGATCTGCCTGACCATTCCACGTCAGGGCGCACACAGTTTTTGTCCCTTCCACCATCTGAGGATGAAGCAACAAGACACCACCTTGGAAGCACAAAGCAACTTTCATCAGACATTGAACCCGCTAGCACCTTGATCTTGAACTTCCCAGCTTTTATAACTTTGACAAATAAATTTCTGTTTACCCAGTCTAAGGTATTTTTATATTAATTTATATTAATAGCAACAGGAACAGACTAAGACAGCTAATGTTATATTTTAAACATATAAATATTTCTTTATATGCATTAAATATTTAATAAAATTGTTGTGGACACTCTGTAGATTCAGGATGGATCCCCCACCCAAAGCTTGGTTTGGCTTATACACCACTCCCCCAGGAGGCAGGGGGAAACATGGTGGCTCCAAGCAGACCCAAAAATGGGTTGAGAAAGCAGAGAAAGAAGATTGGCTTGGGGTTTTTATGGTGACGAGGGAGTGAGACCAGAGTCTATTGAATTGCTTGAACTTCCAGCTGGTACCAAAGGAGAGATCACCTGGGCTTTCTTATCAGCTTGCCTATGTGTGGGACAGAAGCGGTGGAGGAAAAGGTGAGGTTTAAAAGATGTCAGAATTTTTTTTTTTTTTTTTTTTTAGCATTTTTTTTTTTTTTATTTTACAGAATCAAAGAGTCTAACAGTATATCTTGTTAGATACAGTATGTCCTCATAATGTATACATTATTTCTTGTACAATGATATGAAATAATATGGGAAATATTCATGATAAATTATTAAGTGAACAGTGCAAGTTAAAAACAATAGTTTCATTTTTTTTTCCCCACCCCCCCTTTCCCGAGTCAGCACCTTCAAGTGTTACCACTCCCCAAACGGTGCGCAATGCACTCATTGTGTAGGCATACCCCCATCCCCTCCCCCACCCCCCACCTCAGTCTGATGTCCAATTGGTGTTGTTTCCAGATTTGTATTTAGGTGATGATCAAGGAAACCAATTTTCTGGTGAGTACATGTGATGCTTGTTTTTCCATTCTTGGGATACTTCACTTAATATAATGGGTTCCAACTCTCTCCAGGAGAACCATAGAGATGTTGTATCTTCATCATTCCTTATAGCTGAGTAGTATTCCATGGTATACATATACCACAGTTTACTGATCCAATCATGTATTGATGGGCATTTGGGTTGTTTCCACATCTTTGCTATTGTGAATTGTGCTGCTATAAACATTTGGGTACACGTGCCTTTGTTACAGAATGACCTTTTTTCCTTTGGGTATATGCCCAGTAATGGGATTGCTGGGTCAAATGGCAGGTCTACTTGAATCTGTTTAAGATACCTCCATAATGCTTTCCACAGAGGTTGCACTAGTTTGCAGTCCCACCAGCAGTGTATTAGTGTTCCTATCTCTCCACACCCACGCCAACATGTGTTGTTTTGGGTTTTTTTGATAAAGGCCATTCTCACTGGGGTTAAGTGATATCTCATTGTGGTTTTGATTTGCATTTCCCTGATGATTAGAGATGTTGAACACTTTTTCATATGTTTGTTAGCCATTCTTATATCTTCTAAAAGATGTCAGAATTAAACATAAAAAAATGGAGTTAGATTCCTTATTACAAAATTTTTTTACACAGAATTGTATACAAAATAAAGGGAATATTTGCCATTTTGGAAATAACATGTCTGCAGAGAAAAAAATGTCACCTATCCTTTTTAGAAACCATTTTTCTTCTCCCAGGAATATCCCATTAGAGGAATAACTGCAGTCAAAATGTTAAATATGGTGGAAATTGAAGTTATATACTGCTCCAAAGAAAAAAATCAAATGTCAAGGGAGATTATTACAATAATATAAAGTTAGATACCAAGTCCTGTGGAGTAAAAAGAATGAGAATTACTTGTGATGTTTAAAAGTTCCTGGGATTATACAGTGGAACAGATATCATTTGGGCCACTTGTTATCTAGCTGAGCCCAAAAGGAATCATTTGCTTTCCCATCATGATAGTGAAGAAATTCTGCATCTGTAGACTCACTAATTGCAAATAAGCACCAGGCATGAAGCCTTCTCCCAGAAGAAGGTATTTCATTCTTACTGAAAAGATAAAGACAAGGAATTACAAGTGTACATCAATTTTTGAGCCACCTACTGGATACTGCTGTGGATCTAAAGATGAAAAAGATTCAATCTCTGTTCTCTAGGGGCTCTCAGTCTCTTCTTGTATTACTTTTGCAGTCTAAAGTGTGAAAATGTGGATTTACAGAAAAACTGTAGCCATTTTTCTGTAATGATAAACAGAAAATGATAAAATAATCAGATTGCTTTCAACATACTTTAGTATTGAAGAATTCACGAGAACCATTAGGAACTCTATCAATAGACTTATGATATATGCAAAAGGAAATAATATGCTTAAAAATTATTGAAAAATAGGTTGGATGATGAGACCCTGAGAGCGTAAGTCAGTAGAGCTAAAGGTAGAGAAAGAGATAGCTAAATTACTTTGCATTCACAAAGATGAGAAATGCGGAAAGAAAGGAAAATGAGAGGAGGGTAAGTTCAAACTGGAAATGTCTAAGGAACTTTTAGGAACAGAATTACATACCTTCAAATTGTAAATTGTTGGCAGAAATGAAATGAAAACTCCTCCATCACCCTAATCTTTAATAAAGTCTTCTATACACACAGACAGACAGACACACACACACACACACACACGCACACACACAGACCCTTTTGAATAGGACTGTTTTGAGTGAAAAGAAAGAGGCTGAGCTTAACATCTGGTTTAATGCATAATAATCAGGTCAGCATAACTTTAATAATGTCAGGTCAGCATAATTTTAATAATGTCAAAATACCTATTATGTACTAAATGGTGTTTCACCTCTTTAAATACACTAACATTGAAGTTTTTATAGTAATTATTTAATAATACTCAGTGCAAACATATAAGGCAAGCAATAATATTTTCACCATTTTGTGAGGCACCAGAAGCACGGAGAGGTTAAGTAATTTGTCCAAGGTCACACAGTAGCTAAGAGGCAAAAATAGATTCTAACTTAGGCAGGCAAGGTAAACAGGGTATGGAAACTATCTATAACTGAAAGCATTCAGTGGAATAGGAATATGTAGTTGATGGGGATCCTGGCGAACACAGACTTTTCTAGAAATTCACAGAAATCTTAGGGAGAGATTTGGAATTTCTACAATTCAGGAATGGTGCTTTAAATCAGTCTTTGCCATATTTTAAAGATCACCCCAGCTTGTTCATTCATACTTTCTCTCTCTCTCTCTCTCTCTCTTTCATACACACACACACACACACACACACACACACAGTTCCAGTTTTGAGTTTCTTGATTTTCACCTGAGAGTTCATAAGCAAACAAAGTTGAATTTCTGCACTTTATAAACACTTCCCCATTCTACCTAGAGCTCTGGTTGTAGCCATCTTCCTCTTGTTAAGCCACACCTGAGCCTATTTGGCACTGTTTCCTTGGTAACATATGATGCTCTTTGTTCAGTCCGTCTCAGAGGGGTCTCTAGCTGTCTGCCACAGATGTCAGCACATCTTTTAAAGCCCTCATTATTCTCACCACATGGTGTCCATCTGCAGAAAGTAACCTTGCAGATAAGGTTAATCCTAACCCTAGGCTGTCAGCATTCAACCTTTCCCTGCCTCCCCTCCTCAGCAAGCTTTCCTGCCCCAATGTCACTTCCTTCCTCTCTCCTGGTTAAGAGGAGTACAGAATCTTCCTGGAGGCAGCACTCATACTCATTGCCTCCAGGAAGAGAAAACTAAAGGACAGAAAGGAGAGGCAGCATCTGGGAACATTTTCACTTAAACTCTTTCAATTGAAGTATCTGTGCACATATGTAAATATTTTATACAAATGTGATTTATACAAATGTGAGTTATATAAATGTGAGTTATACACATGTGATTACACACACACACACACACACACACACACACATACACAGCCCTTATTTGAACCAGAGCTGAGATACCAGGCATCATTCTAAGTGCTTTACCTATATTTATTCATTTTATCTTCACCAGAGGAGGAAAATGAGACCTAGCATGCCCAAGGCAGTATACTAGTGCCAAGTTAGGCTTCCCTGACAAAGTTTCCTTTAACTCTCACTGAATGGATGAGCATATAATAAAGCAGGCCTAGCCACATTCTTGGCTTCATATGCTGCCCAAAGGCCTATGGGAAATAACTTTATTGGGGTTTATTCTTGGAGTTAAAGTATTCTCATACCTGCCTGATGGTGGAGGTAGCCAAGCTACAGGGTGTTCTCCATAGTAATGAAGGAACCAGATATTCTGTGCTGGAATTAATAGTGATGCCTGAGTGGCAACGGCAGTGTGCCAGATGCCATGTGAGTCTGCCCTTGAACATGCCTTCAGCCAGCAACCCCACCCTTTAAGGGGAACAGTAGAATGTGGGAAACATTAAAGTGCTATGCCACCAGAGCTTAAGCAACTCTTCTTCCAAAAGAGCTCCATACAAAAGGAAGAGTTTCCTTACAGACAGCTGATTCAGAGGTGGGCAGCTCTGGGTGGCAGCAATACAGAAGCAGGTGCCTGAACCTTAAAGAGCTTTGGAGGTTGACAGCAAGCAGCATCATCACAAACAAGAGTGTTGGGAGAGCTGGTCAACTAAGGACCAGCAATGTGTAGAGGAGAATGTGCAAGTTGATAGACTCAAGAGGAGCACAGAACAGAACCGCAGAGCAAAGGCCTCAAGAGCCAAGCAGTCTAAGCTAATGTCCTAGAACAGAGGGCAAGTTCTGATAATGTGTACCATGGCCCTGCCCTTTTGGAGACACCTAAGACACATGAAGGAGGAAAGCCTTAAGGCTGCCTTAAGGCTGCCACTTGCCAGATGGGGCTTGTTGAAGACCAAGAAACAAAGTGCTCAGATGATCTTATTCAGGACCACTAACGGAGATGTTCTCAGGTAGATTTATGCTTGGGATGCATAAATATATAAATTTCTGTGCACATTTAACATAATTTCTTTCTATGTAAGATACATGCTTTAACCTCTTTCTCTGGATCTCAGTTTCCTTTTCTATAAAATAATATTGTAGTAAGATTCCTTTCAGCTCTACAGTTTCGTCTCTGAGCGAGTGATTAGAATGCCTTGCCAAAAGTCTTTTAGCAAATATCACTCTTTTCTACAATGGCCCCCATTTCTATTTGTTAATTTTCATCCTGGGGTCCACCCCCTGGCTCATTTCCTTATCCCTTATGCCTGGACTACTGCTGTTTCTGCTCACTGGTCTCTCAACTTCACCCTTTCCTTCAAGTTATTCCTGCTGCTTTCCTCTTTTAAACCCTACATTTTCAATAAAATATTTGATTCTGAAATCTTCAGGGGTTCCCACTTCAGATATGAAAAAGGTTCTCCATAATATATCCGTAACAAAATTAGTCTTCTCTCTCCAGCTACCACTCCATTTCTCAGTTCCCCTTAACTGCAAAATATTTCTCAGAAGTTTTCCATATTTGCTGTTTTTACTTCCTTAATTCCCATTCTCTCTTTGATTCACTCCAATTAGATTACATGCCCACACTTCCTCTATACAGGTTCCTGACGGCCTTCCTGTTGCCAAATTCAATGATCAGGTCTGTATCCTCCTCTCACATAATGTCTCAGAAGCATTAGACACAGGTGGACACACTCTCCTTCATTCCCAGGGTCATGCCAAAGTGAATCATTACATTTTCAAGGATTAAGAAGATGATACAAGTGAATAACATGATCAAGGAAGATAGATTCCATTGTGATTCCCTTCTTTCTTTCCCCTGGCATGCCCTGCTTAAGAGGACCATGATCCATTCCTCATATCTTTCTTTTCCAAAATACCGATGTTCCTTCTCTGTCATTATCCTCTGAGCCATTCAAATTCCACTGATTTTCAAAAGGATTTGCTCCATAGCTGCTTTGTAAACCATGTTGTCCTACCAACCTCTTTGTCAATGCCTTTCAGGTAGAACTAGAGACTTGTTGATAAAAATGATTACTGTATATTTCTCACTTATTTACATGAATATAGTTTTATAATAAGAATGTTTCTTTAGCAGCCTGGGACTCTCCAGGGACTATCACCTGGTTTTCAACCATCCTGGGATGCACATCCCACAAGTGCATCAACTCTAAAACTAAGAAGTAAATTTGTAGAGGTCTGGGATCATTTGACTTTGTCATTTATTCCTAAGGATATTTTTCCTTTTTTTTGAAAATACACTTTATATCTACCAAAAGGTCTTCATACAATAAGAATTGAGGGAAATATCCATTAACCAGAGGCTAAGTAACTATTTCATCTTAGTTCTTAGCCCAGTTTTATGAAGTCCCTAGGCAGTCTGCTGTTTTCTTTCCACCTTTCAGAGTCTTCCGATATTGTTTGTTGTGCTACATCCAGGGTTTTTCAGTTGTAAAGGAAAATACTAGGGAGAATGGGGATACTACATCATGGACAGAACCAGAAGTCCTCTATCCATAAATTTTAAAAGGGATAGATATTATTTTAATATATAGATATATCATAATTTATATATATCAGAGCTATTTTTATAGACATATATGTAAACTATCTCCATTTTTCTTGTCTTCAAAATTACTAACAGTATTGTAAAGAACATCTGAATATTACTTTGCAAAGGTGGAAGTGTTAGGTCAAAAGCGATAACTATTTTAAATTTTCATACACTTACCAAATTTATATCAAATTAAATAAAACCAACAGTGAATGAGTATGCATACTTCTGCATATTTTCATTAACCTTGTACGTTGTCAAATGTTTTAATCTTTGCCAATCTGATAGGTAGAGACTACTATTGAATATCTCATTGGTTCATACCGCTTTGGATATTTTTTTTTTTTTTTATTTTACAGAATCAAAGAGTCTAACAGTATATCTTGTTAGATACAGTATGTCCTCATAATGTATACATTATTTCTTGTACAATGATATGAAATAATATGGGAAATATTCATGATAAATTATTAAGTGAACAGTGCAAGTTAAAAACAATAGTTTCATATTTTTTTCCCCACCCCCCCGCTTTGGATATTTTTAAGGTTGAAAAGAGTCTAAGCATTCAGTGATAACTTGCAGATGGCTTTACATTATTCAAATAGTCTAGTGAGTTGAGATACATATATATCTTCAAAACAATAAAAATCTCCCTGTGATAGGCAGATGTCCACATTATAATCCATGGAAACTAAATACGTTATTTTACATGGCAAAAAGGAATTAAGGTTGAAGATGGAATTAAGGTTGCTAAGGCTGACCTTAAGATAGGAAGATTATCCTGGATTATCCAGGTAGGCCCAATATAAACACAGGGTCTTTAAAAGTGGAAAACGGAGGCAGAAGTAGAGGTCAGAGTGATGTGATATGAGCTGGATTCAACCTGCCATTGCTGCCTTTGAAGATGGAAGAGAGTCATGAGCCAGGAACGAGTGCAGCCTCTAGAAGCTGGAAAAGGCAAGGAAATGAATTTTCCTATAGATTCTCCAGAAAGGAACACAGTTCTGCCAACACCTTCATTTTAGCCCAGTGACACCCATGTCAGACTTCTGACTTTCAAAACTGTATAATAATAATTTTGTACTGTTTTATACCATAGAGTTTGTGGTAACTTGATGCAACAATAGAAATCTAATACAGATAGTAGGGTGGTACACAGCTACTACAAAAAATATGAAAGTAGGACAAGAATTGGGGAAGCACTGTAAGCTGTGAAGATATTGAGGGACATGTGCATGTTTACAGGTGTAATTGACACTGGAAAGTAGGGTTAACATGGAGTTGGATAGAATTAGGAATTTTACTCTTCTGCAGAAACTGTCTCTTAACCTAACTATTTAACAGCAAGCTGGGGTTAACTAGAATATGAGGTATCTTCTCTCTCTGGCCCTAAGGCCCACCTTAGGAGACCAACATAGCAATATCAAAATCCTTGATACATTCAAATTTGTACCTGGCTATCAATATAATTTCAAGCATGTAATAATAATGTTCTTCCAATGATGAAAAGCAACATGGGCATGGTGGAAAAGTTATTAGTTGGAATTCAGGAAACAGGGAACTATAGAAAGGATTGGCAATCTGCTAATGGACTCCAAGAAACACCAGTAAATTGAGATCACATGTATCATACAAATTATAGAAAGAAGATACTCTGCTCTCTATCTTTTGATTAGGGATTATTTGTGTGTGTGTGTGTGTGTGTATCTGGTAGATAGTATTTTCCAAAGGTAGCTTCCATCCTACATTTTCTTACACTAGATGACCTTGCCATTCTGCCATCAAGAGACAGAGTCTTAATTCCCCACCCCTTGAATCTGGGCTTAGCTGGCCTTAGTGATTTGTTTGTAACTAACAGAATAAAACACAAACAAAAGTAGTTACTTCTGAAGCTAGGCAAAATAAAATAAAATAAAAAGTAAAATAAAAAATAAGATAAAATAAAATACAAATAAAGTAATAAATAAAATAAATAAAATAGCTTTCACCTCATTCATGGGGAACTCAATCTCCAGATATTGCCTCCCAAAGATGCTCCCGCGAACTCAGCACTATGCTATGGAAAACCTAAGCACAATGGTTTTATGTAAGACAAGAGTTTTCAAAAAGCAGGAAGTGAACATATGTAGCACATACTATAGAACAGTCAGGAAAGATAAAAATGAGAAAGTATTAGATTTAGAAAGTAGTGGGTCACTGATGATATTGGCAAGGAGAATTGGGGAGTGGGTAGGGAAGAAGCTAAACCAGAAAATTCGATATTTTTTTTTCAAGAGGTTTATCAGAGAAGGAAACGAGAAAATGATTAGCACATATACCTGGTACTTTACAGCCCTCTTCTATATGTACTAGTGATCTTTGTTGCATGAAGATCACCAATATTTACTAAAGAAAATAATCCACCTTGAAGATGTTATAATAATTATGGCATATATGTAATAGTATGCCATTTTTTTACATAAGATTCCTACATGGGACAAGACCTATTACTTGAGTTTATGCCAGTAAATAGGTTGTTGGAATAAAGTACATTGAATCCCATATTTTCTGTCTTCCCAACTGCATTTAGTTGCCAACAAGTTAATTAGTATATTTGGCAGGCCACCCAAGATAAGACTTATAACCTTCTGAAAGTAAAAGAATATTTTGTGCTTAAAATGAAGTGTCCTTGTTAGCACAATTGGACTTAACTCACACTAAAAGGCCTAGCTCCTGTTCCAAAGCTTCATCCAAATATACCCTCAATGGAGGGTTGCAAAAGCAAACAACTTGCCCAAGGTCAAAAAGCACATAAAGGGAGTTCTCTGTGGGAGTCAGACTCAGGTCTGATAGACTCCAAGGCTGACATCTTTCTGTTGCTATACCAATGTCATCCTACATTCCCTTGAACAAGCGAACAAGGTCCCTACCCTCAGGACACTCAGGGTAGAACGGGACACAATTACACAAGGAACAAAATCTAAGATCATGGGAACAGTAATATAACAAAAAGTACGTACAAAGAGCCGTAGAAACAAACAACAGCTACCTCTTCGGGAGCCCCTACCATTTGACAGACATTGGGCTAAACACTTTATATATCCTTACAAAAACTAAGTGAAATACGAATTAAGCCCCTTTCACAAACCTAGAAACTGACCCTTCGGAGACTCCCAAAATTGTACAGTTAAGGAACTACATTTAGTACCAATGACGCTCCCTGGGAAGCGTCATTCCGTAGTAAGAGAAATGCAAGCTTAGTAAATCATCCAGACTTGGGTTAAATCCGGCTCAGATGTTGGTTAATTTTGTTGCCTCCTGCAAGTCTCTCTCTCATTCTTGACCAAAGAAAAAAAAAGCTACCTAAAAACTTTCAACCCATCGAGGCAGGGTTCCTATTCTCGGCCTCAAATATTGGATTCCTCGCAGTCTCCATCCTGCCCAACAGGTGGCCCCATCCCTTACTGAATTCCCTCCCCACTTCTTCCTCAAGCCTCCTTGCTCTCACCACTGCAACTCCATCGCCATCACAGGGACTTCGTAGCATAGGGTCTTGGTCTAGCGCGAGGCGCGCATTGCCGCGGATGCAAACTTGACTAAATCTCCGACTGGCTGCACGCCCGCCAAGCAGGCCTAGTGCAGCCCCCTGAATCTCCAAACTCCCGCCAAGAAGAAGACGTCATAGGTCTGCCGCCCTTTCCGGGCTAACCTGTGACTGGTCCTCTCCCGATAGGCCTCCGCCAGGCAAAAGTAATGGATCCGTAGTAACATACTCGCGAGTCCCCCAGGAAATTGGGGCGTCAGTGTTTTCATTCCGGAACGCTGGCGTACGATTGGGTTTTAGGCACTTGAATTCGGTTGGCGGTCACCGTCAACTTGATGTGGAAACCGGCACTTCCCACGTTCTGGGTCTTGACTAACTTCTTAGAACACTCCTTGGCACATGGCCACTCGATAAAATCAGCCAAGGAAAAATAAATATTTTAAAGCTAGTACTCTAGCCTCTATGGCTATTTGTAAGACGGAAAGTTTACCAAATTAATAGAAAAAAATTTTAATGTGCTATGAAAGGTTAGGTTGAACAGTAATCAGCATACTGTCTTGCTATCATTAAAATGTTAATGCAAATGCTTACGCCACGAGACAGCCTGTCATCTTCAGTCATTTATGAGTAACTAGTTTCGACCAATTCAACAACCATGCAGCCCACCTTTTTGTGTATCATTGGAAGGCTCGAGGAATACTGAAATGAAAAGATATGATCACAGCCTTAAAGAAGCTGGAATCTAACGGGCACATAAATGAACGTATGTCTAAAGTACGGTGTTAGGTTAGGAAACAGCCCCCACCGGTGCCATTCGCCAGGGTGAGTCAGAGAAAACCTCACCTGTCAAGTATTATCTGAGATGACAGAACTGTATAAAGTGCAGATGTTATAGAGTAATATCTCCCAGGCTATACCCCTGAAATCTTTCCATCTATCCCAGCCTTTCTATTGGCACTGAAACGTTTCTATTTTAATCCTTGTCTTTCCACCTGACTGTTAAGAGTAGCCCCCTATTGGTCTCCACAGGAGAAACTCCTGATCGCTACACCCATGACTGCAGGGCCAAATACAGAGAAAAAAGAAAAGAAAGAAACTTTATTGTGCTTCTCAAGTCTATATTTGACACTACTGAAAGTTACCTAAGGGATAAAAATGATAGTGGGGTTCTCATGCTTTTGCCTACAGTGTTCATTCTGATTTTCTTAGTAAGGAATTTAAGGCTGTGCTATGACTTTGAGCTGCCTTCCTGCCACTGTCTCCCATTTACTTCATGCTCCATCCTAGAGAAGACAACATTCCCTGAGTACTCCATGAATTTCTGCAACTTCAAAATGCAGCTTTAGGGAAATCAGGTTCATAAAGCCTCCCCTGTTCCTCAGGCAATGAAAATTACTCCCTCCTCAGAGCCTTTGACTCATATATATCCCAAAGCACTTATCATACTCTTTTATCATTTTAATGTATAAATTACTGCTTTGACTGGAGCATAAGCAATATAGAAACAGTAGAGAATCTTACTATTGAATCCCCGGAATCTAGAAAAGTCCCTGGCATATGGCAAGTGCTTGATAAATATTTATTGAATGAACAATGATGTAGATGATTTTAATAAAAGTGTTCTGTGCCAGTGTCTTAATCAAGTTGGTGCTGTGAAGGAGTTTTTAGGTATACTTTGTTTATTTGAAGACAATTTCTTCCCTGTTTAGGAAGAAAACTACCTGAAATGAGCCAAAGAGGGTGAACTGAGGTGTTAAGGCTTCTGGCTCTGTGTTGCCCACTAGAGGAGCCTCCACTATGTCAAATGGGGCCTGTTTCACAACCTTGGAGTGGCGTACTTGAGTAGGCTCACTTTCTAGGGCACAAAAATGGACAATCACGGAAAAAAGGTTTGTTACATGTTGGGAAATATTTCTGGAATTTCAGCACAGGATTGTTCAAAACAAACGTCTCCAAAACTGACTGCCTACCAGCTTTTGAACTTTACTTCTCTTGCTGCCCTGTGCCATATATCCATATTTCATTTGCTTATTTCTTTATCCAGATGTGAAATCATCTGAAGGGGGCCTTTGGCTCAAGTCAAATTCATGTCTCAACCCAGGAGCCAGAGAGAAACTTGTCTGATGCAAGTCAGATCATATCATTCTTCTGCTTAGAACCCCCAATAGCTCACCATTCCCTTCAGAGAAAAGCCAAAGGCCTTAAATGGGCAACAAAGTCTATTATCTGCCCCTCCTCTCCTCCTTTTACCTCTCACTTCATTTCTCCTGTAATTCTCCCCCTGACTCACTTGGATTCAATCGTACTTGCCTCTTATGTTCCCCTAATCACATTCACACCTCAGGGCCTTTGCACTGACTATTCCCTCTGCCTGGAGTCCACTTACCCCATATAGGCACATGGCTAACTGCCTTACCTTCTTCAGTGTTTGCTCAAATATTATCTTCTTGATGAGGCTTACCCTGAGCATCCCATTTAAAACTGTAACCTGCTGTTCCCTCCCCCACAAACTCTCAAATTCCATCATCTTTCTTTACCTTTGTGCTTATAACACTCATCACTTTCTAACATACCATAGAATTTATTTATTTACATATTTATTACTGAATGTCTATATCTGTCTGTGAAAATATAAGGTCCATGAAGGTAGAGATCTTTTTCTATTTTTAACATTGTTGTATTCTAAATGGGAGACAGTTGTTTGGCTCATAGTAGTCACTCAATAAATAGTTGTCTCACTAATCTTTGCCATCTCTTCTCTGCTAAAATTTGTCCATGATACAGCCCCCCTGGTGTTTTCTTCCATTTTATTCAATCCAGGATCTGTAATGTTTTTACTGTCAATAAAGCATTTTGTGCTTTTCCTTAGGCCCATGTTACATGACAAGATAATACAAACAAACAACTAATTAGCAATTGCTTTGCAAAATTCCCACAATTGGGGACCATACTTAAGTCATCCTCATTCTAACCAGCATCAGATTAAATATTTCCATTCCTAGTATTTTTTTCTTCATAAAACTTATTTCCCCACGATAACCATTGTGCCTATCAGGAACTTACTCCTTAGAACCCAGGCGCTTTCAGTGCATTGCAACATATCATAAAAATGATTTGAGCAAAACACTAGAGGCTGAATTTAAATCTGATATCTATCAGTTGGTAAAATCAGAGAGAATTTAATTGAGCCCATGCTCCACACAAAATTCAGTGCATATCATGGTGAGTCAGGGTATCTGAACTTTTCATTCATCTGGTTTTTATTTTACAAAGATAAGACTTGAGCTCAGGTTAATTCTCATTTGTAGAGAAGCATATTATAATTTGGCTCAGCACCAAAGATGCTCTCCAGCCATGGTAATATAGCTCCTTATTCAAGGGATCACAGACCCAGGCCAAGCCTGCTCCTAGATATTGGAAGCAAGCAGCAGAATCTTCCCAGCAAACCTTAGGGTACTTGTCAAGTGCCCAGAACCTAATAACCCAAAGAGAAAGATTATTCTATGCTGGTACTCTTCTTCTAGTCCCTTCCCTCTGCCTCATTATCTACCTAATGCAGCAGCACTGGAGCTTTGGGGCAGATGTATTCATAAGTGGTGGTGGGTGGTCTGAGGATGGCAATATGAGATGTAATTTAAGAAACTAGCTCCTTTTGCAGGGAACATTTTCTCTAACAGATAAGAGAAGAATTAAGGGTTATAGGACTTTAATACTTTGATGTCACTGGATATGGACTGGTATATGAAATGAAATAAATGGCTACCTAGGTGTTAAAAATTTAAATGGTCCATTGGTTATACCAAGACTGTTTCACCAGCTACAAGCACTTCAAAATTGTACCTTCTAGCTCTCTTCCCAGTTCTCATTCCAGAGAATGAACTCCTCATGAACAGAGGAGATGGAAAAATGGGACTTGAAATTGGTAATAGATGTGTTGGAGGCTAAGTGGTGGGAATGCTGGCCTTCTACTCCCTACATGTCCAAAGGAGCACACCATCACAAGATATGGTGACTTTCCTATGAAACCCATTCCCACCTTGAGGTCTATGGTCTGACACAGACCTGGGACAATCCCTAGGTATCTACTCTAGTTACTTAATATTAAGGAAGATAAGAAAGTAGAGCCCAAGGAAGTAAATTCTGATGCTAGGATCATAGACTGGACTCTCAGCACACCTGCTGCTTACAGACATTGCTTATACAGCCCTTCCCTCACCCAGGTGTCATACCCAGTGGACAAATGTCCTGTCTGATACCTATGTGTCCCTGACTTGTTTCCTTTTGTTGAGTCTTGAATCGTGGGTAACATTGTGCATACAACCACGCCCCTTCTCTCTGTTCACACGCATCCACCCCTGAATTCAATAAATATTTTTTGGCATGTACTTGCTGAGCATGGTTATAAATGCCAACGACATTGTACCTGCTCTCAGGGCCTTGTATTCTCACACAAATTCACAAATAGAAACATGCAGACTTTATCAGCTTGGAAAAAGAAAAATTAACTGGCTTCCACACAACTTCTGAACAAGGTGAACAGGACTTTCTTCACCTGGTAGTCAGAGTAACTGGATTTCAGTCTAGAATCTTCCATTAACCAACTGTGTGACCTTGAACAAGTCACTGCTCTTCTCTGGCCTCATCTTTTCATTCTGTAAAATGATATGCTTGGTCTAGGATGGTGATCTCTAAGTTTCTTTCTCAGTTTTATACTCTGTAACTGTCTTATCCTTTAATAAACATAGGCCCTATATCAGTTGCAGGAAAAGCTGAGGTTATAACTGGGGTAAATTGCTGAAGAGCCTAGACTTTTTTCTAGTGAATTGTACAGAATAGTATTTTCTGGGCCACAGTAGGAACTGTGGCCTGAACTCACAGAATGGCATCGTACAGGCCTCTCAGATCTTCATATACCAGAACTTTGGGGAAAGCTCTTAGTAAAAGCAATTAACAGAGCATAGCAGGGGAAGAGGGGAAAGAGGCAAAAACTGCAGTGGCTTCTTGCCCCTCCTTGATGGAGAGGGAAGGGGAAGCTAGCAGGTAGGGACAAGAAGGCTGCCCTTGGGGCAGTTTGTGCCTTCACAGCGTTGTAAAGTCCAGGGAAGTAGGAGTATACACCTTTAAAAGGGTTTGTCAAGATTTTTTTTTCCCTGTGTGTTTAAAAGGGTCACGCTGCAATCTAATTAGTCTGCTCACCCAGGCCTCCTCCCATGAAAATCACCAAACAAGCCTTGAAGAATCTCACCACCAGGCCTTTGCCAACAGAGTGCTGGGATTTCCGAAAGTTGGGCATCTTATCACACACAGTGGCCAGCCTAGGCTTTGGAATTTCTTACCTTGTTCTTCTAACACCTGGGGGAAAATTAGATTTTCCCAAAAGAGACTCCCCAGGTCAAAGGAAACGCTATTTGCAAAGATATTGTACCTTCAGCACATGGGAGTAAATGTGCCTCCTTAAGGTGTGATATAGACTGACAACTTACGCTAAGGGCAGGCCTCGGAGATGCCTCCCAGGGCTGCTGTCCCAGATGCTGCTGTCTCAGATGGTGCCTTCCCATACATCAGCCGCCTCGGAGGGACTGGCTGGTGTGTGCGTGTGTGTGTGTGTGTGTGTGTGTGTGTCTCCATGTGTCAGGATGCTTGTGGAGCAGGTAGTCCAAGGGACCAGCAGGAGGATGTGATTATTGCTGCCTAGAAGCATCTGATGCAGGGGACCCCTGGTTTCTTGTGGTTGACATGACTGAACAAGGTATAAAAGGGAACTAAGAAGGAAGAGGAAAAAGCATGAAGGCAGGAGGAAATAGCTGAAAGAAGAGAGTAGAGCCCGGTCAGACACAGATGGCTCGGAGCTCCTCGGCTCTCTTCTTGGGGTCCAGGGTTTTTGCGGCTCTGCTGGGCCGCAGGCATCAGCCACTCCTTAGGGAGGCGGCTCTGTCCGAAGAGGATGCAGTAGCTGAAGTAGCCAAGGCAATTCACGCAGCCAGGAATCTAATGGCCTCAAACTTTCTAAAAGGAGAATGTAGAGAGAACTGCTGTTTTCTACTCTGGGACTCCCTGTGGAGGGCGCCGCCCTAGCAAGGGCTGGACCTCGCCTGAGGGAGCCGGCCTCAAAACTCCGCGTCGTGTGGTCTCGGCGCGCCCTCTGGCGGACCGAGCGGTGACCGCTAAGGCTTGCCCAGGTAGGACGATTTCTGTTGCGAGCATCACAGACCCAAGCGCTTCCTCCCCAGTCTGGTCTCCACTCTCACAAGCTGAAGGAGCGCACACAAACATCATCCAATCAAAAGTCCAATTTCAGAAACCTTTTGTCCACTCTCCTATCATTCCAGGAATGCTTCCTGCTGTCTAAACATTAAGGGTCAAAAGGCAGGAAACAAACTAGAGAAATTTTTGAAGCAATGCCTGTAGTACAGACTATCATCTGTAAGCAGACTATTTGTTATGTACTGAACAATAATCATAACCACTCCTTTATTACCTATGTATTTTTTCCTGTCTCTTCACTGAGTTCCATACATACCTCACCTGGGCTAATTGACACAGACACCCCCAAACTCCAGTTTACAATGAGGTAACTGAGACCCAAAGGGGTTATGCAATCTGTGTAAGAGTACCCAGTTTGTAAGTGACAAAGCCAAGAGTCCAATTCAGGTCTACCAGTTTGCATGGTTTCCCACTGAACTTTGCTATTTGCAGAAAAGAGACATACAAAATCATCTAGATAGATCTTTCCACATAGAATCGATTGTTTCTAATTGAATAGACTGCTGGGCAATGTTATTAAAATACTGTTCTAGGTGTGACATTTTAATAAGAACTTTTGTTATTACTAATAATCCTTTCCTGTTTTGTATTACTAACAAGAGCTAACCCGTAGAGTGTTTTCCCTCTGCCAGTCATTATTCCAAGAGCTTTACGTTATTAACTCATATTGACCTTAAGATGTTGCTACTGTTATTATTCCTATTTCCATATGAGGAAACTGAGGCACAAAGTATATAAATAGTTTTCCCAAGATAACACATTCTATTTAATCTATAGAATGTAACTTTCCTCACTACAGTATAGGGAAGTTCCCTGTAATAGAAACAAGATTATTTGCAGAGGATATGGAGATGGGTATTCTGGTTTATAGGAGCTGAGGAAAAACTAAATTGCTCTGCATATAAAAGTGATGAGTTTTGGAGAGAAGGAAAAGGGGCTGAGTTGGGAGAGTGAATATTCATTCTGAGCAAGAGAAGACCCAGAAACAAAAAAGACAGTATCAATAAAAGGCCCTACGTAAAGAACTAGCAAGGTAAGAAGAGGATTGGGTGCAGCCCCTAATGGACTTTGTGGGGAAGAGAAATTTGGTAAGGGGATTTCCTGAGTTATTTCTTATGTGGTGCAGTGTAAACTGTCTCCTCTCTTCCCTATGAAATCATCAGTCAATTTTACATTGATTACTAATATTTGGTGTTGGAGTAAATTGTTTTAGAAAACAAAGACAATGGTAGAACATAACTGATCAGCTTCATTGTAAATTGAAATGCTCCCATGGACTCTCAAAGGCAAAAGATACCGATATCTTAAATTAATACATTAATATCTTACCAGGATCTTGGAAAGAACAAGAAAAATACTTTGTACATCTGAGCCTTCAGGTCAGCCCAGAAAGCATTGTCTTTGGGGTTGTGGTAGAGAGAGGGAGAAATGAGGCAGGACATTTAAAAAAAACATTCCCTGACCTTGAGGTTTACAGGCTTACCAGATCCTAATGCCACCCATGAGGTGTCTGGCACCCCACAGATAGAGAAAATGAAGTCCAGAAGGAGGCAACAACTTGGCCACATCTAGGCAAATTCCTAGTTTCTCAACTGCCCTGCTATTTAGGCCTCATCGTGTCAAATGATGTGCCAACACTCAGCCCTACCCTTTATACTTCATGTAACACCCACTCCTTGACAGATGCCCCTTATGAAACTGACTGACCAGCAGGGTTAGAACACTACTTCTCCTACCTCCACCTCTTTGCTGTAGGATGATTAGAACAGTCCAGCTGCAAATAAGTAAACTCTCAATGGACTTCCACACTTCCTGGGTTCTGGCCAAGATTCGGCCTGTAACAGGTGATGACTTCGGCAAGTCAGTACCTTCTCTGATCTCTTTTCCTCATTTGTAGAATGGAAACTAGAATACAGTCCCACCTGTCTCACAGAGTGCACTGAACATAAAACCAAATCAAATTACAGGTGTCTGTTGAGCAACAATATACATAAACCGTTTTGCAGATACTGTCAGATATAGAGGTCATACCTACTCTGAAGCCAGGAGATCACTGAAGTGAAAATCTCTTGCAAAGTTGAAATTGCTTTTAAAAGGCAAGATAAACTGATATATCACCCATTTGCTTAAAATTTATATATATATATTTAGGTATTTTAAAGTAGTAAATAAATTTTAACATTTTAAAAATATTGATAAATAGAATATATATGAAATACAGTTGACCCTTGAACAACGCAGGGGTATGGGTACCAACCCTATACACAGTCAAAAATCCAGGTATAACTTGTGGCTCCCCCAAAACTTAACTACTAACAGCCTACTGTTGGCTAGAAGCCTTACTGGTAATATAAACAGTCAATTAACACATATTTTGCATGTTGTATGTGTACTATATACTGTGTTCTTACAATAAAGTAAGCTAGAGAAAAGAAAATGTAATTAATAAAATCCTAAGGATTTTAGGTCATTATATAATAATTAAAGGGTCAATTCAACAAGAAGATATAAGAATGATAAATATATATGTACCCAACATCAGAGCACTTAAATATATATTAAAAAAATTAACTGCTCTGAAGGGAGAAATTGGCAACAATACAATGACAGTAGGAGACTTCCATACTCCATTTGCAATAATGTATAGGACATCCAAGGAACATTTCAATAAGAAAACAGCTGACTTAACACTATAGACCCAATGGACCTAGCTGACATATATAGAACTTTCCACCTAACAACAGCAAAATGCATATTCTTCTCAAGAACACATAGAACATTTTCCAGGATAGAGCATGTTCCAGGTCCAAAAATAAGTCTTAACAAATTTAAGAAGATTGAAGTCACATTAAGTATCTACATTATGTATCTACATTAACTATCTTCTTTGACCACAGTGGAATGAAAATAGAAAACAATAACAAAAAGAAAACAGGAAAATTCACAAACACATGGGAACTAAACAACACACTCTAGAACAACCACTGGGTGAAAGAGGAAATCAAAAAGGAATTTTAAAAATACCTAGAAACAAGTGAAAATTAAAATAAAACTGACTAAAACTTATGGAATGCAACAAAAACAGTACTAACAAGGAAGTAAATAGTGTTAAATGCCTACATTAAAAAAAGAAGGAAGATCTCAAGCAACCTAACTTTACTCCTTAAGGAACTAGAAAAAGAAGGAAAAACTAAACCCAGAGTTAGCAGAAGGAAGGAAATAATAAAGATTAGGGCAGAAATAAGTGAAATAGAGAATAGAGGGGAAAAAAATCAATGAAACTAAGATTTATTTTTTTAAAGATAAATAAAATGAACAAACTCTTAGCTGGACTTAGAAAAAAGAAGAGAAGACTCAAATAAATAAAATCAGAAATGAAAGAATGTAGGACAGTTCTCTGGGTGGCCTTAGACCAACCTAGTTCTCCACCTACTTTCTTGCTTGTACTTTTCAAAAATAACTATAGACTGTTCTGGGATTGCAACATCTGGAGATAAGGGGAGACTGCCCAATCCAGCCAGGCTCAGTTCTAGTACCACCTAGAAACAGGATGTCCTTCAACACCAGTGCAGTGTGTCACATTCTCTGGGGTATAAAACCTAGGGCAGGCTGCTTTTTAGAGTCCCTAATCTGTGGTGCAAGTGGGGCATGCATAGATGACACTCCATCCATCTAAGGTAAGGTAGACTTCCTGAGCCTTGGAGGACTACCTCACGATGAATCCTAGGCTTTTCTTGTCCCTTGCTGCCTATCTGTAAGTAGTAAGCCTGCTCCATAACTTGTTCTGTGTGAGTGTTCTGCCTCACCAGATTCAGAGGAGTTGGTAAACAGTGCAGAGCAAACGTCCTTCACAAAGAAGAGACGTTAAAAATGGATAACACAAAAATTAAAAGAATCATAGGGACTACTATTAAGAACAATTATGGCCGGGCGCGGTGGCTCACGCCTGTAATCCTAGCACTCTGGGAGGCCGAGGCGGGTGGATTGCTCAAGGTCAGGAGTTCGAGACCAGCCTGAGCGAGACCCCGTCTCTACTAAAAATAGAAAGACATTATATGGACAACTAAAAATCTATATAGAAAAAATTAGCCGGGCATAGTGGCGCATGCCTGTAGTCCCAGCTACTCGGGAGGCTGAGGCAGTAGGATCGCTTAAGCCGAGGAGTCTGAGGTTGCTGTGAGCTAAGCTGACGCCACGGCACTCACTCTAGCCTGGGCAACAAAGTGAGACTCTGTCTCAACAAAAAAAAAAAAAAAAAAAAAAAAAAAAAAAAAAAAAAAAAAAAAAAAAAAAAAAGAACAATTATATGCTAACAAATGAGATAACCTGGAAGAAATGTATAAATTTCTAAATATATACAATCTACCAAGACTGAATCAAGAAGAAATAGGGAGGCTGAACAGACCAAAAAAAGGAGATGGGATCAATAATCAAAAACTTTCCAACAAAGAAAAGCCCAGGACCAGACGACTTCAAAGGTGAATTTTACCAAACATTCAAAGAAGAATGAATGCTAACATTTCTTAAACACTTCCAAAAATACAAAAAGAGGGAACACTCCCAAATTCATTTGATGAGACCAGCATTATCCTGATTTTAAAGGCAGACAAAGACAACATGAGAAAAGAAAACCACAAGCCAATATGCCTGATGAGCATAGATGCAAAAATTCTCAGCAAAATGCTAGCATAACCAAATTCAACAGCAGATTGAAAGGATCATATACCACAATCAAGAGAAATTTATTCCTGGAAGGTAAGTATAGTTCAACATATAACACCACACTAACAGAATGAAAGACAAAAAACACATGACTGTCTCAATAGGTGTATTGAAATCATTTGAGAAAATTCAGCAGCCATTCATGATGAAAGCTCTCAACAAAATAGGTACAGAAGGAACTTACTTCAACACAATAAAAGACATATATATATATATATATATATATATATATAAACCTCATTGCTAACATCATAATCAATGGGGGAAAACTGAAAGCTTTTCCTCTAAGATTCAGAACAAGGCAAGGATGCCCACTCTTGTCACTGCTAGTCAACATAGTATGAGAAGTCCTAGCCAGGATAGATAAGAAAAAAATAAATAAATGACAACCAAATTGGAAAAGAAGGAAATTTTCTGTTTGCAGATGACATGATCATAGACACAGAAAACTCTGAAGACTTCACACACACACACACACACACACACACTCAAAACCCTGTTAGAACAAATGAATTCAGTCAAGTTGCAAGACATAAAATCCATATACAAAAATCAGTGGCATTTCCAAACACCAACTACACACTATACAAAAGGGAAATTAAGAAAATAATCCTATTTACATTAGCAACAACAACAACAACAACAACAAATACTTAGGAATTAACTTAACCAAAGAGGTAAAAGACCTGTACACAGAAAATTACAAAACATGGATAAAGGAAGTTTTAAAAGATATCCGTAAGTGGAAAGACATCCTATGCTCGTGAATTGGAAGAATTAGTATTCCCAAAATGTCCATACTATCCAAAGTGATCTAGAGATTCAATATAATACCTATGCAAATACCAATGGCATTATTTACAGAAATAGAAAAAAATCCTAAAATTCATACGGTACCACAAAAGACCTCAAATGGTCAAAGTAATCTTGAGAGAAGAACAAAGCTGGAGACATCACACTTACCGATTTCAAATTATATTACAAAGTTATAGTAATCAAAACAGTATGGTATTGGCATAAAACAGATACATGAATAGAGCAGAACAAAATAAAAACCCAGAAATAAACTGCTGCATTTACAGTCAACTGATCTTTGACAAAGGTGCCACAAACACACAATAGGAAAAGGATAGTTTCTTCCACAAATGGTATTGGTTAAATGGATATCTACATGCAAAAAAAAAAAGGAAATAGGCACCCTATCTTGAACCATACTCAAAAATCAACTCAAAATTGATTAAAGACTTAACTATAAAACTCGAAACCATAAAACTCCCAGAAGAAAACATAAAAGCAAATCCTTGATAAAAATGTTTTGGCTATGACACCAAAAGCACAGGCAACAAAAGCATAAAGAGAATTACATCAATCTAAAAAGCTTCTGCACAGAAAAGGAAACAAAAACAAAATGAAAAGGCAACCTATAGAATGGGCAAAAATATCTACAAACCATATATATTTTATATAAATATATATATATAATGGAATATTATTCAGCCTTAAAAAAAGAAAAAATCCTGCCATCTGCAACATGGATGGGTATAGAAGACATTATGCTAAGTGACATAAGCAAGACACAGAAAGAAAAATACTGTATGATTTCACTTATATATGGACTCTAAACATATAAAAAGCAGAGAGTAGGATGGTGGTTACTAGGGGCTAGGGTTCAGGGATGGGGTGAATTTTGTCAAAGAGTACAAATTTTTGTTATACAAAATGAAAGCTTCTAAGCTTCTGTAGATCTAAAGTGTAGCATAGTAATGATAGTTTAAAATATCACATAATATACTTGAAATTTGCCAAGATGATAGATCTTAAATTAAATATCATCCCCCCCCACACACATGCACACACAAACACACACAAATGGTAACTATGTAGTTGTGACAGATGTGTTAATTAGCTGGAATGTGGTGATCATTTCACAATGTACATGTATATAATAACATGAAGTTGTATACCTTCAATATATATAACTTTTATGTCAATATTTTCTCAAAGCTGTTAAAAAATGAAGTGAGCCTCTTGTAGATAGCATAGAATTGTAGTGTATTCTGCCAATTTGCCTTTTAACTCATAATTTAATCCTTTTTTATTTAATTTAAACTGATAAGTAGGACTTTTGTCTCTTTGTGTTCTACATCTTACATATTTTTCTTCTCTCTATTCCTCCCTAACTGCCTACTTTTGTATTAAATGGATATTTTCCAGCATAACATTTAATTCCTTTTTAACTATATTTTTGAGTGATTTTCTTATGGGTTACTCTAGGGCTTACAATATGCTAACTTAGAATCTACATCAAATTTACACTAAACTTCATTTCAATAAGATATAGAAATTATCCTTTTGAGTTTGATTCCCCCTTTTTGTGCTATTATTATGCATATTACATGTATACATATCACAAGCCCATTGTAGTGTTATGATTATTGCTTTATGCAATCTTATGTTTTAAAGAATATGAGCAATTGTAAAAAACTTACTTGTATAATGTTTATATTAATCTTATTTACAATGCTTAATTGTCTTCATTGATCCTGTGGAGTCAAGTTACCACTGGGTGTCATTTTCTTACTCCAGTGGAGCTACATATCTACCCTTTCTTTTGTTTTTTTTTTTTAATTTTCTAATATATTACATATCTATATGTTATAGGCCTCAAAATACATTTTATAGATAACATTTTGCTTGCTTTAAAATGAGTTAAGAGGCTGGGTACAGTGGCTCACAATTGTAATCCCAGCATTTTGGGAGGCTGAGGCAGGAGGATCAGTTGAGGACTGGAGTTCAAGACCAGCCTGGGCAATATAGTGAGAACCTGTCTCTAAAAAACAAAACAAAACAAAACAAAAATTTTTAAATTAGCTGGGTGTGGTGGCATACACCTGTAGTCCTAGCTACTCGGGAGGCTGAGGTGGGAGGATCACTTGAGCCCAGGAGTTCAAGGTTGAAGTGAGCTATGATCAATCGCACCACTGCACTCTAGTCTGACAGCATGAGATCCCATCTCTAAAATATACATATATACACATATATTAAAAATGAGTTAAGAATAATTATAATTTAAATGTATATTATTACATGTCCAATTACCTTTATTAGTGCTATTTGTCTTTTCTTGTGGATTTGAATTACTATATATGGTTTTGCTTCTTTTTCACCTAAACAAATTCTTTCAGTATTTCTCATAAGGCAAGTTTGCTAACTGCAAATTTTCTCAACTTACGTTTATATGGAAATATTTTTATTTCACCTTCATTTTTGAAAGGTATTTTTCTTAGAATTAGGTATCTTTGTTGACAGTTTTTTCTTTCAGCACTTTAAATATGTCTGTCATCTTGTCTGCTGGGCTCCATTATGTCTGATGAAAAATCAGCTGTTAATCTTATTGTAAAATGTTTTTCTCTTGTTGCTTTTAAGATTTTCTCTGCATCTTTCAATATTTTGACTATGATTGTATCTGGGTGTGGAATTTTTTTGTAGTAACCCTATTTTAAGTTAGTTGACCTTATTGGATTTTTAGAGTAATGTTTTTCATCAAATATGGAAATCTTTGCTATTTTTTGAAGATTTTTATGCTACTTCCTCTCTTTTCTTCTGTTACTCTTGATAAGCATATTTGATGTACTTAATGGTGTCTGACATTTCTCTGAGGCTTTTTTTTGTTTTCTTCATTTCTTTCTGTTTTTCAGATTGCAATAATCTCTCATCTTCAAGTTACTCAATTCTTTATTCTGACAGTTGAAAACTACTCTTGTGCCTCTCTAGTGAATTTTTCATTTTGGTCATTGTACTTTCAACCTCAGAATTTCCATTTGTTTCTGTTTGATAATTTCTGCCTCTTTATTGATGTTCTCTATTTGATGAATCATTGTCATCATACCTTCCTTTAATTTTTTATACTATCTTTAGAATCAATTTGTTGATATTCACAAAATAATTTACTAGGATTTTATTGGGATCGCATTGAATGTAGTTGAGAATTAAATCATGAGAATATTGAGTCTTCCTATCCATGAACATGGAATATCTATTTATTTAGATCTTCCTTCATTTCTTTTATCAGAGGTCTGTAGTTTTCCTCATATAGGTCTTGTACATATTTTGCTAGATTTATACCAAAGGTTTTTTTTTTTTTTTTTTTTTTGGTGCTGATGCAAATAGTGTTTTTAATTTCAAATTCCAATTGTTCATTGCTGGTATATAGCAAAGTAGTTGTTTTTTGTATATTAACCTTTTATCCTGCAACTTTGCTATAAATGCTTATTTTTTCAAGTTTTCCAGTTTTTTGTTGTCGATTCTTTGGGATTCTCTACATAGAAAATCTTCTCATTTGTCAATAAAGACAGTTTTATTTCTTCCTTTCCAATCTATACATATTCTTTTCTTGTCTTATTGCATTAGCTAGGAATTTTCATATGATGTTAAATAGGAGTGGTGACAGGCAAAATGCATGCATTATTCCTGATCTTACTAGGAAAACATCAAGTTACTATTAAGTGTAATGTTAGCCGTAGATTTTTTTTTTATAGATGTTCTTTATCAAGTTGAGGAAGTTCTTCTCCATTTCTAGTTTGCTGAGTTTTTTTTTATGAATGGGTGTTGGATTTTGTCAAATGCTTTCTCTGCTTCTATTAATATGATAATGTGATTTTTCTTATTTGGCCTGTTGATGTGATAGATTATATTGCTTTTCAAATATTGATCCAGCCTTGTAAACCTCCAATAAATCTTGTTTCACTATAGTAACCATTTCACTATATATAACATATGTATCTTATGTTTTTATACCTTAAACATACATAATAAAATTTATTTTAAAAATCTCAATTGGTCATGGCATATTATTTTTATACATGTTGGATTTAATTTACTAATATTTTTTGAGGACTTTTGCATCTATGTTCATGAGAAATATTTGTCTATAGTTTTCCTCTCTTTAATGTCTTTGTCTGCTTTTGGTATTAGAGTAGGGCCTCAGAATGAGTTAGTAAGTATTCCCTCTGCCTCTGTCTTCTGGAAGAGATTGTAGAGAATTGGCAAAATTTTTTCTTTAGAAATTTGATAAAATTCACCAGTGAACCCATCTGGGCCTGGTGCTTTCTTTTTTGGAAGGTTATTAATTATTGATTCAATTTCTTTTATAGGTGTAGGCTTATTCAGATTATTTATTTTCTCTTGTATGAGTTTCAGTACATTGTGTCTTTCAGGAAATTGAGCTGCTTCATCTAGGTTACCAAATTGTGGGCACAGACTTGTTAATATTTATTATTCTTTTAATATAAATGGGTAGTAGTGATAGTCCATTTTTAAATTTATAGTATTAGTAATTTGTGTCTTCTTTTTTCTCAGTCTGGCTAGAGGCTTATCAATTTTATTAGTGAGCAAAAGTTAGTAATTTTGATAAGGTTAATAGTTGAGTTCATCTTTTATGAATATTTTTTGGTAAGAACCATTCATCAAGAACTATTCACTAGGTCCAGAACACTTTCTCCTGTTTTGTTTGTTTGTTTTTCCTAAAAGTTTTATAGTTTTATGTTTTACTTATTTAAATCAATGATCCATTTTTAAGTTACTTTTGTGTAAGAAGTGAGGTTCAGGTAGGGGTTTTTTTTTTCTCTCTCCTATGAAACCCAATTGCTTTCCCAGATAACTCTTACAAATCAACTCTATCACAAATTATCACGACTAAATAATCAACTTACTCTACTTTTTGCTAAAACAAACCTGCTGAAAAGAATACAAATTTTGATGGGGGGAGAGGGTGGGTTGGGTTTGTAATTTTTTGGCAATTATAGGGGGAGTGTTTCCATTGAGACTTTATGCATCTGGAGCTCAGTATGAAAATACCAGAAGGTAGGGGAACAAGGTTGCCCAAGACAGACAGGGGTGAAAAGGAGAAAGTAAGTTCAGAAAAACTAACTTTCCTCAATTCTATCCTTTTGCCTAGAGATCATATCATAGCATAAACTCAAAGTTAAAAAACACAACAAACAAAAAAACTTGAGTGTCAATTTGAAAACAAATTATTCCAAGGCATAAAGTATACCTTAAACCAGTGTTTCCCAAATTTTAGTCCTCTGTGGATTACCTGAACAAATTTTCCATAATATAATTTCCTTGACATGTTAATGGTATCAATACAATCATCAGGTGGTGCTTTAGAGACTGATTAGCACACTATGTGAGGTATTATATATAAAATCAAGACTTTGATCAAATCACTATTCTTTTCCTAATAGGTCTGACATAAAGTCACTGCTTTACTGTGAAAATCTGGATCCAGATCAGCTATTCTCACTAGGAATCAGAAATCAAAATGAAGTTTCAAAATGATGCCCTACTGGCGATTAGAAAAGGAATATGGGTGGGTAGCTGGAGAATAGAATACATACATAATTTAGTAGCAGTATTCACATTTGTGTTGAAAGTGTAAATGTGGTCAACACTGTTACTTTTATTTGCAAATGGAATAGCTAAACAGTATGAAGACCTGTACTTGACATTTTACCAAGATTATCTGACATCAAATTACTCATATCCAGTTTTCCATGAACCTGGAATTTTCTTTTACCTAGAAAGGAGTATGCAGTGAGAATAACAGTTTATGGTATTTTTATTTAAAATTAAAAAAAAAAAAAAAGAATCAGCATAGTCAAGTTGTCTTAGTCTTAAAGATTTCTGGATTTTGTCCTTGGAGAAGGTCAGTATCTTCCCAAGGCCTGGGTCCTCGAATATTCTTCCAGTCATCAAAAGTGGAGTCCTTTATTTTCTACAGAACCAAAAAAAAATTAAAGCATACATATTAGCACAGGAGCCTTGTGGCTTTGATTAGGACATTACTGAATAAATGAATAAATGAGTGGAAAGAATCCAATACGCCCCCAAATACAATTTTACCAAATAAATCAACTGCAGACCAAGCACAACTGAAGAAATGTCATATTTCTTAAAATTTTCTTATTTGCTATTATTGTTAATGCCCATCTTTCTCTATTATCATAAAACTACTAAAATAGAAAAAAAAGTGTATATGCCTTTATTTTTGAGAGCACAAAAAGATGGAAAAGCTGGGAAAACAAAAGTCTGTATCTGAAGGCTGATCCAGCATAATAATGGCTAAAAGGGTTATCACAGAGGATGGCAGAAAATTAGAAGAAAAGAACAAAGACGGAGTCCTAAAGTCTTCCACAAGAAAGAAAAGAGACCAAGATGATTTGTCTTGTGCCTGAAAAATGAACCTGGGCTTAAGAATGCAAAGAATTTTCCCACATATACCATGAGCAAAACCCTTTTGGGCAATTGAAACTAATTTTAACTATTAACACGTTTTAGATTGTCCTACCTTCATTTAGTCTGAAGTGTCCCTCAAGTAAAGAAATGAAAGTAGGATAAATGGGAAGAAGATAAATGTTTCTTCGCCCTTCTATTGACCACTACTCTGACAATAACTTTTATGCATCTGCTGCTTTGATTGTTCTGAAATAATTGAGTAAGATAGAAAAAAATGGCTGAGAAAACAAACAATTGCTTATAACCAGAGATAGGGAAAATGGTATAAATTTACCTTTACACTTGGATACTCAGCATTATTCTTTTACTAACTAGTGGTTTAAACTTTGGCAAGTGGTTTAAGCCATCTGAGCATTAACTCTCTCCTAAGCAATAATAAAAAGACTGGACCAAATGTTCTATATGGTTTCTTCAGTTCTCAAATTCTACGGTTTCTAAAAGAACTAGAAGGAAAATCTCCCAGATAAACCCTCCACAGCATCACTATTGGCATACTACTTATGTATCTATAAGTAGCAAATTACAGTTTTTAACCAAATAATGGGAAAGTAGTGAATAAAAACATTGTCTAAATTTCACTTATAGTTTTATCAAGAGTCTGTGTTAAATATATATGAAGGAACAAAATTCTACTAATTTAGCATGCAAGAAGGTGGCAAGGCATTTTCAAGTATAGTTATGAAATAATCTGAAGTTATGAAAAGGTTTTAATAAAGAATTATAGCCATTATCCAGATAATATAAGATATATGCTTAGGAGAATTTAAGGTAATTCTTAGATGAGATGCAAGGTTGGCAAAAAAAAAAATTCATGTAAAAGTGGTCTAGTCTTTAGAGATCTTTGGTGAAGGAAAAATTCTCTGTAAAATTCTGTAAAACATGCAGAGTGCCTAAAGACTGGGCTGTATAAATGTGCTGGGCAAGACCACCAAAGACTTACCACTTAACCAACAGCTATAAGATTAAGAGTGGAACAGAGTCAGGAAATGCTGAGGAAAAACTGTCAAGAATATGGGATTTTTAAGGCAGGTGTGGTGGCACGTGCCTGTAGTACCAGCTACTTGGGAGGCTGATGCAGAAGGACTGCTTGAGCCCAGGAGTTCAGGACCAATCTGGGAAATAGAGCAAGACCCTGTCTCTACAAAGAATGGGGAAAAAAACTAGCTGGGCGTGGTGGCATGCACCTGTAGTCCTAGCTACTTGGGAGGCTGAGGTGAGAGTATCACTTGAGCCCATGATTATGAGGCTGCTGATTCTGAGGCTGCTATGTGGCTATGTACTCTTGCCTGGGTGATACAGTGAGACCCTATCTCCAAAAAAACCAAAAAACAACAAAAAAAGAGAGATTTTTCAGCCCTGCCAGCATGGAGATCTCTCCATAATACCTTGTTGCTACCTTGACATCCACCTAAGACACTAAAAAGGCTGCTCTTCAGGAGTAAAGATTATGTCCGAGATTAAGACTTACTTTAGACTCTTCCCAAGCTTAAAGCCAACACCTGTCAAGATCCTCTGGGGAGAGAGTGTCAAGATTGAGTCCCAACAAGTTAAAGGGGCCTAGAAAAGACCATAGCCTTTCCACAGATACTCTCTTACAAGGCACAAAACCAAGTTCAAGGTGATTAGACAATAATTAAACTGCCTGCTAAAATGAAAGTCAACACTCTTCAGAATTTTCTTCAATATATTATTCACAAGTTCTACTTTTCAACCAAAAATGACAAGACATAGAAACGAGAAAACAGGATCCGGTAAAAAAAACAATCAAACTATAAGAGATGGAGAACACACTCCTTCACCACATCCCATAATACAGTGTGCTTTTAAACTCTTTGATTTTTGCTAATCAGATGGGTGGAAAATGATACCTCACTAAAACTTTAATTGACTGACATTCTATTATGATAAACTGAGCACAGGAATTCATACTTATTTCCTTTCATCTGAACTTTTTACATGCTTTGCCCATGTTCCTACTGACCAACTGAGTTGTATTTCTTCATATTGATTTGTAGGTGGTCTTCATATTTAAATAAACTAATTTGCCATGGTAAGGCAAACTATATTTTTAGGATTTCTCCCATAACTTGTGAATTTATATACATCAGTTTTTTAGGTTGAACTTTTGAATTTTTATGTATGAAATTATTAATCTTTATTTTTATAGCTTTTGGGCTTTATATCACATTTAAATAGGCTTCTCTCACTCAAGACCACAAAGAAAATCTCCATTTTTTTTCCTGGCACTTTCAGCATTTTGTTTTTTATTTTTCAATTCTTTGTGCATCTGGAATTTATTTAGTTGCAGTATATTAAGTATGCACCCATTTTTATTTTCTTTTCAAATGACTATATAGTTTACCAAATACCATATATTCAAGATAAATTCTTTTTTTTCTGCACTACCAATAATTTAAGTTTACTTTAAGGCAGATAAAATCAGTTGCTGACTAGTAAGACTGTGTAGGACAGAGACTATATTAACATACTGTACCTCATACTCTGACTCTAAAGATACTTTATTTTCTTTCAGTTTTTTTTCCAATTCAGGATCAATCTGTAGAAAAGAAAGAGGCATCATACGTTATTTAAGTCTGTGAGATTCAATTTTTGATTTTAAAAGTTATAGAAGGGATGGCTAAAATAATATGGCCGAATACAAACACATGGCAAAATCTTCTCAATCCACTCTAATCACGTAATCATAACTAATGTACTACTACCACCACTATTGCAACTAACAACAGGCAATATTTACTGAGCACTTTTTATGTGCAAGGCATTTTGACATACGTTATCTTGTTTAATCCTCAAAAAACCTGTAAGTATTATTGTTATCATAAGTAAGGAAAATGGGACATAGGGAGTTTGAATAACTTGTCAAAGAGGCAGAGCTTAGCTTTGAGCGTTGGCCCTCTGCTTCCAGAGTCCACACTACTGACCACCAACCTAAATTATGTTACATAGAAATGATATGCAAGATACTACTAAACATAATGTTGCACTTGAAAACAAAAAAGGACACCTTCCATAGACCAGAAATAAAGAGACATCTATGAAAAAAATAGGATTCTATAGTACTAAATAGGAACTAATGTCATGTTACTCATGTAAAAAGTCTTTTTTGTGTGTGGAAAAGTGTTTAGGAAAGAAATGTGATGGCTGAAATCAATAAACAACAAACCAAATTAAATTAAATAGAATAGCTGAATAGTGAGTGATGAACATAGCATAAGACCAAATAAGTAAACCAGAAGTATAACCAGAGGATTCCACTAGAATAATGTACGAAGAGATAAAAATGAGATGGATAAAAGAAAAGGTGTATTAGGAAAGCTAGATCCAGAAATTCTAACATGTATCTACTAGAGGTTCCAGAATTAGAGAGTAAAGAAAAGGAAGGAAATGCAATAATTAAATGAAAATAGCAAAGAATTCCTGCTCCAAGGTCTAACGCCCCACCAGGGACTTCCTAGCCTCAAGCTGCCAGTACACTGGGACCTGGTTCAAGCAAACACCCATAGCCCGGGAACCATGGCCATTGCCTAGACAGCCTCCCCCAGCTGCCACTGTCACCTGTGCAGGGAGACCCTGGGCAGAGCAATCCCCACAATACCAGCCTCTGTGGAGAGGGTCTCACCCAGCTCCCAACACAAACATCATCCAGCACAGGCTTAAACAGTGGCAGTCACAGGTGAACAGGACAAATCAGAACAGCTGCATTACAGACTTCTAGTGTACATGCCTTTCCCCAAAAACTATAAAAAAGATTTTTTTTTTTTAAAATATAATGTTAAAAACTGGCTAGGCGTGGTGGCTCATGCCTGCAATCCCTCTCACTTTGGGAAGGTGAGGTGGGAGGAGTTCATCACCTGCCTGAGCAATATAGTGAGACTCTGTCTCTACAAAAAATTTTTTAAAAAATTAGCCAGGCATGGTGGTGTGCACTTGTAATCTCAGCTACTTGGGAGGCTAAGGCAGGAAGATGGCTGGAGCTCAGAAGTTTGAGGCTGCAGTGAGCTGTGATAACACCACTGTACTCTAGTCCAGGCAACAGAGCAAGACCCTGTCTCAAAAAAAAAAAAAAAAAAAAAGAAAAAGAAAAAAAATTAAACTAGCACTATCTTCTTACACAGCACAACATATGGGCAGATGGGCAAAGTCAAAGACTGTTACTGCTCACAACTGCAATGTACTTAAACTGCACACTTAAATCACCTCACTTGGTGTGATGCAACAATAGGTCATCCATTACTGTGGATACCTAGCTATCAGTATCAGCAACCAGGAAAAAAACTAGAAGTAGCCACTACAGACCACAGATAAACTATGCCATTTCTATTTCACAATAAAAATTAAAAGCTGTTGCTTTAGCCCTTATTTTTTTAGGCTGCCTTATGGTGCTTTTACTTTCCTCTGAATCTGTCACACCGATCACTGAAAAGCAGGAATTTTTCTGTACTGGGATGCCAAACTTTTAGTACTAAAATCAGGACAGTCTCAAGCAAACTACAATGGATGGTCACCCCAAATCAATACTGCCTTTTCTCCACCCTTCTCCAAATTTCTCAACAGAACTTACCCTGTTTTGATTTTTCTAAACCAACTTTGTCCTCTAGACTCCAGTCTCAACCCCTCTTGACTCACCAATCTAGCCTTCTTGACGCCCCCCTTGACCTCAACCTCTCAATCCTTGCAACTGCTGTCAATCTCAACCAATCCTATCCTCTCAATCTTTAAGGACAAAACTCACCCTCTCAGCTCCACTCAACCTTAGCCTAACTCATCCTCTCTACCTTATCTGAACTCAATCTTGCCCAAAAACTGACTTTGGACTTCACCTGAGTTTGACCTCTGAACGTCAAACAACCTCAGTCTCTGACTCTTAGTAGGCCTTGTCTTCTGGTCCTTCTCACCTCAATCTTGTTCTCTCATCCTCCTCCTCTAGACCTTGACCAATCTCATTCTTTTAACCTTATTCTCTTGACTTTAACTTACCTTGTCCTCTCAACTTCAATTAGCTTCATTCTCTTGACCTTACCTAACCTTGTTCTCTGTACCTTCTCTCCGTCTTCTAGACCTCTCCTGTTATCTCAACCTCCCTCATTCTCCTTCAGTGGCTGATCAGCACCACCAGTTATCCAGTCCTCAAAACTAAAACCTTGAGTCATCCTAGATTTATTCATATTTTTATATTACGTACATCAATCATCAAATACTATCAATTTGCTGCAAAAAAAAAAAAGTTTCCTGGAACCCATTCATTTCTCTTTATCACCATTGCAAATGTTTTATTTCAGGTTCCATTATTGCTCTTTTGTGCTACTGCCCCAGAATCCTAACAGGTCTCTTTATTTCCAATCCAAACAATCTCTCCCTTTCTATATTGCTCCCCCAATCCCCATCCATTTCCATTCTGTACTCCACTGCCTGAGAGAGAGTTCTAAGATGAAACTCTGACCATAGACTCAATACTCCCTCTACCTTATAGAATATAAATCATTTCTGCTATTTAGCTAATTCTTACTCATTCTTAAAGACTAATTTAAGGGTTGACACCTTTAGCAAACCTTCTCTGATTCCCCTTTCCCAAGTCTAATCTCTGTGCCTCTCCTTGAAGTTCTAGTAATGGCATTTTACTGGGCATTGCTATATTGTATGTTTGGGTACTTTTTTTTTTTTTTTTATCAGATATCTTCCAGCCTTGATTATTTTATAAGCTCTGTAAAAATCAGTTTCTTGACACTTTATCTGAAGGTTCTAACAAATGATTCACACATGATGAATATTCAATTATTTTTCAAATACATACGTGTTCTCCCACTTCTAAATGTCAGATGACCATAACTTTTATCTTAAAGGGAAAGAAAAAAAAATTCCTTCATAAAGTAATTGGGATGCTAACTGAAACCTTTTAACATAGTTAAACTGAAAATTGTTAGTTAACTGAAAATTAACTGAAATTGTTTAGTTAACTAAAAATTGTTCTATTTCCTCATAGAAACTACATGTTCTTTTAAAATGTAGTATTTACTCTAATATCTACTATCTTTAAGACCAGCTATAGCTGCTTTCACTAAAACCATAAAATTAACTGAGAAAATGAATAGGCTTTTATACTCCTTACTTTCCCACCAATATTACTGAGGTCTGCTAATGAAACACATACATTACTTGGAAAAAAACTTACAAAGATCAGATATATGCCACAAACAAAACTACGTATTTCTGAATAAATGAGACAGAATTTTTATGTAATACCTGGCCTGAATTTGACAATAATTGTATAATCACAGAGGGTAAGAATCTTAGCTCTATCCCTAAATAGTCATGTGACCTTAGGCAAGCTAGTTAAGCTTTCTGAGTCTCAGTTTCCTCACCTGTAACATAATGACAGTAATATACAGATGGTCCTCAACTTGCAGTGGTTTGACCTACAATTCTTCAACTTTACGATCGGTTTATCAGGGTAATAAATGCATTTCTGACTTGCAATGAGTTTATTGGGATGTAACCCCACTGTAAGTCAACGAGCATCTGAGCATGTGTGTATATATACATATACTTATATACGTGTATATATAAGTATATATATATGAATGAGTATAGTCCTACCTCAAAGTAGATACTATAAAAAGATAGGTATCTTTACTTATAATGAAAAATCATATTCCTTTCTTTTAGTGACAGTTACTGAAGATACATATCAATATACTTTATTAAATTACTGATATTAATATGAAACAGCTAATTGATATTAATAATTGGAGAGATAAAATGAAGTGAAATTGTTGACCCATGTTCTTTAGTCCCTTCTAAATCCTGAAAACAACTAGACCAGATCATATTTTGTGGGAGAAAGCTAACAATATTACAAATTTTCTAATAAATAAGAAGAAAGATTACTAAATTCTTTGTATTTCAAGATTCACTTTCATGGGATCATTAACATTATTTTAAAGATTAACAAAAAGCACAAAGGCTGGGCATGGTGGCTCATGCCTGTAATCTTAGCAGCCTGGGAGGTGGAGGTGGGTGGACTGCCTTAGATCGGGAGTTCAAGACCAGCCTGAGCAAGAGTGAGACCGCATCTCTATTGAAAATAAAACAATCAGCCGGGCATCATGGTGCCCACTAGTAGGACCAGCTACTCAGAAGGCTGAGGCAGGAGGATCGCTTGAGCCAAGGAGTTTGAGCTTGCAGTGAGCTATGATCATACCACTGCACTCTAGCTGGGGTGAAGGAGCAAGACTCTGTCTCAAAAAACAAAACAAAAAAAAAAAAAAAGAAAGAAAGAAAAGAGCACAAAGATCATACATTAACTTTGAAAAGCGAAACAAACTCAGAATGCTTAGTATACTGAGTATACAATTCTCCTAAACCAGAACATACATACACACAGACCTATGTCGACTCCAATTATAGTTCTTACTTTAATCTTCACAGCATCATATCGGATTTGTGAAAACTCACGAAGACCAAAAGAGCCTCCAACAATCAGCAACTGAAAAAAAGGAAACAATTAAACACAATAGAAGGGTAAAATTCAACCTATCCACGGATTACTTATCTGAATAATAACAACAGAGACATTATAAAAATCCTATACATTATTTTTCCTGGTTAATCCTATAGATTATTTTTCCACTCTTCTTTTCAGAGTAGATGTAGTATATATACTGTTTAGGAAACATTATAGCACATCATTACCAAATACCAAAATCAGCACCTCGTACGTGAACTTGATCTTATAGTTTAATAACATCATGAGAAGCATTATATTATTTGACCCTTACAACAAACCTATCAGCTAAGGAAACAAAACAAAATATAATAAAACATTTGACAAATGAGAAAATAACAGCACAGCCAACTAACTTGCCCATTATTAAATTAAATTTGGCCTAAGGCTGTCTATACTTTGAATTCCTATGCAAGCTTAGCAGGTAAAGAAACCAAAACTTGATCAGTCAACTGATTAGACCAGGTCAAAAGAAGGCAGATGCCCAGCTGTAACCAATCAACCTATTTCTGTACTTCCTTGTTTTATCTATAAATACTCACTACCCATGTTGCAGAGCAGAGCTCTCTGAACCACTTCTGGTTCTGAGTGATGCCTGGCTCATGAATTTTCTTTGCTCAAATAAACTTAAGAAAATTCATTTTGTTTAAAGTTTTTATTTCTTTTAACAACATAATTACATAGGGTAAACCCAGGAGTAAAATTCTGGCCTTGTTTCTCCACAACCAGAATTTTTTTCAATCTTATGATTTTGCAAAATAAGCCAATTGGAGAGCATTGTCCCTCATTTTCTTACCAAGTGATAAAGGAATCATGAACTATGCCATACTTCTCACTATGTGGTAACCTAAAAAGATCATCTGAATTGTCATTGCTGCTTTATCATCTCATCCAAAAATCTAACTGGCTTTAATCACTCCTCCTAAACACGCAAATTTCTAGCCATTTGGAAAAAAATAAAGTTTGATTCCTACTTTCCTTTTTATATCAATATATTCATACTACTAATAAAACAATTAAATATAAAAGGCATAAAACATTATAAAATATAAACATTTATAATTTTTTTTACAAAAATTCTTGAGACTGTAAAACTTTATAATTTTGAAGTTAAGAATACTAACCATGAGGCTATGAATTTCAAAACCCAGTATATGTGACCACATAAAAATTTAAAACTTCTACCTGATGAATAAGTGAAATAAAGACAATATAAAAGCAAAAGAAAACAAATGAGAAAAAGTATCTCTTATATATAAACAGCTAATAGCTGCGATATCAACATGTAAGAATTCTTTGCGTAAGTAAAAAAACTTGTCTCTTAGTTTCAATGAAAAGACACACTCCTAGTTTTCCCACCTCCTCTCAGTTTCCTTTTATTCATTCTTCCTTATCTTCTCATTTGAAAATATTGGAGGTACCATGAAAGACTCAGTCTTTATACCTCTTCTACCCATTCTCAACCAACACTGAATCCCTAGGTGATGCCATCCAATTCCATGGACTTAAACAGCCCCATAACCTAACAACCTCCAAATGTGTATTCAATAGGAAATATTACCCTGAACTGAAGACCTGCCTTCTTATTTGACATTTCCACTTCAAAATCCAATAGGTATATACACAAATTAACATAAAAGACTAACTCTTGATCCTTACTCCAACACTCTTCCTGCCCCAACCTGCTCTAACCAGTCTTTGCATCCCAGTAAATGTCAATTACTTCCATCTGATTCTTCAAGTCAACTTCTTTGGAGTCATCTTAAGCTCCTCATTCATACCCCATATATCTAATATAACCCTGAGTTTTGTCGTCTTTTGTTTTCAAAATATTTCTTGAATCTGACAATTTTTGACAATATCTTCTTCTAATACCCTAGTTCAGGCCACCATTATCTCTTTTCTGGACTACTGCAATCACAGCACCCACATTATGCATAATAAAGAATTTTCCTAGTCTTTGTCCTGGGTTCCTGGGAAGAAGCTTCTCACTTGGAATTTCCTGAATGACAGATGTCTTTGCTATTCATGGTGGGCTCCTGGGATAATACCTGAGTTTATGCTAAGGAGGTGATATAGTTTGGATATCTGTCCCCTCCAAATATGTTGAAATTTTATCACCAGTGTTGGAGGTGGGACCTAGTGAGGTGTTTGGGTCATGGGGATGGATCCCTCATGAATGGCTTGGTGCTAACCTCATGGAAATGAGTTCTTACTCTATCAGTTTTTGTGAGAACTAATTGTTAAAAAGAGCCTGGCACCTTTTTCCCCTCTCTCTCCAGCTTCCTTCCTCTAGCCATGTGATGCCAGCTCCCCCCTGCCTTCAGCTATAAATGGAAGCACCCTGAAGCCCTCACCAGAAGCAGATGCTGGCACCATGCTTCTTGTACAGCTTGCAGAACTGTGAGCCAAATAAGCCTCTTTTCTCTGTAAATTACCCAGCCTTAGGTATTACTTTATAGCTATATAAATGACTGAGACTGGAGGTGACTCATGGTGGGCCCCTAGATGATTTCAGGATAGAGCCTGGCCATGCTGGAAAGGCCAAACATACGACTTGAGGGCTAGGTCTTTGAGCTATGTGATATCAACTCAACCTCTAAACCTCAAGGGAGAAGAGGAGGGCTGGAGACTGAGTTCAATCATGTGCCCAGTGGTTCAATCACCCATGCCTATATTAATATAATGAAACTCCAATAAAAATTCTGGACTGAAGCTTGATTGAACTTCCTGGCTGATGAACACATCAATGTGCTGAGAGGGTGACATGCCCTGATTCCATGGGGAAAAGACACAGAAGCTCCACATAAAGGACCCTCCTAGACCTCACCTTGTCAGTCTCTTAATTTGTTTGTTTCTAATTTGTATTCTTTACAAATATAGTAAACACAGTACAGTAAAGGTGTAATCACAAGTATAGTGTTCGCCTGAATTCTGAGTCATTTTAGTGAATTACTGAACCTGAAAGGGTAGCTGAACACCTGAGTTTGTAACCAGCTGGTTAGAAGGATGGGTGGCCCGAGAAACCCGGAGCTTGCACCTGGTATCTGAAGTAAGGGGAATTTTGTGGAGGACTATGTACAGATAGTGTGCGGTCATGGGGGCGGAAGGGCAGGTAGTGTTTGAAATGCACTGCACCACACCACCTACCACTTGTTGCCATAGAATCCACACTTCTAACTAAATATCTTCATTTGTGCACTAGATCCTATCTTCTTTTATCTATCGAAGGACACTGATTCATCAATTCTCTCCTTTCCTGTATATTTGAAATCTTACCACTAAACAATTCATCATAAAAAATGCTATTTTTTTTTCTATCTTATTAACAAACTTTCCTAGACATCACTTCCCCTCCAGTTACTAACCTATTTCTTTGTTCCTATGTGTAGCAAAATTTCTAAAATGAGTTGTCTATACTTGCTGCTCCTCCTATACTACCTTAGATCAATTCCAACCATCAATGACATCCACATTACTAAATCTAATGGTTAACTTTCTGTTCTTATTTCATGAAAAAAAAATTGATACAGTTGGTCACATTCTCCTCCTCTTCCCTTACATCTGGTTTTTCTTTTACTTCAGAGTCATTCCCTCTTAGTCTCCTTTATTGTTTCCTCCTGTATACCCCAAACCTAGGGCACACTGCTTGGTGGTCTTCTCTGCTCACTTCCTTTATAATCTCAATCAATCCTATGGCTTTAAAAATATTTATATGTTGATTACAACATTCCACATAGACATGATCAGGCAGGAATCCCAGTAGCATCATGTGAACAAAGCAGACCAGATTAGCATTGCAAAGGCTCTGGAACTAAATTATCAGGAAAGAGAGTCCAAAATAGTAGGCTACTACCTACATGCTAAACTTTAAACATGGTGACCTCCTGCTAAAGTAGAAGACTTAAATAGGATATAGTTTCCTATAGTTATATAATAGTTTGTAATACTCAAAATGCCCAAGAACCAGGAAAATAACAACTTTCCTATAGTTTGGATATTTGACCCTCCAAATTTCATGTAGAAATTTGATCTCCAATGTTGGAGGTGGGGCTGGTGGGAGATGTTTGGGTCATGGGGGCAGATCCCTCATGAACGGCTTGGTGTCATCCTCATGGTTATGAGTGAGTTCTCACTCCATTACTTTCCTCTAGAGCTGGTTGTTCAAAAAAAAGATCCTGGCAATGTTTTCCCTGCCCTCTTTTGCCTCCTCTCTCAACAAAGGACCTCTGCACATGCAGGCTCCCTTTCTACCTTCCACCATGAGTAGAAGCAGCTTGAGGCCCTCACCAGAAGCAGATGTTGACACCATGCTTCTTGTACAGCCTGCAGAACTGTGAGCCAAATAAACTTCTTTTCTCTATAAATTACCCAGCCCCAGGTATTCTTTTATAGCAACACAAACAGACTAAGACAAACTTGACTTTAAAAAGACTAACAAGAGATGGTAACACAGAGAAAAATCAGAGGTTGGAATTATCTGGCAAAGATTTTAAAGGAACCATCACAAAAATGCTTCAAACAGCAACTACAGATTTTCTTGAATCAAATGGAAAATTTAAAAATCTCACCAAGACAGAAGATATAAAAAAGAACCAATGGGTGACCTCAATGATATGGTGAAATAAGGATCCCCAAAAATCTTTTCTTCCATAAAAGCAATGGAAAATTGTCACATTAACTTTTTCAAAACTCTGGAAATTATGCAAAGTCCTGCAGTAACATGGGCAGCATTTACTTAAGAAAAACGACTGACTCTCAGGAAGAACAGCGAGCTTGGTGGCATTTTTAACTGGCACTATTCTCTCCTCTCCACCCCAGCTCCATGATAACCATGAAAACCTACATCCTGCAAGTCTGATGTAAAGCCTAGCACCCACACGAGAGGATAAAGGGGTTGGAGCTCCTTAAAATCCCACTTCCGAGAATTGTCATTATTTGACTGATCTGGCGGTTCCTGCTTTCAGACTTCACAAGACTGTCTTTCGTTTACCTGATTTTGAACTCAAGTAGTACAAACAGACTTCTCCCAGATGGTATTTGTCGAAAAAAATCAGAGGCAATTGTTTAACATTACGACTGCCTGAGTTACGCCTAACAACAGGCTAATCTAAATGCTTAAAAAGAAAATGTGAGGAATCAGGTGTCCATAGAGTACTTTAAAAAGCTCAAACACATTCCTGAGAATTTAGAAAGTCATGCACATGAACAGAACTGTGTGTATGCCCAGAGCAATGTGTATGCTCAAGAAAGACCTGAAAAGGCCCTAAACTCTCACCTATAGCTAATCTTAAAGCTCTGAGCAAGCAAAAAGTGAAGGCTTAAGGTGGATGTAAATTGCATGGCTGAATGTTGAAGGCATGCACAATAAAAGCATGCAGAGCCCCTTGACAAAGATTAGGACACTTGCTTGCTCCAGGTGTTAAAGGAAATGTCTGTTTAATATAAAGAAAAATAGTCCAATTAAACAATTGGCAAAGGATTTGAACAGACATTTCCCCAAAAAAGATATACAAATGACCAATAAATATCTGAAAGATGCTCACCATCGCTAGTTACTAGGGAAATACAAATCAAAACCACAATGAGATAGAAACTATTTCACACCTATTAGAAAAGGTAATAAAAAAGACGGACAATAACAAGTGTTGACAAGGACATGGAGAAACTGAAAACCTTATACGTTGCTGGAGGGAATCTAAAATAATACAGCCACTTTGGAAAACATCTAACACTTGCTCAAAAAGTTAAACTGAGTTACCATAAGACCCAACAATTCCATTTCTAGGTATATAACTTACCCAAGAGAGATGAAAACATACCTCCACACAAAACTTGTACACAAATGTTCATAGCAGCATTATTCATAAAAGCCAAAAAATGGAAACAACCCAAACGTTCATAAATTGATAAGTGGATAAACAAAATGTTATATATGCAAATAATGGAATATTATATAGCCATAAAAGGGAATGAAGTATTGATACAGGTTACAACGTGCATGAACCCTGAAAACACTCTAAGTGGAAGAAGCCAGTTACAAAACACCACATATTGTATTAGTGTATTAATATGAAATGTTTAGGATAAGCAAATCTATAGACAGGAGTAGATTAGTGGTTGCCTAGGGTGGGGTAAGGGGTGGCAGAGAATGAGAAGTGACTGCTAATGGTTTTATGATGTTTCTTTTTGAGGTGATGAAAATGTTCTAAATTTAGATTGTGATGATAGTTGCATAACTGAGGATATATTAAAAACAATGGAATAGAACCCTCTAAATGGGTGCATTTTTTAGTGTGTAGAAACCAGTAGGTCACTGGTCAGATTACAAAAGTAAATTCTGGGACTAAACGGGCAGTGCAGTAGTTGAAACAACAAATATATTCTCCTTCTTCAAGTGGTTTAGAAGACAAGGAATATTATTAGCATATTAGCATATACCTGGTAATTGAAGGCCTCTTCTGTGTGTTGTTGCATAAAGATTCCTATGACTCAATAATGTTTATCCAAGAGAGGAAATAATATCAACTTGAAAATAAACGTAGTATAGTAATTACGGCATATTTGACTGATACATGATGAACAGAATGTATCTTCTGAGTTTTTTCTAGTAATGATGAGCTTTAGGGTACTGAATACAATATTTTCCTCTACGAAATTACAGTTGACCCTTGAACAATGCTGGGGTTGGGACATCAATCCCCTACACAGTCAAAAATCCATGTATATAGCTTTTGACTCCCCCAAAAATCCATGTATATAGCTTTTGACTCCCCCAAAACTTAACTACTGATAGCCTACTGTTGACCAGAAAGCCTTTCTGATTACATAATTAACACATATTTTATATATTCTATGTATTATATATTATATTCTTACAAAAAAATAAGTTAGAGAAAAGAAAATGTTATTAAGGAAATCATAAGGAAAATATATTTACTATTCATTAAGCAGAAGTGGCTCATCATAAAGGTCTTCATCCTTGTCGTTGTCTTCATGTTGAGCAGACTGAAGAGGAAGAGGAGAGAATGATCTTCCTGTCTCAGGGGTGGCAGAGGTGGAAAAAAATCCGCATATAAGTGGATGATGCAGCTCAAACCCATGTTGTTCACGGGTCAACTATATTTACATGTTTAGGGCTCATGTTCAGAAATATGATCCTCTAGGTCCAATACGGACATAGAGAACAGTCTAGAGTAATATATTTAATACTTGCGAAGAAGTCCATTGTGATATTTTCCAATCCACGAACTAAAACAAAGAAGTTACTTCAATGCATAGTGGTTTTAAGACTTTGGCTTTGATGATTTTGAATGGTGAGAAACAAAAATCAAACTGGCTTCTATTGGGACATGCTGGTGACTTGAAGTCAGTGACGACATTCACAGTGCTTCTGAATGGCTCTCCATTCTGGGGCAGAGGATAGTTTTTATACATGCCTTGTCATGTACACAAATAAATTACTACATTATCTTATAAAGACAATTATCTTCAAACTCTTTTAAATATACATAAGGAGTTTTCTAAAATTCAGATTCATTAAAGATAAGTAAAAAAACCTCATTACTTTTCTAAGGTCACTTCTTTCCTTTAGTCTGCTTAAATGCAAAAGCTGGTAACTACACCTGCGCAAACATCTATACCAAAGCAATAAACTATTCTGTATTTAAAAGAAAGCAGCTCTTGTTCATATGCTTTACTTAAATTATTTCATTTACTGTGACCTCAAAGCTTGCTGAAGCAAAAAAACTTGCTCATGATCAAAGAGCAAATAAAGAGAGTCGTCTGGATTTCAGCACTGGCTGGTTTTATGTCAGCCTCAACCTGCATCCTCATGACATCTTTAGGGAACTCTGCAGAATTGGATGCAAACATAAAAACACCAAAGCTGCTTTCACAGTGCTTTAGAAATATAAATTGTGACACAGTGACCATTTGAGGGCTGCTACAATGTGGCAGGCAGTGTGCTAAACACTTTATTCACAAAGTCTTATTTAGTTCATCACAATAACCCTGGAAGAATCAAGCCAATTCATAAACTAGGAAGCTGAGACAGGGAAATACCAGAAATTGTACATTTATATTAAATACACCTAGTCCCAACGATCCACAAGTATCGTCAAAATATAGCGGGAGGTGGGGGTGGGGTAGGCAAGCTTAATCATCCAGACTTCGGTTAAACTCTGGTTCTGATATCGTTCTCTGAGCTTCAGTTTACTCAACTGTAAATCAAGAACAGTTAACAACGACCACGTTCGACAATGGAAAAGATGCCACACTCACAAGCTGGTAGATCCCGGTAACTACCGGGGGAAGCAGGAGGACCCCGAGATCCCACTACGAGCGAGGGAAGAAGACTAGAAAAAAGACTGTCTAAAAACTCTACACCTGTCGTCAGCTCCTTCCAAGCCCAGGTGCACGTACACATAACCCCGCAGTCTTGAGCCCGCCTGAGAAGAGGTTCCACCCCTTCCGGAACTCCAGCATCACACTTTCTCTTCATCCCACTCACCAACATGGGAACTCCGTAGCGAAGGGTCTTGTTCTTACGCAAGGCACGCATCACCTCGGGTGCAAACATGACGAAATCCTTCGACCCACTTAGATCTCCAATCAGGCCCGGCGCTGACTCCCAAATCTCAGCAGCCCAAGCTCCAGCCAAACCGAATACGTCCTTGACTCATCTCTTTGCCGTCGCTCTTCCGGAAGCGGTCCTTTAGTAACAGGCCTCCGCCAGGCAAAAGCAATCGATTCACCGTAACATACTCGCGCATCCGCCCAGAAATTGGGGCGTCAGCGATTTTGGTTCCCAAACCCGGGCGTGCAATTGGGATTTAGGGACTTGAATGCTGTTTGCGGTCCCCATTTAATTGATATGGAAAGTGGTCTTTCCCATCTTCTGTTTTTGTTTTGTTTTGTTGAGAGAGACTGTCGCTCCGTCGCCCAGGGTAGAGTGCAGTGGCGTCATCATAGCTTATTGCAAGCTCAAACTCCTGGGCTCAAGCGATCCTCCTGCCTTAGCCTCCTGCGTAGCGGGGACTACAGGCATAGGCCACCAAACCAGGCTAACTTTTTCTATTTTTTAGTAGAGATGGGATCTCACTCTTTCTTTGTCAGGCTGGCCTGGAACTCCTGACTTAAAGCGATCCTCCCCCCCTCGGCCTCCCAGAGTACTAGGATTACAGGCATGAGCCATCACGCCAGACCATCTTCTGAGTCTAGACTAACGTCATTTTAGAACACTTCCTGGCACATAGGGGGGAAAAAAGGTATTTTGAAGCTAGTACTCAAGCAGCTATGGCTATGTGTGGGATGGGGAATTTACCATCTTAATAAGGGCTTTGAAAGAAATCGCTAGAAAGGTTAGGTTGAATGTAATCAGTGTAGTGTCTTATCAGTTATCACTGAACCTTTAATGCTAATGCTTTTACTGTGAGATAGCCCATATGAATGCCAATTTTCCACTGATTCAACAACCATATAGACCACCTTTTTGCGTGTGTCATTGGACTGTTCTAGGAACAGAGATAAAAAGATATGATCCCCACCTTAAAGAAACCGGCGAGCTTTTGGGCATACAAAGGAACATGTGTCTAAAATACATCCCACATATTTGCCAGAGTGAATCAGAGAAAGCCTCACCCAAAGGTGATGTAAAGTTGTAACATTTCCCATGCTGTCCCTCAAATCTTTCTATCTGTTCTTGCCTCTCCATTGCCACTGAAATGTTCCTGGTTTAATCCCTTATCATCTTTCCACCTATTAAAGTACTCCCCTAAGTGGTCTCCAGTGGAGAAACTCCAGATCTACCTTTAGGCTACTCCAATGACACTCATGTCTGTAGTACTATAGTGTCAAATACCAAAACAAACAAACACAAACCATAGTGATTCCCAAGTCTATCTTCCACACCACTGAAATTTATCTAAGCAACATAAACAATGATGAGATTCTCCAGAACATACATGTTCACTCTAATTTTCTTAGCAAGGAGTGTAAGGCCCTTTGTAATATGACTTTGTTCTGCCTTTTCTGCCACTGTTCACTCCATACCCTCTATCCTGGAGGAAGGCTATTCCTTGAGTACTGTATTCCATAAACTTCCACATCTTCAAAATGCAGCTCCAAGGATACCAGTTCTTGAAGTCACTCTTACTCCACAGGCAATGTATATTATTCCCTCCTCAGAGCTCAGGAGCTCAGTAGCCTTTGATTAATATATATCACAGACCATTGTCCCACTGTCTTATCATTTGTAGTGTATAAAGTCATTGCTCTGAAGAGCACATAAGCAATCTGAAAACAGAATGAGAAGAATACTTCAAAGTTTGAATTTGAACACTTCATTACATAGAACATCACCCTACTGGATCCCAATCCATCAAAATCCTGTACCTAGCAAGTTAATACTGGGTTAAATCATATACATATATTTTAAATAATGATATAGCCAATAATTTATCCTTTTCAAATAAGGAATATATTCAATTTAAGTGACTATAGGTCTTCAGTCTCTCATTTGTTTGATCATTCAAATAAGCATTTCTTATGAACCTTGAGATGACCCTAAATGAGTAACTGTAAAGAGTTGGAATTACAAGTATGTGGGAAGATTGTCAGGGGACAAAATTTGGGGCAGTGAGGAATTTAAACACCTTTCAAATCATACTATATAGGTGGTAAACTCCATTGTCTATGCATAATGCTCTCCTTAAGTATCACTACTATATACCTCAGTTTCTCCATATGTTAAACCAAATAAGTGAAATTTGTCATGATTTTACAATTCTCACAAAAAAAATTAACACAAAATTTATCAGTATACAATCTGTTTTCTTAGCAGAAATATGACTCAAATTCCAACTGTTATGTGTTTTTAGTATGAATAAACAGTAAAAATGTTGACTCATCCATCTTAACTGTCCAAGTGGGAGGATATAAAAATTTATATCCAGAAAACAAGGCATCTCCACCACCATGCCAGTTCCTGAGGACTTGTATGTGTTTGATATCTAGGCAAATTATATTATCCTCCAGTATCTGTTCTACCAACATTTAACTCATGCAAGTACCTGGGAGCATTGCTATAAAATAAAAAAATACAAGCGTTCTTGAGAGCTTTAGCACTGGGGTTAGGTTTTAGAATTATGGCCAAAATTCATGACTGTGGTATGGAAAGACTAGTTACTTCATGAATCTATGCTTTCATAATGCTATTGACATCTATTAATACTAATTTAATTTGATTCACTCAAAAACCTTATAAAGTTTGGGACAGAGCATGATTCCAGACTCATTTTATAAGTGAACAAATTGAAGCTCAGAAAGGTTAAGCAGCTTTCACAAGGTCACACTTTGTGTAGTACAAATATCCCAAATAGAACTAAATTTCTTGTAGAATTTGACAATATTGACTGTCTCCTTGAAATTTTCTCCTCCTGTGGCTTTCATGGAAGTTTCACTGCCATGGATCCCCTCCAGCTCTGTGACTTCTTTTTGTTGTCTTCAGCCTTGTAAACCTTAAACTGAAGTCTTTAGTCCTCTTCTGTTTTTTCCCTTTCCCAATGACTCTCAAACTTTAGTATGTACCAGAATCCCCTGGAGAACATTAAAACAGACTGCCAGGCCCTATCACCAGAGTTTCTTATTCAGTAGGTCAGAGATGGGGCCTGAAAATCTACTTTTCAAACAAGGTTCCAGGTGATGCTGATGCTGCTGGTCTGGGGACTATGCTGTGAGACCACTGTTCTATCTTCTTTCCCTGGGTAAACTCAACTTTCACCTTGGCTTCAAATTTTATTACAGTGTAGATGACTTCTGGTATATTTCCAATAGCCTGAATGGTTTTCTAACATCTCAAAGTCACCATGTCACAAAGATTAATTTTGGTCCTAACCATTAAATCTATTAATAATTTCTATGGCTAGAACTAGAGTGGGTATGAGTTGGCCTCTCCATTTCCAGTCTGGTGCAATTTGAAATAAGTTAAAATTAAGTCCTTAATATTATTCAGCTAGAAAATCAACTGTTTCTTCTTTATAATGCACATTTCTTTTATGATAGTGATCATAAATATTCTAGTTTTAGAATTATTCCTATAATTTGGCTTATTATTTTATGGAGTATAAGCTATGGGATAAATGGGACCATGTCTAATATGTTTATATCTTTCATGACTTCATTCATAATGCATAATTTTTACAGAAATAAAGGAAATGGCCAGAGCTTCCCTTATCATGCTATACAGTGAAGAACCCCCCATTAGTGATTCTCAAACCAAACAAAAACTTGTTCTGTAACACTCTGTAGAGTATCAGAGGTAACTGTTCTGTATGAAAGTGCTAGAGATCTCTCTGTACAGAATCATGAAATCAAAAGGAATTAAGTCAATTCCAATGTCTTCAAGTGCACTATTACCTAGATTACAATAAGTTTCAACATGTAGAGCAAGGCAGTAAGTCTAACCTTCCAGTCACCATGGGGTTAAACCCCATCAGAAAGCTTTCTGTCTAAATATTATCAATTTAGTTAACTAGGGCTTCCTTTCTGGGTAGGTGGATGTGTGTTTTTGTAATATAAGTCAATGGTGAAATAGGAGTTTATCTATTGAAATTTATGTTAAAAAAAAAACTTTCCAGAAACATTTATAGTTAGAAATAGACTGGGCACGGTGGCTCACTCCTATGATCCCAGCACTCTGGGAGGCCAAGGTGGGAGGATCGCTTGAAGCCAAGAGTTCAAGACCAGCCTGAGCAACATATGAAGACCCTGTCTCTACCAAAAAGAAAAAGAAAAAAAGAAACAGCAAGACAAATGTTTGAATCAAGGGCAAGTAGAGTATACTTTTATCTCAAGGTAAACTTTTTGAAAAAGAAACCATTAAAAATGGCCTGTCTATATGTGTGTTTTGTGTTGTTTTAACATGCTTGAATAACATCTGTTATCTACCACTAGTTTAAAAATAATAGTCAAATGTTGTACATACAAAGTTTCTTATAAAACAAAAGACAATGTACATCTAATGAAAGTAGAACTTGACATCTCAAAAATGAATTTACTTCCTAAAGTACCTGCTTCAAAATCAAATAATACTATTTTCAATAACCCCCAGATTGAGGAGGATATCAAAATAGAAATTATGTTATATGGCAATTAACAAAAAGGTAAAAACTTCATATGAAGTCCTATGATTGCACATGACTGAAAATAAACATGCAACTATGAAAAGAACCCCCCCAAGCCCCTAAAACAACCAAAGAAAGCATAAAAGGGGAATTAATCAAAATAAAAACTAAAATAAAAGAAATAGAAAACAAGTAAAAACAGAATTGATTGATAAAAGCTGATTATTTGAAAGAATCAATGAATAGATAAAAAATTTAAAAATATGTTAAGAATGAGAAAATAAAAACATAGATATATAAGAAAGTAAAAAGAATTACATGAGAATTTCATGTTCTAATCTATTATAATTGAACAACAATAAATTGATGGTTTTGTAATAAAACCTAAATGATCATTTAAAAGTTAAGCATATCAATTACCAAGAAAAGTAAAAATTTAACATTAAAGGACTGTGTCCTTAGCTGTTAACAAACAAGGAAAATTTCATCTTAATTGAGCCAAGCAGTGACTATCTTTCAAATGTCCAGAGAAAAACTGGTCTTTTTAGCAAACAGACCAGGGGAATAAACTGGACAAGATTTAACAGTGGAAATAAAATATATTTTACTTATTTCCCAACATCCATTACAGCACGAAGTTCCCTTTGAAAGACACTTTATGATCTTGTACTCATTATCTAAAAGGATTTACCTCTACTTAGCACATCCCCAAAACACCAGATTTATTTAAAGTCTAAAATTAATTCCCTGACTTCCTAAAACAATGCTGAGATAAAGAAAAGCTCCTGAAAGAAAAAAGAAATGACAAAAAACAAAAGCTTATACTTTCCCTATCACCAGTGTGTCACTCACTTTGTTGTAGTCACGACAAGCCTTAAAAGACCACTGCAGTGATGCTGTTAAATTTCCTTCAACTTGTACTCCAGCATCCCCTCCCCACCGGAGCCAGAATAAAATATGTTTCTTGTACCCTCCACCCCTGGGAGAAATTTTATTTCTTTTTGTACTAAGATCTTCATGGGGGAAAGAATTGCTTCCATGGCTGCTAGCATGTAAAAAAAAGAAAGAAAGACAAAGAAAGAGAGAAAGGAAGGAAGGAAGGAAGAAAGGAAGAAAGAAAAGAAAGAAAAAAGAAATCTTCATAGGGATTACTATATGGGTAATTTTACTGGTACCTTACAGGAATTTGCCATTTCATGAATTCAAAAACCTTTTTCCTCTGACTTTATGTATGATCACAGAGCTGAAATCAAAGACTTCTTTTTCTAGTTTGAAGGTTTCTGGAAGCATTTGCATTCTTATGGCTTGTCCTTTATGTCCTCTCTGGATGCAAAACTCTTTGCTGTCTATATATGTTGGGTGGCATTCCAAAAAACTTATATATATATAATTCATATATATATATATATCACCATCTATGAAGCTCCAGAGTTAGTACCCAGGGAAAACTTAGAAACCCAAGGGAAAAGGTTGGAAACTAGAGCAATAATGAGAAAAAAGTAAATTTCAAAACAAACGTAAATGAGTAAGTAGTTGGTATTAGGATGCACTGCCTGATGGAGAAGCTAGGTGTTAAAGGGTTCATTTATGGAGGATTCTGCAGAGATGCAGTTAGGCTGTGGAGAGAAGCCTACTGAAGTGTGACCAACTTCACTTGGGGAGAGAAGGTTGTATTTAGGGAACCGAGTCTAACGTGCCCTCAGGACCAACCAAACAAGCTTGAAAAGAGAGAGAGATGGCTTCGCTGAGGAAATGATACTAAGTTGAGAATTTATCCAGAAAATCAGTGGGAGAGAAGACACACACACTTTAAAATTTGAAGGAAGACCCTGACTTGAGGAGCCTGGCATTTTCGAGTAACTGAAAGACCAATGAGGGTCTCTCTCCCTTCAGAGAGAAAGGGTGGAGAGAGAGTGAAATGAAATCAGTTTGGAGAAAGAGGCAAGAACTATTGATAGATCATGCAATATCTTATAAGTTATGTCAAGTATTTTGGACTGAATCCTAAGAGCAGTGGGGAATTTCTAGGGGATTTTAAAGCAAGGGAGAAACATAATTGATTCTGTGTTTTGCCAGGATATCTTTAGATAGTCTGTGGAGAAAAACTGGAGGGGGACCCAGTGGATAGTGAAGAGGTCAGGTAGGAAGCTAATGTAGTAGTCCAATGAAATTGGATTGTAATAGCCAGTGGGAAACAGAACAAAATGCTTAAAGCAAATGGGTCATTGAAGTTAAATAGGCCAAAGGACTATCCAGGGTCATTTGATGTGGCTGAAGACACTATTAGGAGAGATTAATGGCCTTTGCTTCAGATAATGGTTGCTGTTCAACAAACCTGGTTTAAAACCTCTTTTCTATAGAGTGGTTCCTAGTTAACCATTGTTCTCATGCCCAAAGTGTGAAATACAGCTTTTTGGAGGGCAACTTGCAATCAAATATATTGCCAGGAGCTGGCAGCCTGAATTCATTAACGATTCCAAGTACCCCTTTGGGGAAAGAAGAGGAGCTGTGCTTCACTACTGGGCATTGACAATACTTAATTTTGCATCCATTAATTAGCAAAGAGTTGGTAAACTGACTTCCTTTTTGAACAAAGAGGGGTTGGATCTTTGGCACACGACTGGAAAAATTTGGGACATATTTGACACTCTTTTTTTAAAACTTCCCTTTAAACAGAAACGTCTGTTCTAATATTAAAGACTTTTGATTCATATGGAATTGGTTACAAATTCAAATTTTCATGTCACCCCATGAGAGGTGACAGATTACTCAGCCTTATGCCCCCCAGTTAATTCCAGAAGGGGCTGAATGTTGGCAGCAATGTTAAGAAGATATGGTCAGTGCCTGTGAAATCAAAACTAGTCATGGTGCAAAGATTGCTTAGCTTTTTTTCCCCATTCATAAGTACACGTGATTTTGCAAGTAATTAAATGACTAGTATAAAATGTGCAGAAACATAAGCTATTACATATGTCATTAAAGAGGGATGTGTTGGTTTTGATTTTTTGTTTAATGTAATTATCTGTAATTTGCCTAACAACCTGTCTAAAGTATATTGAGATAATGTTTATATGAATTTTAAAAAGTTTGAAATGCATTTCCACTGTGGTTGAAGATAGATGAAAGTTGTGATATGCAAGAATCACTCCCCACTAATTGTTTGGGGTCCTGGCAGGTACCATTGCCAGACTCCAGCATGCAGTGCTAGGGAATTAGCTAACCAAGCTTTTTAGAAAGGTATATAAAATAAAATTAAGACCTTTTGGTGCATGGATTTGCCAACACCTGTTTTGGTTGCTTGGGTTTTTTAATTTTTGTTGTTTTGCTTCCTTCCTTATTTTTGGCTATTTTCTCAGTCATTTGGGAGTAAAGGCAGAAATTAGAGGGACATAGAATCCACTACAGTACTAGTGGCAGTGTATTAGTCATGTCTTTTATTTTTTTGTATTCTGATGCATTGACATCTGGGGTCTTGCTGATCTTGGAGGGACTGCTTCTCCCAGGGTTAGCCAATTCTTGGAGTGCACTTTTCAAATACAAACCAACCAATTCAAAGCCCACATCCTAACCCACCTCCTTTTTCAAGCTTTCATACTCCAGGCCATTATCCACTTGCCTAATCACCCCAGGGCTAGGTACCAGAGAACTAGGGACAGCCCCTACATCACAGAGACCAATGAATATATTCAAACTAGCCAATTCTAAACTTGCTTACCCTGCCTCACTTGTTCCTTCCCATGAAAACCACAATAAAGGCTCTTGCCTGCAATTCCTCCTCCTGCCTCTGCCTCCTGATGAACCCCAATGCTTCCCTGTAGGGCTCACTGTGGCGTGGCGTGCCTCCTTCTCTTGGGAACTGTGATTAACAAATTATCTTTTCAATGGAAATCATCTCCTTTGACCTTACTATACCTCAAATTTTTCTGTTACTATACATTATTTTACAATGGTTAAGAGAAAACTACCAATACTTATTCATTCCCTATCTTCTATCTGTACCTGAATAGATACCTTTTTATAACTATTACCAAATAATTTTATTGTGAAAAAGTTATTCTTCTACATCATTTTCCTCTTAAATCCAAAGGCAAAGGTAATGGGGTGGTATAGAAGGAGCACAGAAAAAGTTCTGGTTAAAATCTTGACTCTCTTAAAAACCTAGTATTAGCTGGGACAGTAACTTCACATCTCTAATGTTCTATTTTTCCATGTTTAAAATGGGGGAAATAATTTTGATCTAGTAGGCTTATTTTAAGCATTAAACAAAATAACTTCTATAAAGTGAGCACTCAATAGAGCTAGTATTTTTATGTGAATCCTTGAATGGTGGATAGAGTCCTGGCCATGATAGGTGCTCAATCAGGTCTGATAATGCTCAACTCACTGCTCATTTCCAAAATTACACCAGGGGAAACTTTTGTTGGACTTTCCCTGGATTCTCTTTCTTGGGGAACAGATTTTTTTAAAAGAGCCATTCCTAGGAAATATGTCAATGCCTTTCAATTTGGGACTCAAAGCGGTCAACATTTGGGAGCTTTCTCCTCTCATTTTTACTCCTCAATGTCCATCTCAACATACAATAGTCTTTACCAGTGATGTTCAAACTATAAGTCTGGCAGGGCCTCCCGTTCTTGTAAGTAAGTATTTTTGGAATACAGTTACACTCTTTTGCTTATACATTGCCTATGGTTGCTTTCATACTACAGACCTAAGACCTGCAAGCCTAAAATATTTACTACCTGGCCCTTTGAGAAAAACTTTGCTAACCATTGGTCTTTGCTCTTTTAAGTCTGGTTTCTTTCTGTGGTAGATTAAAAAATGTCTACAAAGTCTTTGCATTACTCCCATCAAGGGGTGGAGTTGAAGTCCCATTCAATAACGACTTTGGGCTTGGCCATGACCAGCTCTGGCCAGTAAGATATTAGCAAATGTGACAAAGCAAAAGCCTTGGTAAGTGTATTCACACTGGGACTTGCCTTTTTGGAATACTTCCGTAAAGCCCCCAATGCTATGATGAAGTCCAATCTAGTATACTGGAAGATGAGAGGCTACAGGGAGAACCAAGGTACGTACCTAGCAATAGCCAGCACTAGCTGCCAGACATGTGAGAGAAATCATCTTGGACTACCTAACCCTATTTAGCCATCAGATGACTGCAGCTGCATGAGTGATTCCAGGTGATATCAGCAGAAAAAGCCCTTAGTCATCCAGCAGAATCTTTAAATAAAATTGTTAATATATTTGTCTTAAGCCATAGTTTTGCAGTGGGTAATTGACTATGTAACTGATAACTGACACAACTTTGCCCGTCAAGGAAGAAAAAGGCCATTCTATACACACTAGTCATTTACTAGCAACTTGATTTCAGGTCTGAACTTTGCGTAAGCCATGTAACACAGCAACAATGACCAGTGCAAACTGCCTTTTCTCTTCATATCGAAGTCAGCTATATGCAAACTTAGACTACAGTTCAATATTCAGTTCTGACAAGTCCTTATTTATCCTGTGGCACAAACCCATTTCTGCCTTCCATGTGTAAGGCTTTGGGGCGTGGAATGGATACAAGATAATAAATGTTGGCAATTGTTTTCAAACATCATATAAGTACAGAATGGTACTGCTACTGCTATTGTTATAGAACATTTAACCTAGTGCAATTTCCTATTATCCATAACGGAAGGTTTTAACAGTATAATTGAATCAAATTGAATATAAACTTTAATTTCTAGAATGGTGGAAGACCAGTGGACTCCTCATTCACTTGAAGTAAATTCCCAGGTCTGGCACTGACTAGCTATGTATCTTGAGCGTGTTATAAACTTCTTTAAGCACTGAGTTATCTCATGTATAAAAATGGGAATAGTGATGCTGCTTTGCAGAGCTGTGAGCATTTGGTATTAATTATGCAAAAGGATGGCCCAATGTAGTGCCTGATGCCACGGAAAGCAGAAGACAGTATAGTGTTGTTATGGTTATTTATGTAGGTTCTGAAGCTAGACTGCTTGGGTTTAAATCCCAGTTCTAGAACTTAATAGCTCTACAACCTGGGCAATTTACTTAACCTCTCGATGCCCCACTTATCTCATCTGTAAAATGGGAATAACAAGAGCAGTTATTTTACAGTTGTTTTGAGGTTTAAATGAATACATGCAAAGGGCTTAGAACAATAGCAGGAATATTGGTAAGAACTCAATAATTGTTAGCCCATTATCATTTGCAATATCCAGTTCCTTATCTCCTATGCCAAAGCCAAGCCTTAAATCGATCATTGAGATTTCTTTCCTCTTTTCTTTATTCTGTCAGAGATATTGCTCTAAGAAGGTAGCAGAAAAATAGATATTTAGCCAACAGTTTCCAAAGTAGGGTGAAAAAAAGATTGTAAAGATTCAATGACAAATTCAACAAGTTTTTATTGAATGCCAATACTGGCACTGGCTAGGTAGTTAGGTACACTATTATTTCATTTGCTGTTATCTGGTATCAAATAGCAAAGCTTAAAAGAGATCATCATAGATTTTGATGGCTCATTAACATATTTAATCTGTAGTGATATTCCCTAGTGTTTTATGTCCACACGTCTTCCAAGTTGCTCTACGTAGGGCTCTATTAGATCTGAGAAACTGACTGCTGTTTACATCCACGGATGTAATGTGACATTAGAATCAAGTAGAAAGGCAGCAAAACAAGATAAGTTTCATAAGGAAAATAATTTTAGAAGAACATAGCCTGGAGGTAAAATGCACATGTGTCCAGTAGAAATTTCATATTCAATCAGCACTGCAGATAGAAGATTAAAATGGGATTCAATTCTATGTCTCCACTTGAAAATCTACATACTAGGAAGAAGGATCATCCCATTTTCCAGTGATTAGTCAATAAATTTAATGATTACAGCAAATACAAAGTTGTCTTGTAAATGACTGTTGGTTGATAATTGACTTGCATTTAGAAAACATATTTCAGCCCTCTACCCTTCCCTTTTCCCCTGCAAAAAGAAAAAGAACATGAACATTGTGGAAAACTTTTAGAAACAAGACCTAGTGTTTGCTATAATTTGATTCCTTAGAAGCAGCAATGCTTTCTTATAATATAGGTTTTTATACAGTATCATTAAGTGCATCAGGTAAGCAGATCAGGTGCTTTATATTCTATACATAAATATCAACATCACGTGAGAGTCTATGGCAGTTAAAAATCTGGTTCTGATCAGAGGAGAATTTCTTAAAATACTGTCTTCCTTTTGATCATAATTGCCCTTTTGGATGTAAAGATTTACAAGTAAAATAGAAACAGTAAAAAGGGCTTAACCCAGGATAGCAACCAACCTAAACCTATTATAGGTAAGAGGCAGAGAGCTTCATAACTCAATCTTCTAGGTAATGTTAGAAAAATACTTTTAACATCAGGAGCACCCATAAATATCCCCCCACTCTAATATGCTGAGCTATTTCAGTTTAGAGTGACTGTATTTTATCTTTGTATCTTCAGCACCTAGCACACAGTAAGCACTCTTTAGCTATTTGTTAAAGGAAGAGAAAAAAATCCTCTGTCCAAAGATAAATTTCCACTAAAATTGACTAGAATAAAATCTTTATTGGCTCTACATGAAACAACATGAACTCTACTTCCCCATATACTTGACTGCCTTATAGTCCCGTATGTTGCTTCACTTCCTTAAATATATTTTAAAAATTGCTTATTTACTGTCGAAAAACATATGTCCCTAGTTTAAAACTATTAGAATTAGTCACAGAACTCATCTGATTGGATTTGATATTAGATCTTTCTCACATTGTTCTGTGGAATCTTCCAGTAATGATGCTTGCAATACGTTTTAGCTGTCTATCAGTTTTCTGGTCTTTATTCAGGCCCAAAGAGAGAAGATGGAAGTGGACTGAGATAAAAAGGATAGTTTTGTATGTGTTTATGTGGTAAATACATTCAAGACCTAAATATGAGACAGAAAGTTCACCTCTGCAACAGAGTAAGTCTGATCATAGTTAATTCACCTCTCTGAGCCTTGATTTTCTCATCTCTAAGACAAATGCATTCTAGAATCTTTCTGGTTCCTTATTAGTGTCACTGTTCTATGATTTGATTCTAATTTTACAGACGCACAAACTGAAACGTTCACTAGTCATACATTTTGTTGTAGGTTGATCAGTACTTAGCAAATCAGGAGGGAAAGAATGTTCCACTTCTTACTTGGGACAGAAGCTCAAGAGAGCTGGGCTCTGGAAAGGCCCAAGTGAAGTTTTTCATTTTGGCTGGAGCAATGTCTGTATATAACTTAATAATTTAAATAGTGTCTAGGTTTAAATACCATAGAATGTTTTCAACTAAGGCTGGACACTGGAAACACCTGATGAACTTTATTTTACTGCTGCCTCAGTCTCACCCCCAGAGATTCCTACTTAATTGGTCTGGGGTGCAGCCTGGGCATAAGGACTTTTCCAAGCTCTCCGGGTGATTCTAACCTGAGAAAAGGGGACAATTAATTATTGGTACGGAGCAGTGAATCTTAAACTTTAGCATGAATGAGAGTCACTTGGAGGGATTATTAAAACACAGATTTCTGGGTGCCATGCTTAAGAGTTTCTGATTCAGCAGGTCTGGGATGAAGTTCAAGAACTTGCTTTTCTAACAAGTTCCCAGTAATGCTGCTGCTTTTGTCCAGAAATCTTGCTTTGAGAAACACTACCAGTGAAGAAGTATCACTGATGCTGGCACCAGAAGTCCTGAGTTTAAGTCCTGATTCTACTAGGAAGTAATTTATTCACTCATCTTTAGTCTCTTTCTAACAATACTTAAATCTCAGAGTTGTGAGGCATGAGCAAATAGTGTACCAATTCAGGTTTGGTACAGTCCCTGACATAGAACACAATAACAAATATTAACTTCTTTTTTCCACTATACATGGCTAGATGGCACAATTAAGTTAAATCAATAACACAGAAGTTAAAACTTTCCAGGAAAAGAAAATAGAAACAATCAAAGCAAACAATATCTTATTGGAATTATATACAATACAGAATAAAAAAAATAGAGAAATGTTTTAAAGTATAGGGTTTTAAAAATACCTTTGTTCAATTTTCAAAACCTTGAACATAATAATTAGGTAGTAGGAACATTATTACAATCTGTAAAATGGCAGGAATATTAGATTCAATCTATAAAGAACATGAATTTTTTTGACAATCTATAATGGATCCTGATACCTCATCTATGATAATTTTAGTTTTCCATAAAAATCAGAATACAATTAGTGTACCTGCCTAAAACTTTAATATATTGATCTTTAAGTGCTACTTGATTTCTGAGACAATCTAAATTATTAAAGTGCATCAGAGCCCCTATTATCAACCAAAGCAAAACTTCTACCAACAATGGGATAGGATAGGTGTTTTTTTATTTACATATACCAACAAACAAAAAACTAAAGAGCTTTTCTTTCCTGCTTGCCATTTGTTTCACTTTGCATGTCTCAAAGTCCTCTCAGCAGTTAATGTCCAATCCTGAGAAGAATCCTGGGAGGTGTAAGCATGCACACCATGGAAGCCACAGAGCGGGCACCAGAGGCTGAGCCTCCATAGTGTGGCTGGTTGAACTGAGAACTGGAATACTGTCAGTGTTTCTCCGTGGAACCTACCATGAGTCCAGCTGTCTAAGTGAGTCTCAAAGGTACTGAACAGTTCAGGTTAAAAGGCATAAGTTATGCCAGGATTGTTTAAAGCAAGTTTCTCCCAATACCAACAGTTGACCAAGAGGCAGCCTGATCTTACTGGACCTTTCAGTTTCAAAAACTTTTCTTTCCAATCTAGTCTGATGCCATTATGTGACAGCTTTCTTTTTCTGAATATCTAAAAAAAAACATGATGGTTGGCTGCATATCTTCGTTGCTGCATTGTGTTCTGCATGGTACCATTTCTTTTATTATTGTTTCCAATTATTAATCTAATCATACTTTTAACTTTTTACCTGTTTATGAATTCTCTGAACTAGACTATGAGCTTCTCAAGGGTCCTTAACTTGGTTCCTTCCTCCATGGAACTTTCTCAAATGCCCCAATTCTCAGGAATTTTCTCTTTTGCTTTCTACAATATAAACTTGACACCAACTTACACTGTCCTGCTTGTGTGGCTAATTCCATTTTAAGCATTCTCTTCTGATTGGAACTGAAAAGCCCTTTGGGATGGATGATATACATTTTACTTGTTTGTAAAATGTTTTGACAAAGCTGATGTCCAATCAACATTTGTTTAGTTACCAGAGCAACCATGCTAAAAATTGAATAGAATTCATTGCCCGAGGGAAAGTCCTCATAATCTTGCTGTCAAAATTATATAAGGCCTAAGTATGGCCAGTATATTTGGAGAACGGAAATGACTTTCTTAAAACTAGAAAATTCTCTTGGTTCAGCCATCCTTACTGCTTAAAACCAACCTTAAATGAACGAACATGAACAAGATGGTTCCCGTCTCACAAATGTCCCTGGGGTTCCCTAGTAGCCATTCATCCATATCCTCCTTCCAGGCCCCGTGAAGCACCCACCAAATTTCCCTCGCCCCTAAAGCAAACAAAACATTTTTCCTCCCTTTTCATGCAAAACAACTTATTAATTAAAAGCTATAACCAGTGTTTAGCAGCTTCAAAAAAAAAAAAAAAAAAAAAACACAACTACCAATCCAGGCCCTCTCATTTTAACTAAATCAGAAGCAGAGCTGAGTTCACGCCCATCCTACCCGGGAGGCAGTTCCTTCTCTCAGCTTTGCCTGTTACTAGAAACCAGAAAGACTGGTTGATGGCCTGAGAGGGTTCAGGTGCTGTCTTTTGTTCTTTCGGAATTTTCTTGCTGGGTTAGTTTGGCCCTATCACCATAGCCCTGACCACAACTGTTCCAGCTAATTCTTTAACAGGACTGTGAGGTACCAAAAAAGTCACTAGCATAGCCCTGATACTGGTAAGATTTACCTTTACCCCTCAAACTTTTTTGAATAGATTGACATGAGCAGAGCTGGATTATGGCAACTTACCTCACCATTGCTATTATGAGAAGAAATATTGTTTTTCTAAGATTTTTAATGAGTCGCTTCAGTTACTATTTTTTAAATGACCCAGACTGAACATCCTCTTTTAAGGCTCGCTCCCTCATTCCTACTATACATGCTCCACAAGTATCTCTTTACAGAGGAGCTTTCTTACCTCTTTACTTCTCCATAGGCATCACTATTATACTATCATCATGTATGTGTATTTGTTTTTTAAAAAAAGTAAAAATGCTCTTCTCATTCTCCTTTCTCTGATATAGGCACCAGGTATGTAGTTAGAAATTAAATAAAGGCCACAAAAACTTTCCAAGAAAGATCATTAAAAAGGAAAATCCTCTCTTCCTCTAATATCACATAGCTGGCCTTTAAGGCATGCAGCTAAGAAAAAAGGTATCACCCATGGTAACAGGAAGACTGGACCTTTCCCTCTTTGGGTAGTAGCTGAATTTCTATTGAAAGTCCTAGTAAAATATATAACTCCTCATTTGTTCTAAGCAAGTTTTTTCTTCAGCTTTCCTTCAAACAATACCTTTACTTTTCCATTAGAATATGAAGATTTGAAGATTTTGAACAAGGTTCAGGGTTGGTAGCAGTCATTTTAAATCATGTGTTGGTTATGCAGAGAGGAAAAGATATGGGAGAATGGCAGGGGAGGAGGGGAGGAGAAATGTATCTTCATTGGGAACACTGAAAGAAAGCAAGTTCTTCACAGTTATTGCCGGTATCTCATGAAGGCCCAGGCTGCTACCATGGTGAGGGCAAACACTGGCACCAGCACCATAAATATGGGAATACCACTCGGGTCCCCTTCACCTCGATGTCCTATAGGTCCGTTCTGCACCTGTAACTGCAAGAGAAAGAAAAATGTTAACTCTAGTGACTACTGTGTGTTTATCCCAACTGAAATGTACAGGTTGATGTATCACCTGGGTCTATAGTCTGTAGACCACCCAAAGCTGTAATCCCAAGCACTACCTTGCAGAAGGATTCCTCTCTTTGTCCTGAGCTGATGCATCTGTGTCACAGAATCTTTGGAAAGAAAATAGGTCTGATGGGGAGGTGTTTAACCTTGAACTGCTACTGACCCAAAGGAACTCCTGAAGTCAGGTCAGATAACTTCTTTCTGTACTGCCTCCCATCTTGCTATTTGTGTATCAGGAAAATGAAGATATGAAATGAAACCTATTGCTGGGGAGGAGGGGGATCTTTCTGAAAATGTTTACTTAGAAAGATTATCCTCTATCAAAATGCAGTAAGAGCAGATCTGGGCAATGTCAACGTAAGTGCAATGCCATCACTTGAAAATGCTTTCCAATTCCCAGAAGGCACCTACTTCCTCCAAAAATGGGGTCTTGTCCTTCATCTCCTAGTTTGTAATACTAGAGAGAGAGATAAAGTTGAAACCTATATGGAACAGAGGTAAAAGGAAAAAAAAAAACTCTGAGATAAATAAGTAAAAAGAAACTGTATCCTAGTGGTTATAATTTTCTATTGCCTAAGTGCTTCCTTTTGAGGCTGGATGGTCTTCATTTCAGTCATTTCTTTCAGGGTGGCTCTTCCTAATACCAACTTTTAATGGCTAATTTGTAATAATCATGGTGCCATCTTGTTCTAGTTAGATTTAAGCTCCTCATAACAATCCATAAAACTCTGACCCTTCAATCTGAAAGGGAAGACTGCATGAACTACCATTATACCCTTTATTTTACCTCTACATCTTTCATGTGCTGAAGAGATATCCTGAGAGGGCATGCTCAACAGGAAGACATGGTTTTCAGGGGTAGGCCAATTCCCTGAGCAGAAGGGTCTGCTTTATTAGGAATGATTTTGGATGTTTCCTAAAAAGTGAACATTGGAAATCACTTCCCACATACCTTCAAAAAGAACTGTAATCGTATCTGAAGTGTATGCCTATATTTACTTGTCTTTATCTAATGCATAGTTCTCCCATGCTTTGGAAACACAGAAGAGCCAAGGCAGAAGCAGCTGATGACCAATACTGTCTCTTACTGACCTGTTTACTAATCCATTACACCCAGATTCTGCTTGCAACCCTGGTTGTTTTCTCAGATATCTTTCATGTTTTGCCTTCTCTACTTTTTTAGGAGTCCTCTCTATCTTCTTCAGCTTGTGAAGCCTTACTCAGCTACTGAGTAAGAAAAACAGTGCACCAATTTAAGAAGGAGCAACTTAAAGGCATATTGAACCTGTCTTGTGAATACACTCAGAAATCCTCAGTGCTATTGGAGGAATTATATCTACCCAGGGTTCCCTTCACATCATCCAAATTATAAGACACAAGAAAATAAGAAATAGAGACAGGGATAAGTGCTGCCTTGACTGAATTCTGAATTCCATTTCTTTTTTCTGGGAGCTCTCCTTTGAACACTAGAGCTTTGGTCAAGAGGGTCACCCACTTGATAAGTGAAGGGTTCATGGCAGTGATAGGAAAAAGCATATTGTAGGTATCAGAAAACTCATCATCTTTGTAGGTGGAGTTTTGTTTTATAAATTATTATTTTTTTAGAGACAGGGTCTTGCTCCATCACCCAGGCAGTGGCCCAATCACCGCTCATTGTAACCCTGAACCCTTGGGCTCAAGTGATCCTCCCATCTCAGCCTCCTGAGTAGCTAGGACTACAGGTGAGTGCCAGTACACCTGGCTAGTTTTTAAATTTTTTGTAGAGACAGAGTCTGCCTATGTTGCCCAGGCTGGTCTAGAACTCTTGGCCTCAGGTCATCCTTCTTCCTTGGCCTCCCAAAGTGCTGGGATTACAGGTGTGAGCCACAGGCTGGCCTATAAATTGGTTTTATAAATAAGATCTCAAGGGTAGACATGGTTTCTTCCCTACAAAAAGTAAAATTGACTCTGTTTTTTTCATCGTCTATTTTAATTTGGTTGTCAAGCTTTATCTTTAAGGCATATTACTCTGAAGCTAGAACCTGGGTTGCGCATACTGTTATGAATTTCCTTAATGATTAAGCAGAAGCACCAGAGGACCCCTTCCTGTGTCAGACAAGCTCTTCAAATGAGTGACGGTAAAACAAACAAAAAAAAACAACACTGAAGATTACACCCCCAGGTTATTCACAAGAATGGAGCAAAAGTCCGAAGCCAGGTCTCTGGCTATACGTGGCACCTACCCTGTGTTGCACTCTCAGGGACACAGCATAGCCTGCATTACGGAAGAGGTCTACAGCATCCTGGTGCAGCAGGTTCTTTAGGTCTTGGCCATTTACCTGTCAAAACAGCAAGAAAGAATAGTAAGAACGGTATAATTCAACAATTTATTTTCATGAGTCCAAATTTTTAAAAAACAAACTTTCAGAGCAAATTCCAAGGGTGAGGAGCATGGGCAAAGTTACTCAGAACTTTTTTCATTTTCAAAGCTATGTCTTCCTAGAAGTGACATTCCACAGGCCATTTGAAAAGAACCTAGGTAAAAATAAAATAAAATGTGGTATCTCCTTTCTCTTACCTTCTGTGCCTGTCTCATTTTGACACTTGGGATTCTGTCACTGTATTTGTATGTCTTCCATGAGCATTATTAGCTTGCTTCCCTACAGCTAACATGATCTTCCAGGTCCTATAAGTTAAGAATCTCATTTTATAAGTGATAAAACTGAAGTATAGAGAGGCTGTGCAACTTGTCCAGAGGCACATAGAATGCAAGTAGCAAAGCCAGAATTCAAACTTAAGCAGCTTGGCCCCAAAGCCTTCAATTTAAAACACTAACCTATACAAATTTACATTGTAAGCAAGGATTTTATTTCAGCCACATATCACTATCCATCACATTTATGCTGTAAATTATTGGCAGTTTTGTTATATTTTTAAAAATCTTAGAGTTGTATAAAAACACATGGTATTTGTGTATTATTTTTATTCATTTGTATACACTGAAGTAGCATTAAAATTTAAAAAGCAATTTAGTTAAGCGCCATTTGATTGACAAGGCCTTTCTAGACAGCTTCGCTAGATGTGATTTACTTCCTTGAATCTCCATGCTATGTATCTCAAAGTTCAAATTGAACTGCCTTATATAACCTTATATTCTATTGCAAGTGACTTGAAGAGGTGGTATCTCAGTTCATCATTATAACCCCTGTAATACCTGAAGAGCACTTTGTACATTTAAGCATAATAAATTTCACGTTTCCCTGAAGTATGACTGCAGAGTGCACCCTGCAGGAGCCGTAACTACACAAAGCCCGACTGACGTAATCTCAGTACTATACAAAGCTGAAAGGCCTGGACTATAATAGCAGCTTCACCTGCCAATGATTCAGTGTGTAATCTTGCCCCTCATTTGAGTCTTTCTGCTAACAGGGAAGAAAGACATTGGTGACATAGGCAAAAGAAGGTGCTATAAAGGGCATAGGCCAGTTACACCAATTATGCCTTTTAACCCTCCCAGTTAAGCCTAAAGGTATTCTAATATAAGAGAAGTTATTCTAATTACTATTCAAAAAACAAAACCCCAAATAAGAGACCTTTTAGAAACACAAAGGGAATTCTTTTTTAAAGAACCAGTTCTCATCCTTTGCCCAAGGTAAACAGCCCCATAAAACATGTCATGATTATGGCTTTCTCCCTTGACAATGTCTACTCCAAAGTTGAATTTGCTCTCCAACACTGACCTCCTCTAAGCAGTTGTACATATTCCAGTTGCCTAGTGACTAACCACCAATTTCTGCAGATTTTACCCTAAATATCTATGGAATCCACTCTTTTTATCACCACCAGTACTAACATAGACCAGTGGTTCTCAAAGTGTGGTCCCATGATCAGCAGCATTAGTGTCACCTGGAAACTTGTTAAAAAGGTAAATTTTTAGGCTTCATCCTTTGTTTTAACAAGGTCTTCAAGTGATTCTCAAGTCTGAGTTAGTTTTAACCTAAACTGCCTGAACAGTCTTCCAAGCGGTCTCCACTCCCAGACTACCTCCCCTGCATCTGCAGATTTCATCAGTGATTTTCCCTTTACTAGAGCAGTCATTTTTCAAATATGGGTCTGCTCACCCATTACAGAAGATTGTGAAATCAATCCAGTAGGTCAGGACTAGTATTTAATTTCAAAAAAGCAAAATTAGAAGAAAACACAAAATAACAGAATGTATCACTTATAGAAAAGTATTGTTTTGTTAAATTTTTGTTTCAAACGCACACACACACACACACACACACACACATTCTTACTTGATGAATAGGAAATGTACGTAGTTCCTATTAAGGTCATAATTTAAAAGGTTTGAAAAACACCTACTGCAGTGGTTCTCAAACATTGTTGTGCACAGACTCACCAAGGGATCTTGTTATAATGCAGATTTTGATTACCTAGGTCTGGGGAGATCTGAGAGTCTGTGTTTTTCTTTTCTTTTTTTAAGAGATAGGGCCTTGCTCTGTTGCCCAGGCTAGAGTACAATGGGGTGATAACAGCTCACTGCAGCCTTGAACCCTGAGGCTGAAGTAATCCTCCCACCTCAGCCTCTTGAGTAGCTGGGACTACAGGTATGTGCCACCACACCTGGCTAATTTTTCCATTTTTGGTAGAGACGGAGTCTCACTATGTTGCCCAGGCTCACCTCAGACTCTTGTGCTCAAGCAATCCTCCCACCTTGGCCTCCCAAAGTGTTGGGATTACAGGCGTGAGCCACTGTGCCCAGCCAGATGCTGCATTTCTAACAAGTTCTCAGGAGACGGTCAGACTGCTGGTCCTTGGACTTCACTTTTAGTACCAAGAGCTACTCAGGTGAGTAATCCTAGAATTGTTAACTTGCTACTCCAACTTCCTTAACTCCTGGCATAGTAAGTTTTATTGAACCTGAGATATGCAGATTTGCAACATGCTAGAAAATTTTGATGACTCTGAATGTTCAGAGAATCAAGATGGTGTTGTTGTATTAATAGTTAACTGATAGGGAAACAAATTTTTTTTGCTTTAACTCTGGTTGTTGGCAGTCTTTAAAAATGTGTTTCCTATTTCCTGCCTTATGAAATAAGCTGAGTTAAAATTAGTTTTAAGAATTTTGAATTGCCTCAGAATAATCTAAAGTAGGAGTTCTGAGTACAGAGCTCTAATATAAATGCAAATGGAGAAGCATAGAGAAAGAATGGGTTCAACTGAATAAGCATTGACCTCAGATTATATTCTGGATATTTTAGTTTTTTTACCAAGATCCTGAAATGAATCACTTTTTTTTTTTTTTTTTGGTCTCTTTTTTCATCAAAGTTGAAGGAATAAAAATCAAATAGATTATCTAGATCCAATTAATCAGGCCCAACCAAAAAGGTCAGTGCATAACAATGAAGTGGTTAATTCACTGAACAATTAACTTATTAGATGTTTACTCTGTGCCAGACATAGGCCTAGATGTTGCACATGGACAGATGAGAAGGCAAAGACTTCCCTACAGGTAAGTTGTCTGATGGATTCTGTTATATACGAGGGCCATCCGGAAAGTATCCAGCCATTGTTAATATAATGAAAACAGTTTGCCTGACATGGATGTAACCTGGCAGCCAAGGAGAGTGGACTGGAAATGTGCATGCGTGAACAGTGACACTTCACTGTACTACTCAGTGGGGTGCTAGACACCACTGAGTGAGCACGTGTACTGTGTGGCCGTCGCATTCAAAATGACTGAGCAAGTAGAGCAACAAATCTGCATCTCTGCGGAAACTATGTGGATAATTCAGAAGGCTTTTGGAGACGATGCAATGAGTACAGTGCAAATAAAAGTGTGGCACAAATGCTTCAAAATGGTCAAGAATCTGTTGAAAGTGATCCACATTCTGGAAGGCCTATAACAAGCAGAACACCTGAGAATGCTGAATGTGTACGGGTTAGGTTAGAGACTCTGGGAGAACTGTGTGTGGTCCCAAGGTGCCTACTATGAAGGGACTGAAGTGTCACTGTCCTATGTACAATGTTTCTTGTATCTTCTTCAATATATGTCTCTATTTTTCATATTACATGGCTAGATACTTTCCAAACAGCCCTGGTATTTCAATGTCTCTGCAGCTGATTGAATGGGGTTTCTGCTGAGTCTTTCCCATTGACTTCTAAGCTAAGAGCATAGACCAATCTTTCATTTTCTTTGCAACTTTCCAAAGCTCCTGGCATAGTGCCCTAAAGGCCATCAAGTACAATAGTTGATAAATGTTGGTGACTAACCAACTATTTCATTCACCACATTAAGAACTGTACTTGAATAGATTATGAAACGCAGCTGGCTAATGGCCCAAGCTGTGCCATTTTGTTATATAATAGATTTGGTTAAAACAGAATATTCAACTGTGCAGCAAAATAACCAGCTGCATCACCCTAAGCTTCACAAAAACATAATGTTCACTAGACTGACTATTCTTGACTATCCATCTCCCTTCATTTTGGCAGACATACAGGGAAAATGAGAAACCTAGACAGTTCACATTTTTTTTTTTTAACAAAAAGAAAATTATCCCAGGTTCCATAGTAACCTATTCCAGTATTAAACCTTCTTCGCCAACTAACACATACAAAAATGAACTACGGGTGAGGAATTTCTAGCCCTCATCTCAACGCCAGATCTGTTCTTCCATTGCTAATACACGTTTTCAGTTCATGGTTGTTAGATGCAACATGGCCTCAAAAAATCATTTACATTCATTAGTTAAGAAAATTTATTTTTTTCTTTTTTAGCTTAAATCATCCACAGTGATCTTAATTTCACTTTTGATGAGAAAGAGGAAAATACTCACGTAGTTAATTAATTTTAGAACTTGAAATCAAGATACTATGTGGGCATTACTTAGGGAGAATGGAAAGATTAAATTAATAGTCAAAGAAACTCACAAGGATTTTACAGATCATTTAATGATACTTCTATTAGTTACCTAAAATGAATATGTGTTAAGGAAGAGAAACATTTTTAGTTTGATTATCCAGTATCCAAAAGTTACTAGGAAAAAATGGGCATATTTTATTTATAACATGGAAAAATAACCCATGTGAGAATAGGAAAATCCATAAAAAAATAAATGGGAATATAGGCTAATACATAATTTAGCATCATTTTACAGAGACTTCAAAGTCAATAATAAATGAATACTTAGGTGCATTTAATGGTTACGTCCTGACAGTTCACTTAAGGATGGAGAGGGAATCGGATGTCGTGGGTGAGTGAAACAACAGAAGCTGTTTTATAATATTTCTTAAGGAACAGGATCTAGAAAGAAGAATTTTGGAGTAAACTCTTAGAAGGGAAATTGGAATCAAAGAAATGTAGGCTTAGAGTGGAGAGGATATGCTGCTGCCTTTACTCCTGTACATGCTCCATCTTTGTCTTTGTCTTCTTAATTTCCCTCCTTATGTCTTCTATTTCTGCCTTTCCTTCCCCTGGCATTTTCCCCTCTCTTCTTTTCCATGCTTTTTCCTTAATGGGCTAGAACATAAACATACAATTCTTTGTAATATATCTTATATATCTTTGTAAAATTTAGTATCTTAAACATACATTTGTAATATTTCTTATAGTTCTTATATTTTCATAAAGTAAACTCTTTGCTATGAATTTAGATGCCCACTTTTCTCTTCATTGACATTTATTTCTCACCATCCATCACTACTGTCTGGCCTTTTTAAAACTTGAGGCCTTCCAATAATTTCTTTTCTCTGTGAGGCAATGGCCCACATAAGAAAGATTCCTCATCTCAGCTTATATAATAAATTCTTTCACACTGAGGTTTACATCCCTTTTCTACTCTTATGGAAAGACTAATTGCAGTTTTTATATCTAACCATAAATACAATCTACAATTAATTCACTATGCAGTTTTCTCTTTAGGATAACTAATTCTAGCTTCTCATTTACCTTTCAGGAGGTAGCATAGTATACTGGCTAAGAGCAGAGGCTCCAAATTCAGACAGACCAAAGTTTTAGTCCCCTACTGCTTACTAGTTGTGTGATCTTGGACAAGCTGCTTGACTTCACCAAGCCTCAGCTTCCTTAGCTGCAAAACAGGCATAATAATCACACTCACCTCAGAGGGTTACTATAATATTAAACATCAGACATTTAAAGTTCTTAACATGCTACTTGGTAGCTAGTGCTCAAAAGACTTCTCACCATCCTCACTTTGCAATAATCTATTTTTAACTAAAGCTTTTCAAATAATACAGCGCTCTTCTTAACCCCTACATTGTTCAAGTCCTTCTTCATCCAAGGAGCACAGGTGAAGAGAATGTGATTTATGTGTCAAATATTAAACTGCATAGATTCTAGGTATATGCTATACCTTTATTTTAATAACCCATTCTCAATTTTTCCTTACTGTACCATTGCCAAGTTGATTCATATTTTAAGAATGTCTTTCTCTTGGGAGCTACAGGAAATACTTCTAAATTTTTCACTATCCTTCTGGGATGAAAGGTAGATTATCATTGTCTCCATCTCACAGATTAATAAATAGGGTCTACAAGAACGTTAATTGACTGAAGAGAGCCAACAGTCAGTAAGAAGGATTCAAATACTGCCATCCACAATACTATATATATATTATATATAAATACTATATTTACATCATGTAAGCTAGGATTTTACTTAAGAAACATTCTTGAGTTAATTTAGGTAGCTCTACTAACTACTTGTTCTGATTTTCTTTCTTTTCTGGGGACTAAGTGGAGTCATAAAGTCTTCTTGAAGAAGCGTTCAGAACCACACTGCTAAGCTTGATCTCTCAAATATTAAGTTGCCAAATGAACTTTCCTTTGTATCTGTGCCTTCATGTATGGCTACCAAATGGGCTGGATGGGAAAGAAGTGTCCAACAAACAGGCAAATAAGAGGACCATGAGACTTCCCACATATGGCCTTTAACCACTGATCAATCAAATTGTATGAGAAGTAATTCAAAGGGGAAAATTCAAAACAAAGCTATAGTAACAAAATTTTTAAAGGGATTAACTGGGCTGGACACGGTGACTCATGCCTCTGTAATCCTAGCACTGTGGATACCACCTGACCAAGGCAGGAGGACTGCTTGAGGCCAGGAGTTCGAGACCAGCCTGGGCACCATAGCAAGATCCCATCTCTACAAAAAAATAGAAAAATTAGCTGGGCATGGTGGCATGTGCCTATAGTCCCAGCTACTCTGGAGGCTGAGGCAGGAGGATTGCCTAAGCCCAGGAGTTTGAGGTTGCAGTGAGCTATGATGACACCACTGCACTCTAGTAGTCCAGGCAACAGAGTGAGATCCTATCTCTGGGAAAAAAAAGAAAAAGGGGGGGATGAATCTGCCTTATGCAGGGAGGTTCAAAATCAGGTCTCTGAGACTAATACATAATTCTGACAATCAAGACTTCTTTTAGTCTGTACTTCCTTCATTTATGTCAACCGAAAGTCAATCTAGCTATCCTACCCTATTCAATTCATAGGAGAAAGGAGGGAATAGTTTTCTCCTCTTAAGAAGGTAGGAGCTTTTGCCATGAGAAGCCTTAACCTATTTCAAATTTCCCTTTCAGTCTCATGCTAGGGTATAAAAAGTTAAAAAAAGATTTCAAAGATCTCATCTCTGCCTTTGAGAAATTCCAGAAAAGAATAAAATTAATGATTACCATGTAGTAAATGTCTTAGTAAAGACATTAGCAGGATGAAATGGGAACACACGTGGACAGATAATCAAATCAAGATGCATTCCAATTTTTCATCTAAATAAGTGAAAAAAGCTCTGAGTCTGAAAAGGATACTTAATTCCAACCTTCCTTCTTTGTGTCGTCTTTTTAAGTTAAGTTAAATCCAACTATAAGGGCTGACATTCCCCCAAAGGAAGAAACACATTAGTGTTTTAATCAACAAAAAGAGGTAGTAAATAATGGAAGAAAGACAAAAATTGTGAATTTTAAATATCTTTCCCCCATTCCAGTACCTCACCGTTTCCTGCTTTGTGTTTTCTAACCTGGGCAAGTAACTCCACACTCTTTGCTTAACTTGCCTTGATTCTCAAACGAGGAAAATATCCTCCATGCCAAATAACAGGGTTGGAAAGGATGACTGATCAAGGTTCCTCCCATTCAACTCTACAATCTGGATATTTCCAGATCCAAAAAGTCAGGCAGGAAGCTTCCCAAGGAAGGGGTTGGGGGTAGGACCTAAGGTCTGGGGAGCAAAAGACAGTGAAGAAGGCCGAAGCCAGTTCTCACCGAGAGGATCTTATCACCCTCCTGGAGCCGCCCATCCAGGGCCGCAGCCCCATTCTCTTTGATGCGGCTGACGTAGATGCCACTGTCATTGGAGACATACTGTTGATCTGTCCCACCGACGATGTTGAAGCCCAGCCCTGAGAAAATCATGGAGGAGCAAAAGAGATGGGGGTGAAGAAGAAAGAAAGGGATTAGAGAAGGATTAGAGAAAGAGAGGAAAGGCCTAGTGGGGAGATGAGGCTGGCAAGTCAGACCGTGACGTAGCTGGTGGATAGCCATGAGCAAGGTCAGTAATATCACCAACTGAGGTCAAGAGTACTCAGAGTTGCCCACTTAGATCAGGCAGGACTAAAAATACAAACACAGCAATCCACATGGTTTGCTGAATATATAAAGAGAAATATATACAGAACTTAGGTAAAGAATAATGATGATTCCTGTAAGATGTCAGTTCTACTCACATTTGATTATGATTCTGTTGATGGCATTCAGAGGACCCAATTCCTGACATTCTTGATGTCAGGAATGTAACAGTGTTAGCTGTGTTCTGGAAAAGAAGCTATGCTTTTTAACCAATTATCAAATGAACTCCTGATGTAGTGGAAAAGAGATTCCTAACCATATTTTCTCTTCCATATTTTTCTTCTCCCAAGCTCCTAACAGAGTTTATGGATGGTAGTGTTTTAGAAGATATGGTCTTGGGAGTTTCATTTCTTTTTTCTATTTTGGTTTGGGGGGGCAGTGGTATAGGTGTTGGCAGGAAACCTCAGAACCAGAAAGGTTCTGCTGCTTCATGGTATGATTAAATCACCAAATTCACTCTTCCTTCCTTTTCTACCTCAGGTACAAACAACCACATACAGGTTGAACACTCCTTATCCAAAATGCTTAGGACCAGATGTGTTTTGGATTTTGAATTTTTTCAGATTTTGGAATATTTGAATTATATTAATACTTACCAGTTGAACATCCCTAATCCAAAAATCCAAAATCTGAAATGATCCAATGAGCATTTCCTTTGAGCGTCATTTTGGTGCTCAAATAGTTTTGGAGTTTAAAGCATTTTGGATTTCAGATTTTTGGATTAGGGACATACCTAAGTACAGTGACAGACAAGTTTTATTCCTGTAGAAAAAACTGACTACCTGTTGATTAGCAACTCCCCATTTCCTCACTCCCAAGTCTCTGACAACCGCAATTCTCTTCTTTGTTTCTATGAGTTTGAATATTTTAGATGGGTATAAAATTTCAGTTGTTCAAGATAAGTAAATTCTAGAGATGTGCTGTACAACATTGTGCCTATAGTGCCTAAACTGGTATTGTACACTTAAAAATCTGTTAAGAGGGTAGATCTAAGTTAAATGTTCTTACCACAATAAAATAAGATATTGAAAGAAAGAAAGAAAGAAAACAAGAAAGCAAGCTGACTACCGCAGTGCTATTTCCATGGACCAACAACTAAGCTGTGGAAAAGATTTCACTTTACAGAAACCATTGTGACAGTTACCTATGCATTAAAAAAAGAAAAGAAAAGAAAAGAAAAAGAAATTTGAACTTCCCTAGGGGTTTTTCAATGTCAGCTAATGGTAGAATTCAGGGCCACAGTGTAAAGAGAAAAGAGATAGTTTGGAAACAATTAAAAAACAAAAATTTGGTGGTGCAATTGGAAGGAATAAGCCATAATTACAGATTCTTAAAGAGACATATATGGGCTTTCTAAAAAGTTCTTCCCATTGGTGGGAGGAAAGCTTACACGTGAAGCTCATAGTATTAACATAAGCGATAGTAAATCAACTGTGATTTAAAGAAAAACGTGACCAAAGAAAGCAGCAGCAGGAAGCATCTAATTTAAATGCCACACACTGTGCAGAGTCTCCTGCAGCTAGAGAATAAAAAGGATACAAGATACATGATAGAAAGTGCTACTTCTGAAAGATGACAATTTTAACTACCTTGAAGGGTAGGGTATGAAAAATAGGAGCTTTAAATTACTAAACAGTTTTCTTAGAGCACCCTTAATTTGTCTCATAAAAGGTGGCAAGTTTTGGACAGGGGACTGTAATTTGAGATGAGATAGAAAGGTAGGTAGAACAAGATTATGCAAGGCTTTGAAATGACTTCAAAACTGTGAGGTTCGAGCAAGGGGGCTCAGGCCAACCAACCTCTCCCAATGCTGGAAAAAACTACTTAGAGAAAATTTTTCATCACTTCTTGACCTTTTGGATAAGATCAAGTGGAGAAAAATCTTCCAATGAAATCCATCCTCACTATCACTGGACTCTCTCACCAAACACTACAGCTGCCTCTGGGGATCCTGGGAATGGGAAGCAAGTGTTAAGCAGCTGAATGCAATAGAGAAGTTAGCAAGAAGAGGGGCTTTGCTTCTGGAAGCCTTAAACAGGCTACAGAACAGTGTCTAAAAAAAGCAGAGCGGAAGAAATCTTACTGAGATTTACCATGAACAAAGAAGTGCAGTCTACTACTTACCCCCGTAAAGTCACCTTATATAGGTACATTTATAACCCATTGCTACTTCTGTTGTAAATGAACCAAAACACTTAACATGAGAACTCCTGGATTGACCTGAAGCCCTTTGTTCAGCCAGAATATTTACAGAACTGAGCTTATTTATAATTCAAAGCATTGCTGCAGGGAAGGAGAGTCACCACAGCATTGATTAGTGGCAATACCAATTCAAAGCTGGGCCCTGTGGATACCTACATAATCCCCCGTTCATTTGTTCACTAAAAATTACTGATCATTTACTATGTGTCAGACATGATGTTATGTTCTGAGGAAGACATAAAGCTAAATTGGACAGTCCCTACTTTAACCACAAACAGAAGTTTACCCTTTTCCCTGTCCCTTTTAGATATTACAGAAGCAAATCAAAATAAGACCTGGTTCCAAGTTCAACTCTATAACTTACCAGATATGTGGATGGAAGCCAGTCAGTTTACCTCTGATCCTCAGCTTCCTTTTCTGTAAAATAAGGATTACAAATTCTGCCCTTTCTACTTCAAAGGGTAATTTTTAGGGGCCAATAACATAAAAGTTAAAAAAAATTCTTTATAAACTACATAGTGATTGCCATATTGGGGTAAGGGACTAGGTGTAGTTGTCAACAAACTAGTGGCTGCTATAGACTCAAACAAGAAAATCTGGTGGAGAAAGGATGAATAAATACACAGTACAAATGCAAAACCTCCTGAGCAATGGGAAGACAGATTTAAAAAGTCGATTCATCTACAAAGAAGAAAAGACTGATTAGAACTCAAACTTACTGAAGTTAAGTATATCCATAATCTGTGACCTAGAAATCTCCCTCATGAATAGTTTCTAGCAAGGGTGACATTTAAAATCTTCAACAGACATCCAACATGCACCAACCAATTGGAATAGATGCCAGGTGGAAACAACGAGAAGGGGAAAACCTATTCAGTACATATCTGCTAATTATCAGCGGCATCCCAGAAAAATCTTTCCTAAGTAGAGTAACCACACATCCTGGTTTGTCTGATAGTCTTGGTATATACCTGTTGCCCCAGTGTACGTTAACAGTCTCTCTTCAATTTCAAAAGCATCCCATTTGGACAAATGGGATCATCCCATCTATAAAGGGTAATGCAAGAATATGTTCACTGTAGCATATTTTGTGGTAGTATGGAATCGATGGTAATTTAGGTGTCCGTCCTTCAGGGAACAGATTAAAATATAGTTAAAAGTTATAAGCATTTAATAATCATATATAAAGTTACAAAGATAGGTTTAAAATGTAATGTTGATATTCATAGCACAACACTTCCTAAAAATAAAAGTACATATACAGAAAACAATATTACCTATATACAAAAATGCATGCATATTTAAGAACATGTAAAGACACATTAGAGTGGGTACTTGTGGAGGGAAGGATACTGATTGGGGTTTAGGTATGAAGGACAAAAACAGAACTAGAGAGGAAGGTACTGATGATAGCAGTGTGCTTTAGAGCTCAAGGGTATAATTAATTCAGCTTTCAGCATCTAGGGTCCAAAAGGGGTTAAGGGGAAAGGGAGAAAGAAAAAACACCGGGACTCGACATAACTTTTTAAAAAAGTGAGTAAATGAAAAAGTATTGCTTAGTAAACTCTGGTTATAAGGGTCTAACAAATTTTTAAAACATGGCAAGAGTAAAGTGGGTTGTTTGATATCTAATTTAGATAAGCAATTAAATGCAAAAAAGTAAAGGTGGCATAAGAATGACACCACTGTAGGATTGGGAAAGAAAAGTGTCCTAGCAGAAGAGCCTTGGAAGTTAAACGAGAAATATCTTTTTCTGGACTCCTGACTACAGTTCTGTACCCTGAGCATGTTTGTGAGTAAGAGCAATAGCAACTGCAACAACTAATATTTATTGAGTACTTACTATATACCAAGGAATATGCTATGCACTTTACATACATTATCTCATTTAATCTTTTTAACAAATATGAAGTATTACTCACTTTTCACAGATAAATTTAAAAGGTGAGGCATGGAGAGATTAAGCAACTTTTCAAAAAGATCACATGGTTAGCTCTTTGCATAGCCAAGACTCTTAGTCAGGCTGTTTGATTCCAAAGCTTGAGTTTTTAACCATTTTGGTATACTGCATCTTTGCAGAAAACGAACTGTTTTAGAAAAAAAAAATCCTCTAGACATTGCTGGTTATCTTGGGAGCCAACTGGTCTTTGGGCTGGCTATGAATAAGCAATGGTTGTAGAACAGTCCCCAAGGGTAATATAGTCCAGAGGAAGAATTCATCACTCTGGAGTTCTATTACTGTAGTCAGAATCCCTATTCCTTACCTTCAGATCAGATAAGGGAAACCCTTCATTTCATCCAAATTCTTGTCTATAAAATCTAAAAGTTATAAAGAAAAAGACCAGTGTTTAACCTGTTATTCTGGAAATAATAATTCTGAACATAATTAAAACAAAACAAAATAGACCATTAACACCAAGGATTACAGCCGCTTGTTGAGTTATATAGACCCCACTTTCCCTCTCATTATCTAGAGGCTTTTTCTATCCCAAGATCAATCCCACTAATTTCCCCCCAATGATCAAATTCTATTGGACACACAACTCCCCGTCTATCTGTATTGTGGTAAAATATATTTAACATAAAATTTAGCATTTCACACATTTTTTTTTTTGAGACAGAGTCTCACTTTGTTGCCCAGGCTAGAGTGAGTGCCGTGGCGTCAGCCTAGCTCACAGCAACCTCAAACTCCTGGGCTCAAGCGATCCTCCTGCCTCAGCCTCCCAAGTAGCTGGGACTACAGGCATGTGCCACTATGCCCGGCTAATTTTTCTATATATATTTTTAGTTGTCCATATAATTTTTTTCTATTTTTAGTAGAGACGGGGTCTCGCTCTTGCTCAGGCTGGTCTCGAACTCCTGACCTTGAGCGATCCACCCGCCTCGGCCTCCCAGAGTGCTAGGATTACAGGCGTGAGCCACCGCGCCCGGCCATTTCACACATTTTTAAGTGCATAATTCAGTGGCATCAAGTACATTCATAACATTGTGTAACCATCGTCACTGTCTATATTCAGAACTTCACTAAATAAAAACACTCTACTCATTAAACAATAACTCCTCATTCTCTCCTGCCCCCAGCCCCTAGTAACTTCTATTACTCTTTCTGTCTATATAAATTTATCTATTCTAGGTACCTCATATAAGTAGAATCATACAATATTTGTTCTTTTCTGTCTTGTTTATTTCACTTAGCATGTCTTCAAGGTTCATCTATATTGTAGTATGTGTCAGAATTTCATTCCTTAAGGCTGAGTAATGGTCCATTGTACGTGTATACCACATTTTGTTTATCCATTCATCTGTCAGTGGACATTTGTGTTGTTTTCCACATTTTGGCTAATGTAAATAATGCTGCTGTGAACATCGGCATACAAGTATCTGTTTGATTTCCTGCTTTCAATTCTTTTGGGTATACATCCAGGAGTGGAATTGCTGGATCACGTGGTAATTCTATGTTCAACAAGTTGAGGAACTGCCAAACTGTTTTCCACAGGGGCTGCACCATTTTGCATTTTCACAAGCAATGCACAGGGTTCCAATTTCTCCACATTTTCCCCAACACTTGTCATTTATTTTTATGATAGTCATCCTAATGGATAGTAAGTGTTAACTCATTGTGGTCTTGATTTGTATTTCCCTGATGACTACGTTTTCATGTGCTTATTGGCCATTTGTATCATTTTCTTTGGAGAAATGTCTATTTAAGTCCTTTGCTCATTTTTGAGTTGTGTTTTTTGTTGTTGCTGTCGAGTTGTAAGAGTTATTTATATATTCTAGATATTAACTTATTATCAGATGTAAATTTGCAAATATCTTCTCCCATTCTATTGGTTATCTTTAACTTTCCTTATAGTGTCCCTTAATGCACAAAAATGTTTAATTTTAATAAAACCTAGTTTATTCTTATTTTGTTGCCTGTGTTTTTGCTGTCACATCTAAGAAATCATAGCCAAATCCAATGTCATGAAGCTTTTTCCTACCTTTTCTTCTAAAAGTTTTACCTCTCGAATTTAGGTATTTAATGAATTTTTAGTTAATTTTTGTGTATAGTATAAGGCAAGAATCCAACTTCATTCTTCTGTATATGGATATCCAGTTTTCCCAACACCACCTTTCAAAATGTGTATCCTGCCGTTATTTGGTGATGTGTTTTGTATACAACCATTAGGTCTAATTTGTTTATAGTGTTCAAATTCTTTATTTCCTTATGGATCTTCTGTTGGTTGTCTTATTCATTACTGAAAATGAAGTCTAACTATTATTTGCTCCTTCAATTCTTTAAATATTTTTGGGCTCTGCTGTTTGGTGCATATATGTTTAGAAATGTTATATCTTCCTAATGAATTGATTTTTTTTTAAAAAATCAATATATAATGTTCCTCTTTGTTTCTTGTGATGGTTTTTACCTTAAATTTATTTTGTATATTTAGTACAGATACCCTAGCTCTTTTTTGGTTACTGTTTCTATGGAATATCTTTTTCCATCCTTGCACTTCAACCTACTTGTGTCTTTAGTTCTAAAGTGAGTCTGCTATAAACAGCATATTGTGGGATCATTTTTTAAATCCATTCTGCCAATATCTACCTTTCAATTGGAGAATTTAATCTACTTACACTTAAAGTAATTACTAAGGAAGAACTTACTTCTGTTATTTGGCTCTTACTTTCTGTATGTCTCACAGTGTTTTTTTAGTCCTTCATTTCATCCATTACTGCTTTCTTTTGTCTTTTCTTTTTTTTTATTTCAGCTTATTATGGGGGTACAAAAGTTCAGGTTATATATATTGCCCATGCCCCCCCATCCCCCCGAGTCTGAGCTTCAAGCGTGTCCATTCCCTAGACAGTGCACATCACACTCATCAAGTAGGTGTGCACCCATCCCCTCCCCCCACCCCCACCTCAGTCCGATACCCAATTGGTGTTATTCCCAAATGTGCACTTAGGTGATGATCAGGGAAACCAATTTGCTGGTGAGTACATGTGGTGCTTATTTTTCCATTCTTGGGATACTTCACTTAATAGAATGGGTTCCAACTCTCTTCAGGAGAACCAAAGAGATGCCATATCACCGTTATTTCTTATAGCTGAGTAATACTCCATGGTATACATATACCACATTTTACTAATCCATTCATGAATTGATGGGAATTTGGGTTGTTTCCACATCTTTGCAATTGTGAATTGTGCTGCTATAAACATTCGGGTGCAGGTGTCTTTTTTATAGAATGACTTTTGTTCTTCTGGGTAGATGCCCAATAATGGGATTGCTGGATCGAATGGTAGGTCTACTTGAATCTGTTTAAGGTATCTCCATATTGCTGTCTACAGGGGCTGTACTAGTTTACAGTCCCACTAGCAGTGTATGAGTGTTCCTGTCTCTCCGCATCCACGCCAACATTTATTGTTTTGGGACTTTTTGATAAAGGCCATTCTCACTGGAGTTAAGTGATATCTCACTGTGGTTTTGATTTGCATTTCCCTGATGATTAGAGATGTTGAACATTTTTCATATGTTTGTTAGCCATTCTTATATCTTCTTTTGAAAAATTTCTATTCATGTCCTTTAATTGCTATTTTTGTAATGACACTTTTTGACACTCTTCTCATTTCCTTTTGTGTATATTCTACAAATATTTTCTTGATGATTACCATGGGGATTACATATAAAATCCAAACCAGATGATAAGCTAATTTGAATTGACACCAACTTAACTTCAATTACACACAAAAACTCTATTCCTATACAACTCCATTCCCCCTTTATGTTACCGATGTCACAAATTACATGCTCATATACCATTTGCCTGATAACATAGACTTATTATTTTTTATGTATTTGTGCTTTAAATCCTGTAGAAAATAAAAAGTGAATTTACAAATGAAAATTATAGTAATATTAGAATTAGAAATAGAAGAGCAAAGTAAACTCACAGTCAAAGAAAGGAAATAATAAATATCAGAGCAGAGATAAACAACATAAAGTCTAGAAAAACAATACAATCAATAAAACCAAACTTAGTTCTTCTAAAGGATCAACAAAACTTACAAACCTTTATCTATGGAGAAAAAAGAGAGAAGACTGAAAGTACCAAAATAAAAAATGAAGGTGGGACTATATTCCCAATACTATAGAGAGAAAAAGGATTATAGGAGAATACTATATGAACTATATATCAACAAACAACCCATGTGAAATGGACAAAATCCTTAAAATATACAAGCTATCAAAATGACTCATCAATTAACAGAAAACTACCCAGACCTATAACAAAGATTTTTGAATAAGTAACCAAAAGCCTCCTAACAAAGTAAAGCCCTGGACCAGATGGCTTCATTTGGTGAGTTCTACCAAACATTTTTTAAAAAATGAACAGCAATGCTTCTCAAACTTTCCCAAAAATAGAAAAGTCAGAAACAGTTCCTAACTCATTCTATAAGATTAGCATTACTTTGATATGAGGGCCAAAGACACCACACACACACACACACACACACACACACACAAACCTACAGACCAATATTCCTTATCAATATTGATGTAAAAATCCTCAATAAAATACTAGCAAACAGAATTCAACAGCACATTGAAAGGGTTACGTACACATCATGACCAAGTGGGACTTATCCCAGGAATGCAAAGGTAGTTTGACATAAGAAAATCAATGTAAAATAGCACATTAAAAGAAGGAAGGAAAAGAGAAACATGATCATCTCAATGTAAAAAAAGCATCTCACAAAATCCAACACCTGCTCATGATTTTAAAAATAAAAAAATGACCTTCAACAAACTAGTAATAGAAGGGAACTTCCTCAATATGATAAAGGGCATTTATGAAAAATCTACTGCTAATATCATACACAATAGTGAAAGACTGAAAACTTATCTCCTAAAAGCAGGAATAAGAAAAGAATGCATGCTTTTACTATTCTATCAACATTATACTAGAAGTTTTAGACATTAGAGGGAAAAAAAGTGAAATAAATGTTATCCAAACTGGGAAGGAAGACGTAAAACTCCCTCTTTTCACAGGTGATGTGGTCTTATATATAGAACATCCTAAAAAAATCTCCAAGAGCTAATAAACAAATTAAGAAAATTTGAAGATGTAAGATCAACACACAAAATTCCGAGGTATTTCTATACACACTAGCAATGAATAATTAGAAAAGGAAAAAGGCACTTTCATTTACTGTAGCATCAATAAGAATAAAACACTTAGGAATAAATTTATCCAAGGAGGTACAAGACTTACTGAAAACTACAATAACTGAAATACAACATTCATTGGCTAGGCTTAACAGCAGATTGGAGAGCACAGAAAAAAAGTCAGAGAACTTGAAGGCTGATCAGCAGAAAAATACAAATTTGAAAAACAAAGAGAAACAGAATAGAGCCTCAGGTATCTGTGGGATGATATAAAATAACAAGATGCAAGATATATCTAAAACATTTATGTGTGACAACCATGATGAATGAACAAGGATAGGACTTAACCTCTCACCATAAAACAAACCAAGAAAACTAAACCAGATATATAGAATACATACTTCCAGGCCAAGGCAGTGCAAGACTGAAATATCTAATAAAAAGGGATAAATAATGTAGCTCTATAAGCATTCTAACTTTCTGAGTGCAGGTTAATTTCTGGATCATGGCCAGAGAGGAGAAACCAAGCAGAGCCTGACAGCCTCACTGAGTTGATGAAATGGAGATCAAATTTAGGGAAGGTTAGGTTGCTGGAAATTGCAGGACAGAGTTCTGGAAAAGAGGAAGTTAGGAAGAAAAGAGCTCCAGATCTCTCCATGGGTCTTTACTGAGCACTAGGCCATTCATATGTAGAGAAAACTCCACAAAGCTAGACAAGCAACAACCAGGAAATTCTAAACTAAATAATTCTCAGAGTTCACACAAGGCAGAGAAAACAAGTTCTGACCAGCCAAAATAGAAATATTCAATGATTTACTTGGCAATTCAGTGGAGATCCACTGAAATCATACCTCACTTGTAGGGTTGAATAGTACTTTAGAACCATCCTAGAAAAGCGTAAAATGAGCCTTAAAGAAGTCAGACTGACCTGCAAGTTATTTAGCTGCCTGCTGAAACAAAGTTCAACATTTAATGGAAAAAAATTGTGGACAATTGATAATGTAAGATTCATAATATCCAGAACGTAATTAACAACTGCTAGCCTCCTAAGTAAGAAAAATACCCCAAATCAAGAGAAAAACCAGTCAATAAAAACAAAGCCAGAAATAAGAGAGCATGAAAATAGCAGACAAGGATGTTTAAAAGGCTACTAAAATTATGTGCAAGTAATTCAAGGAAGACAAATATGATGAAAACATAAAAGATTTTTTAAAAACAGAACTTAAAGCCTTGAAAAATATAGTATCTGAAAGAAAAAAATGCACTTTCTTTGATTAACACAACAGATTTGACACCACAGAAGATCAGTAAACTTCAAAACTCAGCAACAGAATCAATCCAAAATGAATCACAGATTAAAAAAAGGCTGGGGGCAGGGGAATCACAGTAACATGTGGGATAACAGCAAGTGAGTTAATATATTAATATATGTTTCTAGAGTTCCAGAAGGAGAGAAAAATGGGAGTCAGAAAAAACATCTAAAAATACAACTGGTTCACATTTGATGAAAACTATAAACAAATAGATCCAAAAAGCTCAACAAACTCCAAGCAGTATAAATATAAAAGAAAACAACAGAAAGGCATATCATAAACACATTGCTCAAAACCAGGTACAAAGAGAAAAGTTTAAAAATAGCTAGAGGAAAAAAGGACACAATGTACAACAGAGTAAGACTGACAACAGACCTCAGAAACTATGAGACTGAGATAGTCAAGCTGTCTGTATCCTGGGACTACATGAAGACCATCAGACTGTTCATCTCCTTCCTGAGCATCTTCTTCTTATTGTGTATCCATGTTGCCGCCCTGGCTTCTAATTATTGGCCCAGTCTCTGGACCAAATGCCCCATTGTCAGGAGGACCCAGGAACATACTAAATCTGTCTGAGCATCTATCTACGGAGCTGTAGGCATTTCACAAGGTATCACCGTGATTGGCTATTCCACAGTGGTGTCCATGCACCCCGCAGTAGGTGTGGTAATATAAACATAAGTAAGGAAAGCAGAGTAAAGCAGTATGTCAAATGAGTGGGTAAGATACTAACCATTATGCATGGGTTTGCCTCTTTCAGGTCCTCACCTCAGTTGGAAGCACCCCTCCCCATCCCTTCAAACCATGAGACCAGGTGTTGCTTAAAGCTTGGAAAGAACAAAGACCCGAATAACCACTGGCAGAGAAGTGGAAGGGACCCTATAAAGTGCTTCTAACAACTCACACTTTGTTGAAATTGTCAGGAGTAAAACCTTGGGTCCATCATACCAGAGTAAAGAGGTGTCCCAAGGAAGAAGAGGACCCAGGCCCCCAGTGGATGGGCCTGCCTTTTGGCAATCTAAAGTATCTGTTTAAGAAGAAGGAAAAATGAAAATGTTGATATTTTTGCTAACCTTTCTTTGGTTATTTGTTTTGTCTATAGGATGGAGAGACAACTCCTTAGTGAGGATTTCCCAAACTATCGCCTCTTCTGCTGATCTGTCTCGCTGCTGGGTTTGTCATCCTAAACCTTGTTTGGTGCAAATATTCCTGTATATGATTTCTGAATTTGCAGAAGCCGGTCTCTAGGTTCACCTACAGGGTGCAACTAATAACTCTGCACTCAGAGTTCCCATGTTTCTTTCTTACCTGGCCCTGTATCAGACATTGTGTGCAAGGTGACAGTAAAAACCCACAGTTCTACTGGTGTCTTAGATATCAAGTGGGGTAAACTCTCTTACCAGGTATCTTCCTCCACTTCACCTTGTTAATCTTCACAATTGCAGTTGTTGCTTATGCCTTTTTTCACCTGTTGCATTCTTTATTTTTGTAAATCCACTGCCAAAGCTTTGAAATCGCATCCGTAAGTATAAACCTTCCATCTAAAACATCACCCCAATTCAGTGGGAAGTAGCTCAATGACTACATTGTTCCTCCTCCCATAGATATGAAGGATAAAATTGACAGTGAGGAATATGTAACACAGGGAACGCCTGAAAATCGTAAAATGTTTTAAGAGTTGTCTCTTTCATATCACCACCCCCCGCCCCACTCTTTTGGGAATTAAAACCTGCATCCCTGCCCAAGGCCAAGGGCAGAGGAGTGTCCTTTGTTCTACAGGAGATGCCTCGATGGAATTATCTAGGTGGAGGTCATGAGATTGTTTTCAACGGAGATGGGGTCGATCAGGACCCCATAGTTAAACAGCAATAGCCCCAAGCTGAAAAATCCTTTTAAAATCTCTGTATTTCTGCTTATAGAAAGGACTATGGTACTTTAAGATGCGAGTCTGGCATACTCTTTATTTGCTGGCAAATTAGGAAACTTCTCTTTCCTTTTCCTCAAATCACTTGTCCTCATTATTGTGATACAACCTCAGGGACAAGTCCTAAACTTTCAGTAACACTTGTCCTGGTTTGTGTTTTCCCAGATGCATGTTCAAAATCTTGGCTTAAAAAACCTCCACTGATTGAAATTTTTGCCTCAGTCATTTATTTGGTTTGACACAGGAATATCCCATAGTTTTCTTTTTTCTTTTTTTTTTTTTTTGAGACAGAGTCTCACTGTGTTGCCCAGGCTAGAGTGAGTGCCGTGGCATCAGCCTAGCTCACAGCAACCTCAAACTCCTGGGCTCAAGCGATCCTCCTGCCTCAGCCTCCCGAGTAGCTGGGACTACAGGCATGCACCACCATGCCCGGCTAATTTTTTTTCTATATATATTTTTAGCTGTCCATATAATTTCTTTCTATTTTTAGTAGAGATGGGGTCTCGCTCTTGCTCAGGCGGGTCTCGAACTCCTGAGCTCAAACGATCCGCCCACCTCGGCCTCCCAGAGTGCTAGGATTACAGGCGTGAGCCACCGCGTCCGGCCTATAGTTTTCTATAAGAAGAGAATTACATTGTCTAATGTGTTTTCAAAACATTTTCTAAAGGCATTTAATAGTTTGTTGGGTCTTTTGTCTATAATGGTCCACTGAGTCTGAATCTACTTGAAATAGAATATGTCTTATGAAGGTCCATAGCTCTTTGGTTATACTACCTTTTGAGGGTACTTAGCACATGCCTATCATACTTACCCTCCTATTGAACTGTAAGATTCTTAAAAACAGGGATAATTTCTTATTATTTATTCTAGTATCCAAGATTCCTAATCATAGTATAGGCACATAGGAAACTCTAAATAATTTTTAAAAAATAGTTTCACGTTGAGTCTTCTGAAACCAACAGTTCTGATTTTATCTAAGTATATTTTGGATATTTCTCCTCAATAAATAATTTTGCATTTATTCAAATATAGTCACTGGCTACTTTTCTCCCTAGTCACATGGCTTTGCAAAATGTATCTATAGTTGAACATCTACCAGCTTGCCTTTCTATTTCCTCAAAGTAATTCCTAGATATATTAGTTTACAGTTATTCTTAAGTATTGTTTTGAAAAGATCTTTAGATTGATCCTTGAAGCAATCTTTAAGAGACTTGTACCATGGGTTTTCCATCTATTCCTTCTGATTTCTGGTATTTTAGCCAGTTTCCTATCCAACATAACACATTATATCTAACCTTATTCTCTCTTTCTCAAATTGTATTTACTGGGAAACCTTGTTTATGACTTTTTGATGCTGAAACAGACCATGTTACTAGTTCTCTTTATTTCAAAACATTCCATTATATTATTCTGGTATCCATCAGTCTGTCCAGCCTTTTCAAGAACATTTACTGACCACTTTGTCATACATTAAACAAAGTATTAGGAAAATAAGAAATGAAATATATATTCTTTGAATCAGAGGAGCTCAGAGTGAAGCAGAGGGAGGAGGAAACACAAACGAGAAAGCAAACAGAAAAAACAATTATCTATAGTGGCTCCCAGCCTGGATTTTTAAGTCACACAGGGGATCCAAATCTTCAATCTGTGACTTATAAAGCTGTGTTATATAAAAGTTAAGGTTTTTTCATTTGTAAAATGGGAACAATAACCATTTCATCTGTTCCTTTTAAAGAGGAGCTAAGGTAAAGTGCTTAGCTTGGTGATACATGATAGGCAATCTATAAATGGTATATGATATTGATAATAAGGAAGCATCTATTCTGGGTAAGGAAGGCTTCCTGGAGGAGGTAACTCTTGAACTGAGTCTTCACCAATGAATAGGAAGAGGAAGGAATCAAGATGGAACCTTGGAGAAAGGTTAAGTTTCCACATTAACACTGAAGACCTTCCATAATCCAACCTCTACCTACTTCAGCAACCTCTTTGCTTGAATCTCCTAAAAGAAACTTCCCTTCTATTCAGGCTGGTTTACTCACTGACCTCAGAATATGCTTTGCTTATTTTCTTCTATTCCTGCTTAGGCTTTACCGATCCCTGGCCCTGGCCCTAGCCTAAAGCCTGGCCATTCTACAAGATAAACATTAAGTTCCACCTTCTTTTAATTGACCACTCGGGTCCTTAGCTGTGGCTCTACTCCTTGAACTTTTCCAGCACAGGGTCAGATTACCATGCTCCCTTCCAAACTTCTATGCCCTCCCACTACATACACGCTCATCACACTCCCTAACCATCTGCACCTTTACTCTGGGATTTAGCTTTCATATGAGAACATTACATCTCCACTGGATTGTAAATTCCATGAAGGGCTAGACTTTGTGTAATCAAGAGAGGATAGTGTACAGATATAGCACTTTAGTCTCAGATATATTTGATACATGAAGGAAGGAACAGATCAGAAAACTGTTAGCAACAGTTTCAGTTGGGGTTAAGCCCAAAGTACACGACAAGTCTGTAAAGGCTTAAATGCTTGGACTTAATGGGGCTTCTTGTTTTTAGGTTCTCACCTTGATATGTACTCAACTCTATCAAAAGCAAACTATAAAAACTTTCCACTGTAAATTGTGTTAGTCCTTTAAGATGCCTCAAATTCTTCTGGTAGTAAGGCATGATATAACAAAATAAAGGTCAGAAAAAGGTTGGCAATCAACTTCTTAAGCATGACTACTATAGTGGGAGGTAGTATATGGAATAGTAGAATCAAGAGACCTGGGTTAAAATCCTTTGAAACTTACTGGCATCCAAACTTGGGCAAGTCCTTAATCTCTCTGAGATAATTTCTTCCTCTAATAATGTGGACTAAACACTTACCACTCAGGGTTGCTGTGAAGATTAAATGAGTTAATATTTACATAAAGTAACTAGCATACTGCCAGAAAGACAATACTTCCTTAATTATTCATGGCTAAAACATTGTATAAATCCATCATCCTCTGCAAAGCCTTTACAGAAAGAAAACAGAGAGTCTCTACCCTCCTTAAAGATAGTATGTGAGGAGTAACTTACTGAAACCCATGAGGTCTTAGGCCTGAACACAGGAATCCTAATCATGGTACCCAATGTATAGTAGAGTTGCCTTTATGGCCAATCTCTATCATTTACAGTGAAGAAAAACTATAATTAGAGTCCTGTCACACTTTTTAGAGTAACTGAGTCTTAAGACTCATTAACAGACTTTCAATTTGATAAAGGAAAAAGTGAGAGCCTTAGGGACTATAAGCAAGCTAGACTC